>NW_027273868.1:0-1202500 GCF_046630095.1 Trachinotus anak
CTGAGGAATACTGGAGCGCACTGAACCGACGGTGCATCAGCACACCAGCTATAAGAACCAGGACTGGGACTGACGGTCAGGAAACCGATTTTAATAATCGGTGACTCCAACTTAGCCAGAATCCCAGTTTTCACCGACGAGCGGGTCCAAGGGACAGCTATCCCGGTGCCACCTGTTCACATATAACACATCTGCTTAAAAAATTGAGTATACAACCACAAGTTGAACATGTGATCCTGTCAGTCGGTCTGAATAACTGCTTGAGAGAACAGACCACACCCACCTCGTGCAAACAGCTGCAACAACTAGTTGCCGTAACAACAACGGCCTTCCCGATGGCTATCATCCACGTCCCCATTATCCACTATTCGAACAGAATACCGGAAAACCAACAACTGTTAATCTCTGACATGAACAAAAAAATCAGGTTGAAATATAATTTCCTAACCCGCATTGATAGACCAGATTTCATAGTCAATCCAATGATCCAATTCATTGGACGAAAGAAACAGCGGATAAGATCCTCAAACACTGGCTGTCTAAGTTAAACATGTAAGAGGGGAAAATGCTGTGCATGTACTCCCCTCATCCTCAAACATAATTAACCTAAGCCAGTCATTCTCCTTAAATAGAGCGGAGATACAAATACTGGAGAAAGGATTGACTTTTATACCTACACCCAAACCACCAACTACAACAGAAATACGTAAAGACCTCCACCTTTATCATCGTAGACTAAAGTTATTAGACTACTTTGACTACAATAGACAACAAGAGACCGTACCCTTTATTGTCCCATCACACTGGGAACCGCAATTGGAAGCAGTGTCCTCTCCAATTCAGAACCTCATCAGGGCAGATATAGCGGCTTTCCGCCAGCTTAAACCGCGCCACACAGGCAGACAAAACATCAGCCAGGCGGAGAGAGGAGCGCTTGCTGGTCTCGCTAACAACCCGGACATCATCATTAAAGCAGCGGACAAAGGAGGCCAAATCTGTTTACAGGACAAAATTCATTATTTACAGGAAGCCAACAGGCAACTTAATGACACCCAGTATTATAAACCGCTGCAATATTTACTTCAACCTGAAACTCAAACTATCGTCAGAGATAGAGTGGAACAATTATACAAGGACAAATTCATAAACAATAAACAAAAAACTTACCTCATGGGACCTGATAATCCTCGTCCACGTCTATTCTATCTATTGCCGAAAATCCACAAACCTGCTGCATCGTGGCCAGTCCCGCACGTGATCCCCAGTGGCAGACCCATCGTCAGCGACTGTGGCTCGGAGACGTACAACATCACAGAGTACATCGATTTTTTTCTGAATCCACTATCACAGCAACATCCCAGTTATGTTAAGGATACTTATCATTTTGTGAATAAATTGAAAAGCATACGAACATGTACTAACGCGTATATTTTTTCTGTTGATGTTGACTCCTTGTACACTAACATAGACACAACGCTGGGTCTGAAAGCGGTGGCTGAGTGTTTTAGCAGGAACCCTGATCCCTCTCGTCCTGATGAGTTCATCCTCGACCTATTGAAACTCACATTAGAAAGGAATGACTTTGAATTTAATGGCAAGTTTTTCCTGCAGGTCTCTGGATGCGCCATGGGCCGAAAGTACTCACCTGCTTATGCAGATATTTACATGGCAGATTGGGAGAAAACTGCTTTCCAAAAATGCAGCAAAATACCAGCTCTCTATTTAAGATATCTGGATGACATTTTTGGAATATGGCCACATTCACTGGCAGATTTTAATGATTTTATGGCAATTTTGAACAGCCACCATCCTAAAATCTCCCTCAAATACAACATCCAACCACATCAGGTGGAATTCCTGGATACACAAGCCTTCTTTTGTGATATCAATCAGAGTTCAAAAGGTTTAGCCACTAGAGTACATTTCAAGGATACAGACAGGCATGCTTTACTCCATAAGACTAGTTTCCATCCCCGTCATACATATAAAGGTCTCATAAAATCACAACTCATCAGATTTCACAGGATCTGCACCTATAAACAAGATACAGAAACTGCCACCAACACTCTATTTGCGGCTCTGAGACCTAGAGGCTATTCAGCCAGGTTCCTCAGAGCCGCCAAAAGTGAAGTGAGGAGACTTTTTGAATCATCCGGGGAATATACTAGCAGAAAAAATAACATGCCTGTCATACCTTTTGTGATTACTTACTCACCTCATGTATCACAACTAAACTCTGAATTGAAAACCAATTTTCAGAAGGCACAAAATCAGATCCAGGAACTGGGAGATTTTAAGATGATCACTGCCTACAGGAGAAACAAGAACCTCAAGGACATTTTGGTACACACAGCTATGGCAAAACAAGAAAGACCACGCTCAAACAACC
Organism: Trachinotus anak; assembly: GCF_046630095.1. NCBI lineage: Eukaryota > Metazoa > Chordata > Actinopteri > Carangiformes > Carangidae > Trachinotus > Trachinotus anak. The sequence goes on from NW_027273868.1 coordinate 2,390, forward strand.
CCAAATTTATAAATACACTCTTTATAGAAAATACATTCTCTGAGAAAGGTGCTCCCATTAGACAGAGCTTTGAAGAAAAATGTCAGAAATGTAGTCTATGCAATCCAGTGTACCATCTGCAAAAAAATTTACATAGGAGAGACAGGTAACAGCCTTAAAACCAGGATCTATCAACATACATACCAAATTAATAAAACGGAAAACTCGACTATTCTTTATAATCATCTTAGAAATCATGGTCCCAATAATTACATCTTTTTGGGACTGGAAAACAATAATAATTGGTCTAGATCCTTTAGGAAAAGAAAAGAGAGAGAATGGATAAACACTTTGGAAACTATAAACCCAAAAGGACTAAATGAAAAACAATAATTTAAGGTTTTTTTACAAAAGGTATTTAGAAATTATTGCTTTTAATAAATAACCTTTTTAAGAACTCCTAAGTATTTCTTTTTCAAAAAATTGTTTTTTTAAAATAAAAAAATATAAAACCAACTATCTTTTACATATAAGGATTTTATTTACATGTGTTTAACAGTAAAAAGATAGTTTAAAAATACAATAAAAATTTAAAAACTATAAAAACAACCTGGAGGCTAGAATTATAACATAAGTTTTAAAAGCAATAATATATTAATAAATACCATTTCATTGTCCTTATCCTACTCTCTCTCATAAATATATAAAAATATCTCTCCTTGCTTAACCTGCAGATTAACTTGGTGTTGTTTTTAACTGAATGGTATGAGTTTTCCCTCCTTTTGTGTGCTAATTAATTTCCTTTGGTATACAATAACCCAACCTTTAATTTATTGATACAATACTCAGCCATATCTAATTTTTTTTTTTTTTTTTTTTTTTTTTTTTTTCTCCCTATTATTATTTCCAGAACTTATTTCCTAACCATAACCACCTAGGAGAGTATGCCTAACATCAACCATATCATAATAAAACTATTTTTATTTAACCTGTACATGGCCCCTCCCCTAACCTTAACCATTCAGGGGGGGCCCTAACCCTAAGGTCTTTTAACCCCCACAAGACCAACCCCCACACACCTTACCTCCATTTTCATTTATATTCTTATAGGAATTTTTAACCCTTAATTGGCTCTCTCCCTCGCTTTCACGGTGGTTTTAGGAAATTAAAATATCTTTTTTTAACCCTAATTTATTTGGTTTTAAAATTTTATTTATGTATTGTTATCTTATTGTTGTCTTTGTCAAATTTTATTTTATTTTATTTTATTTAATTTTGCACTATTGGAGTTATAGAAACCCCCAAGGAGAAACAAAAATAAATAAATGACAGAGTAGATACCTGTTGCCAGAGCTGCTTTTTTTATTAGAAATTTCTATTTATTTTAAAGAGCTTTGTCCCCTAACCTAACCCTGCCAGAGCCAGGTCAGTCAATTCTTCTCCTATAAGATGGGTACAAACAAACAGACATTTTTTTACAAGGTGTTTAGAAATGCTAAAGAAACAATTTCCTTCTCTATAACATAAAGCATTAATTACCGCTCTGTGAAGATAGGAAGAGGGGTGTGTCCATCGTCACGGGGGACAGTCCGACGGTGGGCGCAGGACATCTCCAGGACCAATCACAACGACCCCCTACGGGGTTACCGCCACGGAAAACTCTTCTTATCTTCCGGTTTCCACCTTGTATCCTCCAGTCTCTGATGAAGCCTGAGATAGGCGAAACGTTAGACCGGTCACCATTTGAACTCCACGAGAGGACTTTTGAAAACGAGGATTGTATATTACCTTTTGCATACTCAACCTGTTACCTACCAGGTTACAACCCGTTCTGGAAGCTTTATCCTGCTACTGACTCACAAAAACGGCATCGGGTGAGTGAAACATCGGATCAGGAAGTAAAAGGCAAACAAAAGCCGACTCCATCTTCTCTCCCCGCTAGCTAAAAAGAGACTCCATAAGTGAGCATTTTATTGTGTGCCAGCAACCAGCCTTTATTCAGGGGGGCCTAATTTGTCTTCTTTTATTATTTTATTGCACCCCCCTCCTGAAAAAAGAACTGTACAAGCTTCTATAAGACAACCACAAATCACTGTAAAAACTAATAACTGTGTATTTCACTTAAATATATTTATTGGTTTTTTTAATTTCTCTTTATGATATGATGTATGCTTGGATTAATCTGGACTGAGTTTTTTTATCAATGTATTTATTTTTGATCGAATGCCTTTCATAGTAAAAGCACTCGACCATTTGAATGTAGCGGTGTCACTTTACCGTCCACTAGCGGCCATTTTGTAAAGCGGAGCCAACATTTCAATGCTTTAACCTCGGTTGTAACAATTTTTATGTTGGCTTAGCTATTGAAGTGACACTATTATTTATTTATATCTTCTCAGTGAAACAGCCAAGCTTATTAATTAATTTATTTATTTTAAGTGTTGTGTCAATTTGATAGAACACAGTTTTTTACAGTTGTTTACACAGCAAAGGGAATTTTCCTCTTAAGAGTCCTTTTAAGGAGTTTTTGAATTTCTTCTTATAACTCCACAAATTTATACAAATTGTTTTTGTTGTTTCTATCTACTTGTGTTATTGTCATTTTTAATAACCCCCCTTCTTTTTAAATTTTTAATATAAAAACAATTTTTTTTTTTTTTTTTTTTTTTTTTTTTTTTTTTTTTTTTCCTAGCGCTTTTCAGATCGCCCTCTTTCTAACTTGTTTTTTTCTTTTTTTGATAGAATTCGGTTTCAACCGAGTTCCTCCTGTAGGTGGTGATCTTTTTTGATTTCTTATTTTAGCCCCCCCCCCCCCCCCCTTTTTTTTCCAGGAAAAACAATAATTTATTATCAAAAAATTATTTTTCTATAGTTGAACACTTACCTGTAGTCTTCCACTCCAGCCAATAGACTCTACTCACCGGAGCCCTACGGTTCCATGGCGCTTCCTCTGACCAACCGTTTCAGTGTCCTAGCCGCACAGCCAGACTGCAGCGAATCTCCCTCGCGCAATTGGTCTCCAAACCGAGTCAGGAAAAATAATACAATTAACCAACGAAACGCTACGAACAGCGAGAATGTCATCCATCAACCTGACAATACCAAAAGATATTTCAAAATCTTACAAGCGGTTCATCATGCAGAAATTATTAATGAAATGATCAGCAAAGACACTCTCCCGCAGGGCATGCTGAAATTAGCGAACAGAATCAGCTCCTCGATTAAACCATCCTCACCCAACACATCTGTAATAGACAGAGTAAGAGCCAATACCATTCAGTGGATGTTGACAAATACGCACATCCTCAGAGACCACTATGATGCGGTACTGGCCACGGAGCTTAATCAGGTAGGACCCTGGGACCAGACTAGCTTTGACAAAACCTTGATTTGGGCCAAAAACAGATACAGGAGAAAATTGACACCATCGTCGGTAGAAACCTGCAAAAATCTGATAAAGAACTACAAACACGTACCTGCAACCGCTCCTCCATCTGTTTTTAACACCGCAGATTTCCCTCCCCTTCCTCCAGCGGCGCGGCCAGAAAGCATGGGTCTCTCTGATCCAGCTGAGCCGAACCAGACCGAACCAGGCTCGGGGGGGAACGACCCGGTCATCACGGGGAACGAGCCAAACACCATGCTAGCTCCTGCGCCCCCTCCGGCCCAGGAACCGACAGCGGCACGCCAGGCGCACAGGCAGACAATGGCTCAAGTGCACCCGAGCCACGCGGACGCACCGCTACTAGCTTCACAGCCTGCAACGGACAAATCACCTCCACCGAATGAAATCACAGATCAATATTCCAGTAATACAAAACAAGACAACATTCCCAAAGTCAATTTTGAACTAGTTTGTGAAGAAGACACTACAGATAACTTACCAACTGGTCCCCAATTCTCGAACGTAGCCGTCACCGTGTCCGAGGAGATCACGCTGACCCCTGCAGCGGACGGCGCACTCGGTGACGTCACTCAAGGGGCGCTCGCTGAGTCCGAACCGGTGAGTGCGGTGAACACAGTGGGGGCGGGGGCACAAGATGGAGATAAAAATATGATGACAGAGGGCACAATTGAAAGTCAAAATGACACTAATGCCCCTCAGTCTGACTCCATTTCTGCACCTAAACCCCAACGTACCACCTCCCGCATACGGACCACACTGGAGCGCACTGAACCGACGGTGCATCAGCACACCAGCTATAAGAACCAGGACTGGCGACTGACGGTCAGGAAACCGATTTTAATAATCGGTGACTCCAACTTAGCCAGAATCCCAGTTTTCACCGACGAGCGGGTCCAAGTGGACAGCTATCCCGGTGCCACCTGTTCACATATAACACATCTGCTTAAAAAATTGAGTATACAACCACAAGTTGAACATGTGATCCTGTCAGTCGGTCTGAATAACTGCTTGAGAGAACAGACCACACCCACCTCGTGCAAACAGCTGCAACAACTAGTTGCCGTAACAACAACGGCCTTCCCGATGGCTATCATCCACGTCCCCATTATCCACTATTCGAACAGAATACCGGAAAACCAACAACTGTTAATCTCTGACATGAACAAAAAAATCAGGTTGAAATATAATTTCCTAACCCGCATTGATAGACCAGATTTCATAGTCAATCCCAATGATCCAATTCATTGGACGAAAGAAACAGCGGATAAGATCCTCAAACACTGGCTGTCTAAGTTAAACATGTAAGAGGGGAAAATGCTGTGCATGTACTCCCCTCATCCTCAAACATAATTAACCTAAGCCAGTCATTCTCCTTAAATAGAGCGGAGATACAAATACTGGAGAAAGGATTGACTTTTATACCTACACCCAAACCACCAACTACAACAGAAATACGTAAAGACCTCCACCTTTATCATCGTAGACTAAAGTTATTAGACTACTTTGACTACAATAGACAACAAGAGACCGTACCCTTTATTGTCCCATCACACTGGGAACCGCAATTGGAAGCAGTGTCCTCTCCAATTCAGAACCTCATCAGGGCAGATATAGCGGCTTTCCGCCAGCTTAAACCGCGCCACACAGGCAGACAAAACATCAGCCAGGCGGAGAGAGGAGCGCTTGCTGGTCTCGCTAACAACCCGGACATCATCATTAAAGCAGCGGACAAAGGAGGCCAAATCTGTTTACAGGACAAAATTCATTATTTACAGGAAGCCAACAGGCAACTTAATGACACCCAGTATTATAAACCGCTGCAATATTTACTTCAACCTGAAACTCAAACTATCGTCAGAGATAGAGTGGAACAATTATACAAGGACAAATTCATAAACAATAAACAAAAAACTTACCTCATGGGACCTGATAATCCTCGTCCACGTCTATTCTATCTATTGCCGAAAATCCACAAACCTGCTGCATCGTGGCCAGTCCCGCACGTGATCCCCAGTGGCAGACCCATCGTCAGCGACTGTGGCTCGGAGACGTACAACATCACAGAGTACATCGATTTTTTTCTGAATCCACTATCACAGCAACATCCCAGTTATGTTAAGGATACTTATCATTTTGTGAATAAATTGAAAAGCATACGAACATGTACTAACGCGTATATTTTTTCTGTTGATGTTGACTCCTTGTACACTAACATAGACACAACGCTGGGTCTGAAAGCGGTGGCTGAGTGTTTTAGCAGGAACCCTGATCCCTCTCGTCCTGATGAGTTCATCCTCGACCTATTGAAACTCACATTAGAAAGGAATGACTTTGAATTTAATGGCAAGTTTTTCCTGCAGGTCTCTGGATGCGCCATGGGCCGAAAGTACTCACCTGCTTATGCAGATATTTACATGGCAGATTGGGAGAAAACTGCTTTCCAAAAATGCAGCAAAATACCAGCTCTCTATTTAAGATATCTGGATGACATTTTTGGAATATGGCCACATTCACTGGCAGATTTTAATGATTTTATGGCAATTTTGAACAGCCACCATCCTAAAATCTCCCTCAAATACAACATCCAACCACATCAGGTGGAATTCCTGGATACACAAGCCTTCTTTTGTGATATCAATCAGAGTTCAAAAGGTTTAGCCACTAGAGTACATTTCAAGGATACAGACAGGCATGCTTTACTCCATAAGACTAGTTTCCATCCCCGTCATACATATAAAGGTCTCATAAAATCACAACTCATCAGATTTCACAGGATCTGCACCTATAAACAAGATACAGAAACTGCCACCAACACTCTATTTGCGGCTCTGAGACCTAGAGGCTATTCAGCCAGGTTCCTCAGAGCCGCCAAAAGTGAAGTGAGGAGACTTTTTGAATCATCCGGGGAATATACTAGCAGAAAAAATAACATGCCTGTCATACCTTTTGTGATTACTTACTCACCTCATGTATCACAACTAAACTCTGAATTGAAAACCAATTTTCAGAAGGCACAAAATCAGATCCAGGAACTGGGAGATTTTAAGATGATCACTGCCTACAGGAGAAACAAGAACCTCAAGGACATTTTGGTACACACAGCTATGGCAAAACAAGAAAGACCACGCTCAAACAACCCCAAATTTATAAATACACTCTTTATAGAAAATACATTCTCTGAGAAAGGTGCTCCCATTAGACAGAGCTTTGAAGAAAATGTCAGAAATGTAGTCTATGCAATCCAGTGTACCATCTGCAAAAAAATTTACATAGGAGAGACAGGTAACAGCCTTAAAACCAGGATCTATCAACATACATACCAAATTAATAAAACGGAAAACTCGACTATTCTTTATAATCATCTTAGAAATCATGGTCCCAATAATTACATCTTTTTGGGACTGGAAAACAATAATAATTGGTCTAGATCCTTTAGGAAAAGAAAAGAGAGAGAATGGATAAACACTTTGGAAACTATAAACCCAAAAGGACTAAATGAAAAACAATAATTTAAGGTTTTTTTACAAAAGGTATTTAGAAATTATTGCTTTTAATAAATAACCTTTTTAAGAACTCCTAAGTATTTCTTTTTCAAAAAATTGTTTTTTTAAAATAAAAAAATATAAAACCAACTATCTTTTACATATAAGGATTTTATTTACATGTGTTTAACAGTAAAAAGATAGTTTAAAAATACAATAAAAATTTAAAAACTATAAAAACAACCTGGAGGCTAGAATTATAACATAAGTTTTAAAAGCAATAATATATTAATAAATACCATTTCATTGTCCTTATCCTACTCTCTCTCATAAATATATAAAAATATCTCTCCTTGCTTAACCTGCAGATTAACTTGGTGTTGTTTTTAACTGAATGGTATGAGTTTTCCCTCCTTTTGTGTGCTAATTAATTTCCTTTGGTATACAATAACCCAACCTTTAATTTATTGATACAATACTCAGCCATATCTAATTTTTTTTTTTTTTTTTTTTTTTTTTTTTTTTCTCCCTATTATTATTTCCAGAACTTATTTCCTAACCATAACCACCTAGGAGAGTATGCCTAACATCAACCATATCATAATAAAACTATTTTTATTTAACCTGTACATGGCCCCTCCCCTAACCTTAACCATTCAGGGGGGGCCCTAACCCTAAGGTCTTTTAACCCCCACAAGACCAACCCCCACACACCTTACCTCCATTTTCATTTATATTCTTATAGGAATTTTTAACCCTTAATTGGCTCTCTCCCTCGCTTTCACGGTGGTTTTAGGAAATTAAAATATCTTTTTTTAACCCTAATTTATTTGGTTTTAAAATTTTATTTATGTATTGTTATCTTATTGTTGTCTTTGTCAAATTTTATTTTATTTTATTTTATTTAATTTTGCACTATTGGAGTTATAGAAACCCCCAAGGAGAAACAAAAATAAATAAATGACAGAGTAGATACCTGTTGCCAGAGCTGCTTTTTTTATTAGAAATTTCTATTTATTTTAAAGAGCTTTGTCCCCTAACCTAACCCTGCCAGAGCCAGGTCAGTCAATTCTTCTCCTATAAGATGGGTACAAACAAACAGACATTTTTTTACAAGGTGTTTAGAAATGCTAAAGAAACAATTTCCTTCTCTATAACATAAAGCATTAATTACCGCTCTGTGAAGATAGGAAGAGGGGTGTGTCCATCGTCACGGGGGACAGTCCGACGGTGGGCGCAGGACATCTCCAGGACCAATCACAACGACCCCCTACGGGGTTACCGCCACGGAAAACTCTTCTTATCTTCCGGTTTCCACCTTGTATCCTCCAGTCTCTGATGAAGCCTGAGATAGGCGAAACGTTAGACCGGTCACCATTTGAACTCCACGAGAGGACTTTTGAAAACGAGGATTGTATATTACCTTTTGCATACTCAACCTGTTACCTACCAGGTTACAACCCGTTCTGGAAGCTTTATCCTGCTACTGACTCACAAAAACGGCATCGGGTGAGTGAAACATCGGATCAGGAAGTAAAAGGCAAACAAAAGCCGACTCCATCTTCTCTCCCCGCTAGCTAAAAAGAGACTCCATAAGTGAGCATTTTATTGTGTGCCAGCAACCAGCCTTTATTCAGGGGGGCCTAATTTGTCTTCTTTTATTATTTTATTGCACCCCCCTCCTGAAAAAAGAACTGTACAAGCTTCTATAAGACAACCACAAATCACTGTAAAAACTAATAACTGTGTATTTCACTTAAATATATTTATTGGTTTTTTTAATTTCTCTTTATGATATGATGTATGCTTGGATTAATCTGGACTGAGTTTTTTTATCAATGTATTTATTTTTGATCGAATGCCTTTCATAGTAAAAGCACTCGACCATTTGAATGTAGCGGTGTCACTTTACCGTCCACTAGCGGCCATTTTGTAAAGCGGAGCCAACATTTCAATGCTTTAACCTCGGTTGTAACAATTTTTATGTTGGCTTAGCTATTGAAGTGACACTATTATTTATTTATATCTTCTCAGTGAAACAGCCAAGCTTATTAATTAATTTATTTATTTTAAGTGTTGTGTCAATTTGATAGAACACAGTTTTTTACAGTTGTTTACACAGCAAAGGGAATTTTCCTCTTAAGAGTCCTTTTAAGGAGTTTTTGAATTTCTTCTTATAACTCCACAAATTTATACAAATTGTTTTTGTTGTTTCTATCTACTTGTGTTATTGTCATTTTTAAAACCCCCCTTCTTTTTAAATTTTTAATATAAAAACAATTTTTTTTTTTTTTTTTTTTTTTTTTTTTTTTTTTTTTTTTTTCCTAGCGCTTTTCAGATCGCCCTCTTTCTAACTTGTTTTTTTCTTTTTTTGATAGAATTCGGTTTCAACCGAGTTCCTCCTGTAGGTGGTGATCTTTTTTGATTTCTTATTTTAGCCCCCCCCCCCCCCCCCTTTTTTTTCCAGGAAAAACAATAATTTATTATCAAAAAATTATTTTTCTATAGTTGAACACTTACCTGTAGTCTTCCACTCCAGCCAATAGACTCTACTCACCGGAGCCCTACGGTTCCATGGCGCTTCCTCTGACCAACCGTTTCAGTGTCCTAGCCGCACAGCCAGACTGCAGCGAATCTCCCTCGCGCAATTGGTCTCCAAACCGAGTCAGGAAAAATAATACAATTAACCAACGAAACGCTACGAACAGCGAGAATGTCATCCATCAACCTGACAATACCAAAAGATATTTCAAAATCTTACAAGCGGTTCATCATGCAGAAATTATTAATGAAATGATCAGCAAAGACACTCTCCCGCAGGGCATGCTGAAATTAGCGAACAGAATCAGCTCCTCGATTAAACCATCCTCACCCAACACATCTGTAATAGACAGAGTAAGAGCCAATACCATTCAGTGGATGTTGACAAATACGCACATCCTCAGAGACCACTATGATGCGGTACTGGCCACGGAGCTTAATCAGGTAGGACCCTGGGACCAGACTAGCTTTGACAAAACCTTGATTTGGGCCAAAAACAGATACAGGAGAAAATTGACACCATCGTCGGTAGAAACCTGCAAAAATCTGATAAAGAACTACAAACACGTACCTGCAACCGCTCCTCCATCTGTTTTTAACACCGCAGATTTCCCTCCCCTTCCTCCAGCGGCGCGGCCAGAAAGCATGGGTCTCTCTGATCCAGCTGAGCCGAACCAGACCGAACCAGGCTCGGGGGGGAACGACCCGGTCATCACGGGGAACGAGCCAAACACCATGCTAGCTCCTGCGCCCCCTCCGGCCCAGGAACCGACAGCGGCACGCCAGGCGCACAGGCAGACAATGGCTCAAGTGCACCCGAGCCACGCGGACGCACCGCTACTAGCTTCACAGCCTGCAACGGACAAATCACCTCCACCGAATGAAATCACAGATCAATATTCCAGTAATACAAAACAAGACAACATTCCCAAAGTCAATTTTGAACTAGTTTGTGAAGAAGACACTACAGATAACTTACCAACTGGTCCCCAATTCTCGAACGTAGCCGTCACCGTGTCCGAGGAGATCACGCTGACCCCTGCAGCGGACGGCGCACTCGGTGACGTCACTCAAGGGGCGCTCGCTGAGTCCGAACCGGTGAGTGCGGTGAACACAGTGGGGGCGGGGGCACAAGATGGAGATAAAAATATGATGACAGAGGGCACAATTGAAAGTCAAAATGACACTAATGCCCCTCAGTCTGACTCCATTTCTGCACCTAAACCCCAACGTACCACCTCCCGCATACGGACCACACTGGAGCGCACTGAACCGACGGTGCATCAGCACACCAGCTATAAGAACCAGGACTGGCGACTGACGGTCAGGAAACCGATTTTAATAATCGGTGACTCCAACTTAGCCAGAATCCCAGTTTTCACCGACGAGCGGGTCCAAGTGGACAGCTATCCCGGTGCCACCTGTTCACATATAACACATCTGCTTAAAAAATTGAGTATACAACCACAAGTTGAACATGTGATCCTGTCAGTCGGTCTGAATAACTGCTTGAGAGAACAGACCACACCCACCTCGTGCAAACAGCTGCAACAACTAGTTGCCGTAACAACAACGGCCTTCCCGATGGCTATCATCCACGTCCCCATTATCCACTATTCGAACAGAATACCGGAAAACCAACAACTGTTAATCTCTGACATGAACAAAAAAATCAGGTTGAAATATAATTTCCTAACCCGCATTGATAGACCAGATTTCATAGTCAATCCCAATGATCCAATTCATTGGACGAAAGAAACAGCGGATAAGATCCTCAAACACTGGCTGTCTAAGTTAAACATGTAAGAGGGGAAAATGCTGTGCATGTACTCCCCTCATCCTCAAACATAATTAACCTAAGCCAGTCATTCTCCTTAAATAGAGCGGAGATACAAATACTGGAGAAAGGATTGACTTTTATACCTACACCCAAACCACCAACTACAACAGAAATACGTAAAGACCTCCACCTTTATCATCGTAGACTAAAGTTATTAGACTACTTTGACTACAATAGACAACAAGAGACCGTACCCTTTATTGTCCCATCACACTGGGAACCGCAATTGGAAGCAGTGTCCTCTCCAATTCAGAACCTCATCAGGGCAGATATAGCGGCTTTCCGCCAGCTTAAACCGCGCCACACAGGCAGACAAAACATCAGCCAGGCGGAGAGAGGAGCGCTTGCTGGTCTCGCTAACAACCCGGACATCATCATTAAAGCAGCGGACAAAGGAGGCCAAATCTGTTTACAGGACAAAATTCATTATTTACAGGAAGCCAACAGGCAACTTAATGACACCCAGTATTATAAACCGCTGCAATATTTACTTCAACCTGAAACTCAAACTATCGTCAGAGATAGAGTGGAACAATTATACAAGGACAAATTCATAAACAATAAACAAAAAACTTACCTCATGGGACCTGATAATCCTCGTCCACGTCTATTCTATCTATTGCCGAAAATCCACAAACCTGCTGCATCGTGGCCAGTCCCGCACGTGATCCCCAGTGGCAGACCCATCGTCAGCGACTGTGGCTCGGAGACGTACAACATCACAGAGTACATCGATTTTTTTCTGAATCCACTATCACAGCAACATCCCAGTTATGTTAAGGATACTTATCATTTTGTGAATAAATTGAAAAGCATACGAACATGTACTAACGCGTATATTTTTTCTGTTGATGTTGACTCCTTGTACACTAACATAGACACAACGCTGGGTCTGAAAGCGGTGGCTGAGTGTTTTAGCAGGAACCCTGATCCCTCTCGTCCTGATGAGTTCATCCTCGACCTATTGAAACTCACATTAGAAAGGAATGACTTTGAATTTAATGGCAAGTTTTTCCTGCAGGTCTCTGGATGCGCCATGGGCCGAAAGTACTCACCTGCTTATGCAGATATTTACATGGCAGATTGGGAGAAAACTGCTTTCCAAAAATGCAGCAAAATACCAGCTCTCTATTTAAGATATCTGGATGACATTTTTGGAATATGGCCACATTCACTGGCAGATTTTAATGATTTTATGGCAATTTTGAACAGCCACCATCCTAAAATCTCCCTCAAATACAACATCCAACCACATCAGGTGGAATTCCTGGATACACAAGCCTTCTTTTGTGATATCAATCAGAGTTCAAAAGGTTTAGCCACTAGAGTACATTTCAAGGATACAGACAGGCATGCTTTACTCCATAAGACTAGTTTCCATCCCCGTCATACATATAAAGGTCTCATAAAATCACAACTCATCAGATTTCACAGGATCTGCACCTATAAACAAGATACAGAAACTGCCACCAACACTCTATTTGCGGCTCTGAGACCTAGAGGCTATTCAGCCAGGTTCCTCAGAGCCGCCAAAAGTGAAGTGAGGAGACTTTTTGAATCATCCGGGGAATATACTAGCAGAAAAAATAACATGCCTGTCATACCTTTTGTGATTACTTACTCACCTCATGTATCACAACTAAACTCTGAATTGAAAACCAATTTTCAGAAGGCACAAAATCAGATCCAGGAACTGGGAGATTTTAAGATGATCACTGCCTACAGGAGAAACAAGAACCTCAAGGACATTTTGGTACACACAGCTATGGCAAAACAAGAAAGACCACGCTCAAACAACCCCAAATTTATAAATACACTCTTTATAGAAAATACATTCTCTGAGAAAGGTGCTCCCATTAGACAGAGCTTTGAAGAAAATGTCAGAAATGTAGTCTATGCAATCCAGTGTACCATCTGCAAAAAAATTTACATAGGAGAGACAGGTAACAGCCTTAAAACCAGGATCTATCAACATACATACCAAATTAATAAAACGGAAAACTCGACTATTCTTTATAATCATCTTAGAAATCATGGTCCCAATAATTACATCTTTTTGGGACTGGAAAACAATAATAATTGGTCTAGATCCTTTAGGAAAAGAAAAGAGAGAGAATGGATAAACACTTTGGAAACTATAAACCCAAAAGGACTAAATGAAAAACAATAATTTAAGGTTTTTTTACAAAAGGTATTTAGAAATTATTGCTTTTAATAAATAACCTTTTTAAGAACTCCTAAGTATTTCTTTTTCAAAAAATTGTTTTTTTAAAATAAAAAAATATAAAACCAACTATCTTTTACATATAAGGATTTTATTTACATGTGTTTAACAGTAAAAAGATAGTTTAAAAATACAATAAAAATTTAAAAACTATAAAAACAACCTGGAGGCTAGAATTATAACATAAGTTTTAAAAGCAATAATATATTAATAAATACCATTTCATTGTCCTTATCCTACTCTCTCTCATAAATATATAAAAATATCTCTCCTTGCTTAACCTGCAGATTAACTTGGTGTTGTTTTTAACTGAATGGTATGAGTTTTCCCTCCTTTTGTGTGCTAATTAATTTCCTTTGGTATACAATAACCCAACCTTTAATTTATTGATACAATACTCAGCCATATCTAATTTTTTTTTTTTTTTTTTTTTTTTTTTTTTTTCTCCCTATTATTATTTCCAGAACTTATTTCCTAACCATAACCACCTAGGAGAGTATGCCTAACATCAACCATATCATAATAAAACTATTTTTATTTAACCTGTACATGGCCCCTCCCCTAACCTTAACCATTCAGGGGGGGCCCTAACCCTAAGGTCTTTTAACCCCCACAAGACCAACCCCCACACACCTTACCTCCATTTTCATTTATATTCTTATAGGAATTTTTAACCCTTAATTGGCTCTCTCCCTCGCTTTCACGGTGGTTTTAGGAAATTAAAATATCTTTTTTTAACCCTAATTTATTTGGTTTTAAAATTTTATTTATGTATTGTTATCTTATTGTTGTCTTTGTCAAATTTTATTTTATTTTATTTTATTTAATTTTGCACTATTGGAGTTATAGAAACCCCCAAGGAGAAACAAAAATAAATAAATGACAGAGTAGATACCTGTTGCCAGAGCTGCTTTTTTTATTAGAAATTTCTATTTATTTTAAAGAGCTTTGTCCCCTAACCTAACCCTGCCAGAGCCAGGTCAGTCAATTCTTCTCCTATAAGATGGGTACAAACAAACAGACATTTTTTTACAAGGTGTTTAGAAATGCTAAAGAAACAATTTCCTTCTCTATAACATAAAGCATTAATTACCGCTCTGTGAAGATAGGAAGAGGGGTGTGTCCATCGTCACGGGGGACAGTCCGACGGTGGGCGCAGGACATCTCCAGGACCAATCACAACGACCCCCTACGGGGTTACCGCCACGGAAAACTCTTCTTATCTTCCGGTTTCCACCTTGTATCCTCCAGTCTCTGATGAAGCCTGAGATAGGCGAAACGTTAGACCGGTCACCATTTGAACTCCACGAGAGGACTTTTGAAAACGAGGATTGTATATTACCTTTTGCATACTCAACCTGTTACCTACCAGGTTACAACCCGTTCTGGAAGCTTTATCCTGCTACTGACTCACAAAAACGGCATCGGGTGAGTGAAACATCGGATCAGGAAGTAAAAGGCAAACAAAAGCCGACTCCATCTTCTCTCCCCGCTAGCTAAAAAGAGACTCCATAAGTGAGCATTTTATTGTGTGCCAGCAACCAGCCTTTATTCAGGGGGGCCTAATTTGTCTTCTTTTATTATTTTATTGCACCCCCCTCCTGAAAAAAGAACTGTACAAGCTTCTATAAGACAACCACAAATCACTGTAAAAACTAATAACTGTGTATTTCACTTAAATATATTTATTGGTTTTTTTAATTTCTCTTTATGATATGATGTATGCTTGGATTAATCTGGACTGAGTTTTTTTATCAATGTATTTATTTTTGATCGAATGCCTTTCATAGTAAAAGCACTCGACCATTTGAATGTAGCGGTGTCACTTTACCGTCCACTAGCGGCCATTTTGTAAAGCGGAGCCAACATTTCAATGCTTTAACCTCGGTTGTAACAATTTTTATGTTGGCTTAGCTATTGAAGTGACACTATTATTTATTTATATCTTCTCAGTGAAACAGCCAAGCTTATTAATTAATTTATTTATTTTAAGTGTTGTGTCAATTTGATAGAACACAGTTTTTTACAGTTGTTTACACAGCAAAGGGAATTTTCCTCTTAAGAGTCCTTTTAAGGAGTTTTTGAATTTCTTCTTATAACTCCACAAATTTATACAAATTGTTTTTGTTGTTTCTATCTACTTGTGTTATTGTCATTTTTAATAACCCCCCTTCTTTTTAAATTTTTAATATAAAAACAATTTTTTTTTTTTTTTTTTTTTTTTTTTTTTTTTTTTTTTTTTTTTCCTAGCGCTTTTCAGATCGCCCTCTTTCTAACTTGTTTTTTTCTTTTTTTGATAGAATTCGGTTTCAACCGAGTTCCTCCTGTAGGTGGTGATCTTTTTTGATTTCTTATTTTAGCCCCCCCCCCCCCCCCCTTTTTTTTCCAGGAAAAACAATAATTTATTATCAAAAAATTATTTTTCTATAGTTGAACACTTACCTGTAGTCTTCCACTCCAGCCAATAGACTCTACTCACCGGAGCCCTACGGTTCCATGGCGCTTCCTCTGACCAACCGTTTCAGTGTCCTAGCCGCACAGCCAGACTGCAGCGAATCTCCCTCGCGCAATTGGTCTCCAAACCGAGTCAGGAAAAATAATACAATTAACCAACGAAACGCTACGAACAGCGAGAATGTCATCCATCAACCTGACAATACCAAAAGATATTTCAAAATCTTACAAGCGGTTCATCATGCAGAAATTATTAATGAAATGATCAGCAAAGACACTCTCCCGCAGGGCATGCTGAAATTAGCGAACAGAATCAGCTCCTCGATTAAACCATCCTCACCCAACACATCTGTAATAGACAGAGTAAGAGCCAATACCATTCAGTGGATGTTGACAAATACGCACATCCTCAGAGACCACTATGATGCGGTACTGGCCACGGAGCTTAATCAGGTAGGACCCTGGGACCAGACTAGCTTTGACAAAACCTTGATTTGGGCCAAAAACAGATACAGGAGAAAATTGACACCATCGTCGGTAGAAACCTGCAAAAATCTGATAAAGAACTACAAACACGTACCTGCAACCGCTCCTCCATCTGTTTTTAACACCGCAGATTTCCCTCCCCTTCCTCCAGCGGCGCGGCCAGAAAGCATGGGTCTCTCTGATCCAGCTGAGCCGAACCAGACCGAACCAGGCTCGGGGGGGAACGACCCGGTCATCACGGGGAACGAGCCAAACACCATGCTAGCTCCTGCGCCCCCTCCGGCCCAGGAACCGACAGCGGCACGCCAGGCGCACAGGCAGACAATGGCTCAAGTGCACCCGAGCCACGCGGACGCACCGCTACTAGCTTCACAGCCTGCAACGGACAAATCACCTCCACCGAATGAAATCACAGATCAATATTCCAGTAATACAAAACAAGACAACATTCCCAAAGTCAATTTTGAACTAGTTTGTGAAGAAGACACTACAGATAACTTACCAACTGGTCCCCAATTCTCGAACGTAGCCGTCACCGTGTCCGAGGAGATCACGCTGACCCCTGCAGCGGACGGCGCACTCGGTGACGTCACTCAAGGGGCGCTCGCTGAGTCCGAACCGGTGAGTGCGGTGAACACAGTGGGGGCGGGGGCACAAGATGGAGATAAAAATATGATGACAGAGGGCACAATTGAAAGTCAAAATGACACTAATGCCCCTCAGTCTGACTCCATTTCTGCACCTAAACCCCAACGTACCACCTCCCGCATACGGACCACACTGGAGCGCACTGAACCGACGGTGCATCAGCACACCAGCTATAAGAACCAGGACTGGCGACTGACGGTCAGGAAACCGATTTTAATAATCGGTGACTCCAACTTAGCCAGAATCCCAGTTTTCACCGACGAGCGGGTCCAAGTGGACAGCTATCCCGGTGCCACCTGTTCACATATAACACATCTGCTTAAAAAATTGAGTATACAACCACAAGTTGAACATGTGATCCTGTCAGTCGGTCTGAATAACTGCTTGAGAGAACAGACCACACCCACCTCGTGCAAACAGCTGCAACAACTAGTTGCCGTAACAACAACGGCCTTCCCGATGGCTATCATCCACGTCCCCATTATCCACTATTCGAACAGAATACCGGAAAACCAACAACTGTTAATCTCTGACATGAACAAAAAAATCAGGTTGAAATATAATTTCCTAACCCGCATTGATAGACCAGATTTCATAGTCAATCCCAATGATCCAATTCATTGGACGAAAGAAACAGCGGATAAGATCCTCAAACACTGGCTGTCTAAGTTAAACATGTAAGAGGGGAAAATGCTGTGCATGTACTCCCCTCATCCTCAAACATAATTAACCTAAGCCAGTCATTCTCCTTAAATAGAGCGGAGATACAAATACTGGAGAAAGGATTGACTTTTATACCTACACCCAAACCACCAACTACAACAGAAATACGTAAAGACCTCCACCTTTATCATCGTAGACTAAAGTTATTAGACTACTTTGACTACAATAGACAACAAGAGACCGTACCCTTTATTGTCCCATCACACTGGGAACCGCAATTGGAAGCAGTGTCCTCTCCAATTCAGAACCTCATCAGGGCAGATATAGCGGCTTTCCGCCAGCTTAAACCGCGCCACACAGGCAGACAAAACATCAGCCAGGCGGAGAGAGGAGCGCTTGCTGGTCTCGCTAACAACCCGGACATCATCATTAAAGCAGCGGACAAAGGAGGCCAAATCTGTTTACAGGACAAAATTCATTATTTACAGGAAGCCAACAGGCAACTTAATGACACCCAGTATTATAAACCGCTGCAATATTTACTTCAACCTGAAACTCAAACTATCGTCAGAGATAGAGTGGAACAATTATACAAGGACAAATTCATAAACAATAAACAAAAAACTTACCTCATGGGACCTGATAATCCTCGTCCACGTCTATTCTATCTATTGCCGAAAATCCACAAACCTGCTGCATCGTGGCCAGTCCCGCACGTGATCCCCAGTGGCAGACCCATCGTCAGCGACTGTGGCTCGGAGACGTACAACATCACAGAGTACATCGATTTTTTTCTGAATCCACTATCACAGCAACATCCCAGTTATGTTAAGGATACTTATCATTTTGTGAATAAATTGAAAAGCATACGAACATGTACTAACGCGTATATTTTTTCTGTTGATGTTGACTCCTTGTACACTAACATAGACACAACGCTGGGTCTGAAAGCGGTGGCTGAGTGTTTTAGCAGGAACCCTGATCCCTCTCGTCCTGATGAGTTCATCCTCGACCTATTGAAACTCACATTAGAAAGGAATGACTTTGAATTTAATGGCAAGTTTTTCCTGCAGGTCTCTGGATGCGCCATGGGCCGAAAGTACTCACCTGCTTATGCAGATATTTACATGGCAGATTGGGAGAAAACTGCTTTCCAAAAATGCAGCAAAATACCAGCTCTCTATTTAAGATATCTGGATGACATTTTTGGAATATGGCCACATTCACTGGCAGATTTTAATGATTTTATGGCAATTTTGAACAGCCACCATCCTAAAATCTCCCTCAAATACAACATCCAACCACATCAGGTGGAATTCCTGGATACACAAGCCTTCTTTTGTGATATCAATCAGAGTTCAAAAGGTTTAGCCACTAGAGTACATTTCAAGGATACAGACAGGCATGCTTTACTCCATAAGACTAGTTTCCATCCCCGTCATACATATAAAGGTCTCATAAAATCACAACTCATCAGATTTCACAGGATCTGCACCTATAAACAAGATACAGAAACTGCCACCAACACTCTATTTGCGGCTCTGAGACCTAGAGGCTATTCAGCCAGGTTCCTCAGAGCCGCCAAAAGTGAAGTGAGGAGACTTTTTGAATCATCCGGGGAATATACTAGCAGAAAAAATAACATGCCTGTCATACCTTTTGTGATTACTTACTCACCTCATGTATCACAACTAAACTCTGAATTGAAAACCAATTTTCAGAAGGCACAAAATCAGATCCAGGAACTGGGAGATTTTAAGATGATCACTGCCTACAGGAGAAACAAGAACCTCAAGGACATTTTGGTACACACAGCTATGGCAAAACAAGAAAGACCACGCTCAAACAACCCCAAATTTATAAATACACTCTTTATAGAAAATACATTCTCTGAGAAAGGTGCTCCCATTAGACAGAGCTTTGAAGAAAATGTCAGAAATGTAGTCTATGCAATCCAGTGTACCATCTGCAAAAAAATTTACATAGGAGAGACAGGTAACAGCCTTAAAACCAGGATCTATCAACATACATACCAAATTAATAAAACGGAAAACTCGACTATTCTTTATAATCATCTTAGAAATCATGGTCCCAATAATTACATCTTTTTGGGACTGGAAAACAATAATAATTGGTCTAGATCCTTTAGGAAAAGAAAAGAGAGAGAATGGATAAACACTTTGGAAACTATAAACCCAAAAGGACTAAATGAAAAACAATAATTTAAGGTTTTTTTACAAAAGGTATTTAGAAATTATTGCTTTTAATAAATAACCTTTTTAAGAACTCCTAAGTATTTCTTTTTCAAAAAATTGTTTTTTTAAAATAAAAAAATATAAAACCAACTATCTTTTACATATAAGGATTTTATTTACATGTGTTTAACAGTAAAAAGATAGTTTAAAAATACAATAAAAATTTAAAAACTATAAAAACAACCTGGAGGCTAGAATTATAACATAAGTTTTAAAAGCAATAATATATTAATAAATACCATTTCATTGTCCTTATCCTACTCTCTCTCATAAATATATAAAAATATCTCTCCTTGCTTAACCTGCAGATTAACTTGGTGTTGTTTTTAACTGAATGGTATGAGTTTTCCCTCCTTTTGTGTGCTAATTAATTTCCTTTGGTATACAATAACCCAACCTTTAATTTATTGATACAATACTCAGCCATATCTAATTTTTTTTTTTTTTTTTTTTTTTTTTTTTTTTCTCCCTATTATTATTTCCAGAACTTATTTCCTAACCATAACCACCTAGGAGAGTATGCCTAACATCAACCATATCATAATAAAACTATTTTTATTTAACCTGTACATGGCCCCTCCCCTAACCTTAACCATTCAGGGGGGGCCCTAACCCTAAGGTCTTTTAACCCCCACAAGACCAACCCCCACACACCTTACCTCCATTTTCATTTATATTCTTATAGGAATTTTTAACCCTTAATTGGCTCTCTCCCTCGCTTTCACGGTGGTTTTAGGAAATTAAAATATCTTTTTTTAACCCTAATTTATTTGGTTTTAAAATTTTATTTATGTATTGTTATCTTATTGTTGTCTTTGTCAAATTTTATTTTATTTTATTTTATTTAATTTTGCACTATTGGAGTTATAGAAACCCCCAAGGAGAAACAAAAATAAATAAATGACAGAGTAGATACCTGTTGCCAGAGCTGCTTTTTTTATTAGAAATTTCTATTTATTTTAAAGAGCTTTGTCCCCTAACCTAACCCTGCCAGAGCCAGGTCAGTCAATTCTTCTCCTATAAGATGGGTACAAACAAACAGACATTTTTTTACAAGGTGTTTAGAAATGCTAAAGAAACAATTTCCTTCTCTATAACATAAAGCATTAATTACCGCTCTGTGAAGATAGGAAGAGGGGTGTGTCCATCGTCACGGGGGACAGTCCGACGGTGGGCGCAGGACATCTCCAGGACCAATCACAACGACCCCCTACGGGGTTACCGCCACGGAAAACTCTTCTTATCTTCCGGTTTCCACCTTGTATCCTCCAGTCTCTGATGAAGCCTGAGATAGGCGAAACGTTAGACCGGTCACCATTTGAACTCCACGAGAGGACTTTTGAAAACGAGGATTGTATATTACCTTTTGCATACTCAACCTGTTACCTACCAGGTTACAACCCGTTCTGGAAGCTTTATCCTGCTACTGACTCACAAAAACGGCATCGGGTGAGTGAAACATCGGATCAGGAAGTAAAAGGCAAACAAAAGCCGACTCCATCTTCTCTCCCCGCTAGCTAAAAAGAGACTCCATAAGTGAGCATTTTATTGTGTGCCAGCAACCAGCCTTTATTCAGGGGGGCCTAATTTGTCTTCTTTTATTATTTTATTGCACCCCCCTCCTGAAAAAAGAACTGTACAAGCTTCTATAAGACAACCACAAATCACTGTAAAAACTAATAACTGTGTATTTCACTTAAATATATTTATTGGTTTTTTTAATTTCTCTTTATGATATGATGTATGCTTGGATTAATCTGGACTGAGTTTTTTTATCAATGTATTTATTTTTGATCGAATGCCTTTCATAGTAAAAGCACTCGACCATTTGAATGTAGCGGTGTCACTTTACCGTCCACTAGCGGCCATTTTGTAAAGCGGAGCCAACATTTCAATGCTTTAACCTCGGTTGTAACAATTTTTATGTTGGCTTAGCTATTGAAGTGACACTATTATTTATTTATATCTTCTCAGTGAAACAGCCAAGCTTATTAATTAATTTATTTATTTTAAGTGTTGTGTCAATTTGATAGAACACAGTTTTTTACAGTTGTTTACACAGCAAAGGGAATTTTCCTCTTAAGAGTCCTTTTAAGGAGTTTTTGAATTTCTTCTTATAACTCCACAAATTTATACAAATTGTTTTTGTTGTTTCTATCTACTTGTGTTATTGTCATTTTTAATAACCCCCCTTCTTTTTAAATTTTTAATATAAAAACAATTTTTTTTTTTTTTTTTTTTTTTTTTTTTTTCCTAGCGCTTTTCAGATCGCCCTCTTTCTAACTTGTTTTTTTCTTTTTTTGATAGAATTCGGTTTCAACCGAGTTCCTCCTGTAGGTGGTGATCTTTTTTGATTTCTTATTTTAGCCCCCCCCCCCCCCCCCTTTTTTTTCCAGGAAAAACAATAATTTATTATCAAAAAATTATTTTTCTATAGTTGAACACTTACCTGTAGTCTTCCACTCCAGCCAATAGACTCTACTCACCGGAGCCCTACGGTTCCATGGCGCTTCCTCTGACCAACCGTTTCAGTGTCCTAGCCGCACAGCCAGACTGCAGCGAATCTCCCTCGCGCAATTGGTCTCCAAACCGAGTCAGGAAAAATAATACAATTAACCAACGAAACGCTACGAACAGCGAGAATGTCATCCATCAACCTGACAATACCAAAAGATATTTCAAAATCTTACAAGCGGTTCATCATGCAGAAATTATTAATGAAATGATCAGCAAAGACACTCTCCCGCAGGGCATGCTGAAATTAGCGAACAGAATCAGCTCCTCGATTAAACCATCCTCACCCAACACATCTGTAATAGACAGAGTAAGAGCCAATACCATTCAGTGGATGTTGACAAATACGCACATCCTCAGAGACCACTATGATGCGGTACTGGCCACGGAGCTTAATCAGGTAGGACCCTGGGACCAGACTAGCTTTGACAAAACCTTGATTTGGGCCAAAAACAGATACAGGAGAAAATTGACACCATCGTCGGTAGAAACCTGCAAAAATCTGATAAAGAACTACAAACACGTACCTGCAACCGCTCCTCCATCTGTTTTTAACACCGCAGATTTCCCTCCCCTTCCTCCAGCGGCGCGGCCAGAAAGCATGGGTCTCTCTGATCCAGCTGAGCCGAACCAGACCGAACCAGGCTCGGGGGGGAACGACCCGGTCATCACGGGGAACGAGCCAAACACCATGCTAGCTCCTGCGCCCCCTCCGGCCCAGGAACCGACAGCGGCACGCCAGGCGCACAGGCAGACAATGGCTCAAGTGCACCCGAGCCACGCGGACGCACCGCTACTAGCTTCACAGCCTGCAACGGACAAATCACCTCCACCGAATGAAATCACAGATCAATATTCCAGTAATACAAAACAAGACAACATTCCCAAAGTCAATTTTGAACTAGTTTGTGAAGAAGACACTACAGATAACTTACCAACTGGTCCCCAATTCTCGAACGTAGCCGTCACCGTGTCCGAGGAGATCACGCTGACCCCTGCAGCGGACGGCGCACTCGGTGACGTCACTCAAGGGGCGCTCGCTGAGTCCGAACCGGTGAGTGCGGTGAACACAGTGGGGGCGGGGGCACAAGATGGAGATAAAAATATGATGACAGAGGGCACAATTGAAAGTCAAAATGACACTAATGCCCCTCAGTCTGACTCCATTTCTGCACCTAAACCCCAACGTACCACCTCCCGCATACGGACCACACTGGAGCGCACTGAACCGACGGTGCATCAGCACACCAGCTATAAGAACCAGGACTGGCGACTGACGGTCAGGAAACCGATTTTAATAATCGGTGACTCCAACTTAGCCAGAATCCCAGTTTTCACCGACGAGCGGGTCCAAGTGGACAGCTATCCCGGTGCCACCTGTTCACATATAACACATCTGCTTAAAAAATTGAGTATACAACCACAAGTTGAACATGTGATCCTGTCAGTCGGTCTGAATAACTGCTTGAGAGAACAGACCACACCCACCTCGTGCAAACAGCTGCAACAACTAGTTGCCGTAACAACAACGGCCTTCCCGATGGCTATCATCCACGTCCCCATTATCCACTATTCGAACAGAATACCGGAAAACCAACAACTGTTAATCTCTGACATGAACAAAAAAATCAGGTTGAAATATAATTTCCTAACCCGCATTGATAGACCAGATTTCATAGTCAATCCCAATGATCCAATTCATTGGACGAAAGAAACAGCGGATAAGATCCTCAAACACTGGCTGTCTAAGTTAAACATGTAAGAGGGGAAAATGCTGTGCATGTACTCCCCTCATCCTCAAACATAATTAACCTAAGCCAGTCATTCTCCTTAAATAGAGCGGAGATACAAATACTGGAGAAAGGATTGACTTTTATACCTACACCCAAACCACCAACTACAACAGAAATACGTAAAGACCTCCACCTTTATCATCGTAGACTAAAGTTATTAGACTACTTTGACTACAATAGACAACAAGAGACCGTACCCTTTATTGTCCCATCACACTGGGAACCGCAATTGGAAGCAGTGTCCTCTCCAATTCAGAACCTCATCAGGGCAGATATAGCGGCTTTCCGCCAGCTTAAACCGCGCCACACAGGCAGACAAAACATCAGCCAGGCGGAGAGAGGAGCGCTTGCTGGTCTCGCTAACAACCCGGACATCATCATTAAAGCAGCGGACAAAGGAGGCCAAATCTGTTTACAGGACAAAATTCATTATTTACAGGAAGCCAACAGGCAACTTAATGACACCCAGTATTATAAACCGCTGCAATATTTACTTCAACCTGAAACTCAAACTATCGTCAGAGATAGAGTGGAACAATTATACAAGGACAAATTCATAAACAATAAACAAAAAACTTACCTCATGGGACCTGATAATCCTCGTCCACGTCTATTCTATCTATTGCCGAAAATCCACAAACCTGCTGCATCGTGGCCAGTCCCGCACGTGATCCCCAGTGGCAGACCCATCGTCAGCGACTGTGGCTCGGAGACGTACAACATCACAGAGTACATCGATTTTTTTCTGAATCCACTATCACAGCAACATCCCAGTTATGTTAAGGATACTTATCATTTTGTGAATAAATTGAAAAGCATACGAACATGTACTAACGCGTATATTTTTTCTGTTGATGTTGACTCCTTGTACACTAACATAGACACAACGCTGGGTCTGAAAGCGGTGGCTGAGTGTTTTAGCAGGAACCCTGATCCCTCTCGTCCTGATGAGTTCATCCTCGACCTATTGAAACTCACATTAGAAAGGAATGACTTTGAATTTAATGGCAAGTTTTTCCTGCAGGTCTCTGGATGCGCCATGGGCCGAAAGTACTCACCTGCTTATGCAGATATTTACATGGCAGATTGGGAGAAAACTGCTTTCCAAAAATGCAGCAAAATACCAGCTCTCTATTTAAGATATCTGGATGACATTTTTGGAATATGGCCACATTCACTGGCAGATTTTAATGATTTTATGGCAATTTTGAACAGCCACCATCCTAAAATCTCCCTCAAATACAACATCCAACCACATCAGGTGGAATTCCTGGATACACAAGCCTTCTTTTGTGATATCAATCAGAGTTCAAAAGGTTTAGCCACTAGAGTACATTTCAAGGATACAGACAGGCATGCTTTACTCCATAAGACTAGTTTCCATCCCCGTCATACATATAAAGGTCTCATAAAATCACAACTCATCAGATTTCACAGGATCTGCACCTATAAACAAGATACAGAAACTGCCACCAACACTCTATTTGCGGCTCTGAGACCTAGAGGCTATTCAGCCAGGTTCCTCAGAGCCGCCAAAAGTGAAGTGAGGAGACTTTTTGAATCATCCGGGGAATATACTAGCAGAAAAAATAACATGCCTGTCATACCTTTTGTGATTACTTACTCACCTCATGTATCACAACTAAACTCTGAATTGAAAACCAATTTTCAGAAGGCACAAAATCAGATCCAGGAACTGGGAGATTTTAAGATGATCACTGCCTACAGGAGAAACAAGAACCTCAAGGACATTTTGGTACACACAGCTATGGCAAAACAAGAAAGACCACGCTCAAACAACCCCAAATTTATAAATACACTCTTTATAGAAAATACATTCTCTGAGAAAGGTGCTCCCATTAGACAGAGCTTTGAAGAAAATGTCAGAAATGTAGTCTATGCAATCCAGTGTACCATCTGCAAAAAAATTTACATAGGAGAGACAGGTAACAGCCTTAAAACCAGGATCTATCAACATACATACCAAATTAATAAAACGGAAAACTCGACTATTCTTTATAATCATCTTAGAAATCATGGTCCCAATACTTACATCTTTTTGGGACTGGAAAACAATAATAATTGGTCTAGATCCTTTAGGAAAAGAAAAGAGAGAGAATGGATAAACACTTTGGAAACTATAAACCCAAAAGGACTAAATGAAAAACAATAATTTAAGGTTTTTTTACAAAAGGTATTTAGAAATTATTGCTTTTAATAAATAACCTTTTTAAGAACTCCTAAGTATTTCTTTTTCAAAAAATTGTTTTTTTAAAATAAAAAAATATAAAACCAACTATCTTTTACATATAAGGATTTTATTTACATGTGTTTAACAGTAAAAAGATAGTTTAAAAATACAATAAAAATTTAAAAACTATAAAAACAACCTGGAGGCTAGAATTATAACATAAGTTTTAAAAGCAATAATATATTAATAAATACCATTTCATTGTCCTTATCCTACTCTCTCTCATAAATATATAAAAATATCTCTCCTTGCTTAACCTGCAGATTAACTTGGTGTTGTTTTTAACTGAATGGTATGAGTTTTCCCTCCTTTTGTGTGCTAATTAATTTCCTTTGGTATACAATAACCCAACCTTTAATTTATTGATACAATACTCAGCCATATCTAATTTTTTTTTTTTTTTTTTTTTTTTTTTTTTTTTTTTTTTTTCTCCCTATTATTATTTCCAGAACTTATTTCCTAACCATAACCACCTAGGAGAGTATGCCTAACATCAACCATATCATAATAAAACTATTTTTATTTAACCTGTACATGGCCCCTCCCCTAACCTTAACCATTCAGGGGGGGCCCTAACCCTAAGGTCTTTTAACCCCCACAAGACCAACCCCCACACACCTTACCTCCATTTTCATTTATATTCTTATAGGAATTTTTAACCCTTAATTGGCTCTCTCCCTCGCTTTCACGGTGGTTTTAGGAAATTAAAATATCTTTTTTTAACCCTAATTTATTTGGTTTTAAAATTTTATTTATGTATTGTTATCTTATTGTTGTCTTTGTCAAATTTTATTTTATTTTATTTTATTTAATTTTGCACTATTGGAGTTATAGAAACCCCCAAGGAGAAACAAAAATAAATAAATGACAGAGTAGATACCTGTTGCCAGAGCTGCTTTTTTTATTAGAAATTTCTATTTATTTTAAAGAGCTTTGTCCCCTAACCTAACCCTGCCAGAGCCAGGTCAGTCAATTCTTCTCCTATAAGATGGGTACAAACAAACAGACATTTTTTTACAAGGTGTTTAGAAATGCTAAAGAAACAATTTCCTTCTCTATAACATAAAGCATTAATTACCGCTCTGTGAAGATAGGAAGAGGGGTGTGTCCATCGTCACGGGGGACAGTCCGACGGTGGGCGCAGGACATCTCCAGGACCAATCACAACGACCCCCTACGGGGTTACCGCCACGGAAAACTCTTCTTATCTTCCGGTTTCCACCTTGTATCCTCCAGTCTCTGATGAAGCCTGAGATAGGCGAAACGTTAGACCGGTCACCATTTGAACTCCACGAGAGGACTTTTGAAAACGAGGATTGTATATTACCTTTTGCATACTCAACCTGTTACCTACCAGGTTACAACCCGTTCTGGAAGCTTTATCCTGCTACTGACTCACAAAAACGGCATCGGGTGAGTGAAACATCGGATCAGGAAGTAAAAGGCAAACAAAAGCCGACTCCATCTTCTCTCCCCGCTAGCTAAAAAGAGACTCCATAAGTGAGCATTTTATTGTGTGCCAGCAACCAGCCTTTATTCAGGGGGGCCTAATTTGTCTTCTTTTATTATTTTATTGCACCCCCCTCCTGAAAAAAGAACTGTACAAGCTTCTATAAGACAACCACAAATCACTGTAAAAACTAATAACTGTGTATTTCACTTAAATATATTTATTGGTTTTTTTAATTTCTCTTTATGATATGATGTATGCTTGGATTAATCTGGACTGAGTTTTTTTATCAATGTATTTATTTTTGATCGAATGCCTTTCATAGTAAAAGCACTCGACCATTTGAATGTAGCGGTGTCACTTTACCGTCCACTAGCGGCCATTTTGTAAAGCGGAGCCAACATTTCAATGCTTTAACCTCGGTTGTAACAATTTTTATGTTGGCTTAGCTATTGAAGTGACACTATTATTTATTTATATCTTCTCAGTGAAACAGCCAAGCTTATTAATTAATTTATTTATTTTAAGTGTTGTGTCAATTTGATAGAACACAGTTTTTTACAGTTGTTTACACAGCAAAGGGAATTTTCCTCTTAAGAGTCCTTTTAAGGAGTTTTTGAATTTCTTCTTATAACTCCACAAATTTATACAAATTGTTTTTGTTGTTTCTATCTACTTGTGTTATTGTCATTTTTAATAACCCCCCTTCTTTTTAAATTTTTAATATAAAAACAATTTTTTTTTTTTTTTTTTTTTTTTTTTTTTTTTTTTTTTTTTTTTTTCCTAGCGCTTTTCAGATCGCCCTCTTTCTAACTTGTTTTTTTCTTTTTTTGATAGAATTCGGTTTCAACCGAGTTCCTCCTGTAGGTGGTGATCTTTTTTGATTTCTTATTTTAGCCCCCCCCCCCCCCCCTTTTTTTTCCAGGAAAAACAATAATTTATTATCAAAAAATTATTTTTCTATAGTTGAACACTTACCTGTAGTCTTCCACTCCAGCCAATAGACTCTACTCACCGGAGCCCTACGGTTCCATGGCGCTTCCTCTGACCAACCGTTTCAGTGTCCTAGCCGCACAGCCAGACTGCAGCGAATCTCCCTCGCGCAATTGGTCTCCAAACCGAGTCAGGAAAAATAATACAATTAACCAACGAAACGCTACGAACAGCGAGAATGTCATCCATCAACCTGACAATACCAAAAGATATTTCAAAATCTTACAAGCGGTTCATCATGCAGAAATTATTAATGAAATGATCAGCAAAGACACTCTCCCGCAGGGCATGCTGAAATTAGCGAACAGAATCAGCTCCTCGATTAAACCATCCTCACCCAACACATCTGTAATAGACAGAGTAAGAGCCAATACCATTCAGTGGATGTTGACAAATACGCACATCCTCAGAGACCACTATGATGCGGTACTGGCCACGGAGCTTAATCAGGTAGGACCCTGGGACCAGACTAGCTTTGACAAAACCTTGATTTGGGCCAAAAACAGATACAGGAGAAAATTGACACCATCGTCGGTAGAAACCTGCAAAAATCTGATAAAGAACTACAAACACGTACCTGCAACCGCTCCTCCATCTGTTTTTAACACCGCAGATTTCCCTCCCCTTCCTCCAGCGGCGCGGCCAGAAAGCATGGGTCTCTCTGATCCAGCTGAGCCGAACCAGACCGAACCAGGCTCGGGGGGGAACGACCCGGTCATCACGGGGAACGAGCCAAACACCATGCTAGCTCCTGCGCCCCCTCCGGCCCAGGAACCGACAGCGGCACGCCAGGCGCACAGGCAGACAATGGCTCAAGTGCACCCGAGCCACGCGGACGCACCGCTACTAGCTTCACAGCCTGCAACGGACAAATCACCTCCACCGAATGAAATCACAGATCAATATTCCAGTAATACAAAACAAGACAACATTCCCAAAGTCAATTTTGAACTAGTTTGTGAAGAAGACACTACAGATAACTTACCAACTGGTCCCCAATTCTCGAACGTAGCCGTCACCGTGTCCGAGGAGATCACGCTGACCCCTGCAGCGGACGGCGCACTCGGTGACGTCACTCAAGGGGCGCTCGCTGAGTCCGAACCGGTGAGTGCGGTGAACACAGTGGGGGCGGGGGCACAAGATGGAGATAAAAATATGATGACAGAGGGCACAATTGAAAGTCAAAATGACACTAATGCCCCTCAGTCTGACTCCATTTCTGCACCTAAACCCCAACGTACCACCTCCCGCATACGGACCACACTGGAGCGCACTGAACCGACGGTGCATCAGCACACCAGCTATAAGAACCAGGACTGGCGACTGACGGTCAGGAAACCGATTTTAATAATCGGTGACTCCAACTTAGCCAGAATCCCAGTTTTCACCGACGAGCGGGTCCAAGTGGACAGCTATCCCGGTGCCACCTGTTCACATATAACACATCTGCTTAAAAAATTGAGTATACAACCACAAGTTGAACATGTGATCCTGTCAGTCGGTCTGAATAACTGCTTGAGAGAACAGACCACACCCACCTCGTGCAAACAGCTGCAACAACTAGTTGCCGTAACAACAACGGCCTTCCCGATGGCTATCATCCACGTCCCCATTATCCACTATTCGAACAGAATACCGGAAAACCAACAACTGTTAATCTCTGACATGAACAAAAAAATCAGGTTGAAATATAATTTCCTAACCCGCATTGATAGACCAGATTTCATAGTCAATCCCAATGATCCAATTCATTGGACGAAAGAAACAGCGGATAAGATCCTCAAACACTGGCTGTCTAAGTTAAACATGTAAGAGGGGAAAATGCT
The DNA here is from genome assembly GCF_046630095.1 of Trachinotus anak. Taxonomy (NCBI): domain Eukaryota; kingdom Metazoa; phylum Chordata; class Actinopteri; order Carangiformes; family Carangidae; genus Trachinotus; species Trachinotus anak. The sequence continues at coordinate 33,195 of NW_027273868.1, forward strand.
GTGCATGTACTCCCCTCATCCTCAAACATAATTAACCTAAGCCAGTCATTCTCCTTAAATAGAGCGGAGATACAAATACTGGAGAAAGGATTGACTTTTATACCTACACCCAAACCACCAACTACAACAGAAATACGTAAAGACCTCCACCTTTATCATCGTAGACTAAAGTTATTAGACTACTTTGACTACAATAGACAACAAGAGACCGTACCCTTTATTGTCCCATCACACTGGGAACCGCAATTGGAAGCAGTGTCCTCTCCAATTCAGAACCTCATCAGGGCAGATATAGCGGCTTTCCGCCAGCTTAAACCGCGCCACACAGGCAGACAAAACATCAGCCAGGCGGAGAGAGGAGCGCTTGCTGGTCTCGCTAACAACCCGGACATCATCATTAAAGCAGCGGACAAAGGAGGCCAAATCTGTTTACAGGACAAAATTCATTATTTACAGGAAGCCAACAGGCAACTTAATGACACCCAGTATTATAAACCGCTGCAATATTTACTTCAACCTGAAACTCAAACTATCGTCAGAGATAGAGTGGAACAATTATACAAGGACAAATTCATAAACAATAAACAAAAAACTTACCTCATGGGACCTGATAATCCTCGTCCACGTCTATTCTATCTATTGCCGAAAATCCACAAACCTGCTGCATCGTGGCCAGTCCCGCACGTGATCCCCAGTGGCAGACCCATCGTCAGCGACTGTGGCTCGGAGACGTACAACATCACAGAGTACATCGATTTTTTTCTGAATCCACTATCACAGCAACATCCCAGTTATGTTAAGGATACTTATCATTTTGTGAATAAATTGAAAAGCATACGAACATGTACTAACGCGTATATTTTTTCTGTTGATGTTGACTCCTTGTACACTAACATAGACACAACGCTGGGTCTGAAAGCGGTGGCTGAGTGTTTTAGCAGGAACCCTGATCCCTCTCGTCCTGATGAGTTCATCCTCGACCTATTGAAACTCACATTAGAAAGGAATGACTTTGAATTTAATGGCAAGTTTTTCCTGCAGGTCTCTGGATGCGCCATGGGCCGAAAGTACTCACCTGCTTATGCAGATATTTACATGGCAGATTGGGAGAAAACTGCTTTCCAAAAATGCAGCAAAATACCAGCTCTCTATTTAAGATATCTGGATGACATTTTTGGAATATGGCCACATTCACTGGCAGATTTTAATGATTTTATGGCAATTTTGAACAGCCACCATCCTAAAATCTCCCTCAAATACAACATCCAACCACATCAGGTGGAATTCCTGGATACACAAGCCTTCTTTTGTGATATCAATCAGAGTTCAAAAGGTTTAGCCACTAGAGTACATTTCAAGGATACAGACAGGCATGCTTTACTCCATAAGACTAGTTTCCATCCCCGTCATACATATAAAGGTCTCATAAAATCACAACTCATCAGATTTCACAGGATCTGCACCTATAAACAAGATACAGAAACTGCCACCAACACTCTATTTGCGGCTCTGAGACCTAGAGGCTATTCAGCCAGGTTCCTCAGAACCGCCAAAAGTGAAGTGAGGAGACTTTTTGAATCATCCGGGGAATATACTAGCAGAAAAAATAACATGCCTGTCATACCTTTTGTGATTACTTACTCACCTCATGTATCACAACTAAACTCTGAATTGAAAACCAATTTTCAGAAGGCACAAAATCAGATCCAGGAACTGGGAGATTTTAAGATGATCACTGCCTACAGGAGAAACAAGAACCTCAAGGACATTTTGGTACACACAGCTATGGCAAAACAAGAAAGACCACGCTCAAACAACCCCAAATTTATAAATACACTCTTTATAGAAAATACATTCTCTGAGAAAGGTGCTCCCATTAGACAGAGCTTTGAAGAAAATGTCAGAAATGTAGTCTATGCAATCCAGTGTACCATCTGCAAAAAAATTTACATAGGAGAGACAGGTAACAGCCTTAAAACCAGGATCTATCAACATACATACCAAATTAATAAAACGGAAAACTCGACTATTCTTTATAATCATCTTAGAAATCATGGTCCCAATAATTACATCTTTTTGGGACTGGAAAACAATAATAATTGGTCTAGATCCTTTAGGAAAAGAAAAGAGAGAGAATGGATAAACACTTTGGAAACTATAAACCCAAAAGGACTAAATGAAAAACAATAATTTAAGGTTTTTTTACAAAAGGTATTTAGAAATTATTGCTTTTAATAAATAACCTTTTTAAGAACTCCTAAGTATTTCTTTTTCAAAAAATTGTTTTTTTAAAATAAAAAAATATAAAACCAACTATCTTTTACATATAAGGATTTTATTTACATGTGTTTAACAGTAAAAAGATAGTTTAAAAATACAATAAAAATTTAAAAACTATAAAAACAACCTGGAGGCTAGAATTATAACATAAGTTTTAAAAGCAATAATATATTAATAAATACCATTTCATTGTCCTTATCCTACTCTCTCTCATAAATATATAAAAATATCTCTCCTTGCTTAACCTGCAGATTAACTTGGTGTTGTTTTTAACTGAATGGTATGAGTTTTCCCTCCTTTTGTGTGCTAATTAATTTCCTTTGGTATACAATAACCCAACCTTTAATTTATTGATACAATACTCAGCCATATCTAATTTTTTTTTTTTTTTTTTTTTTTTTTTTTTTTCTCCCTATTATTATTTCCAGAACTTATTTCCTAACCATAACCACCTAGGAGAGTATGCCTAACATCAACCATATCATAATAAAACTATTTTTATTTAACCTGTACATGGCCCCTCCCCTAACCTTAACCATTCAGGGGGGGCCCTAACCCTAAGGTCTTTTAACCCCCACAAGACCAACCCCCACACACCTTACCTCCATTTTCATTTATATTCTTATAGGAATTTTTAACCCTTAATTGGCTCTCTCCCTCGCTTTCACGGTGGTTTTAGGAAATTAAAATATCTTTTTTTAACCCTAATTTATTTGGTTTTAAAATTTTATTTATGTATTGTTATCTTATTGTTGTCTTTGTCAAATTTTATTTTATTTTATTTTATTTAATTTTGCACTATTGGAGTTATAGAAACCCCCAAGGAGAAACAAAAATAAATAAATGACAGAGTAGATACCTGTTGCCAGAGCTGCTTTTTTTATTAGAAATTTCTATTTATTTTAAAGAGCTTTGTCCCCTAACCTAACCCTGCCAGAGCCAGGTCAGTCAATTCTTCTCCTATAAGATGGGTACAAACAAACAGACATTTTTTTACAAGGTGTTTAGAAATGCTAAAGAAACAATTTCCTTCTCTATAACATAAAGCATTAATTACCGCTCTGTGAAGATAGGAAGAGGGGTGTGTCCATCGTCACGGGGGACAGTCCGACGGTGGGCGCAGGACATCTCCAGGACCAATCACAACGACCCCCTACGGGGTTACCGCCACGGAAAACTCTTCTTATCTTCCGGTTTCCACCTTGTATCCTCCAGTCTCTGATGAAGCCTGAGATAGGCGAAACGTTAGACCGGTCACCATTTGAACTCCACGAGAGGACTTTTGAAAACGAGGATTGTATATTACCTTTTGCATACTCAACCTGTTACCTACCAGGTTACAACCCGTTCTGGAAGCTTTATCCTGCTACTGACTCACAAAAACGGCATCGGGTGAGTGAAACATCGGATCAGGAAGTAAAAGGCAAACAAAAGCCGACTCCATCTTCTCTCCCCGCTAGCTAAAAAGAGACTCCATAAGTGAGCATTTTATTGTGTGCCAGCAACCAGCCTTTATTCAGGGGGGCCTAATTTGTCTTCTTTTATTATTTTATTGCACCCCCCTCCTGAAAAAAGAACTGTACAAGCTTCTATAAGACAACCACAAATCACTGTAAAAACTAATAACTGTGTATTTCACTTAAATATATTTATTGGTTTTTTTAATTTCTCTTTATGATATGATGTATGCTTGGATTAATCTGGACTGAGTTTTTTTATCAATGTATTTATTTTTGATCGAATGCCTTTCATAGTAAAAGCACTCGACCATTTGAATGTAGCGGTGTCACTTTACCGTCCACTAGCGGCCATTTTGTAAAGCGGAGCCAACATTTCAATGCTTTAACCTCGGTTGTAACAATTTTTATGTTGGCTTAGCTATTGAAGTGACACTATTATTTATTTATATCTTCTCAGTGAAACAGCCAAGCTTATTAATTAATTTATTTATTTTAAGTGTTGTGTCAATTTGATAGAACACAGTTTTTTACAGTTGTTTTACACAGCAAAGGGAATTTTCCTCTTAAGAGTCCTTTTAAGGAGTTTTTGAATTTCTTCTTATAACTCCACAAATTTATACAAATTGTTTTTGTTGTTTCTATCTACTTGTGTTATTGTCATTTTTAATAACCCCCCTTCTTTTTAAATTTTTAATATAAAAACAATTTTTTTTTTTTTTTTTTTTTTTTTTTTTTTTTTTTTTTTTTCCTAGCGCTTTTCAGATCGCCCTCTTTCTAACTTGTTTTTTTCTTTTTTTGATAGAATTCGGTTTCAACCGAGTTCCTCCTGTAGGTGGTGATCTTTTTTGATTTCTTATTTTAGCCCCCCCCCCCCCCCCCTTTTTTTTCCAGGAAAAACAATAATTTATTATCAAAAAATTATTTTTCTATAGTTGAACACTTACCTGTAGTCTTCCACTCCAGCCAATAGACTCTACTCACCGGAGCCCTACGGTTCCATGGCGCTTCCTCTGACCAACCGTTTCAGTGTCCTAGCCGCACAGCCAGACTGCAGCGAATCTCCCTCGCGCAATTGGTCTCCAAACCGAGTCAGGAAAAATAATACAATTAACCAACGAAACGCTACGAACAGCGAGAATGTCATCCATCAACCTGACAATACCAAAAGATATTTCAAAATCTTACAAGCGGTTCATCATGCAGAAATTATTAATGAAATGATCAGCAAAGACACTCTCCCGCAGGGCATGCTGAAATTAGCGAACAGAATCAGCTCCTCGATTAAACCATCCTCACCCAACACATCTGTAATAGACAGAGTAAGAGCCAATACCATTCAGTGGATGTTGACAAATACGCACATCCTCAGAGACCACTATGATGCGGTACTGGCCACGGAGCTTAATCAGGTAGGACCCTGGGACCAGACTAGCTTTGACAAAACCTTGATTTGGGCCAAAAACAGATACAGGAGAAAATTGACACCATCGTCGGTAGAAACCTGCAAAAATCTGATAAAGAACTACAAACACGTACCTGCAACCGCTCCTCCATCTGTTTTTAACACCGCAGATTTCCCTCCCCTTCCTCCAGCGGCGCGGCCAGAAAGCATGGGTCTCTCTGATCCAGCTGAGCCGAACCAGACCGAACCAGGCTCGGGGGGGAACGACCCGGTCATCACGGGGAACGAGCCAAACACCATGCTAGCTCCTGCGCCCCCTCCGGCCCAGGAACCGACAGCGGCACGCCAGGCGCACAGGCAGACAATGGCTCAAGTGCACCCGAGCCACGCGGACGCACCGCTACTAGCTTCACAGCCTGCAACGGACAAATCACCTCCACCGAATGAAATCACAGATCAATATTCCAGTAATACAAAACAAGACAACATTCCCAAAGTCAATTTTGAACTAGTTTGTGAAGAAGACACTACAGATAACTTACCAACTGGTCCCCAATTCTCGAACGTAGCCGTCACCGTGTCCGAGGAGATCACGCTGACCCCTGCAGCGGACGGCGCACTCGGTGACGTCACTCAAGGGGCGCTCGCTGAGTCCGAACCGGTGAGTGCGGTGAACACAGTGGGGGCGGGGGCACAAGATGGAGATAAAAATATGATGACAGAGGGCACAATTGAAAGTCAAAATGACACTAATGCCCCTCAGTCTGACTCCATTTCTGCACCTAAACCCCAACGTACCACCTCCCGCATACGGACCACACTGGAGCGCACTGAACCGACGGTGCATCAGCACACCAGCTATAAGAACCAGGACTGGCGACTGACGGTCAGGAAACCGATTTTAATAATCGGTGACTCCAACTTAGCCAGAATCCCAGTTTTCACCGACGAGCGGGTCCAAGTGGACAGCTATCCCGGTGCCACCTGTTCACATATAACACATCTGCTTAAAAAATTGAGTATACAACCACAAGTTGAACATGTGATCCTGTCAGTCGGTCTGAATAACTGCTTGAGAGAACAGACCACACCCACCTCGTGCAAACAGCTGCAACAACTAGTTGCCGTAACAACAACGGCCTTCCCGATGGCTATCATCCACGTCCCCATTATCCACTATTCGAACAGAATACCGGAAAACCAACAACTGTTAATCTCTGACATGAACAAAAAAATCAGGTTGAAATATAATTTCCTAACCCGCATTGATAGACCAGATTTCATAGTCAATCCCAATGATCCAATTCATTGGACGAAAGAAACAGCGGATAAGATCCTCAAACACTGGCTGTCTAAGTTAAACATGTAAGAGGGGAAAATGCTGTGCATGTACTCCCCTCATCCTCAAACATAATTAACCTAAGCCAGTCATTCTCCTTAAATAGAGCGGAGATACAAATACTGGAGAAAGGATTGACTTTTATACCTACACCCAAACCACCAACTACAACAGAAATACGTAAAGACCTCCACCTTTATCATCGTAGACTAAAGTTATTAGACTACTTTGACTACAATAGACAACAAGAGACCGTACCCTTTATTGTCCCATCACACTGGGAACCGCAATTGGAAGCAGTGTCCTCTCCAATTCAGAACCTCATCAGGGCAGATATAGCGGCTTTCCGCCAGCTTAAACCGCGCCACACAGGCAGACAAAACATCAGCCAGGCGGAGAGAGGAGCGCTTGCTGGTCTCGCTAACAACCCGGACATCATCATTAAAGCAGCGGACAAAGGAGGCCAAATCTGTTTACAGGACAAAATTCATTATTTACAGGAAGCCAACAGGCAACTTAATGACACCCAGTATTATAAACCGCTGCAATATTTACTTCAACCTGAAACTCAAACTATCGTCAGAGATAGAGTGGAACAATTATACAAGGACAAATTCATAAACAATAAACAAAAAACTTACCTCATGGGACCTGATAATCCTCGTCCACGTCTATTCTATCTATTGCCGAAAATCCACAAACCTGCTGCATCGTGGCCAGTCCCGCACGTGATCCCCAGTGGCAGACCCATCGTCAGCGACTGTGGCTCGGAGACGTACAACATCACAGAGTACATCGATTTTTTTCTGAATCCACTATCACAGCAACATCCCAGTTATGTTAAGGATACTTATCATTTTGTGAATAAATTGAAAAGCATACGAACATGTACTAACGCGTATATTTTTTCTGTTGATGTTGACTCCTTGTACACTAACATAGACACAACGCTGGGTCTGAAAGCGGTGGCTGAGTGTTTTAGCAGGAACCCTGATCCCTCTCGTCCTGATGAGTTCATCCTCGACCTATTGAAACTCACATTAGAAAGGAATGACTTTGAATTTAATGGCAAGTTTTTCCTGCAGGTCTCTGGATGCGCCATGGGCCGAAAGTACTCACCTGCTTATGCAGATATTTACATGGCAGATTGGGAGAAAACTGCTTTCCAAAAATGCAGCAAAATACCAGCTCTCTATTTAAGATATCTGGATGACATTTTTGGAATATGGCCACATTCACTGGCAGATTTTAATGATTTTATGGCAATTTTGAACAGCCACCATCCTAAAATCTCCCTCAAATACAACATCCAACCACATCAGGTGGAATTCCTGGATACACAAGCCTTCTTTTGTGATATCAATCAGAGTTCAAAAGGTTTAGCCACTAGAGTACATTTCAAGGATACAGACAGGCATGCTTTACTCCATAAGACTAGTTTCCATCCCCGTCATACATATAAAGGTCTCATAAAATCACAACTCATCAGATTTCACAGGATCTGCACCTATAAACAAGATACAGAAACTGCCACCAACACTCTATTTGCGGCTCTGAGACCTAGAGGCTATTCAGCCAGGTTCCTCAGAGCCGCCAAAAGTGAAGTGAGGAGACTTTTTGAATCATCCGGGGAATATACTAGCAGAAAAAATAACATGCCTGTCATACCTTTTGTGATTACTTACTCACCTCATGTATCACAACTAAACTCTGAATTGAAAACCAATTTTCAGAAGGCACAAAATCAGATCCAGGAACTGGGAGATTTTAAGATGATCACTGCCTACAGGAGAAACAAGAACCTCAAGGACATTTTGGTACACACAGCTATGGCAAAACAAGAAAGACCACGCTCAAACAACCCCAAATTTATAAATACACTCTTTATAGAAAATACATTCTCTGAGAAAGGTGCTCCCATTAGACAGAGCTTTGAAGAAAATGTCAGAAATGTAGTCTATGCAATCCAGTGTACCATCTGCAAAAAAATTTACATAGGAGAGACAGGTAACAGCCTTAAAACCAGGATCTATCAACATACATACCAAATTAATAAAACGGAAAACTCGACTATTCTTTATAATCATCTTAGAAATCATGGTCCCAATAATTACATCTTTTTGGGACTGGAAAACAATAATAATTGGTCTAGATCCTTTAGGAAAAGAAAAGAGAGAGAATGGATAAACACTTTGGAAACTATAAACCCAAAAGGACTAAATGAAAAACAATAATTTAAGGTTTTTTTACAAAAGGTATTTAGAAATTATTGCTTTTAATAAATAACCTTTTTAAGAACTCCTAAGTATTTCTTTTTCAAAAAATTGTTTTTTTAAAATAAAAAAATATAAAACCAACTATCTTTTACATATAAGGATTTTATTTACATGTGTTTAACAGTAAAAAGATAGTTTAAAAATACAATAAAAATTTAAAAACTATAAAAACAACCTGGAGGCTAGAATTATAACATAAGTTTTAAAAGCAATAATATATTAATAAATACCATTTCATTGTCCTTATCCTACTCTCTCTCATAAATATATAAAAATATCTCTCCTTGCTTAACCTGCAGATTAACTTGGTGTTGTTTTTAACTGAATGGTATGAGTTTTCCCTCCTTTTGTGTGCTAATTAATTTCCTTTGGTATACAATAACCCAACCTTTAATTTATTGATACAATACTCAGCCATATCTAATTTTTTTTTTTTTTTTTTTTTTTTTTTTTTTTTTTTCTCCCTATTATTATTTCCAGAACTTATTTCCTAACCATAACCACCTAGGAGAGTATGCCTAACATCAACCATATCATAATAAAACTATTTTTATTTAACCTGTACATGGCCCCTCCCCTAACCTTAACCATTCAGGGGGGGCCCTAACCCTAAGGTCTTTTAACCCCCACAAGACCAACCCCCACACACCTTACCTCCATTTTCATTTATATTCTTATAGGAATTTTTAACCCTTAATTGGCTCTCTCCCTCGCTTTCACGGTGGTTTTAGGAAATTAAAATATCTTTTTTTAACCCTAATTTATTTGGTTTTAAAATTTTATTTATGTATTGTTATCTTATTGTTGTCTTTGTCAAATTTTATTTTATTTTATTTTATTTAATTTTGCACTATTGGAGTTATAGAAACCCCCAAGGAGAAACAAAAATAAATAAATGACAGAGTAGATACCTGTTGCCAGAGCTGCTTTTTTTATTAGAAATTTCTATTTATTTTAAAGAGCTTTGTCCCCTAACCTAACCCTGCCAGAGCCAGGTCAGTCAATTCTTCTCCTATAAGATGGGTACAAACAAACAGACATTTTTTTACAAGGTGTTTAGAAATGCTAAAGAAACAATTTCCTTCTCTATAACATAAAGCATTAATTACCGCTCTGTGAAGATAGGAAGAGGGGTGTGTCCATCGTCACGGGGGACAGTCCGACGGTGGGCGCAGGACATCTCCAGGACCAATCACAACGACCCCCTACGGGGTTACCGCCACGGAAAACTCTTCTTATCTTCCGGTTTCCACCTTGTATCCTCCAGTCTCTGATGAAGCCTGAGATAGGCGAAACGTTAGACCGGTCACCATTTGAACTCCACGAGAGGACTTTTGAAAACGAGGATTGTATATTACCTTTTGCATACTCAACCTGTTACCTACCAGGTTACAACCCGTTCTGGAAGCTTTATCCTGCTACTGACTCACAAAAACGGCATCGGGTGAGTGAAACATCGGATCAGGAAGTAAAAGGCAAACAAAAGCCGACTCCATCTTCTCTCCCCGCTAGCTAAAAAGAGACTCCATAAGTGAGCATTTTATTGTGTGCCAGCAACCAGCCTTTATTCAGGGGGGCCTAATTTGTCTTCTTTTATTATTTTATTGCACCCCCCTCCTGAAAAAAGAACTGTACAAGCTTCTATAAGACAACCACAAATCACTGTAAAAACTAATAACTGTGTATTTCACTTAAATATATTTATTGGTTTTTTTAATTTCTCTTTATGATATGATGTATGCTTGGATTAATCTGGACTGAGTTTTTTTATCAATGTATTTATTTTTGATCGAATGCCTTTCATAGTAAAAGCACTCGACCATTTGAATGTAGCGGTGTCACTTTACCGTCCACTAGCGGCCATTTTGTAAAGCGGAGCCAACATTTCAATGCTTTAACCTCGGTTGTAACAATTTTTATGTTGGCTTAGCTATTGAAGTGACACTATTATTTATTTATATCTTCTCAGTGAAACAGCCAAGCTTATTAATTAATTTATTTATTTTAAGTGTTGTGTCAATTTGATAGAACACAGTTTTTTACAGTTGTTTACACAGCAAAGGGAATTTTCCTCTTAAGAGTCCTTTTAAGGAGTTTTTGAATTTCTTCTTATAACTCCACAAATTTATACAAATTGTTTTTGTTGTTTCTATCTACTTGTGTTATTGTCATTTTTAATAACCCCCCTTCTTTTTAAATTTTTAATATAAAAACAATTTTTTTTTTTTTTTTTTTTTTTTTTTTTTTTTTTTTTTTTTTTTCCTAGCGCTTTTCAGATCGCCCTCTTTCTAACTTGTTTTTTTCTTTTTTTGATAGAATTCGGTTTCAACCGAGTTCCTCCTGTAGGTGGTGATCTTTTTTGATTTCTTATTTTAGCCCCCCCCCCCCCCCCCTTTTTTTTCCAGGAAAAACAATAATTTATTATCAAAAAATTATTTTTCTATAGTTGAACACTTACCTGTAGTCTTCCACTCCAGCCAATAGACTCTACTCACCGGAGCCCTACGGTTCCATGGCGCTTCCTCTGACCAACCGTTTCAGTGTCCTAGCCGCACAGCCAGACTGCAGCGAATCTCCCTCGCGCAATTGGTCTCCAAACCGAGTCAGGAAAAATAATACAATTAACCAACGAAACGCTACGAACAGCGAGAATGTCATCCATCAACCTGACAATACCAAAAGATATTTCAAAATCTTACAAGCGGTTCATCATGCAGAAATTATTAATGAAATGATCAGCAAAGACACTCTCCCGCAGGGCATGCTGAAATTAGCGAACAGAATCAGCTCCTCGATTAAACCATCCTCACCCAACACATCTGTAATAGACAGAGTAAGAGCCAATACCATTCAGTGGATGTTGACAAATACGCACATCCTCAGAGACCACTATGATGCGGTACTGGCCACGGAGCTTAATCAGGTAGGACCCTGGGACCAGACTAGCTTTGACAAAACCTTGATTTGGGCCAAAAACAGATACAGGAGAAAATTGACACCATCGTCGGTAGAAACCTGCAAAAATCTGATAAAGAACTACAAACACGTACCTGCAACCGCTCCTCCATCTGTTTTTAACACCGCAGATTTCCCTCCCCTTCCTCCAGCGGCGCGGCCAGAAAGCATGGGTCTCTCTGATCCAGCTGAGCCGAACCAGACCGAACCAGGCTCGGGGGGGAACGACCCGGTCATCACGGGGAACGAGCCAAACACCATGCTAGCTCCTGCGCCCCCTCCGGCCCAGGAACCGACAGCGGCACGCCAGGCGCACAGGCAGACAATGGCTCAAGTGCACCCGAGCCACGCGGACGCACCGCTACTAGCTTCACAGCCTGCAACGGACAAATCACCTCCACCGAATGAAATCACAGATCAATATTCCAGTAATACAAAACAAGACAACATTCCCAAAGTCAATTTTGAACTAGTTTGTGAAGAAGACACTACAGATAACTTACCAACTGGTCCCCAATTCTCGAACGTAGCCGTCACCGTGTCCGAGGAGATCACGCTGACCCCTGCAGCGGACGGCGCACTCGGTGACGTCACTCAAGGGGCGCTCGCTGAGTCCGAACCGGTGAGTGCGGTGAACACAGTGGGGGCGGGGGCACAAGATGGAGATAAAAATATGATGACAGAGGGCACAATTGAAAGTCAAAATGACACTAATGCCCCTCAGTCTGACTCCATTTCTGCACCTAAACCCCAACGTACCACCTCCCGCATACGGACCACACTGGAGCGCACTGAACCGACGGTGCATCAGCACACCAGCTATAAGAACCAGGACTGGCGACTGACGGTCAGGAAACCGATTTTAATAATCGGTGACTCCAACTTAGCCAGAATCCCAGTTTTCACCGACGAGCGGGTCCAAGTGGACAGCTATCCCGGTGCCACCTGTTCACATATAACACATCTGCTTAAAAAATTGAGTATACAACCACAAGTTGAACATGTGATCCTGTCAGTCGGTCTGAATAACTGCTTGAGAGAACAGACCACACCCACCTCGTGCAAACAGCTGCAACAACTAGTTGCCGTAACAACAACGGCCTTCCCGATGGCTATCATCCACGTCCCCATTATCCACTATTCGAACAGAATACCGGAAAACCAACAACTGTTAATCTCTGACATGAACAAAAAAATCAGGTTGAAATATAATTTCCTAACCCGCATTGATAGACCAGATTTCATAGTCAATCCCAATGATCCAATTCATTGGACGAAAGAAACAGCGGATAAGATCCTCAAACACTGGCTGTCTAAGTTAAACATGTAAGAGGGGAAAATGCTGTGCATGTACTCCCCTCATCCTCAAACATAATTAACCTAAGCCAGTCATTCTCCTTAAATAGAGCGGAGATACAAATACTGGAGAAAGGATTGACTTTTATACCTACACCCAAACCACCAACTACAACAGAAATACGTAAAGACCTCCACCTTTATCATCGTAGACTAAAGTTATTAGACTACTTTGACTACAATAGACAACAAGAGACCGTACCCTTTATTGTCCCATCACACTGGGAACCGCAATTGGAAGCAGTGTCCTCTCCAATTCAGAACCTCATCAGGGCAGATATAGCGGCTTTCCGCCAGCTTAAACCGCGCCACACAGGCAGACAAAACATCAGCCAGGCGGAGAGAGGAGCGCTTGCTGGTCTCGCTAACAACCCGGACATCATCATTAAAGCAGCGGACAAAGGAGGCCAAATCTGTTTACAGGACAAAATTCATTATTTACAGGAAGCCAACAGGCAACTTAATGACACCCAGTATTATAAACCGCTGCAATATTTACTTCAACCTGAAACTCAAACTATCGTCAGAGATAGAGTGGAACAATTATACAAGGACAAATTCATAAACAATAAACAAAAAACTTACCTCATGGGACCTGATAATCCTCGTCCACGTCTATTCTATCTATTGCCGAAAATCCACAAACCTGCTGCATCGTGGCCAGTCCCGCACGTGATCCCCAGTGGCAGACCCATCGTCAGCGACTGTGGCTCGGAGACGTACAACATCACAGAGTACATCGATTTTTTTCTGAATCCACTATCACAGCAACATCCCAGTTATGTTAAGGATACTTATCATTTTGTGAATAAATTGAAAAGCATACGAACATGTACTAACGCGTATATTTTTTCTGTTGATGTTGACTCCTTGTACACTAACATAGACACAACGCTGGGTCTGAAAGCGGTGGCTGAGTGTTTTAGCAGGAACCCTGATCCCTCTCGTCCTGATGAGTTCATCCTCGACCTATTGAAACTCACATTAGAAAGGAATGACTTTGAATTTAATGGCAAGTTTTTCCTGCAGGTCTCTGGATGCGCCATGGGCCGAAAGTACTCACCTGCTTATGCAGATATTTACATGGCAGATTGGGAGAAAACTGCTTTCCAAAAATGCAGCAAAATACCAGCTCTCTATTTAAGATATCTGGATGACATTTTTGGAATATGGCCACATTCACTGGCAGATTTTAATGATTTTATGGCAATTTTGAACAGCCACCATCCTAAAATCTCCCTCAAATACAACATCCAACCACATCAGGTGGAATTCCTGGATACACAAGCCTTCTTTTGTGATATCAATCAGAGTTCAAAAGGTTTAGCCACTAGAGTACATTTCAAGGATACAGACAGGCATGCTTTACTCCATAAGACTAGTTTCCATCCCCGTCATACATATAAAGGTCTCATAAAATCACAACTCATCAGATTTCACAGGATCTGCACCTATAAACAAGATACAGAAACTGCCACCAACACTCTATTTGCGGCTCTGAGACCTAGAGGCTATTCAGCCAGGTTCCTCAGAGCCGCCAAAAGTGAAGTGAGGAGACTTTTTGAATCATCCGGGGAATATACTAGCAGAAAAAATAACATGCCTGTCATACCTTTTGTGATTACTTACTCACCTCATGTATCACAACTAAACTCTGAATTGAAAACCAATTTTCAGAAGGCACAAAATCAGATCCAGGAACTGGGAGATTTTAAGATGATCACTGCCTACAGGAGAAACAAGAACCTCAAGGACATTTTGGTACACACAGCTATGGCAAAACAAGAAAGACCACGCTCAAACAACCCCAAATTTATAAATACACTCTTTATAGAAAATACATTCTCTGAGAAAGGTGCTCCCATTAGACAGAGCTTTGAAGAAAATGTCAGAAATGTAGTCTATGCAATCCAGTGTACCATCTGCAAAAAAATTTACATAGGAGAGACAGGTAACAGCCTTAAAACCAGGATCTATCAACATACATACCAAATTAATAAAACGGAAAACTCGACTATTCTTTATAATCATCTTAGAAATCATGGTCCCAATAATTACATCTTTTTGGGACTGGAAAACAATAATAATTGGTCTAGATCCTTTAGGAAAAGAAAAGAGAGAGAATGGATAAACACTTTGGAAACTATAAACCCAAAAGGACTAAATGAAAAACAATAATTTAAGGTTTTTTTACAAAAGGTATTTAGAAATTATTGCTTTTAATAAATAACCTTTTTAAGAACTCCTAAGTATTTCTTTTTCAAAAAATTGTTTTTTTAAAATAAAAAAATATAAAACCAACTATCTTTTACATATAAGGATTTTATTTACATGTGTTTAACAGTAAAAAGATAGTTTAAAAATACAATAAAAATTTAAAAACTATAAAAACAACCTGGAGGCTAGAATTATAACATAAGTTTTAAAAGCAATAATATATTAATAAATACCATTTCATTGTCCTTATCCTACTCTCTCTCATAAATATATAAAAATATCTCTCCTTGCTTAACCTGCAGATTAACTTGGTGTTGTTTTTAACTGAATGGTATGAGTTTTCCCTCCTTTTGTGTGCTAATTAATTTCCTTTGGTATACAATAACCCAACCTTTAATTTATTGATACAATACTCAGCCATATCTAATTTTTTTTTTTTTTTTTTTTTTTTTTTTTTTTTTTTTTTCTCCCTATTATTATTTCCAGAACTTATTTCCTAACCATAACCACCTAGGAGAGTATGCCTAACATCAACCATATCATAATAAAACTATTTTTATTTAACCTGTACATGGCCCCTCCCCTAACCTTAACCATTCAGGGGGGGCCCTAACCCTAAGGTCTTTTAACCCCCACAAGACCAACCCCCACACACCTTACCTCCATTTTCATTTATATTCTTATAGGAATTTTTAACCCTTAATTGGCTCTCTCCCTCGCTTTCACGGTGGTTTTAGGAAATTAAAATATCTTTTTTTAACCCTAATTTATTTGGTTTTAAAATTTTATTTATGTATTGTTATCTTATTGTTGTCTTTGTCAAATTTTATTTTATTTTATTTTATTTAATTTTGCACTATTGGAGTTATAGAAACCCCCAAGGAGAAACAAAAATAAATAAATGACAGAGTAGATACCTGTTGCCAGAGCTGCTTTTTTTATTAGAAATTTCTATTTATTTTAAAGAGCTTTGTCCCCTAACCTAACCCTGCCAGAGCCAGGTCAGTCAATTCTTCTCCTATAAGATGGGTACAAACAAACAGACATTTTTTTACAAGGTGTTTAGAAATGCTAAAGAAACAATTTCCTTCTCTATAACATAAAGCATTAATTACCGCTCTGTGAAGATAGGAAGAGGGGTGTGTCCATCGTCACGGGGGACAGTCCGACGGTGGGCGCAGGACATCTCCAGGACCAATCACAACGACCCCCTACGGGGTTACCGCCACGGAAAACTCTTCTTATCTTCCGGTTTCCACCTTGTATCCTCCAGTCTCTGATGAAGCCTGAGATAGGCGAAACGTTAGACCGGTCACCATTTGAACTCCACGAGAGGACTTTTGAAAACGAGGATTGTATATTACCTTTTGCATACTCAACCTGTTACCTACCAGGTTACAACCCGTTCTGGAAGCTTTATCCTGCTACTGACTCACAAAAACGGCATCGGGTGAGTGAAACATCGGATCAGGAAGTAAAAGGCAAACAAAAGCCGACTCCATCTTCTCTCCCCGCTAGCTAAAAAGAGACTCCATAAGTGAGCATTTTATTGTGTGCCAGCAACCAGCCTTTATTCAGGGGGGCCTAATTTGTCTTCTTTTATTATTTTATTGCACCCCCCTCCTGAAAAAAGAACTGTACAAGCTTCTATAAGACAACCACAAATCACTGTAAAAACTAATAACTGTGTATTTCACTTAAATATATTTATTGGTTTTTTTAATTTCTCTTTATGATATGATGTATGCTTGGATTAATCTGGACTGAGTTTTTTTATCAATGTATTTATTTTTGATCGAATGCCTTTCATAGTAAAAGCACTCGACCATTTGAATGTAGCGGTGTCACTTTACCGTCCACTAGCGGCCATTTTGTAAAGCGGAGCCAACATTTCAATGCTTTAACCTCGGTTGTAACAATTTTTATGTTGGCTTAGCTATTGAAGTGACACTATTATTTATTTATATCTTCTCAGTGAAACAGCCAAGCTTATTAATTAATTTATTTATTTTAAGTGTTGTGTCAATTTGATAGAACACAGTTTTTTACAGTTGTTTACACAGCAAAGGGAATTTTCCTCTTAAGAGTCCTTTTAAGGAGTTTTTGAATTTCTTCTTATAACTCCACAAATTTATACAAATTGTTTTTGTTGTTTCTATCTACTTGTGTTATTGTCATTTTTAATAACCCCCCTTCTTTTTAAATTTTTAATATAAAAACAATTTTTTTTTTTTTTTTTTTTTTTTTTTTTTTTTTTTTTTTTTTTTCCTAGCGCTTTTCAGATCGCCCTCTTTCTAACTTGTTTTTTTCTTTTTTTGATAGAATTCGGTTTCAACCGAGTTCCTCCTGTAGGTGGTGATCTTTTTTGATTTCTTATTTTAGCCCCCCCCCCCCCCCCCTTTTTTTTCCAGGAAAAACAATAATTTATTATCAAAAAATTATTTTTCTATAGTTGAACACTTACCTGTAGTCTTCCACTCCAGCCAATAGACTCTACTCACCGGAGCCCTACGGTTCCATGGCGCTTCCTCTGACCAACCGTTTCAGTGTCCTAGCCGCACAGCCAGACTGCAGCGAATCTCCCTCGCGCAATTGGTCTCCAAACCGAGTCAGGAAAAATAATACAATTAACCAACGAAACGCTACGAACAGCGAGAATGTCATCCATCAACCTGACAATACCAAAAGATATTTCAAAATCTTACAAGCGGTTCATCATGCAGAAATTATTAATGAAATGATCAGCAAAGACACTCTCCCGCAGGGCATGCTGAAATTAGCGAACAGAATCAGCTCCTCGATTAAACCATCCTCACCCAACACATCTGTAATAGACAGAGTAAGAGCCAATACCATTCAGTGGATGTTGACAAATACGCACATCCTCAGAGACCACTATGATGCGGTACTGGCCACGGAGCTTAATCAGGTAGGACCCTGGGACCAGACTAGCTTTGACAAAACCTTGATTTGGGCCAAAAACAGATACAGGAGAAAATTGACACCATCGTCGGTAGAAACCTGCAAAAATCTGATAAAGAACTACAAACACGTACCTGCAACCGCTCCTCCATCTGTTTTTAACACCGCAGATTTCCCTCCCCTTCCTCCAGCGGCGCGGCCAGAAAGCATGGGTCTCTCTGATCCAGCTGAGCCGAACCAGACCGAACCAGGCTCGGGGGGGAACGACCCGGTCATCACGGGGAACGAGCCAAACACCATGCTAGCTCCTGCGCCCCCTCCGGCCCAGGAACCGACAGCGGCACGCCAGGCGCACAGGCAGACAATGGCTCAAGTGCACCCGAGCCACGCGGACGCACCGCTACTAGCTTCACAGCCTGCAACGGACAAATCACCTCCACCGAATGAAATCACAGATCAATATTCCAGTAATACAAAACAAGACAACATTCCCAAAGTCAATTTTGAACTAGTTTGTGAAGAAGACACTACAGATAACTTACCAACTGGTCCCCAATTCTCGAACGTAGCCGTCACCGTGTCCGAGGAGATCACGCTGACCCCTGCAGCGGACGGCGCACTCGGTGACGTCACTCAAGGGGCGCTCGCTGAGTCCGAACCGGTGAGTGCGGTGAACACAGTGGGGGCGGGGGCACAAGATGGAGATAAAAATATGATGACAGAGGGCACAATTGAAAGTCAAAATGACACTAATGCCCCTCAGTCTGACTCCATTTCTGCACCTAAACCCCAACGTACCACCTCCCGCATACGGACCACACTGGAGCGCACTGAACCGACGGTGCATCAGCACACCAGCTATAAGAACCAGGACTGGCGACTGACGGTCAGGAAACCGATTTTAATAATCGGTGACTCCAACTTAGCCAGAATCCCAGTTTTCACCGACGAGCGGGTCCAAGTGGACAGCTATCCCGGTGCCACCTGTTCACATATAACACATCTGCTTAAAAAATTGAGTATACAACCACAAGTTGAACATGTGATCCTGTCAGTCGGTCTGAATAACTGCTTGAGAGAACAGACCACACCCACCTCGTGCAAACAGCTGCAACAACTAGTTGCCGTAACAACAACGGCCTTCCCGATGGCTATCATCCACGTCCCCATTATCCACTATTCGAACAGAATACCGGAAAACCAACAACTGTTAATCTCTGACATGAACAAAAAAATCAGGTTGAAATATAATTTCCTAACCCGCATTGATAGACCAGATTTCATAGTCAATCCCAATGATCCAATTCATTGGACGAAAGAAACAGCGGATAAGATCCTCAAACACTGGCTGTCTAAGTTAAACATGTAAGAGGGGAAAATGCTGTGCATGTACTCCCCTCATCCTCAAACATAATTAACCTAAGCCAGTCATTCTCCTTAAATAGAGCGGAGATACAAATACTGGAGAAAGGATTGACTTTTATACCTACACCCAAACCACCAACTACAACAGAAATACGTAAAGACCTCCACCTTTATCATCGTAGACTAAAGTTATTAGACTACTTTGACTACAATAGACAACAAGAGACCGTACCCTTTATTGTCCCATCACACTGGGAACCGCAATTGGAAGCAGTGTCCTCTCCAATTCAGAACCTCATCAGGGCAGATATAGCGGCTTTCCGCCAGCTTAAACCGCGCCACACAGGCAGACAAAACATCAGCCAGGCGGAGAGAGGAGCGCTTGCTGGTCTCGCTAACAACCCGGACATCATCATTAAAGCAGCGGACAAAGGAGGCCAAATCTGTTTACAGGACAAAATTCATTATTTACAGGAAGCCAACAGGCAACTTAATGACACCCAGTATTATAAACCGCTGCAATATTTACTTCAACCTGAAACTCAAACTATCGTCAGAGATAGAGTGGAACAATTATACAAGGACAAATTCATAAACAATAAACAAAAAACTTACCTCATGGGACCTGATAATCCTCGTCCACGTCTATTCTATCTATTGCCGAAAATCCACAAACCTGCTGCATCGTGGCCAGTCCCGCACGTGATCCCCAGTGGCAGACCCATCGTCAGCGACTGTGGCTCGGAGACGTACAACATCACAGAGTACATCGATTTTTTTCTGAATCCACTATCACAGCAACATCCCAGTTATGTTAAGGATACTTATCATTTTGTGAATAAATTGAAAAGCATACGAACATGTACTAACGCGTATATTTTTTCTGTTGATGTTGACTCCTTGTACACTAACATAGACACAACGCTGGGTCTGAAAGCGGTGGCTGAGTGTTTTAGCAGGAACCCTGATCCCTCTCGTCCTGATGAGTTCATCCTCGACCTATTGAAACTCACATTAGAAAGGAATGACTTTGAATTTAATGGCAAGTTTTTCCTGCAGGTCTCTGGATGCGCCATGGGCCGAAAGTACTCACCTGCTTATGCAGATATTTACATGGCAGATTGGGAGAAAACTGCTTTCCAAAAATGCAGCAAAATACCAGCTCTCTATTTAAGATATCTGGATGACATTTTTGGAATATGGCCACATTCACTGGCAGATTTTAATGATTTTATGGCAATTTTGAACAGCCACCATCCTAAAATCTCCCTCAAATACAACATCCAACCACATCAGGTGGAATTCCTGGATACACAAGCCTTCTTTTGTGATATCAATCAGAGTTCAAAAGGTTTAGCCACTAGAGTACATTTCAAGGATACAGACAGGCATGCTTTACTCCATAAGACTAGTTTCCATCCCCGTCATACATATAAAGGTCTCATAAAATCACAACTCATCAGATTTCACAGGATCTGCACCTATAAACAAGATACAGAAACTGCCACCAACACTCTATTTGCGGCTCTGAGACCTAGAGGCTATTCAGCCAGGTTCCTCAGAGCCGTCAAGAGTGAGGTAAGGAGACTTTTTGAATCATCCGGGGAATATACTAGCAGGAAGAATAACATGCCGGTCATACCCTTTGTGATTACTTACTCACCTCAGGTATCACAACTAAATTCTGTTTTGAAAACCAATTTTCAGAAGGCACAAAACCAAATCCAGCAACTGGGAGATTTTAAGATGATCACCGCCTACAGGAGAAACAAAAATCTGAAGGACATTCTGGTACACACAGCTATGGGAAAACAAGAAAGACCACGCTTAAACAACCCCAAGTTTGTAAACACACTCTTTATAGAAAATACATTCTCTGACAAAGGTGCTCCTATCAGACAGAGTTTTGAAGAGGATGTTAAAAATGTAGTTTACGCAATCCAGTGCACCATCTGCAAGAAAATATACATAGGGGAGACAGGCAACAGCCTAAAAATCAGGATCTATCAACATACATATCAACTCAATAAAACAGAAAACTCTACTATTCTCTATAAGCATCTCAGACAACATGGTCCCAACAATTACATCTTTTTGGGATTAGAAAATAACAACAATTGGTCTAGATCCTTCAGAAAAAGAAAAGAGAGAGACTGGATAAATATATTAGAAACTATAGATCCAAAAGGACTAAATGAAAAACAATAATTTAAGGTTTTTTTTTTTTTTTTTTTTTTTTTTTTTTTATAAAAGGTATTTAGAAATATTTTTAATTAAAAAATATAAAACCAACTATCTTTTACATACAAGGTTTTTATTTACATATGTTTAACAGTAAAAAGATAGTTTAAAAATACAATAAAAATTTAAAAACTATAAAAACAACTTGGAGGCTAAAATTATAATATAAATTTTAAAAGCAATAATATATTAATAAATACCATTTCATTGTCCTTATCCTACTCTCTCTCATAAATAAATAAAAACATCTCTCCTTGTTTAAACCTGCAGACCAATTTGGTGTTGTTTTTAGCTGTATGGCCTGAATTTTCCCTCCTATTGTGTGCTAATTAATCTCCTTTGGTATACAATAACCTAGCTTTTGATTTACTGATACAATACCCAGTCATAACTAATTTTTTTTTTTTTTTTTTTTTTTTTTTTTTTTTTTTTTTATTATTATTATTTTCCAGAACCTATTTCCTAACCATAACCACCTGAGAGAGTGCCTAACACCAACCATCTCTGTAATATAACTATTTTTATTTAACCTGTACATGGCCCCTCCTCTAACCTTAACCATTCAGAGGGGACCCTAACCCTAAGGTTTTTTAACCCCCACAAGTTTAACCCTCACACACCCTATCTTCATTTTATTTATTTTTATAGGAATTTTTTAACCCTTTAATTGGCTCTCTCTCGCTTTCACGGTGGTCTTAGGAAATTAAAACATTTTTTTCTAACCCTAATTTATTTAGTTTTAAAATTTATTTATGTATTGTTATTTCATTATGGTCTCTGTTTAATTTTTATTTTGCACTATTGGAGTTATAGGAACCCCCAAGGAGAAACGAAAATAAATAAATGACAATATAGTTACCTGTTGCCAGAGCTGCCTTTTTTTATTAAAAATTTCTATTTAATTTTTTTAAAAAAGCTTTGTCCCCTAACCTAACCCTAACCCTAAGTCCCAACTTCTTAGATTCCGAAGAATTCGTACACGGGAAGAGGACTTTCTAGGGGCAGTCCATACCCTTTTTAATGCCTTACGAGGACGAGGATATTCTTTATCTTTTTTACGGCGGTGTCTCAGGACATTTCAAAAGAAAAATAGCAAGGAACGTGGGAATTTGATTCCTTTGATAACCACTTTTAGTTCTACTGCAAAGAAATTGAATAATGTTGTTAAGAATAATTTTGATAAGTTTGTGGGGTCTGAGATCATTCCGGGGTCAAGGGTCATTTCGGCCTATAGGAGGAATCCGAATCTTAGGGACCTCCTAGTTAGAGCTAAGTTGCCCTCTTTGACCTTTAAGAAACCTGACTATATGGCTAAACAATTTGTGAAATTGAAATTTATCAGAAATGCTAAGGATAGAACTATGGTAAAGATAGATCAAGGTTTCAGCCCCAAATCTAACAATTGTGTTTATGTTATATTTTGTGTAAAATGTGGTTTAAAATATGTTGGAGAAACCAAAAATACTTTATCCACGAGGATGACTCAACATCGCTATAATATTAAGAATAAGAAAGAAGTGGATACACCTTTTGTTCAACATTTTATTGTACATGGTTTTGATTCAGTAAGAATGGCAGGGCTGCAGAGGAATGCCGCTTGGACAGATTGGGAACGTAAGAAAAAAGAGCGTTATTGGATTTATCTGTTGGGAACGAGAGAACCATTTGGTCTTAATGTTAAATTGAATTAATTGGTTATTAATAATTACTTACCTGGGTACTTACCTGTGGGTACTTACCTGTGTAGAGGCCTTGCCCAAACCCAACCAGAGGGGCTGGGTGCCTAAACCTAACCAGAGACTGTATTCTAATCCTAATCCGGATCTTAATTCTAACCCTAACCACATTCTCTCTTTCCTAACCCTAAATTTGGTCTCTTGCCTAAACCCAACCAGAGGGATTGGGTGCCTAAACCTAACCAGATACTGTACTCTAATCCTAACCCAGATCCTGATCCTAACCTTAACCACACCCTCTCTCTTGCCTAACCCTAAATTGGGTTTCTTGCCTAAACCTAAACCCATCCCGTATTCTTACCCTAACCCTAACCACTATCTTTTTAATCCCTAATCCTAACCCAATCCCAGTCATTTATTTCTAAACCCTAACATTATAATTTAATTGGACTGTTAAAAACAAATTGATAATTTGATTTAAAAACAATAAATAATTACATTAAAATTACAATTAATTTATGAAATTTATTATTAGAGATTTAAAAGAATATTAATTAATGGGAATTAGGGATAAAAATATAATTTAAATTCATGAATTGGCTATTATAGGGTTAAAAATGGGTTCAAAAGGTTAAAAAAAGTTGAAAAGTTAAAAAGGCGAATGAACATTTAAAAAAGACGAACCAAATTGAAAAAGCGAAACTTAAGAAACCGGGCGGGTATAAAAGGCGAAGCAGGAGGGAGAAGCTCATTCTCACCCTAGCTCTCGGAGCAGCAACATCTTTTGCAGCCAGCTCTCGATTGGATATA
This sequence comes from Trachinotus anak, assembly GCF_046630095.1. NCBI lineage: Eukaryota > Metazoa > Chordata > Actinopteri > Carangiformes > Carangidae > Trachinotus > Trachinotus anak. The sequence goes on from NW_027273868.1 coordinate 57,494, forward strand.
TTTTATTTTTATTTTTTGTGTGTGCCTTTGGCCTGAGGAAGACTTAAGTAGTCGAAACGTTGCCTGGAGGCACACGTTCATGTAAGTTAATTGTTTTATTTTATTTTTTACAAAGAACTTAATTAAAAAAGTCTTTTTAAAGGCTAGTTTTTTGTTAGTTTATTAGAGTTCATCCTTCTCAAGTGGAGAAGCGTTTTTTGTTTATCCTTTTATTATTATAAATAAATAAATAAATAACAGACAGTTGATTTCATAGTTTTTTTATTATTATATATCTACCTTAAAACGAAAATTATTATATGAATACAAAGCCTAAAATACTTACCTGAAAGAAAGAAAAAAAGAAAGAAAAGGAATAAGGAGAAGAGAAAGGAAAAGAAGGAAAGGAAAAGGGAAACCAAAGTACTTACCAGAAGATGGACGGAGGCTGGACTACGGTCCGCTACGGCCGTAGACGCCGGGAGGCCAATCGCGGCAGGGTCCGGTTTATGGATGGGGGTTACCCTGGGTGGAAGGACCGTGCACCTTCCGCTTTCTCCAGCTGGAGGGGGCGGGTTCCTAACCCCAATCCTAACTGGCCAGTGCCTCCCTCAGGGAACCCTCGCTACGCTGGACCCCAATCCCGTTCTTATGCTGCGGTTGTCAGGGGTCGCCAATTCTTCGCAAGACCGGCCCTAAGAAGCGGTTCTCCACGGGATAGAGAGTCTGAAGACGTTAGGCGACAACCGGCAGACCCGCAATTTGGACGTCTGATCCGAAAGATGCACACGGTGATCCGGATGGTTCACCATCTTCAAAATGTGGCTCCGAAAGATGGTAAGGAGGAGCCTAGGATGATCACGAGGATGGTGGAGATGCTAGCCACCATGATCAAGCCAGCCAATCCAACACCACAAACAATGGACATGATTAAGGGAAATGCGGAGAACTGGGGCTACAATACACTCACCATCCTCATGGACCACTACAACGCCGGCCTGGAAAATGTGTTGCAGGAACTTACCGGGCTGTTGGTTCCAGACTGGAAGGCGGCCTTCCAGGTGGCTGTGAGATGGGCTAAGAGGAACCTCGCACGGTTGTCCCAAGATGTAGTAGATCACGCAGAGGCCCTCATCACTACAAGGGTTGTCACCGGAGGGGGACAACAGTCAGCGCCAGAGCCAGAGACAGCGGCTGGGGGAACGACTACTGGGACACAAACACAGGTGGTCCAAACAGCTGGAACTCAGTCCCAGCCGGCGAGGCAGAGGCCGCCTACAACCAAACAGTCGGTCTCCACCATGACTGACCCTACCTCACCTACCTGGGATGTATCATCTCCTCCCCAGCCAGAAGGAAGTCCCCCGTACAGCTCTCCCAAACCACCTAGGGAGGGGAGAAGGAGGTCTGAGAACAATTTGGAGGACGAGGTAGGACAGGAGGAGGAAGAGGAGGAGCAGATTCGGAGACAACAGGAAGACTCAACTCGAGATTCCTTTCATGCAGAGTTGGAGGAGCTTTTTGACCAGCTCAACGCTGAAGAGGATGCCCAATCAGACATCCTGACTGCCTCGCAATCCTCAGCACCGGAAGAATGGAGTCCGGATCAGGAGATAGCACGGGGCCATGAGGATAAGGGGGACGCAGAGGTCTTTGAAGATTCGGTAGACCATTTTACACATCCCCCGCCACCAAAGTTCTATGTCACCAGACACATCAACACACAAAGGAAATTGACTGACTGGGACTTGGTGGTTACTAAAAAATGGTTAATCCTTGGGGACTCAAACCTTTCCAGGTTTCCGCCCTTCTTCAACCGGAATCTCCAGATAGACAGTTATCCAGGGGCACATTTCCGCCATGCATACCATCTTATGGAGAAGGCGTGGCCACCTGGGGGAGTGACGGTGGAGAAGGTTGTTCTATCATTCGGGATGAATGGTAGGGAAAACAAATGCAAAGAGACAACAGTGAAAAACCTGCAGGCCGCAATTCGAATGACTAAGAGGAAGTTTCCGGCTGCAGAGATCTGGATCCCCTTGGTCAACTTTTCTTCAACTCTTCCGAAGGACCAGAGAGACAATTTGGACATTCTCAACCGATACCTTACCCGGAATTGTCCACACATTCCTCTCCTTCCGGAGGACGAGTTCGAGACGGAGCAGGATGACGTCCATTGGACTCGTGATACGGCGGGAGCCATGTTGGCCCATTGGACCAAGTTTTTAAACTTGACCTCCCTCTAAGGCCAGACGGAGAGGGGGTCAACAGATGTAAGTCCCTTACAGCAGAGACTGTTGTGGTTTTGGCCAAAAACTTTTCTCTCACAGGCCCACAATGGGATTTATTGCAAAGGGGACTAACTTTTGTACCTACTCTTGACATAGGCAGGAATCAGAAACAACAATTTCAATTGGATTTACAAAATTATCACAGACGAATTAAATTAGCGGCATACTTTAAAAATGCAAACCAAAGAGTATACTTACCGTTTGTGGGGACCTCTAATTGGTCGCCTCCAATGGAAAAGTTACCTGTGGAAATTAAAAATTTAATAAATAAGGATCTGGAAACTTTAAATAACAATTATAATACATTTCAAGAAATTCATAATTTGTCAATTCATGAAGTTAAAGCATTACGGGAACTACAAAAAGCAAAACATGTGGTTCTCAAGCCTGCCGACAAAGGGTCGGCAGTTGTCATTTTAGATAGGGATAAATACATATTTGAGGTCGAAAGACAGTTAAACGACAAGGAGTATTATAAAAAATTGGATAAACCAATTTATATGGACACTATTCCTATGGTGGATAAAATTTTGGATCAATTAAAGAAGAAAAAATTCATTAATGCAAAGCAGAAAGCTTATTTAAAAGGTGATTTTCACCCGAGGGAAAGGAGATTTTATATCCTCCCTAAGATACACAAAGAAGCAGAAAAGTGGACTATCCCTTTTGAATTACCCCCTGGCAGACCGATAGTATCGGACTGTGGGAGTGAAACGTATTTCACAGCGGAGTTTCTGGATCATTATTTAAATCCATTGTCATGTAAACATCCTGCCTATGTAAGAGATACTTACCATTTTATTGATGTGGTTACAAAATTGAGGGTCCCTCCTAACTCATTCTTTTTCTCTATGGATGTGGATAGTTTGTACACAAATATTGAGATTGATGCAGGTATTGATGCGGTTAAAAAGATTTTTCAAAGGTATCCAGATCCTAGAAGACCAGAAGAAGAAATAATTGAATTGTTGGATATAAATTTAAGAAGGAATGACTTTGTGTTTAATAATGAATATTATCTCCAAATTAAGGGCACGGCCATGGGGAAGCGATTTGCTCCGGCCTACGCAAATATTTTTATGGCCTTCTGGGAAGAGGAAGCATTTCATAAATGTTATAAAAAACCTTTTCATTATTTAAGATATCTTGATGATATTTGGGGAGTTTGGGAGGGATCCAAGGAAGAATTTGATAATTTTGTACAGATATTGAATTCCCACGATCCTTCTATCCAACTCAAAGTTGAGACGAATGATAACTCTATCGATTTTTTAGACACAACAGTTTTTAAAGGTTTAGAATTTGAAAATACACACCAATTGGAAGTTAAAGTTTTTTTCAAAAAAACAGACACCCACGCCTTGTTGTATAAGTCCAGTTTTCACCCACGACATACTTTTACAGGAATAGTTAAGTCCCAACTTCTTAGATTCCGAAGAATTCGTACACGGGAAGAGGACTTTCTAGGGGCAGTCCATACCCTTTTTAATGCCTTACGAGGACGAGGATATTCTTTATCTTTTTTACGGCGGTGTCTCAGGACATTTCAAAAGAAAAATAGCAAGGAACGTGGGAATTTGATTCCTTTGATAACCACTTTTAGTTCTACTGCAAAGAAATTGAATAATGTTGTTAAGAATAATTTTGATAAGTTTGTGGGGTCTGAGATCATTCCGGGGTCAAGGGTCATTTCGGCCTATAGGAGGAATCCGAATCTTAGGGACCTCCTAGTTAGAGCTAAGTTGCCCTCTTTGACCTTTAAGAAACCTGACTATATGGCTAAACAATTTGTGAAATTGAAATTTATCAGAAATGCTAAGGATAGAACTATGGTAAAGATAGATCAAGGTTTCAGCCCCAAATCTAACAATTGTGTTTATGTTATATTTTGTGTAAAATGTGGTTTAAAATATGTTGGAGAAACCAAAAATACTTTATCCACGAGGATGACTCAACATCGCTATAATATTAAGAATAAGAAAGAAGTGGATACACCTTTTGTTCAACATTTTATTGTACATGGTTTTGATTCAGTAAGAATGGCAGGGCTGCAGAGGAATGCCGCTTGGACAGATTGGGAACGTAAGAAAAAAGAGCGTTATTGGATTTATCTGTTGGGAACGAGAGAACCATTTGGTCTTAATGTTAAATTGAATTAATTGGTTATTAATAATTACTTACCTGGGTACTTACCTGTGGGTACTTACCTGTGTAGAGGCCTTGCCCAAACCCAACCAGAGGGGCTGGGTGCCTAAACCTAACCAGAGACTGTATTCTAATCCTAATCCGGATCTTAATTCTAACCCTAACCACATTCTCTCTTTCCTAACCCTAAATTTGGTCTCTTGCCTAAACCCAACCAGAGGGATTGGGTGCCTAAACCTAACCAGATACTGTACTCTAATCCTAACCCAGATCCTGATCCTAACCTTAACCACACCCTCTCTCTTGCCTAACCCTAAATTGGGTTTCTTGCCTAAACCTAAACCCATCCCGTATTCTTACCCTAACCCTAACCACTATCTTTTTAATCCCTAATCCTAACCCAATCCCAGTCATTTATTTCTAAACCCTAACATTATAATTTAATTGGACTGTTAAAAACAAATTGATAATTTGATTTAAAAACAATAAATAATTACATTAAAATTACAATTAATTTATGAAATTTATTATTAGAGATTTAAAAGAATATTAATTAATGGGAATTAGGGATAAAAATATAATTTAAATTCATGAATTGGCTATTATAGGGTTAAAAATGGGTTCAAAAGGTTAAAAAAAGTTGAAAAGTTAAAAAGGCGAATGAACATTTAAAAAAGACGAACCAAATTGAAAAAGCGAAACTTAAGAAACCGGGCGGGTATAAAAGGCGAAGCAGGAGGGAGAAGCTCATTCTCACCCTAGCTCTCGGAGCAGCAACATCTTTTGCAGCCAGCTCTCGATTGGATATATTTTATTTTTATTTTTTGTGTGTGCCTTTGGCCTGAGGAAGACTTAAGTAGTCGAAACGTTGCCTGGAGGCACACGTTCATGTAAGTTAATTGTTTTATTTTATTTTTTACAAAGAACTTAATTAAAAAAGTCTTTTTAAAGGCTAGTTTTTTGTTAGTTTATTAGAGTTCATCCTTCTCAAGTGGAGAAGCGTTTTTTGTTTATCCTTTTATTATTATAAATAAATAAATAAATAACAGACAGTTGATTTCATAGTTTTTTTATTATTATATATCTACCTTAAAACGAAAATTATTATATGAATACAAAGCCTAAAATACTTACCTGAAAGAAAGAAAAAAAGAAAGAAAAGGAATAAGGAGAAGAGAAAGGAAAAGAAGGAAAGGAAAAGGGAAACCAAAGTACTTACCAGAAGATGGACGGAGGCTGGACTACGGTCCGCTACGGCCGTAGACGCCGGGAGGCCAATCGCGGCAGGGTCCGGTTTATGGATGGGGGTTACCCTGGGTGGAAGGACCGTGCACCTTCCGCTTTCTCCAGCTGGAGGGGGCGGGTTCCTAACCCCAATCCTAACTGGCCAGTGCCTCCCTCAGGGAACCCTCGCTACGCTGGACCCCAATCCCGTTCTTATGCTGCGGTTGTCAGGGGTCGCCAATTCTTCGCAAGACCGGCCCTAAGAAGCGGTTCTCCACGGGATAGAGAGTCTGAAGACGTTAGGCGACAACCGGCAGACCCGCAATTTGGACGTCTGATCCGAAAGATGCACACGGTGATCCGGATGGTTCACCATCTTCAAAATGTGGCTCCGAAAGATGGTAAGGAGGAGCCTAGGATGATCACGAGGATGGTGGAGATGCTAGCCACCATGATCAAGCCAGCCAATCCAACACCACAAACAATGGACATGATTAAGGGAAATGCGGAGAACTGGGGCTACAATACACTCACCATCCTCATGGACCACTACAACGCCGGCCTGGAAAATGTGTTGCAGGAACTTACCGGGCTGTTGGTTCCAGACTGGAAGGCGGCCTTCCAGGTGGCTGTGAGATGGGCTAAGAGGAACCTCGCACGGTTGTCCCAAGATGTAGTAGATCACGCAGAGGCCCTCATCACTACAAGGGTTGTCACCGGAGGGGGACAACAGTCAGCGCCAGAGCCAGAGACAGCGGCTGGGGGAACGACTACTGGGACACAAACACAGGTGGTCCAAACAGCTGGAACTCAGTCCCAGCCGGCGAGGCAGAGGCCGCCTACAACCAAACAGTCGGTCTCCACCATGACTGACCCTACCTCACCTACCTGGGATGTATCATCTCCTCCCCAGCCAGAAGGAAGTCCCCCGTACAGCTCTCCCAAACCACCTAGGGAGGGGAGAAGGAGGTCTGAGAACAATTTGGAGGACGAGGTAGGACAGGAGGAGGAAGAGGAGGAGCAGATTCGGAGACAACAGGAAGACTCAACTCGAGATTCCTTTCATGCAGAGTTGGAGGAGCTTTTTGACCAGCTCAACGCTGAAGAGGATGCCCAATCAGACATCCTGACTGCCTCGCAATCCTCAGCACCGGAAGAATGGAGTCCGGATCAGGAGATAGCACGGGGCCATGAGGATAAGGGGGACGCAGAGGTCTTTGAAGATTCGGTAGACCATTTTACACATCCCCCGCCACCAAAGTTCTATGTCACCAGACACATCAACACACAAAGGAAATTGACTGACTGGGACTTGGTGGTTACTAAAAAATGGTTAATCCTTGGGGACTCAAACCTTTCCAGGTTTCCGCCCTTCTTCAACCGGAATCTCCAGATAGACAGTTATCCAGGGGCACATTTCCGCCATGCATACCATCTTATGGAGAAGGCGTGGCCACCTGGGGGAGTGACGGTGGAGAAGGTTGTTCTATCATTCGGGATGAATGGTAGGGAAAACAAATGCAAAGAGACAACAGTGAAAAACCTGCAGGCCGCAATTCGAATGACTAAGAGGAAGTTTCCGGCTGCAGAGATCTGGATCCCCTTGGTCAACTTTTCTTCAACTCTTCCGAAGGACCAGAGAGACAATTTGGACATTCTCAACCGATACCTTACCCGGAATTGTCCACACATTCCTCTCCTTCCGGAGGACGAGTTCGAGACGGAGCAGGATGACGTCCATTGGACTCGTGATACGGCGGGAGCCATGTTGGCCCATTGGACCAAGTTTTTAAACTTGACCTCCCTCTAAGGCCAGACGGAGAGGGGGTCAACAGATGTAAGTCCCTTACAGCAGAGACTGTTGTGGTTTTGGCCAAAAACTTTTCTCTCACAGGCCCACAATGGGATTTATTGCAAAGGGGACTAACTTTTGTACCTACTCTTGACATAGGCAGGAATCAGAAACAACAATTTCAATTGGATTTACAAAATTATCACAGACGAATTAAATTAGCGGCATACTTTAAAAATGCAAACCAAAGAGTATACTTACCGTTTGTGGGGACCTCTAATTGGTCGCCTCCAATGGAAAAGTTACCTGTGGAAATTAAAAATTTAATAAATAAGGATCTGGAAACTTTAAATAACAATTATAATACATTTCAAGAAATTCATAATTTGTCAATTCATGAAGTTAAAGCATTACGGGAACTACAAAAAGCAAAACATGTGGTTCTCAAGCCTGCCGACAAAGGGTCGGCAGTTGTCATTTTAGATAGGGATAAATACATATTTGAGGTCGAAAGACAGTTAAACGACAAGGAGTATTATAAAAAATTGGATAAACCAATTTATATGGACACTATTCCTATGGTGGATAAAATTTTGGATCAATTAAAGAAGAAAAAATTCATTAATGCAAAGCAGAAAGCTTATTTAAAAGGTGATTTTCACCCGAGGGAAAGGAGATTTTATATCCTCCCTAAGATACACAAAGAAGCAGAAAAGTGGACTATCCCTTTTGAATTACCCCCTGGCAGACCGATAGTATCGGACTGTGGGAGTGAAACGTATTTCACAGCGGAGTTTCTGGATCATTATTTAAATCCATTGTCATGTAAACATCCTGCCTATGTAAGAGATACTTACCATTTTATTGATGTGGTTACAAAATTGAGGGTCCCTCCTAACTCATTCTTTTTCTCTATGGATGTGGATAGTTTGTACACAAATATTGAGATTGATGCAGGTATTGATGCGGTTAAAAAGATTTTTCAAAGGTATCCAGATCCTAGAAGACCAGAAGAAGAAATAATTGAATTGTTGGATATAAATTTAAGAAGGAATGACTTTGTGTTTAATAATGAATATTATCTCCAAATTAAGGGCACGGCCATGGGGAAGCGATTTGCTCCGGCCTACGCAAATATTTTTATGGCCTTCTGGGAAGAGGAAGCATTTCATAAATGTTATAAAAAACCTTTTCATTATTTAAGATATCTTGATGATATTTGGGGAGTTTGGGAGGGATCCAAGGAAGAATTTGATAATTTTGTACAGATATTGAATTCCCACGATCCTTCTATCCAACTCAAAGTTGAGACGAATGATAACTCTATCGATTTTTTAGACACAACAGTTTTTAAAGGTTTAGAATTTGAAAATACACACCAATTGGAAGTTAAAGTTTTTTTCAAAAAAACAGACACCCACGCCTTGTTGTATAAGTCCAGTTTTCACCCACGACATACTTTTACAGGAATAGTTAAGTCCCAACTTCTTAGATTCCGAAGAATTTGTACACGGGAAGAGGACTTTCTAGGGGCAGTCCATACCCTTTTTAATGCCTTACGAGGACGAGGATATTCTTTATCTTTTTTACGGCGGTGTCTCAGGACATTTCAAAAGAAAAATAGCAAGGAACGTGGGAATTTGATTCCTTTGATAACCACTTTTAGTTCTACTGCAAAGAAATTGAATAATGTTGTTAAGAATAATTTTGATAAGTTTGTGGGGTCTGAGATCATTCCGGGGTCAAGGGTCATTTCGGCCTATAGGAGGAATCCGAATCTTAGGGACCTCCTAGTTAGAGCTAAGTTGCCCTCTTTGACCTTTAAGAAACCTGACTATATGGCTAAACAATTTGTGAAATTGAAATTTATCAGAAATGCTAAGGATAGAACTATGGTAAAGATAGATCAAGGTTTCAGCCCCAAATCTAACAATTGTGTTTATGTTATATTTTGTGTAAAATGTGGTTTAAAATATGTTGGAGAAACCAAAAATACTTTATCCACGAGGATGACTCAACATCGCTATAATATTAAGAATAAGAAAGAAGTGGATACACCTTTTGTTCAACATTTTATTGTACATGGTTTTGATTCAGTAAGAATGGCAGGGCTGCAGAGGAATGCCGCTTGGACAGATTGGGAACGTAAGAAAAAAGAGCGTTATTGGATTTATCTGTTGGGAACGAGAGAACCATTTGGTCTTAATGTTAAATTGAATTAATTGGTTATTAATAATTACTTACCTGGGTACTTACCTGTGGGTACTTACCTGTGTAGAGGCCTTGCCCAAACCCAACCAGAGGGGCTGGGTGCCTAAACCTAACCAGAGACTGTATTCTAATCCTAATCCGGATCTTAATTCTAACCCTAACCACATTCTCTCTTTCCTAACCCTAAATTTGGTCTCTTGCCTAAACCCAACCAGAGGGATTGGGTGCCTAAACCTAACCAGATACTGTACTCTAATCCTAACCCAGATCCTGATCCTAACCTTAACCACACCCTCTCTCTTGCCTAACCCTAAATTGGGTTTCTTGCCTAAACCTAAACCCATCCCGTATTCTTACCCTAACCCTAACCACTATCTTTTTAATCCCTAATCCTAACCCAATCCCAGTCATTTATTTCTAAACCCTAACATTATAATTTAATTGGACTGTTAAAAACAAATTGATAATTTGATTTAAAAACAATAAATAATTACATTAAAATTACAATTAATTTATGAAATTTATTATTAGAGATTTAAAAGAATATTAATTAATGGGAATTAGGGATAAAAATATAATTTAAATTCATGAATTGGCTATTATAGGGTTAAAAATGGGTTCAAAAGGTTAAAAAAAGTTGAAAAGTTAAAAAGGCGAATGAACATTTAAAAAAGACGAACCAAATTGAAAAAGCGAAACTTAAGAAACCGGGCGGGTATAAAAGGCGAAGCAGGAGGGAGAAGCTCATTCTCACCCTAGCTCTCGGAGCAGCAACATCTTTTGCAGCCAGCTCTCGATTGGATATATTTTATTTTTATTTTTTGTGTGTGCCTTTGGCCTGAGGAAGACTTAAGTAGTCGAAACGTTGCCTGGAGGCACACGTTCATGTAAGTTAATTGTTTTATTTTATTTTTTACAAAGAACTTAATTAAAAAAGTCTTTTTAAAGGCTAGTTTTTTGTTAGTTTATTAGAGTTCATCCTTCTCAAGTGGAGAAGCGTTTTTTGTTTATCCTTTTATTATTATAAATAAATAAATAAATAACAGACAGTTGATTTCATAGTTTTTTTATTATTATATATCTACCTTAAAACGAAAATTATTATATGAATACAAAGCCTAAAATACTTACCTGAAAGAAAGAAAAAAAGAAAGAAAAGGAATAAGGAGAAGAGAAAGGAAAAGAAGGAAAGGAAAAGGGAAACCAAAGTACTTACCAGAAGATGGACGGAGGCTGGACTACGGTCCGCTACGGCCGTAGACGCCGGGAGGCCAATCGCGGCAGGGTCCGGTTTATGGATGGGGGTTACCCTGGGTGGAAGGACCGTGCACCTTCCGCTTTCTCCAGCTGGAGGGGGCGGGTTCCTAACCCTAACCCTAACCCTAACCCTAACCCTAACCCTAACCCTATGTTAACAACTAAAGTTTAAACTAAAGTTAAGAAACTGGGAACAGAAAGGTATAAATAGCAGTACATGGGCAATACAATTCATTCTGACTCAGATCTTTGAGGAAGACACTTGGCAGAGACTGGGAAGCCATTTTTGAGTTTTTTTGTGTGCCTAGGCCTGAAGAAGACTGCAATAGCAGTCGAAACGTTGCCAATAGGCACACTTATTTGATTTGCCAATAGGCACACTTATTTGATTTAAAAATTAAAATTTGATTTTTATTTTTTTATTTTTTTATTTCATTTTAACAAAAAAACAAAAAACAAAAAAATAATTTAAGTTCATTTTCATTTAAAAATAAATAATTTAAGTTCATTTAAATAAAAAACAAAAACAAAATTGTTTCCATCTCACCAAGATGGTGGGATGGACTGATGGGTGGACCCTGGTGCGCCGTGGCGGACGCCGCGGACACACCAGGGACCATGACGGAAGAGGGGTCTGGGGGAAGGACCGAGCACCGCCTCCCTCCAATTGGAGGAGGGGCCCGAACCTTCGCCCTAACAAGCCTGTGCCTCCCTCAGTCAACTCGAACCGGTACTTTGGACCACAATCAAGGTCCTATGCTTCAGTGACCCGACAGAATATTGGGGGAGGAACCAGACCTTGGGGTTCTGGTTCACGGGGACAGGGGTTCAGTCAAGGTTATCAGCGACAACCTACGGACCCTAAATTTGCCAAACTGGTTCGTCTAATGCACTCTGTGATAAAAATGGTGCATCATTTGCAAAATGTTTCCCAGAAACCGGGTAAACAAGAACCTGTGATGATTTCACGCATGGTAGACAACTTGTCCTCCATGATTAAACCTGCATACCCTTCTCAAAGAACCATGGATCTTATTGAGGGAAATGCTAGGAATTGGGGACATACCACCTTGATCATTTTGGAAGACCACTACACAGCTGGTCTGGAGGAGGCTATGGTGGAACTCACTGAGAACTTGATCCCAGAGTGGAAAACGGCCTTCGAGGTGGCCACCAGATGGGCACAGAAAAACTTGCCCCGCTTGACTCAGCAGGTTGTTGAACATGCTGAAGCTTTGATAACGACATGTAGTGAGGAAGCAAATCAAAACATTGAAGAAGCACAGGACACGGAAGCTGCACAACAGCCTGTGGCTTCGCAACAAAAAAGAAGACCAACACAGGCACAACAAACAACTAGACCAAAACAAACACATACAACACAGCAGACATCTGTACAGACGGATACAGGTGAACACACAACACAAGAACGACAGGGGAAACAGACAGTGGCAACAATGACAGATGGGGTGACAGATTGGTCACCAGTTGCTTCCCAAAGAGGTTCACGGGAAGAGCAACAGAGGGCCGCAACTCCCCCACCAGTAACACCTATGGAACCCAGACCTCCAAGAAGGGGAAGGAGAGCTACCCCGGGGGTACTTGAGGACGAAGAGTTTGTGTGTGAAATAGTTAATGTGGGGGAACTGAGTCCAAGGACAGGTCACGTTCAGGTAAAGTCTTCAGCAGCAAACAGAAAGTTGCTAGAGAGGGACGAGGAGAATAGGAGGGACAGGACTCCAGCTTTGAGTCCTATTTCAGCGGATATATCGGCCAAACAGGTCGAAGCAACGTCCAAGCAGGACAAACAGGTCGAAGCAACGTCCAAGCAAGGTGACCAAACAAGCATTCTGGTGTCAGCCTTGGTACATCTGGACCCTACTCCCCCTCAACAACAGTCATTGGAAAGGGACTGGGGTTCAACAAATGATGATTCTCTATTGGGACTGTCTTCCACACCAAAGCAAGTGACCTACAAGGTCAAAAGACACATTAATACAGATCGGAAAATGGTTGACTGGACTTTGAGTGTTGGGAAGAAGTGGTTAATGGTTGGGGATTCTAACCTTTCGAGGATCCCATATCATACTATCCCTGACCTTCAGGTAGATAGTTATCCGGGGGCCAATTTCAGACACGCTGAAGCATTCATTTCAAAAGCCACTTATCAAATCACAGTGGAGAAGGTTGTCCTTGCATTTGGGGTTAATTGCAGAGCGCAAAGGCCAAAACAGACTGCGATTAAACAGTTGCAAGGGGCTGTGAGAGCAACCAAGAAACGATTTCCATATGCTGAGATATGGATACCAATGATTAATTTCTCCACTTACTTAACTGAGGAGGAACAATCAAACCTCCAGACGCTGAATGCGTACATTCTCAAGAACTTGCCATTCATTCCGGCATTGGAAAGTAGGCATTTCCATACGGAAAAGGATAACCTACATTGGACAAGAAACACGGCTCGAGCGATGCTTGAGCATTGGGCTACTTGTTTAAACTTAAAAGCCCTGAAAGCCTCTTAGAGGAGGGGAATGAGGGGTTGAGACCTCTTTTGTCCCAAAATGTTATGGTTTTGGCAAAAAACTTTAGCCTTTCTAGAACACAATGGAACCTTTTGAATCGTGGATTGACCTTTATACCTACCATAGATTTGATTAAGGATCAGAAGAGACAATTTCAATTAGATTTGCAAAATTACCATAGGAGGGTAAAATTAGCACTATATTTTAGAAATAAACCTAAATTACCAAAAAGTTTTTTTATGGCAAAATCACATTGGGTGCCACCACCAGAAAAGTTACCACCAGAAGTTCATTTTTTGGTTAAAAAAGATCAAAAAGATTTTAAGGAACATTTTAAAACATATCATGAGAAACCAAATCTATCACCAGATGAACAATTAGCATTGAGGGAATTGATACAAAATAAGCACATTGTCATTAAGCCAGCGGACAAAGGAAGTGCTGTTGTCATTCTTGGAAGAGATCAATATATTATGGAAGCTAATCGGCAATTAAATGATCGGAATTATTATACAAAGTTAAAAGAGCCAATGTTTTTGAAAACAGTGCCGGTAGTGCACAAAATAATTGATAGTTTATATAAAAACAAATATATAAATGTTAGACAAAAACAATATCTCAAGGGGGAATATGAACCCAGGGCACGGAAATTTTACATTTTGCCGAAAATTCATAAAGATCCACAAAAGTGGACAGTGCCTTTAGAGATTCCACCAGGTAGACCAATTGTTTCTGATTGTGGAAGTGAGACATACCAAACGGCGGAATATATTGATCATTTCTTGAATCCTTTATCCATTAAACATCCATCGTATATTAAGGATACTTACCATTTCATTGAAATAGTCAAGAGTCTAAAGATTCCTGCAAATTCGTTTTTCTTTACAATAGATATTGATAGTTTATATACCAATATTGAGACAAAGGCAGGGTTAAGAACGGTAAGAAATATTTTTCAAAAGTATCCAGATCAAAATAGACCAGATAAAGAATTGTTAAAATTATTGGAAATTAATTTGACCAAAAATGATTTTGAATTTAATGGGGAGTTTTTCTTGCAAATTAAAGGGACGGCGATGGGTAAAAGATTTGCCCCTGCCTATGCAAATATTTTTATGGCTGATTGGGAGGAGAAAGCCCTGAAGAAGTGTAGCAAGAAGCCCCTATATTATTTCAGATATTTGGACGATATATTTGGAATTTGGACATTTTCAAAAGAGGATTTTGAAGAATTCATAAGTTGTTTGGATACTCATGATCCATCCATAAGAGTAAAATATAAATTTGATGAAAATTCGATTGATTTTTTGGATACAACAGTATTTAAGGGAAGGGCCTTTTATGACAATCAAAAATTAGATATTAAAGTTTATTTTAAAGAAACAGATACACATTCATTATTGTTTAAAACAAGTTTCCATCCTAAACATATCTACAAGGGATTGGTTAAATCACAATTAATTAGATTCAAACGAATCTGTACACAAGATCAAGATTTTAGAGAAGCAGTGAAAGTTCTTTTTGAGGCTTTAAGGAAACGGGGATATTCAAGATCCTTTTTGAGACAATGTTTGAAATCCTTTGAAATTCCTAAACAAAGGAGACAAAAGGAATTAATTGCTTTGATTACTAATTTTTCCACCATGAGTGCAAGATTGAATCACAAACTTAAAGATAATTATAGATCAATAATTGAAAATCAAGGTCTTTTAGTAAATTATTCAATTGTCTCAGCATATAGAAGGAATAAAAATTTGAGAGATTATTTGGTAAGAGCAAGACTTTCATCTTTACAACAAGTTAATAAAAGTAATAGTTTATCAGGAATCTTTGTCAAGCTAAAGTATGTTTACAATAAGGTTAAGAAAACAATTTTTAATATCCCACAGATTTTTTCTCCCCATACAAGTAATTGTGTTTATTTAATATTTTGTGATAAATGTGGGATACAATATATTGGAGAAACAAAAAATTCAATTTTGACCAGGATGATCCAACACAGATTTAATATAAGAAATAACAAAGAAATTCATATTCCTTTGGTTAATCATTTTATTTTACATGGCTTACAATCAGTCAGAGTGTCGGGGATCCAAAGCAATTCATCATGGACAGACCTAGACAGGAAGAAAGCAGAGAGAAAATGGATATTCTTATTGGATACAAAACAACCAAATGGATTAAATATTAAAAGGAATTGATTAGTTTATTGGACTCAAGATTGAACAATTTCATTGTATTGGAAAAATTTTAATTAAGAGGTGTTATTGCCTAATAGAAATAAAACGATTTAATACCTAACTTTAACCATAGTTTAAATTGATGTCTAAATTTAACCCTAATCGGGAATTCTTACCTAAACTTAACCATATTTGAATCCTTGCCTAAACCTAACCATAATTTGGAACCTATGCCTAAACTTAACCATAATTGGGATCTATGCCTAAACCTAACCATAATTTGGAACCTATGCCTAAACTTAACCATAATTGGGATCTATGCCTAAACCTAACCATAATTTGGAACCTATGCCTAAACTTAACCATAATTGGGATCTATGCCTAAACCTAACCATAATTTGGAACCTATGCCTTAACTTAACCCTAACCTTAACCAGTAGTCTAAAAGCCTAACCATAATCTAACCCTAAACTTAACCTATAGCCCTAATCCTAACATAACCCTAATCATAACCTTCCCCTTATCTAAAAATTAATTTAAGCTTAACTCTAACCCTAAGTGTGATTTTAAATAAGTTAATTAAAAAATTCATAATTGGTAAAATATAAAAAATTCATAATTGGTGAAGGGAGGGTTAAAAGTAGTCAAAAAGAGTTAATTATTGTTAAAACATTAAAAAGGGTCATTATTATTATTTTTAAGGTTAGTTGATTATTAATTAATTAAGTAATAAAAATATTAAAAACATTTGGCATAAAAAGGGTTAATGAAATAGAAACTTAAAAAAAGTTTTGGCAAAAATAGGGTTAATGAAAACGAAACTTAAAACAAATGTTAACAACTAAAGTTTAAACTAAAGTTAAGAAACTGGGAACAGAAAGGTATAAATAGCAGTACATGGGCAATACAATTCATTCTGACTCAGATCTTTGAGGAAGACACTTGGCAGAGACTGGGAAGCCATTTTTGAGTTTTTTTGTGTGCCTAGGCCTGAAGAAGACTGCAATAGCAGTCGAAACGTTGCCAATAGGCACACTTATTTGATTTGCCAATAGGCACACTTATTTGATTTAAAAATTAAAATTTGATTTTTATTTTTTTATTTTTTTATTTCATTTTAACAAAAAAACAAAAAACAAAAAAATAATTTAAGTTCATTTTCATTTAAAAATAAATAATTTAAGTTCATTTAAATAAAAAACAAAAACAAAATTGTTTCCATCTCACCAAGATGGTGGGATGGACTGATGGGTGGACCCTGGTGCGCCGTGGCGGACGCCGCGGACACACCAGGGACCATGACGGAAGAGGGGTCTGGGGGAAGGACCGAGCACCGCCTCCCTCCAATTGGAGGAGGGGCCCGAACCTTCGCCCTAACAAGCCTGTGCCTCCCTCAGTCAACTCGAACCGGTACTTTGGACCACAATCAAGGTCCTATGCTTCAGTGACCCGACAGAATATTGGGGGAGGAACCAGACCTTGGGGTTCTGGTTCACGGGGACAGGGGTTCAGTCAAGGTTATCAGCGACAACCTACGGACCCTAAATTTGCCAAACTGGTTCGTCTAATGCACTCTGTGATAAAAATGGTGCATCATTTGCAAAATGTTTCCCAGAAACCGGGTAAACAAGAACCTGTGATGATTTCACGCATGGTAGACAACTTGTCCTCCATGATTAAACCTGCATACCCTTCTCAAAGAACCATGGATCTTATTGAGGGAAATGCTAGGAATTGGGGACATACCACCTTGATCATTTTGGAAGACCACTACACAGCTGGTCTGGAGGAGGCTATGGTGGAACTCACTGAGAACTTGATCCCAGAGTGGAAAACGGCCTTCGAGGTGGCCACCAGATGGGCACAGAAAAACTTGCCCCGCTTGACTCAGCAGGTTGTTGAACATGCTGAAGCTTTGATAACGACATGTAGTGAGGAAGCAAATCAAAACATTGAAGAAGCACAGGACACGGAAGCTGCACAACAGCCTGTGGCTTCGCAACAAAAAAGAAGACCAACACAGGCACAACAAACAACTAGACCAAAACAAACACATACAACACAGCAGACATCTGTACAGACGGATACAGGTGAACACACAACACAAGAACGACAGGGGAAACAGACAGTGGCAACAATGACAGATGGGGTGACAGATTGGTCACCAGTTGCTTCCCAAAGAGGTTCACGGGAAGAGCAACAGAGGGCCGCAACTCCCCCACCAGTAACACCTATGGAACCCAGACCTCCAAGAAGGGGAAGGAGAGCTACCCCGGGGGTACTTGAGGACGAAGAGTTTGTGTGTGAAATAGTTAATGTGGGGGAACTGAGTCCAAGGACAGGTCACGTTCAGGTAAAGTCTTCAGCAGCAAACAGAAAGTTGCTAGAGAGGGACGAGGAGAATAGGAGGGACAGGACTCCAGCTTTGAGTCCTATTTCAGCGGATATATCGGCCAAACAGGTCGAAGCAACGTCCAAGCAGGACAAACAGGTCGAAGCAACGTCCAAGCAAGGTGACCAAACAAGCATTCTGGTGTCAGCCTTGGTACATCTGGACCCTACTCCCCCTCAACAACAGTCATTGGAAAGGGACTGGGGTTCAACAAATGATGATTCTCTATTGGGACTGTCTTCCACACCAAAGCAAGTGACCTACAAGGTCAAAAGACACATTAATACAGATCGGAAAATGGTTGACTGGACTTTGAGTGTTGGGAAGAAGTGGTTAATGGTTGGGGATTCTAACCTTTCGAGGATCCCATATCATACTATCCCTGACCTTCAGGTAGATAGTTATCCGGGGGCCAATTTCAGACACGCTGAAGCATTCATTTCAAAAGCCACTTATCAAATCACAGTGGAGAAGGTTGTCCTTGCATTTGGGGTTAATTGCAGAGCGCAAAGGCCAAAACAGACTGCGATTAAACAGTTGCAAGGGGCTGTGAGAGCAACCAAGAAACGATTTCCATATGCTGAGATATGGATACCAATGATTAATTTCTCCACTTACTTAACTGAGGAGGAACAATCAAACCTCCAGACGCTGAATGCGTACATTCTCAAGAACTTGCCATTCATTCCGGCATTGGAAAGTAGGCATTTCCATACGGAAAAGGATAACCTACATTGGACAAGAAACACGGCTCGAGCGATGCTTGAGCATTGGGCTACTTGTTTAAACTTAAAAGCCCTGAAAGCCTCTTAGAGGAGGGGAATGAGGGGTTGAGACCTCTTTTGTCCCAAAATGTTATGGTTTTGGCAAAAAACTTTAGCCTTTCTAGAACACAATGGAACCTTTTGAATCGTGGATTGACCTTTATACCTACCATAGATTTGATTAAGGATCAGAAGAGACAATTTCAATTAGATTTGCAAAATTACCATAGGAGGGTAAAATTAGCACTATATTTTAGAAATAAACCTAAATTACCAAAAAGTTTTTTTATGGCAAAATCACATTGGGTGCCACCACCAGAAAAGTTACCACCAGAAGTTCATTTTTTGGTTAAAAAAGATCAAAAAGATTTTAAGGAACATTTTAAAACATATCATGAGAAACCAAATCTATCACCAGATGAACAATTAGCATTGAGGGAATTGATACAAAATAAGCACATTGTCATTAAGCCAGCGGACAAAGGAAGTGCTGTTGTCATTCTTGGAAGAGATCAATATATTATGGAAGCTAATCGGCAATTAAATGATCGGAATTATTATACAAAGTTAAAAGAGCCAATGTTTTTGAAAACAGTGCCGGTAGTGCACAAAATAATTGATAGTTTATATAAAAACAAATATATAAATGTTAGACAAAAACAATATCTCAAGGGGGAATATGAACCCAGGGCACGGAAATTTTACATTTTGCCGAAAATTCATAAAGATCCACAAAAGTGGACAGTGCCTTTAGAGATTCCACCAGGTAGACCAATTGTTTCTGATTGTGGAAGTGAGACATACCAAACGGCGGAATATATTGATCATTTCTTGAATCCTTTATCCATTAAACATCCATCGTATATTAAGGATACTTACCATTTCATTGAAATAGTCAAGAGTCTAAAGATTCCTGCAAATTCGTTTTTCTTTACAATAGATATTGATAGTTTATATACCAATATTGAGACAAAGGCAGGGTTAAGAACGGTAAGAAATATTTTTCAAAAGTATCCAGATCAAAATAGACCAGATAAAGAATTGTTAAAATTATTGGAAATTAATTTGACCAAAAATGATTTTGAATTTAATGGGGAGTTTTTCTTGCAAATTAAAGGGACGGCGATGGGTAAAAGATTTGCCCCTGCCTATGCAAATATTTTTATGGCTGATTGGGAGGAGAAAGCCCTGAAGAAGTGTAGCAAGAAGCCCCTATATTATTTCAGATATTTGGACGATATATTTGGAATTTGGACATTTTCAAAAGAGGATTTTGAAGAATTCATAAGTTGTTTGGATACTCATGATCCATCCATAAGAGTAAAATATAAATTTGATGAAAATTCGATTGATTTTTTGGATACAACAGTATTTAAGGGAAGGGCCTTTTATGACAATCAAAAATTAGATATTAAAGTTTATTTTAAAGAAACAGATACACATTCATTATTGTTTAAAACAAGTTTCCATCCTAAACATATCTACAAGGGATTGGTTAAATCACAATTAATTAGATTCAAACGAATCTGTACACAAGATCAAGATTTTAGAGAAGCAGTGAAAGTTCTTTTTGAGGCTTTAAGGAAACGGGGATATTCAAGATCCTTTTTGAGACAATGTTTGAAATCCTTTGAAATTCCTAAACAAAGGAGACAAAAGGAATTAATTGCTTTGATTACTAATTTTTCCACCATGAGTGCAAGATTGAATCACAAACTTAAAGATAATTATAGATCAATAATTGAAAATCAAGGTCTTTTAGTAAATTATTCAATTGTCTCAGCATATAGAAGGAATAAAAATTTGAGAGATTATTTGGTAAGAGCAAGACTTTCATCTTTACAACAAGTTAATAAAAGTAATAGTTTATCAGGAATCTTTGTCAAGCTAAAGTATGTTTACAATAAGGTTAAGAAAACAATTTTTAATATCCCACAGATTTTTTCTCCCCATACAAGTAATTGTGTTTATTTAATATTTTGTGATAAATGTGGGATACAATATATTGGAGAAACAAAAAATTCAATTTTGACCAGGATGATCCAACACAGATTTAATATAAGAAATAACAAAGAAATTCATATTCCTTTGGTTAATCATTTTATTTTACATGGCTTACAATCAGTCAGAGTGTCGGGGATCCAAAGCAATTCATCATGGACAGACCTAGACAGGAAGAAAGCAGAGAGAAAATGGATATTCTTATTGGATACAAAACAACCAAATGGATTAAATATTAAAAGGAATTGATTAGTTTATTGGACTCAAGATTGAACAATTTCATTGTATTGGAAAAATTTTAATTAAGAGGTGTTATTGCCTAATAGAAATAAAACGATTTAATACCTAACTTTAACCATAGTTTAAATTGATGTCTAAATTTAACCCTAATCGGGAATTCTTACCTAAACTTAACCATATTTGAATCCTTGCCTAAACCTAACCATAATTTGGAACCTATGCCTAAACTTAACCATAATTGGGATCTATGCCTAAACCTAACCATAATTTGGAACCTATGCCTAAACTTAACCATAATTGGGATCTATGCCTAAACCTAACCATAATTTGGAACCTATGCCTAAACTTAACCATAATTGGGATCTATGCCTAAACCTAACCATAATTTGGAACCTATGCCTTAACTTAACCCTAACCTTAACCAGTAGTCTAAAAGCCTAACCATAATCTAACCCTAAACTTAACCTATAGCCCTAATCCTAACATAACCCTAATCATAACCTTCCCCTTATCTAAAAATTAATTTAAGCTTAACTCTAACCCTAAGTGTGATTTTAAATAAGTTAATTAAAAAATTCATAATTGGTAAAATATAAAAAATTCATAATTGGTGAAGGGAGGGTTAAAAGTAGTCAAAAAGAGTTAATTATTGTTAAAACATTAAAAAGGGTCATTATTATTATTTTTAAGGTTAGTTGATTATTAATTAATTAAGTAATAAAAATATTAAAAACATTTGGCATAAAAAGGGTTAATGAAATAGAAACTTAAAAAAAGTTTTGGCAAAAATAGGGTTAATGAAAACGAAACTTAAAACAAATGTTAACAACTAAAGTTTAAACTAAAGTTAAGAAACTGGGAACAGAAAGGTATAAATAGCAGTACATGGGCAATACAATTCATTCTGACTCAGATCTTTGAGGAAGACACTTGGCAGAGACTGGGAAGCCATTTTTGAGTTTTTTTGTGTGCCTAGGCCTGAAGAAGACTGCAATAGCAGTCGAAACGTTGCCAATAGGCACACTTATTTGATTTGCCAATAGGCACACTTATTTGATTTAAAAATTAAAATTTGATTTTTATTTTTTTATTTTTTTATTTCATTTTAACAAAAAAACAAAAAACAAAAAAATAATTTAAGTTCATTTTCATTTAAAAATAAATAATTTAAGTTCATTTAAATAAAAAACAAAAACAAAATTGTTTCCATCTCACCAAGATGGTGGGATGGACTGATGGGTGGACCCTGGTGCGCCGTGGCGGACGCCGCGGACACACCAGGGACCATGACGGAAGAGGGGTCTGGGGGAAGGACCGAGCACCGCCTCCCTCCAATTGGAGGAGGGGCCCGAACCTTCGCCCTAACAAGCCTGTGCCTCCCTCAGTCAACTCGAACCGGTACTTTGGACCACAATCAAGGTCCTATGCTTCAGTGACCCGACAGAATATTGGGGGAGGAACCAGACCTTGGGGTTCTGGTTCACGGGGACAGGGGTTCAGTCAAGGTTATCAGCGACAACCTACGGACCCTAAATTTGCCAAACTGGTTCGTCTAATGCACTCTGTGATAAAAATGGTGCATCATTTGCAAAATGTTTCCCAGAAACCGGGTAAACAAGAACCTGTGATGATTTCACGCATGGTAGACAACTTGTCCTCCATGATTAAACCTGCATACCCTTCTCAAAGAACCATGGATCTTATTGAGGGAAATGCTAGGAATTGGGGACATACCACCTTGATCATTTTGGAAGACCACTACACAGCTGGTCTGGAGGAGGCTATGGTGGAACTCACTGAGAACTTGATCCCAGAGTGGAAAACGGCCTTCGAGGTGGCCACCAGATGGGCACAGAAAAACTTGCCCCGCTTGACTCAGCAGGTTGTTGAACATGCTGAAGCTTTGATAACGACATGTAGTGAGGAAGCAAATCAAAACATTGAAGAAGCACAGGACACGGAAGCTGCACAACAGCCTGTGGCTTCGCAACAAAAAAGAAGACCAACACAGGCACAACAAACAACTAGACCAAAACAAACACATACAACACAGCAGACATCTGTACAGACGGATACAGGTGAACACACAACACAAGAACGACAGGGGAAACAGACAGTGGCAACAATGACAGATGGGGTGACAGATTGGTCACCAGTTGCTTCCCAAAGAGGTTCACGGGAAGAGCAACAGAGGGCCGCAACTCCCCCACCAGTAACACCTATGGAACCCAGACCTCCAAGAAGGGGAAGGAGAGCTACCCCGGGGGTACTTGAGGACGAAGAGTTTGTGTGTGAAATAGTTAATGTGGGGGAACTGAGTCCAAGGACAGGTCACGTTCAGGTAAAGTCTTCAGCAGCAAACAGAAAGTTGCTAGAGAGGGACGAGGAGAATAGGAGGGACAGGACTCCAGCTTTGAGTCCTATTTCAGCGGATATATCGGCCAAACAGGTCGAAGCAACGTCCAAGCAGGACAAACAGGTCGAAGCAACGTCCAAGCAAGGTGACCAAACAAGCATTCTGGTGTCAGCCTTGGTACATCTGGACCCTACTCCCCCTCAACAACAGTCATTGGAAAGGGACTGGGGTTCAACAAATGATGATTCTCTATTGGGACTGTCTTCCACACCAAAGCAAGTGACCTACAAGGTCAAAAGACACATTAATACAGATCGGAAAATGGTTGACTGGACTTTGAGTGTTGGGAAGAAGTGGTTAATGGTTGGGGATTCTAACCTTTCGAGGATCCCATATCATACTATCCCTGACCTTCAGGTAGATAGTTATCCGGGGGCCAATTTCAGACACGCTGAAGCATTCATTTCAAAAGCCACTTATCAAATCACAGTGGAGAAGGTTGTCCTTGCATTTGGGGTTAATTGCAGAGCGCAAAGGCCAAAACAGACTGCGATTAAACAGTTGCAAGGGGCTGTGAGAGCAACCAAGAAACGATTTCCATATGCTGAGATATGGATACCAATGATTAATTTCTCCACTTACTTAACTGAGGAGGAACAATCAAACCTCCAGACGCTGAATGCGTACATTCTCAAGAACTTGCCATTCATTCCGGCATTGGAAAGTAGGCATTTCCATACGGAAAAGGATAACCTACATTGGACAAGAAACACGGCTCGAGCGATGCTTGAGCATTGGGCTACTTGTTTAAACTTAAAAGCCCTGAAAGCCTCTTAGAGGAGGGGAATGAGGGGTTGAGACCTCTTTTGTCCCAAAATGTTATGGTTTTGGCAAAAAACTTTAGCCTTTCTAGAACACAATGGAACCTTTTGAATCGTGGATTGACCTTTATACCTACCATAGATTTGATTAAGGATCAGAAGAGACAATTTCAATTAGATTTGCAAAATTACCATAGGAGGGTAAAATTAGCACTATATTTTAGAAATAAACCTAAATTACCAAAAAGTTTTTTTATGGCAAAATCACATTGGGTGCCACCACCAGAAAAGTTACCACCAGAAGTTCATTTTTTGGTTAAAAAAGATCAAAAAGATTTTAAGGAACATTTTAAAACATATCATGAGAAACCAAATCTATCACCAGATGAACAATTAGCATTGAGGGAATTGATACAAAATAAGCACATTGTCATTAAGCCAGCGGACAAAGGAAGTGCTGTTGTCATTCTTGGAAGAGATCAATATATTATGGAAGCTAATCGGCAATTAAATGATCGGAATTATTATACAAAGTTAAAAGAGCCAATGTTTTTGAAAACAGTGCCGGTAGTGCACAAAATAATTGATAGTTTATATAAAAACAAATATATAAATGTTAGACAAAAACAATATCTCAAGGGGGAATATGAACCCAGGGCACGGAAATTTTACATTTTGCCGAAAATTCATAAAGATCCACAAAAGTGGACAGTGCCTTTAGAGATTCCACCAGGTAGACCAATTGTTTCTGATTGTGGAAGTGAGACATACCAAACGGCGGAATATATTGATCATTTCTTGAATCCTTTATCCATTAAACATCCATCGTATATTAAGGATACTTACCATTTCATTGAAATAGTCAAGAGTCTAAAGATTCCTGCAAATTCGTTTTTCTTTACAATAGATATTGATAGTTTATATACCAATATTGAGACAAAGGCAGGGTTAAGAACGGTAAGAAATATTTTTCAAAAGTATCCAGATCAAAATAGACCAGATAAAGAATTGTTAAAATTATTGGAAATTAATTTGACCAAAAATGATTTTGAATTTAATGGGGAGTTTTTCTTGCAAATTAAAGGGACGGCGATGGGTAAAAGATTTGCCCCTGCCTATGCAAATATTTTTATGGCTGATTGGGAGGAGAAAGCCCTGAAGAAGTGTAGCAAGAAGCCCCTATATTATTTCAGATATTTGGACGATATATTTGGAATTTGGACATTTTCAAAAGAGGATTTTGAAGAATTCATAAGTTGTTTGGATACTCATGATCCATCCATAAGAGTAAAATATAAATTTGATGAAAATTCGATTGATTTTTTGGATACAACAGTATTTAAGGGAAGGGCCTTTTATGACAATCAAAAATTAGATATTAAAGTTTATTTTAAAGAAACAGATACACATTCATTATTGTTTAAAACAAGTTTCCATCCTAAACATATCTACAAGGGATTGGTTAAATCACAATTAATTAGATTCAAACGAATCTGTACACAAGATCAAGATTTTAGAGAAGCAGTGAAAGTTCTTTTTGAGGCTTTAAGGAAACGGGGATATTCAAGATCCTTTTTGAGACAATGTTTGAAATCCTTTGAAATTCCTAAACAAAGGAGACAAAAGGAATTAATTGCTTTGATTACTAATTTTTCCACCATGAGTGCAAGATTGAATCACAAACTTAAAGATAATTATAGATCAATAATTGAAAATCAAGGTCTTTTAGTAAATTATTCAATTGTCTCAGCATATAGAAGGAATAAAAATTTGAGAGATTATTTGGTAAGAGCAAGACTTTCATCTTTACAACAAGTTAATAAAAGTAATAGTTTATCAGGAATCTTTGTCAAGCTAAAGTATGTTTACAATAAGGTTAAGAAAACAATTTTTAATATCCCACAGATTTTTTCTCCCCATACAAGTAATTGTGTTTATTTAATATTTTGTGATAAATGTGGGATACAATATATTGGAGAAACAAAAAATTCAATTTTGACCAGGATGATCCAACACAGATTTAATATAAGAAATAACAAAGAAATTCATATTCCTTTGGTTAATCATTTTATTTTACATGGCTTACAATCAGTCAGAGTGTCGGGGATCCAAAGCAATTCATCATGGACAGACCTAGACAGGAAGAAAGCAGAGAGAAAATGGATATTCTTATTGGATACAAAACAACCAAATGGATTAAATATTAAAAGGAATTGATTAGTTTATTGGACTCAAGATTGAACAATTTCATTGTATTGGAAAAATTTTAATTAAGAGGTGTTATTGCCTAATAGAAATAAAACGATTTAATACCTAACTTTAACCATAGTTTAAATTGATGTCTAAATTTAACCCTAATCGGGAATTCTTACCTAAACTTAACCATATTTGAATCCTTGCCTAAACCTAACCATAATTTGGAACCTATGCCTAAACTTAACCATAATTGGGATCTATGCCTAAACCTAACCATAATTTGGAACCTATGCCTAAACTTAACCATAATTGGGATCTATGCCTAAACCTAACCATAATTTGGAACCTATGCCTAAACTTAACCATAATTGGGATCTATGCCTAAACCTAACCATAATTTGGAACCTATGCCTTAACTTAACCCTAACCTTAACCAGTAGTCTAAAAGCCTAACCATAATCTAACCCTAAACTTAACCTATAGCCCTAATCCTAACATAACCCTAATCATAACCTTCCCCTTATCTAAAAATTAATTTAAGCTTAACTCTAACCCTAAGTGTGATTTTAAATAAGTTAATTAAAAAATTCATAATTGGTAAAATATAAAAAATTCATAATTGGTGAAGGGAGGGTTAAAAGTAGTCAAAAAGAGTTAATTATTGTTAAAACATTAAAAAGGGTCATTATTATTATTTTTAAGGTTAGTTGATTATTAATTAATTAAGTAATAAAAATATTAAAAACATTTGGCATAAAAAGGGTTAATGAAATAGAAACTTAAAAAAAGTTTTGGCAAAAATAGGGTTAATGAAAACGAAACTTAAAACAAATGTTAACAACTAAAGTTTAAACTAAAGTTAAGAAACTGGGAACAGAAAGGTATAAATAGCAGTACATGGGCAATACAATTCATTCTGACTCAGATCTTTGAGGAAGACACTTGGCAGAGACTGGGAAGCCATTTTTGAGTTTTTTTGTGTGCCTAGGCCTGAAGAAGACTGCAATAGCAGTCGAAACGTTGCCAATAGGCACACTTATTTGATTTGCCAATAGGCACACTTATTTGATTTAAAAATTAAAATTTGATTTTTATTTTTTTATTTTTTTATTTCATTTTAACAAAAAAACAAAAAACAAAAAAATAATTTAAGTTCATTTTCATTTAAAAATAAATAATTTAAGTTCATTTAAATAAAAAACAAAAACAAAATTGTTTCCATCTCACCAAGATGGTGGGATGGACTGATGGGTGGACCCTGGTGCGCCGTGGCGGACGCCGCGGACACACCAGGGACCATGACGGAAGAGGGGTCTGGGGGAAGGACCGAGCACCGCCTCCCTCCAATTGGAGGAGGGGCCCGAACCTTCGCCCTAACAAGCCTGTGCCTCCCTCAGTCAACTCGAACCGGTACTTTGGACCACAATCAAGGTCCTATGCTTCAGTGACCCGACAGAATATTGGGGGAGGAACCAGACCTTGGGGTTCTGGTTCACGGGGACAGGGGTTCAGTCAAGGTTATCAGCGACAACCTACGGACCCTAAATTTGCCAAACTGGTTCGTCTAATGCACTCTGTGATAAAAATGGTGCATCATTTGCAAAATGTTTCCCAGAAACCGGGTAAACAAGAACCTGTGATGATTTCACGCATGGTAGACAACTTGTCCTCCATGATTAAACCTGCATACCCTTCTCAAAGAACCATGGATCTTATTGAGGGAAATGCTAGGAATTGGGGACATACCACCTTGATCATTTTGGAAGACCACTACACAGCTGGTCTGGAGGAGGCTATGGTGGAACTCACTGAGAACTTGATCCCAGAGTGGAAAACGGCCTTCGAGGTGGCCACCAGATGGGCACAGAAAAACTTGCCCCGCTTGACTCAGCAGGTTGTTGAACATGCTGAAGCTTTGATAACGACATGTAGTGAGGAAGCAAATCAAAACATTGAAGAAGCACAGGACACGGAAGCTGCACAACAGCCTGTGGCTTCGCAACAAAAAAGAAGACCAACACAGGCACAACAAACAACTAGACCAAAACAAACACATACAACACAGCAGACATCTGTACAGACGGATACAGGTGAACACACAACACAAGAACGACAGGGGAAACAGACAGTGGCAACAATGACAGATGGGGTGACAGATTGGTCACCAGTTGCTTCCCAAAGAGGTTCACGGGAAGAGCAACAGAGGGCCGCAACTCCCCCACCAGTAACACCTATGGAACCCAGACCTCCAAGAAGGGGAAGGAGAGCTACCCCGGGGGTACTTGAGGACGAAGAGTTTGTGTGTGAAATAGTTAATGTGGGGGAACTGAGTCCAAGGACAGGTCACGTTCAGGTAAAGTCTTCAGCAGCAAACAGAAAGTTGCTAGAGAGGGACGAGGAGAATAGGAGGGACAGGACTCCAGCTTTGAGTCCTATTTCAGCGGATATATCGGCCAAACAGGTCGAAGCAACGTCCAAGCAGGACAAACAGGTCGAAGCAACGTCCAAGCAAGGTGACCAAACAAGCATTCTGGTGTCAGCCTTGGTACATCTGGACCCTACTCCCCCTCAACAACAGTCATTGGAAAGGGACTGGGGTTCAACAAATGATGATTCTCTATTGGGACTGTCTTCCACACCAAAGCAAGTGACCTACAAGGTCAAAAGACACATTAATACAGATCGGAAAATGGTTGACTGGACTTTGAGTGTTGGGAAGAAGTGGTTAATGGTTGGGGATTCTAACCTTTCGAGGATCCCATATCATACTATCCCTGACCTTCAGGTAGATAGTTATCCGGGGGCCAATTTCAGACACGCTGAAGCATTCATTTCAAAAGCCACTTATCAAATCACAGTGGAGAAGGTTGTCCTTGCATTTGGGGTTAATTGCAGAGCGCAAAGGCCAAAACAGACTGCGATTAAACAGTTGCAAGGGGCTGTGAGAGCAACCAAGAAACGATTTCCATATGCTGAGATATGGATACCAATGATTAATTTCTCCACTTACTTAACTGAGGAGGAACAATCAAACCTCCAGACGCTGAATGCGTACATTCTCAAGAACTTGCCATTCATTCCGGCATTGGAAAGTAGGCATTTCCATACGGAAAAGGATAACCTACATTGGACAAGAAACACGGCTCGAGCGATGCTTGAGCATTGGGCTACTTGTTTAAACTTAAAAGCCCTGAAAGCCTCTTAGAGGAGGGGAATGAGGGGTTGAGACCTCTTTTGTCCCAAAATGTTATGGTTTTGGCAAAAAACTTTAGCCTTTCTAGAACACAATGGAACCTTTTGAATCGTGGATTGACCTTTATACCTACCATAGATTTGATTAAGGATCAGAAGAGACAATTTCAATTAGATTTGCAAAATTACCATAGGAGGGTAAAATTAGCACTATATTTTAGAAATAAACCTAAATTACCAAAAAGTTTTTTTATGGCAAAATCACATTGGGTGCCACCACCAGAAAAGTTACCACCAGAAGTTCATTTTTTGGTTAAAAAAGATCAAAAAGATTTTAAGGAACATTTTAAAACATATCATGAGAAACCAAATCTATCACCAGATGAACAATTAGCATTGAGGGAATTGATACAAAATAAGCACATTGTCATTAAGCCAGCGGACAAAGGAAGTGCTGTTGTCATTCTTGGAAGAGATCAATATATTATGGAAGCTAATCGGCAATTAAATGATCGGAATTATTATACAAAGTTAAAAGAGCCAATGTTTTTGAAAACAGTGCCGGTAGTGCACAAAATAATTGATAGTTTATATAAAAACAAATATATAAATGTTAGACAAAAACAATATCTCAAGGGGGAATATGAACCCAGGGCACGGAAATTTTACATTTTGCCGAAAATTCATAAAGATCCACAAAAGTGGACAGTGCCTTTAGAGATTCCACCAGGTAGACCAATTGTTTCTGATTGTGGAAGTGAGACATACCAAACGGCGGAATATATTGATCATTTCTTGAATCCTTTATCCATTAAACATCCATCGTATATTAAGGATACTTACCATTTCATTGAAATAGTCAAGAGTCTAAAGATTCCTGCAAATTCGTTTTTCTTTACAATAGATATTGATAGTTTATATACCAATATTGAGACAAAGGCAGGGTTAAGAACGGTAAGAAATATTTTTCAAAAGTATCCAGATCAAAATAGACCAGATAAAGAATTGTTAAAATTATTGGAAATTAATTTGACCAAAAATGATTTTGAATTTAATGGGGAGTTTTTCTTGCAAATTAAAGGGACGGCGATGGGTAAAAGATTTGCCCCTGCCTATGCAAATATTTTTATGGCTGATTGGGAGGAGAAAGCCCTGAAGAAGTGTAGCAAGAAGCCCCTATATTATTTCAGATATTTGGACGATATATTTGGAATTTGGACATTTTCAAAAGAGGATTTTGAAGAATTCATAAGTTGTTTGGATACTCATGATCCATCCATAAGAGTAAAATATAAATTTGATGAAAATTCGATTGATTTTTTGGATACAACAGTATTTAAGGGAAGGGCCTTTTATGACAATCAAAAATTAGATATTAAAGTTTATTTTAAAGAAACAGATACACATTCATTATTGTTTAAAACAAGTTTCCATCCTAAACATATCTACAAGGGATTGGTTAAATCACAATTAATTAGATTCAAACGAATCTGTACACAAGATCAAGATTTTAGAGAAGCAGTGAAAGTTCTTTTTGAGGCTTTAAGGAAACGGGGATATTCAAGATCCTTTTTGAGACAATGTTTGAAATCCTTTGAAATTCCTAAACAAAGGAGACAAAAGGAATTAATTGCTTTGATTACTAATTTTTCCACCATGAGTGCAAGATTGAATCACAAACTTAAAGATAATTATAGATCAATAATTGAAAATCAAGGTCTTTTAGTAAATTATTCAATTGTCTCAGCATATAGAAGGAATAAAAATTTGAGAGATTATTTGGTAAGAGCAAGACTTTCATCTTTACAACAAGTTAATAAAAGTAATAGTTTATCAGGAATCTTTGTCAAGCTAAAGTATGTTTACAATAAGGTTAAGAAAACAATTTTTAATATCCCACAGATTTTTTCTCCCCATACAAGTAATTGTGTTTATTTAATATTTTGTGATAAATGTGGGATACAATATATTGGAGAAACAAAAAATTCAATTTTGACCAGGATGATCCAACACAGATTTAATATAAGAAATAACAAAGAAATTCATATTCCTTTGGTTAATCATTTTATTTTACATGGCTTACAATCAGTCAGAGTGTCGGGGATCCAAAGCAATTCATCATGGACAGACCTAGACAGGAAGAAAGCAGAGAGAAAATGGATATTCTTATTGGATACAAAACAACCAAATGGATTAAATATTAAAAGGAATTGATTAGTTTATTGGACTCAAGATTGAACAATTTCATTGTATTGGAAAAATTTTAATTAAGAGGTGTTATTGCCTAATAGAAATAAAACGATTTAATACCTAACTTTAACCATAGTTTAAATTGATGTCTAAATTTAACCCTAATCGGGAATTCTTACCTAAACTTAACCATATTTGAATCCTTGCCTAAACCTAACCATAATTTGGAACCTATGCCTAAACTTAACCATAATTGGGATCTATGCCTAAACCTAACCATAATTTGGAACCTATGCCTAAACTTAACCATAATTGGGATCTATGCCTAAACCTAACCATAATTTGGAACCTATGCCTAAACTTAACCATAATTGGGATCTATGCCTAAACCTAACCATAATTTGGAACCTATGCCTTAACTTAACCCTAACCTTAACCAGTAGTCTAAAAGCCTAACCATAATCTAACCCTAAACTTAACCTATAGCCCTAATCCTAACATAACCCTAATCATAACCTTCCCCTTATCTAAAAATTAATTTAAGCTTAACTCTAACCCTAAGTGTGATTTTAAATAAGTTAATTAAAAAATTCATAATTGGTAAAATATAAAAAATTCATAATTGGTGAAGGGAGGGTTAAAAGTAGTCAAAAAGAGTTAATTATTGTTAAAACATTAAAAAGGGTCATTATTATTATTTTTAAGGTTAGTTGATTATTAATTAATTAAGTAATAAAAATATTAAAAACATTTGGCATAAAAAGGGTTAATGAAATAGAAACTTAAAAAAAGTTTTGGCAAAAATAGGGTTAATGAAAACGAAACTTAAAACAAATGTTAACAACTAAAGTTTAAACTAAAGTTAAGAAACTGGGAACAGAAAGGTATAAATAGCAGTACATGGGCAATACAATTCATTCTGACTCAGATCTTTGAGGAAGACACTTGGCAGAGACTGGGAAGCCATTTTTGAGTTTTTTTGTGTGCCTAGGCCTGAAGAAGACTGCAATAGCAGTCGAAACGTTGCCAATAGGCACACTTATTTGATTTGCCAATAGGCACACTTATTTGATTTAAAAATTAAAATTTGATTTTTATTTTTTTATTTTTTTATTTCATTTTAACAAAAAAACAAAAAACAAAAAAATAATTTAAGTTCATTTTCATTTAAAAATAAATAATTTAAGTTCATTTAAATAAAAAACAAAAACAAAATTGTTTCCATCTCACCAAGATGGTGGGATGGACTGATGGGTGGACCCTGGTGCGCCGTGGCGGACGCCGCGGACACACCAGGGACCATGACGGAAGAGGGGTCTGGGGGAAGGACCGAGCACCGCCTCCCTCCAATTGGAGGAGGGGCCCGAACCTTCGCCCTAACAAGCCTGTGCCTCCCTCAGTCAACTCGAACCGGTACTTTGGACCACAATCAAGGTCCTATGCTTCAGTGACCCGACAGAATATTGGGGGAGGAACCAGACCTTGGGGTTCTGGTTCACGGGGACAGGGGTTCAGTCAAGGTTATCAGCGACAACCTACGGACCCTAAATTTGCCAAACTGGTTCGTCTAATGCACTCTGTGATAAAAATGGTGCATCATTTGCAAAATGTTTCCCAGAAACCGGGTAAACAAGAACCTGTGATGATTTCACGCATGGTAGACAACTTGTCCTCCATGATTAAACCTGCATACCCTTCTCAAAGAACCATGGATCTTATTGAGGGAAATGCTAGGAATTGGGGACATACCACCTTGATCATTTTGGAAGACCACTACACAGCTGGTCTGGAGGAGGCTATGGTGGAACTCACTGAGAACTTGATCCCAGAGTGGAAAACGGCCTTCGAGGTGGCCACCAGATGGGCACAGAAAAACTTGCCCCGCTTGACTCAGCAGGTTGTTGAACATGCTGAAGCTTTGATAACGACATGTAGTGAGGAAGCAAATCAAAACATTGAAGAAGCACAGGACACGGAAGCTGCACAACAGCCTGTGGCTTCGCAACAAAAAAGAAGACCAACACAGGCACAACAAACAACTAGACCAAAACAAACACATACAACACAGCAGACATCTGTACAGACGGATACAGGTGAACACACAACACAAGAACGACAGGGGAAACAGACAGTGGCAACAATGACAGATGGGGTGACAGATTGGTCACCAGTTGCTTCCCAAAGAGGTTCACGGGAAGAGCAACAGAGGGCCGCAACTCCCCCACCAGTAACACCTATGGAACCCAGACCTCCAAGAAGGGGAAGGAGAGCTACCCCGGGGGTACTTGAGGACGAAGAGTTTGTGTGTGAAATAGTTAATGTGGGGGAACTGAGTCCAAGGACAGGTCACGTTCAGGTAAAGTCTTCAGCAGCAAACAGAAAGTTGCTAGAGAGGGACGAGGAGAATAGGAGGGACAGGACTCCAGCTTTGAGTCCTATTTCAGCGGATATATCGGCCAAACAGGTCGAAGCAACGTCCAAGCAGGACAAACAGGTCGAAGCAACGTCCAAGCAAGGTGACCAAACAAGCATTCTGGTGTCAGCCTTGGTACATCTGGACCCTACTCCCCCTCAACAACAGTCATTGGAAAGGGACTGGGGTTCAACAAATGATGATTCTCTATTGGGACTGTCTTCCACACCAAAGCAAGTGACCTACAAGGTCAAAAGACACATTAATACAGATCGGAAAATGGTTGACTGGACTTTGAGTGTTGGGAAGAAGTGGTTAATGGTTGGGGATTCTAACCTTTCGAGGATCCCATATCATACTATCCCTGACCTTCAGGTAGATAGTTATCCGGGGGCCAATTTCAGACACGCTGAAGCATTCATTTCAAAAGCCACTTATCAAATCACAGTGGAGAAGGTTGTCCTTGCATTTGGGGTTAATTGCAGAGCGCAAAGGCCAAAACAGACTGCGATTAAACAGTTGCAAGGGGCTGTGAGAGCAACCAAGAAACGATTTCCATATGCTGAGATATGGATACCAATGATTAATTTCTCCACTTACTTAACTGAGGAGGAACAATCAAACCTCCAGACGCTGAATGCGTACATTCTCAAGAACTTGCCATTCATTCCGGCATTGGAAAGTAGGCATTTCCATACGGAAAAGGATAACCTACATTGGACAAGAAACACGGCTCGAGCGATGCTTGAGCATTGGGCTACTTGTTTAAACTTAAAAGCCCTGAAAGCCTCTTAGAGGAGGGGAATGAGGGGTTGAGACCTCTTTTGTCCCAAAATGTTATGGTTTTGGCAAAAAACTTTAGCCTTTCTAGAACACAATGGAACCTTTTGAATCGTGGATTGACCTTTATACCTACCATAGATTTGATTAAGGATCAGAAGAGACAATTTCAATTAGATTTGCAAAATTACCATAGGAGGGTAAAATTAGCACTATATTTTAGAAATAAACCTAAATTACCAAAAAGTTTTTTTATGGCAAAATCACATTGGGTGCCACCACCAGAAAAGTTACCACCAGAAGTTCATTTTTTGGTTAAAAAAGATCAAAAAGATTTTAAGGAACATTTTAAAACATATCATGAGAAACCAAATCTATCACCAGATGAACAATTAGCATTGAGGGAATTGATACAAAATAAGCACATTGTCATTAAGCCAGCGGACAAAGGAAGTGCTGTTGTCATTCTTGGAAGAGATCAATATATTATGGAAGCTAATCGGCAATTAAATGATCGGAATTATTATACAAAGTTAAAAGAGCCAATGTTTTTGAAAACAGTGCCGGTAGTGCACAAAATAATTGATAGTTTATATAAAAACAAATATATAAATGTTAGACAAAAACAATATCTCAAGGGGGAATATGAACCCAGGGCACGGAAATTTTACATTTTGCCGAAAATTCATAAAGATCCACAAAAGTGGACAGTGCCTTTAGAGATTCCACCAGGTAGACCAATTGTTTCTGATTGTGGAAGTGAGACATACCAAACGGCGGAATATATTGATCATTTCTTGAATCCTTTATCCATTAAACATCCATCGTATATTAAGGATACTTACCATTTCATTGAAATAGTCAAGAGTCTAAAGATTCCTGCAAATTCGTTTTTCTTTACAATAGATATTGATAGTTTATATACCAATATTGAGACAAAGGCAGGGTTAAGAACGGTAAGAAATATTTTTCAAAAGTATCCAGATCAAAATAGACCAGATAAAGAATTGTTAAAATTATTGGAAATTAATTTGACCAAAAATGATTTTGAATTTAATGGGGAGTTTTTCTTGCAAATTAAAGGGACGGCGATGGGTAAAAGATTTGCCCCTGCCTATGCAAATATTTTTATGGCTGATTGGGAGGAGAAAGCCCTGAAGAAGTGTAGCAAGAAGCCCCTATATTATTTCAGATATTTGGACGATATATTTGGAATTTGGACATTTTCAAAAGAGGATTTTGAAGAATTCATAAGTTGTTTGGATACTCATGATCCATCCATAAGAGTAAAATATAAATTTGATGAAAATTCGATTGATTTTTTGGATACAACAGTATTTAAGGGAAGGGCCTTTTATGACAATCAAAAATTAGATATTAAAGTTTATTTTAAAGAAACAGATACACATTCATTATTGTTTAAAACAAGTTTCCATCCTAAACATATCTACAAGGGATTGGTTAAATCACAATTAATTAGATTCAAACGAATCTGTACACAAGATCAAGATTTTAGAGAAGCAGTGAAAGTTCTTTTTGAGGCTTTAAGGAAACGGGGATATTCAAGATCCTTTTTGAGACAATGTTTGAAATCCTTTGAAATTCCTAAACAAAGGAGACAAAAGGAATTAATTGCTTTGATTACTAATTTTTCCACCATGAGTGCAAGATTGAATCACAAACTTAAAGATAATTATAGATCAATAATTGAAAATCAAGGTCTTTTAGTAAATTATTCAATTGTCTCAGCATATAGAAGGAATAAAAATTTGAGAGATTATTTGGTAAGAGCAAGACTTTCATCTTTACAACAAGTTAATAAAAGTAATAGTTTATCAGGAATCTTTGTCAAGCTAAAGTATGTTTACAATAAGGTTAAGAAAACAATTTTTAATATCCCACAGATTTTTTCTCCCCATACAAGTAATTGTGTTTATTTAATATTTTGTGATAAATGTGGGATACAATATATTGGAGAAACAAAAAATTCAATTTTGACCAGGATGATCCAACACAGATTTAATATAAGAAATAACAAAGAAATTCATATTCCTTTGGTTAATCATTTTATTTTACATGGCTTACAATCAGTCAGAGTGTCGGGGATCCAAAGCAATTCATCATGGACAGACCTAGACAGGAAGAAAGCAGAGAGAAAATGGATATTCTTATTGGATACAAAACAACCAAATGGATTAAATATTAAAAGGAATTGATTAGTTTATTGGACTCAAGATTGAACAATTTCATTGTATTGGAAAAATTTTAATTAAGAGGTGTTATTGCCTAATAGAAATAAAACGATTTAATACCTAACTTTAACCATAGTTTAAATTGATGTCTAAATTTAACCCTAATCGGGAATTCTTACCTAAACTTAACCATATTTGAATCCTTGCCTAAACCTAACCATAATTTGGAACCTATGCCTAAACTTAACCATAATTGGGATCTATGCCTAAACCTAACCATAATTTGGAACCTATGCCTAAACTTAACCATAATTGGGATCTATGCCTAAACCTAACCATAATTTGGAACCTATGCCTAAACTTAACCATAATTGGGATCTATGCCTAAACCTAACCATAATTTGGAACCTATGCCTTAACTTAACCCTAACCTTAACCAGTAGTCTAAAAGCCTAACCATAATCTAACCCTAAACTTAACCTATAGCCCTAATCCTAACATAACCCTAATCATAACCTTCCCCTTATCTAAAAATTAATTTAAGCTTAACTCTAACCCTAAGTGTGATTTTAAATAAGTTAATTAAAAAATTCATAATTGGTAAAATATAAAAAATTCATAATTGGTGAAGGGAGGGTTAAAAGTAGTCAAAAAGAGTTAATTATTGTTAAAACATTAAAAAGGGTCATTATTATTATTTTTAAGGTTAGTTGATTATTAATTAATTAAGTAAAAAAATATTAAAAACATTTGGCATAAAAAGGGTTAATGAAATAGAAACTTAAAAAAAGTTTTGGCAAAAATAGGGTTAATGAAAACGAAACTTAAAACAAATGTTAACAACTAAAGTTTAAACTAAAGTTAAGAAACTGGGAACAGAAAGGTATAAATAGCAGTACATGGGCAATACAATTCATTCTGACTCAGATCTTTGAGGAAGACACTTGGCAGAGACTGGGAAGCCATTTTTGAGTTTTTTTGTGTGCCTAGGCCTGAAGAAGACTGCAATAGCAGTCGAAACGTTGCCAATAGGCACACTTATTTGATTTGCCAATAGGCACACTTATTTGATTTAAAAATTAAAATTTGATTTTTATTTTTTTATTTTTTTATTTCATTTTAACAAAAAAACAAAAAACAAAAAAATAATTTAAGTTCATTTTCATTTAAAAATAAATAATTTAAGTTCATTTAAATAAAAAACAAAAACAAAATTGTTTCCATCTCACCAAGATGGTGGGATGGACTGATGGGTGGACCCTGGTGCGCCGTGGCGGACGCCGCGGACACACCAGGGACCATGACGGAAGAGGGGTCTGGGGGAAGGACCGAGCACCGCCTCCCTCCAATTGGAGGAGGGGCCCGAACCTTCGCCCTAACCCTTACCCTTACCCTAACCCTAACCCTTATACCTAACCCTAACCCTAACCCTTATACCTAACCCTAACCCTAACCCTGCTGAGAGTCCTTTGCCATATTCACCCATATACCTACCTCTGTCTGACCCCAGCCCTAGCCCTAGAGAGCAACGCCCCCCTGTGGCCGTCCCCAGGCGCTGATCTTAACCCTAGCCACTCATATTAGGTCATATTTGTTGTAATTTATTTCTACATTTTTCCCTTGTCCTTCTCTATCTTGAAGAGGTTTTTTTTTCTTTCCATAACAAAAAAAACTCATTGGATGATGTTTTTTCTTCAGATTTCATGTATTAGAAAATATATCAGGGCTTTACATACATTTCATTAGGGAGGATTTCACAACAGAAGTGACATATAAAGCAGTTGCCAGTGCCGATACATCAAAAATATATTGGCCTTATTTTTCTTCTAGCACACAGGTTTCAATAAATCATTTTGTTCATTGCTGTGGACACACGATAGCTGCACAACCTCCAAATTGATTTGGGATCATGAAAATCACAATAAATGAGAATTAAACATTTAATTGGCACATAAAGAGTTTAAAAAAAAAGGCATGGAATACATTTTATAATCCAATAAAAAACAGCAACATGCAATACATACAATATACAACATACAACATTAAAACCTCAAAACCATTGACCTCAAGCAAATACTTGCTTTCAGGGAACCTTGCCTTCAGCTAACATTAGAGCTGGGCTTAAATTGACTGTATTTCAATTTCATGGGCTGTTTTGAGGCTAAAATGAGTGCTTTTTACTGATCTGTAACTGCAGGTTGAATGATTGCTGTTTTTTCCCAAGGTGGATGCAATGATTTGTTTTGTCCAACAGATGGAGACACGGGGCCACTAATCACAAGAGTTACCATCTCTTCAACTCTGTACAGTAACCATGTCAACACATCAGCCCCACTGAACACATTGTCTTTTCATACAAGCCTACACAACACATGAGTGGCACAGTTACTTGCTGTGTGTTTTGCATGCATTTCTTGCACTTGATGCATGTATATTGTGTTTTTCTATCCATCTTGGGCCAACACGCTCAGCAGCGCTTCTTTTTGTTGCTGCTGGCCACAACCTAGAATAATGAAAAGATGAAAAGATGAGGAATTTTACCAACATATCTCTCTCTCTCTCTCTCTCACAGACAAACACACACACACAAACACTCACTCACTCTCTGTCTCTTTCTCTCTCTCACACACACAGACACACACACACACACACACACACAAAACAATTAAAAACAAATTTAAAAAACAATGAATCATATCATTTTTCTTTTGATAAAAAACGAAAACGGGTCCCTCACACCGCTGAGCCAGGACTCCTTTCAACAGCTGTGGGAGAGTGTATTAGACAGGCTCAAATAAACCTGGAGTTGACCTTTGACCTCTCCAATTGTATGGGGTATTTTATTATTTCTATTTTTATTTCTTTTGACCATCACATGGCGTCTTTCCTAAACATAACCTGAGAGGAGAGAGTGCCTAATGCCAACCAATTGTGTTATTCATATTTTTATTCCTTTTAAACCTCACTCTTTCCTCATCTCAAGCAGAAATGGCCTACTCTTAACCTCATTTGATTTGTTTTTTTATGAAATCATGAACATTTCTAGCTCTTGTAAACAAACTAAACGTGCCGTGGCTCGTCTTGACCACTCACCTGTTAGGACAGAACGGTGGAGCTGGGCAAACCATCGTCGAGCTTTGCGTCGTTTTATTTTGAAGGAACACTTCCTGTGGCAGAGGAAGTCCCAACGACGCCGCCATATCTAAAGTCACTTGACCGCGCCTGTCAGATCCTGCTACAATCTGCAGACTATAGCGATTTCTGACAAGAGGACACATGACAAAGCACCGCCGCCAAACGCCACACTACCAACTCATCCCAGTCCACTCAAAGTGGCCTGAAATGTGCTCCCAAAGCCATTCTGCTGACACTTTTTTTTTTCTCTGACTTCTTTCATTGAGCATGAAATCCCCCTAAACGATCAACATTTGCATCAGGTGTCGGCAGCAGTCCGCTGGAGGTGCGCCGACCTCCCCAGAAACCAAGTTTCACACCTCCGCCCTGCTCCACAGAAGCTACAGCTGTTCTGACCAATCACAGGCCTAGTATGCTAATGAGAGTCAAACTGCTGAGAGTCCTTTGCCATATTCACCCATATACCTACCTCTGTCTGACCCCAGCCCTAGCCCTAGAGAGCAACGCCCCCCTGTGGCCGTCCCCAGGCGCTGATCTTAACCCTAGCCACTCATATTAGGTCATATTTGTTGTAATTTATGTCTACATTTTTCCCTTGTCCTTCTCTATCTTGAAGAGGTTTTTTTTTCTTTCCATAACAAAAAAAACTCATTGGATGATGTTTTTTCTTCAGATTTCATGTATTAGAAAATATATCAGGGCTTTACATACATTTCATTAGGGAGGATTTCACAACAGAAGTGACATATAAAGCAGTTGCCAGTGCCGATACATCAAAAATATATTGGCCTTATTTTTCTTCTAGCACACAGGTTTCAATAAATCATTTTGTTCATTGCTGTGGACACACGATAGCTGCACAACCTCCAAATTGATTTGGGATCATGAAAATCACAATAAATGAGAATTAAACATTTAATTGGCACATAAAGAGTTTTAAAAAAAAGGCATGGAATACATTTTATAATCCAATAAAAAACAGCAACATGCAATACATACAATATACAACATACAACATTAAAACCTCAAAACCATTGACCTCAAGCAAATACTTGCCTTCAGCTAACATTAGAGCTGGGCTTAAATTGACTGTATTTCAATTTCATGGGCTGTTTTGAGGCTAAAATGAGTGCTTTTTACTGATCTGTAACTGCAGGTTGAATGATTGCTGTTTTTTCCCAAGGTGGATGCAATGATTTATTTTGTCCAACACATGGAGACACGGGGCCACTAATCACAAGAGTTACCATCTCTTCAACTCTGTACAGTAACCCTGTCAGTCTAGACAACACATCAGCCCCACTGAACACATTGCCTTTTCATACAAGCCTACACAACACATGAGTGGCACAGTTACTTGCTGTGTGTTTTGCATGCATTTCTTGCACTTGATGCATGTATATTGTGTTTTTCTATCCATCTTGGGCCAACACGCTCAGCAGCGCTTCTTTTTGTTGCTGCTGGCCACAACCTAGAATAATGAAAAGATGAAAAGATGAGGAATTTTACCAACATATCTCTCTCTCTCTCTCTCTCACAGACAAACACACACACACACAAACACTCACTCACTCTCTGTCTCTTTCTCTCTCACACACACACAGACACACACACACACACACACACAAAACAATTAAAAACAAATTTAAAAACAATGAATCATATCATTTTTCTTTTGATAAAAAACGAAAACGGGTCCCTCACACCGCTGAGCCAGGACTCCTTTCAACAGCTGTGGGAGAGTGTATTAGACAGGCTCAAATAAACCTGGAGTTGACCTTTGACCTCTCCAATTGTATGGGGTATTTTATTATTTCTATTTTTATTTCTTTTGACCATCACATGGCGTCTTTCCTAAACATAACCTGAGAGGAGAGAGTGCCTAATGCCAACCAATTGTGTTATTCATATTTTTATTCCTTTTAAACCTCACTCTTTCCTCATCTCAAGCAGAAATGGCCTACTCTTAACCTCATTTGATTTGTTTTTTTTATGAAATCATGAACATTTCTAGCTCTTGTAAACAAACTAAACGTGCCGTGGCTCGTCTTGACCACTCACCTGTTAGGACAGAACGGTGGAGCTGGGCAAACCATCGTCGAGCTTTGCGTCGTTTTATTTTGAAGGAACACTTCCTGTGGCAGAGGAAGTCCCAACGACGCCGCCATATCTAAAGTCACTTGACCGCGCCTGTCAGATC
This sequence comes from Trachinotus anak, assembly GCF_046630095.1. Lineage (NCBI taxonomy): Eukaryota > Metazoa > Chordata > Actinopteri > Carangiformes > Carangidae > Trachinotus > Trachinotus anak. The sequence continues at coordinate 99,970 of NW_027273868.1, forward strand.
CTGCTACAATCTGCAGACTATAGCGATTTCTGACAAGAGGACACATGACAAAGCACCGCCGCCAAACGCCACACTACCAACTCATCCCAGTCCACTCAAAGTGGCCTGAAATGTGCTCCCAAAGCCATTCTGCTGACACTTTTTTTTTTCTCTGACTTCTTTCATTGAGCATGAAATCCCCCTAAACGATCAACATTTGCATCAGGTGTCGGCAGCAGTCCGCTGGAGGTGCGCCGACCTCCCCAGAAACCAAGTTTCACACCTCCGCCCTGCTCCACAGAAGCTACAGCTGTTCTGACCAATCACAGGCCTAGTATGCTAATGAGAGTCAAACTGCTGAGAGTCCTTTGCCATATTCACCCATATACCTACCTCTGTCTGACCCCAGCCCTAGCCCTACAGAGCAACGCCCCCCTGTGGCCGTCCCCAGGCGCTGATCTTAACCCTAGCCACTCATATTAGGTCATATTTGTTGTAATTTATTTCTACATTTTTCCCTTGTCCTTCTCTATCTTGAAGAGGTTTTTTTTTCTTTCCATAACAAAAAAAACTCATTGGATGATGTTTTTTCTTCAGATTTCATGTATTAGAAAATATATCAGGGCTTTATATACATTTCATTAGGGAGGATTTCACAACAGAAGTGACATATAAAGCAGTTGCCAGTGCCGATACATCAAAAATATATTGGCCTTATTTTTCTTCTAGCACACAGGTTTCAATAAATCATTTTGTTCATTGCTGTGGACACACGATAGCTGCACAACCTCCAAATTGATTTGGGATCATGAAAATCACAATAAATGAGAATTAAACATTTAATTGGCACATAAAGAGTTTTAAAAAAAAGGCATGGAATACATTTTATAATCCAATAAAAAACAGCAACATGCAATACATACAATATACAACATACAACATTAAAACCTCAAAACCATTGACCTCAAGCAAATACTTGCCTTCAGCTAACATTAGAGCTGGGCTTAAATTGACTGTATTTCAATTTCATGGGCTGTTTTGAGGCTAAAATGAGTGCTTTTTACTGATCTGTAACTGCAGGTTGAATGATTGCTGTTTTTTCCCAAGGTGGATGCAATGATTTGTTTTGTCCAACACATGGAGACACGGGGCCACTAATCACAAGAGTTACCATCTCTTCAACTCTGTACAGTAACCCTGTCAGTCTAGACAACACATCAGCCCCACTGAACACATTGCCTTTTCATACAAGCCTACACAACACATGAGTGGCACAGTTACTTGCTGTGTGTTTTGCATGCATTTCTTGCACTTGATGCATGTATATTGTGTTTTTCTATCCATCTTGGGCCAACACGCTCAGCAGCGCTTCTTTTTGTTGCTGCTGGCCACAACCTAGAATAATGAAAAGATGAAAAGATGAGGAATTTTACCAACATATCTCTCTCTCTCTCTCTCACAGACAAACACACACACACACAAACACTCACTCACTCTCTGTCTCTTTCTCTCTCACACACACACAGACACACACACACACACACACACAAAACAATTAAAAACAAATTTAAAAAACAATGAATCATATCATTTTTCTTTTGATAAAAAACGAAAACGGGTCCCTCACACCGCTGAGCCAGGACTCCTTTCAACAGCTGTGGGAGAGTGTATTAGACAGGCTCAAATAAACCTGGAGTTGACCTTTGACCTCTCCAATTGTATGGGGTATTTTATTATTTCTATTTTTATTTCTTTTGACCTCCCCAGAAACCAAGTTTCACACCTCCGCCCTGCTCCACATAAGCTACAGCTGTTCTGACCAATCACAGGCCTAGTATGCTAATGAGAGTCAAACTGCTGAGAGTCCTTTGCCATATTCACCCATATACCTAACCCTAACCCTAACCCTAACCCTGCTGAGAGTCCTTTGCCATATTCACCCATATACCTACCTCTGTCTGACCCCAGCCCTAGCCCTAGAGAGCAACGCCCCCCTGTGGCCGTCCCCAGGCGCTGATCTTAACCCTAGCCACTCATATTAGGTCATATTTGTTGTAATTTATGTCTACATTTTTCCCTTGTCCTTCTCTATCTTGAAGAGGTTTTTTTTCTTTCCATAACAAAAAAAACTCATTGGATGATGTTTTTTCTTCAGATTTCATGTATTAGAAAATATATCAGGGCTTTATATACATTTCATTAGGGAGGATTTCACAACAGAAGTGACATATAAAGCAGTTGCCAGTGCCGATACATCAAAAATATATTGGCCTTATTTTTCTTCTAGCACACAGGTTTCAATAAATCATTTTGTTCATTGCTGTGGACACACGATAGCTGCACAACCTCCAAATTGATTTGGGATCATGAAAATCACAATAAATGAGAATTAAACATTTAATTGGCACATAAAGAGTTTTAAAAAAAAGGCATGGAATACATTTTATAATCCAATAAAAAACAGCAACATGCAATACATACAATATACAACATACAACATTAAAACCTCAAAACCATTGACCTCAAGCAAATACTTGCCTTCAGCTAACATTAGAGCTGGGCTTAAATTGACTGTATTTCAATTTCATGGGCTGTTTTGAGGCTAAAATGAGTGCTTTTTACTGATCTGTAACTGCAGGTTGAATGATTGCTGTTTTTTCCCAAGGTGGATGCAATGATTTGTTTTGTCCAACACATGGAGACACGGGGCCACTAATCACAAGAGTTACCATCTCTTCAACTCTGTACAGTAACCCTGTCAGTCTAGACAACACATCAGCCCCACTGAACACATTGCCTTTTCATACAAGCCTACACAACACATGAGTGGCACAGTTACTTGCTGTGTGTTTTGCATGCATTTCTTGCACTTGATGCATGTATATTGTGTTTTTCTATCCATCTTGGGCCAACACGCTCAGCAGCGCTTCTTTTTGTTGCTGCTGGCCATAACCTAGAATAATGAAAAGATGAAAAGATGAGGAATTTTACCAACATATCTCTCTCTCTCTCTCTCTCACAGACAAACACACACACAAACACTCACTCACTCTCTGTCTCTTTCTCTCTCACACACACACAGACACACACACACACACACACACAAAACAATTAAAAACAAATTTAAAAAACAATGAATCATATCATTTTTCTTTTGATAAAAAACGAAAACGGGTCCCTCACACCGCTGAGCCAGGACTCCTTTCAACAGCTGTGGGAGAGTGTATTAGACAGGCTCAAATAAACCTGGAGTTGACCTTTGACCTCTCCAATTGTATGGGGTATTTTATTATTTCTATTTTTATTTCTTTTGACCTCCCCAGAAACCAAGTTTCACACCTCCGCCCTGCTCCACAGAAGCTACAGCTGTTCTGACCAATCACAGGCCTAGTATGCTAATGAGAGTCAAACTGCTGAGAGTCCTTTGCCATATTCACCCATATACCTACCTCTGTCTGACCCCAGCCCTAGCCCTAGAGAGCAACGCCCCCCTGTGGCCGTCCCCAGGCACTGATCTTAACCCTAGCCACTCATATTAGGTCATATTTGTTGTAATTTATGTCTACATTTTTCCCTTGTCCTTCTCTATCTTGAAGAGGTTTTTTTTTCTTTCCATAACAAAAAAAACTCATTGGATGATGTTTTTTCTTCAGATTTCATGTATTAGAAAATATATCAGGGCTTTACATACATTTCATTAGGGAGGATTTCACAACAGAAGTGACATATAAAGCAGTTGCCAGTGCCGATACATCAAAAATATATTGGCCTTATTTTTCTTCTAGCACACAGGTTTCAATAAATCATTTTGTTCATTGCTGTGGACACACGATAGCTGCACAACCTCCAAATTGATTTGGGATCGTGAAAATCACAATAAATGAGAATTAAACATTTAATTGGCACATAAAGAGTTTTAAAAAAAAGGCATGGAATACATTTTATAATCCAATAAAAAACAGCAACATGCAATACATACAATATACAACATACAACATTAAAACCTCAAAACCATTGACCTCAAGCAAATACTTGCCTTCAGCTAACATTAGAGCTGGGCTTAAATTGACTGTATTTCAATTTCATGGGCTGTTTTGAGGCTAAAATGAGTGCTTTTTACTGATCTGTAACTGCAGGTTGAATGATTGCTGTTTTTTCCCAAGGTGGATGCAATGATTTGTTTTGTCCAACACATGGAGACACGGGGCCACTAATCACAAGAGTTACCATCTCTTCAACTCTGTACAGTAACCCTGTCAGTCTAGACAACACATCAGCCCCACTGAACACATTGCCTTTTCATACAAGCCTACACAACACATGAGTGGCACAGTTACTTGCTGTGTGTTTTGCATGCATTTCTTGCACTTGATGCATGTATATTGTGTTTTTCTATCCATCTTGGGCCAACACGCTCAGCAGCGCTTCTTTTTGTTGCTGCTGGCCACAACCTAGAATAATGAAAAGATGAAAAGATGAGGAATTTTACCAACATATCTCTCTCTCTCTCTCTCTCACAGACAAACACACACACAAACACTCACTCACTCTCTGTCTCTTTCTCTCTCACACACACACAGACACACACACACACACACACACAAAACAATTAAAAACAAATTTAAAAAACAATGAATCATATCATTTTTCTTTTGATAAAAAACGAAAACGGGTCCCTCACACCGCTGAGCCAGGACTCCTTTCAACAGCTGTGGGAGAGTGTATTAGACAGGCTCAAATAAACCTGGAGTTGACCTTTGACCTCTCCAATTGTATGGGGTATTTTATTATTTCTATTTTTATTTCTTTTGACATCCCCAGAAACCAAGTTTCACACCTCCGCCCTGCTCCACAGAAGCTACAGCTGTTCTGACCAATCACAGGCCTAGTATGCTAATGAGAGTCAAACTGCTGAGAGTCCTTTGCCATATTCACCCATATACCTACCTCTGTCTGACCCCAGCCCTAGCCCTAGAGAGCAACGCCCCCCTGTGGCCGTCCCCAGGCGCTGATCTTAACCCTAGCCACTCATATTAGGTCATATTTGTTGTAATTTATGTCTACATTTTTCCCTTGTCCTTCTCTATCTTGAAGAGGTTTTTTTTTCTTTCCATAACAAAAAAAAAACTCATTGGATGATGTTTTTTCTTCAGATTTCATGTATTAGAAAATATATCAGGGCTTTACATACATTTCATTAGGGAGGATTACACAACAGAAGTGACATATAAAGCAGTTGCCAGTGCCGATACATCAAAAATATATTGGCCTTATTTTTCTTCTAGCACACAGGTTTCAATAAATCATTTTGTTCATTGCTGTGGACACACGATAGCTGCACAACCTCCAAATTGATTTGGGATCATGAAAATCACAATAAATGAGAATTAAACATTTAATTGGCACATAAAGAGTTTTAAAAAAAAGGCATGGAATACATTTTATAATCCAATAAAAAACAGCAACATGCAATACATACAATATACAACATACAACATTAAAACCTCAAAACCATTGACCTCAAGCAAATACTTGCTTTCAGGGAACCTTGCCTTCAGCTAACATTAGAGCTGGGCTTAAATTGACTGTATTTCAATTTCATGGGCTGTTTTGAGGCTAAAATGAGTGCTTTTTACTGATCTGTAACTGCAGGTTGAATGATTGCTGTTTTTTCCCAAGGTGGATGCAATGATTTGTTTTGTCCAACAGATGGAGACACGGGGCCACTAATCACAAGAGTTACCATCTCTTCAACTCTGTACAGTAACCCTGTCAGTCTAGACAACACATCAGCCCCACTGAACACATTGCCTTTTCATACAAGCCTACACAACACATGAGTGGCACAGTTACTTGCTGTGTGTTTTGCATGCATTTCTTGCACTTGATGCATGTATATTGTGTTTTTCTATCCATCTTGGGCCAACACGCTCAGCAGCGCTTCTTTTTGTTGCTGCTGGCCACAACCTAGAATAATGAAAAGATGAAAAGATGAGGAATTTTACCAACATATCTCTCTCTCTCTCTCTCTCTCACAGACAAACACACACACACACAAACACTCACTCACTCTCTGTCTCTTTCTCTCTCACACACACACAGACAAAACAATTAAAAACACATTTAAAAAACAATGAATCATATCATTTTTCTTTTGATAAAAAACGAAAACGGGTCCCTCACACCGCTGAGCCAGGACTCCTTTCAACAGCTGTGGGAGAGTGTATTAGACAGGCTCAAATAAACCTGGAGTTGACCTTTGACCTCTCCAATTGTATGGGGTATTTTATTATTTCTATTTTTATTTCTTTTGACCATCACATGGCGTCTTTCCTAAACATAACCTGAGAGGAGAGAGTGCCTAATGCCAACCAATTGTGTTATTCATATTTTTATTTCTTTTAAACCTCACTCTTTCCTCATCTCAAGCAGAAATGGCCTACTCTTAACCTCATTTGATTTGTTTTTTTATGAAATCATGAACATTTCTAGCTCTTGTAAACAAACTAAACGTGCCGTGGCTCGTCTTGACCACTCACCTGTTAGGACAGAACGGTGGAGCTGGGCAAACCATCGTCGAGCTTTGCGTCGTTTTATTTTGAAGGAACACTTCCTGTGGCAGAGGAAGTCCCAACGACGCCGCCATATCTAAAGTCACTTGACCGCGCCTGTCAGATCCTGCTACAATCTGCAGACTATAGCGATTTCTGACAAGAGGACACATGACAAAGCACCGCCGCCAAACGCCACACTACCAACTCATCCCAGTCCACTCAAAGTGGCCTGAAATGTGCTCCCAAAGCCATTCTGCTGACACTTTTTTTTTTCTCTGACTTCTTTCATTGAGCATGAAATCCCCCTAAACGATCAACATTTGCATCAGGTGTCGGCAGCAGTCCGCTGGAGGTGCGCCGACCTCCCCAGAAACCAAGTTTCACACCTCCGCCCTGCTCCACAGAAGCTACAGCTGTTCTGACCAATCACAGGCCTAGTATGCTAATGAGAGTCAAACTGCTGAGAGTCCTTTGCCATATTCACCCATATACCTACCTCTGTCTGACCCCAGCCCTAGCCCTAGAGAGCAACGCCCCCCTGTGGCCGTCCCCAGGCACTGATCTTAACCCTGGCCACTCATATTAGGTCATATTTGTTGTAATTTATTTCTACATTTTTCCCTTGTCCTTCTCTATCTTGAAGAGGTTTTTTTTTCTTTCCATAACAAAAAAAAAAACTCATTGGATGATGTTTTTTCTTCAGATTTCATGTATTAGAAAATATATCAGGGCTTTACATACATTTCATTAGGGAGGATTTCACAACAGAAGTGACATATAAAGCAGTTGCCAGTGCCGATACATCAAAAATATATTGGCCTTATTTTTCTTCTAGCACACAGGTTTCAATAAATCATTTTGTTCATTGCTGTGGACACACGATAGCTGCACAACCTCCAAATTGATTTGGGATCATGAAAATCACAATAAATGAGAATTAAACATTTAATTGGCACATAAAGAGTTTTAAAAAAAAGGCATGGAATACATTTTATAATCCAATAAAAAACAGCAACATGCAATACATACAATATACAACATACAACATTAAAACCTCAAAACCATTGACCTCAAGCAAATACTTGCCTTTAGCTAACATTAGAGCTGGGCTTAAATTGACTGTATTTCAATTTCATGGGCTGTTTTGAGGCTAAAATGAGTGCTTTTTACTGATCTGTAACTGCAGGTTGAATGATTGCTGTTTTTTCCCAAGGTGGATGCAATGATTTGTTTTGTCCAACAGATGGAGACACGGGGCCACTAATCACAAGAGTTACCATCTCTTCAACTCTGTACAGTAACCCTGTCAGTCTAGACAACACATCAGCCCCACTGAACACATTGCCTTTTCATACAAGCCTACACAACACATGAGTGGCACAGTTACTTGCTGTGTGTTTTGCATGCATTTCTTGCACTTGATGCATGTATATTGTGTTTTTCTATCCATCTTGGGCCAACACGCTCAGCAGCGCTTCTTTTTGTTGCTGCTGGCCACAACCTAGAATAATGAAAAGATGAAAAGATGAGGAATTTTACCAACATATCTCTCTCTCTCTCTCTCTCACAGACAAACACACACACACACAAACACTCACTCACTCTCTGTCTCTTTCTCTGTCACACACACACAGACACACACACACACACACACACACAAAACAATTAAAAACAAATTTAAAAAACAATGAATCATATCATTTTTCTTTTGATAAAAAACGAAAACGGGTCCCTCACACCGCTGAGCCAGGACTCCTTTCAACAGCTGTGGGAGAGTGTATTAGACAGGCTCAAATAAACCTGGAGTTGACCTTTGACCTCTCCAATTGTATGGGGTATTTTATTATTTCTATTTTTATTTCTTTTGACCTCCCCAGAAACCAAGTTTCACACCTCCGCCCTGCTCCACATAAGCTACAGCTGTTCTGACCAATCACAGGCCTAGTATGCTAATGAGAGTCAAACTGCTGAGAGTCCTTTGCCATATTCACCCATATACCTACCTCTGTCTGACCCCAGCCCTAGCCCTAGAGAGCAACGCCCCCCTGTGGCCGTCCCCAGGCGCTGATCTTAACCCTAGCCACTCATATTAGGTCATATTTGTTGTAATTTATTTCTACATTTTTCCCTTGTCCTTCTCTATCTTGAAGAGGTTTTTTCTTCTTTCCATAACAAAAAAAACTCATTGGATGATGTTTTTTCTTCAGGTTTCATGTATTAGAAAATATATCAGGGCTTTACATACATTTCATTAGGGAGGATTTCACAACAGAAGTGACATATAAAGCAGTTGCCAGTGCCGATACATCAAAAATATATTGGCCTTATTTTTCTTCTAGCACACAGGTTTCAATAAATCATTTTGTTCATTGCTGTGGACACACGATAGCTGCACAACCTCCAAATTGATTTGGGATCATGAAAATCACAATAAATGAGAATTAAACATTTAATTGGCACACAAAGAGTTTTTAAAAAAGGCATGGAATACATTTTATAATCCAATAAAAAACAGCAACATGCAATACATACAATATACAACATACAACATTAAAACCTCAAAACCATTGACCTCAAGCAAATACTTGCCTTCAGGGAACCTTGCCTTCAGCTAACATTAGAGCTGGGCTTAAATTGACTGTATTTCAATTTCATGGGCTGTTTTGAGGCTAAAATGAGTGCTTTTTACTGATCTGTAACTGCAGGTTGAATGATTGCTGTTTTTTCCCAAGGTGGATGCAATGATTTGTTTTGTCCAACAGATGGAGACACGGGGCCACTAATCACAAGAGTTACCATCTCTTCAACTCTGTACAGTAACCCTGTCAGTCTAGACAACACATCAGCCCCACTGAACACATTGCCTTTTCATACAAGCCTACACAACACATGAGTGGCACAGTTACTTGCTGTGTGTTTTGCATGCATTTCTTGCACTTGATGCATGTATATTGTGTTTTTCTATCCATCTTGGGCCAACACGCTCAGCAGCGCTTCTTTTTGTTGCTGCTGGCCACAACCTAGAATAATGAAAAGATGAAAAGATGAGGAATTTTACCAACATATCTCTCTCTCTCTCTCTCTCTCACAGACAAACACACACACACACAAACACTCACTCACTCTCTGTCTCTTTCTCTGTCACACACACACAGACACACACACACACACACACACACAAAACAATTAAAAACAAATTTAAAAAACAATGAATCATATCATTTTTCTTTTGATAAAAAACGAAAACGGGTCCCTCACACCGCTGAGCCAGGACTCCTTTCGACAGCTGTGGGAGAGTGTATTAGACAGGCTCAAATAAACCTGGAGTTGACCTTTGACCTCTCCAATTGTATGGGGTATTTTATTATTTCTATTTTTATTTCTTTTGACCTCCCCAGAAACCAAGTTTCACACCTCCGCCCTGCTCCACATAAGCTACAGCTGTTCTGACCAATCACAGGCCTAGTATGCTAATGAGAGTCAAACTGCTGAGAGTCCTTTGCCATATTCACCCATATACCTACCTCTGTCTGACCCCAGCCCTAGCCCTAGAGAGCAACGCCCCCCTGTGGCCGTCCCCAGGCGCTGATCTTAACCCTAGCCACTCATATTAGGTCATATTTGTTGTAATTTATTTCTACATTTTTCCCTTGTCCTTCTCTATCTTGAAGAGGTTTTTTCTTCTTTCCATAACAAAAAAAACTCATTGGATGATGTTTTTTCTTCAGATTTCATGTATTAGAAAATATATCAGGGCTTTACATACATTTCATTAGGGAGGATTTCACAACAGAAGTGACATATAAAGCAGTTGCCAGTGCCGATACATCAAAAATATATTGGCCTTATTTTTCTTCTAGCACACAGGTTTCAATAAATCATTTTGTTCATTGCTGTGGACACACGATAGCTGCACAACCTCCAAATTGATTTGGGATCATGAAAATCACAATAAATGAGAATTAAACATTTAATTGGCACACAAAGAGTTTTTAAAAAAGGCATGGAATACATTTTATAATCCAATAAAAAACAGCAACATGCAATACATACAATATACAACATACAACATTAAAACCTCAAAACCATTGACCTCAAGCAAATACTTGCCTTCAGGGAACCTTGCCTTCAGCTAACATTAGAGCTGGGCTTAAATTGACTGTATTTCAATTTCATGGGCTGTTTTGAGGCTAAAATGAGTGCTTTTTACTGATCTGTAACTGCAGGTTGAATGATTGCTGTTTTTTCCCAAGGTGGATGCAATGATTTGTTTTGTCCAACAGATGGAGACACGGGGCCACTAATCACAAGAGTTACCATCTCTTCAACTCTGTACAGTAACCATGTCAACACATCAGCCCCACTGAACACATTGCCTTTTCATACAAGCCTACACAACACATGAGTGGCACAGTTACTTGCTGTGTGTTTTGCATGCATTTCTTGCACTTGATGCATGTATATTGTGTTTTTCTATCCATCTTGGGCCAACACGCTCAGCAGCGCTTCTTTTTGTTGCTGCTGGCCACAACCTAGAATAATGAAAAGATGAAAAGATGAGGAATTTTACCAACATATCTCTCTCTCTCTCTCTCTCACAGACAAACACACACACACACAAACACTCACTCACTCTCTGTCTCTTTCTCTCTCACACACACACAGACACACACACACACACACACACACACAAAACAATTAAAAACACATTTAAAAAACAATGAATCATATCATTTTTCTTTTGATAAAAAACGAAAACGGGTCCCTCACACCGCTGAGCCAGGACTCCTTTCAACAGCTGTGGGAGAGTGTATTAGACAGGCTCAAATAAACCTGGAGTTGACCTTTGACCTCTCCAATTGTATGGGGTATTTTATTATTTCTATTTTTATTTCTTTTGACCTCCCCAGAAACCAAGTTTCACACCTCCGCCCTGCTCCACATAAGCTACAGCTGTTCTGACCAATCACAGGCCTAGTATGCTAATGAGAGTCAAACTGCTGAGAGTCCTTTGCCATATTCACCCATATACCTACCTCTGTCTGACCCCAGCCCTAGCCCTAGAGAGCAACGCCCCCCTGTGGCCGTCCCCAGGCGCTGATCTTAACCCTAGCCACTCATATTAGGTCATATTTGTTGTAATTTATGTCTACATTTTTCCCTTGTCCTTCTCTATCTTGAAGAGGTTTTTTTTTCTTTCCATAACAAAAAGAACTCATTGGATGATGTTTTTTCTTCAGATTTCATGTATTAGAAAATATATCAGGGCTTTACATACATTTCATTAGGGAGGATTTCACAACAGAAGTGACATATAAAGCAGTTGCCAGTGCCGATACATCAAAAATATATTGGCCTTATTTTTCTTCTAGCACACAGATTTCAATAAATCATTTTGTTCATTGCTGTGGACACACGATAGCTGCACAACCTCCAAATTGATTTGGGATCATGAAAATCACAATAAATGAGAATTAAACATTTAATTGGCACATAAAGAGTTTTAAAAAAAAGGCATGGAATACATTTTATAATCCAATAAAAAACAGCAACATGCAATACATACAATATACAACATACAACATTAAAACCTCAAAACCATTGACCTCAAGCAAATACTTGCCTTCAGCTAACATTAGAGCTGGGCTTAAATTGACTGTATTTCAATTTCATGGGCTGTTTTGAGGCTAAAATGAGTGCTTTTTACTGATCTGTAACTGCAGGTTGAATGATTGCTGTTTTTTCCCAAGGTGGATGCAATGATTTGTTTTGTCCAACAGATGGAGACACGGGGCCACTAATCACAAGAGTTACCATCTCTTCAACTCTGTACAGTAACCATGTCAACACATCAGCCCCACTGAACACATTGCCTTTTCATACAAGCCTACACAACACATGAGTGGCACAGTTACTTGCTGTGTGTTTTGCATGCATTTCTTGCACTTGATGCATGTATATTGTGTTTTTCTATCCATCTTGGGCCAACACGCTCAGCAGCGCTTCTTTTTGTTGCTGCTGGCCACAACCTAGAATAATGAAAAGATGAAAAGATGAGGAATTTTACCAACATATCTCTCTCTCTCTCTCTCTCTCTCTCTCACAGACAAACACACACACACACAAACACTCACTCACTCTCTGTCTCTTTCTCTCTCACACACACACAGACACACACACACACACAAAACAATTAAAAACAAATTTAAAAACAATGAATCATATCATTTTTCTTTTGATAAAAAACGAAAACGGGTCCCTCACACCGCTGAGCCAGGACTCCTTTCAACAGCTGTGGGAGAGTGTATTAGACAGGCTCAAATAAACCTGGAGTTGACCTTTGACCTCTCCAATTGTATGGGGTATTTTATTATTTCTATTTTTATTTCTTTTGACCTCCCCAGAAACCAAGTTTCACACCTCCGCCCTGCTCCACATAAGCTACAGCTGTTCTGACCAATCACAGGCCTAGTATGCTAATGAGAGTCAAACTGCTGAGAGTCCTTTGCCATATTCACCCATATACCTAACCCTAACCTAACCCTAACCTAACCCTAACCCTGGAGTTGACCTTTGACCTCTCCAATTGTATGGGGTATTTTATTATTTCTATTTTTATTTCTTTTGACCTCCCCAGAAACCAAGTTTCACACCTCCGCCCTGCTCCACATAAGCTACAGCTGTTCTGACCAATCACAGGCCTAGTATGCTAATGAGAGTCAAACTGCTGAGAGTCCTTTGACATATTCACCCATATACCTAACCCTAACCCTAACCCTAACCCTGCTGAGAGTCCTTTGCCATATTCACCCATATACCTACCTCTGTCTGACCCCAGCCCTAGCCCTAGAGAGCAACGCCCCCCTGTGGCCATCCCCAGGCGCTGATCTTAACCCTAGCCACTCATATTAGGTCATATTTGTTGTAATTTATTTCTACATTTTTCCCTTGTCCTTCTCTATCTTGAAGAGGTTTTTTTTTCTTTCCATAACAAAAAAAACCTCATTGGATGATGTTTTTTCTTCAGATTTCATGTATTAGAAAATATATCAGGGCTTTACATACATTTCATTAGGGAGGATTTCACAACAGAAGTGACATATAAAGCAGTTGCCAGTGCCGATACATCAAAAATATATTGGCCTTATTTTTCTTCTAGCACACAGGTTTCAATAAATCATTTTGTTCATTGCTGTGGACACACGATAGCTGCACAACCTCCAAATTGATTTGGGATCATGAAAATCACAATAAATGAGAATTAAACATTTAATTGGCACATAAAGAGTTTTAAAAAAAAGGCATGGAATACATTTTATAATCCAATAAAAAACAGCAACATGCAATACATACAATATACAACATACAACATTAAAACCTCAAAACCATTGACCTCAAGCAAATACTTGCCTTCAGGGAACCTTGCCTTCAGCTAACATTAGAGCTGGGCTTAAATTGACTGTATTTCAATTTCATGGGCTGTTTTGAGGCTAAAATGAGTGCTTTTTACTGATCTGTAACTGCAGGTTGAATGATTGCTGTTTTTTCCCAAGGTGGATGCAATGATTTGTTTTGTCCAACAGATGGAGACACGGGGCCACTAATCACAAGAGTTACCATCTCTTCAACTCTGTACAGTAACCATGTCAACACATCAGCCCCACTGAACACATTGCCTTTTCATACAAGCCTACACAACACATGAGTGGCACAGTTACTTGCTGTGTGTTTTGCATGCATTTCTTGCACTTGATGCATGTATATTGTGTTTTTCTATCCATCTTGGGCCAACACGCTCAGCAGCGCTTCTTTTTGTTGCTGCTGGCCACAACCTAGAATAATGAAAAGATGAAAAGATGAGGAATTTTACCAACATATCTCTCTCTCTCTCTCTCTCTCACAGACAAACACACACACACAAACACTCACTCACTCTCTGTCTCTTTCTCTCTCACACACACACAGACACACACACACACACACACAAAACAATTAAAAACAAATTTAAAAACAATGAATCATATCATTTTTCTTTTGATAAAAAACGAAAACGGGTCCCTCACACCGCTGAGCCAGGACTCCTTTCAACAGCTGTGGGAGAGTGTATTAGACAGGCTCAAATAAACCTGGAGTTGACCTTTGACCTCTCCAATTGTATGGGGTATTTTATTATTTCTATTTTTATTTCTTTTGACCATCACATGGCGTCTTTCCTAAACATAACCTGAGAGGAGAGAGTGCCTAATGCCAACCAATTGTGTTATTCATATTTTTATTCCTTTTAAACCTCACTCTTTCCTCATCTCAAGCAGAAATGGCCTACTCTTAACCTCATTTGATTTGTTTTTTTATGAAATCATGAACATTTCTAGCTCTTGTAAACAAACTAAACGTGCCGTGGCTCGTCTTGACCACTCACCTGTTAGGACAGAACGGTGGAGCTGGGCAAACCATCGTCGAGCTTTGCGTCGTTTTATTTTGAAGGAACACTTCCTGTGGCAGAGGAAGTCCCAACGACGCCGCCATATCTAAAGTCACTTGACCGCGCCTGTCAGATCCTGCTACAATCTGCAGACTATAGCGATTTCTGACAAGAGGACACATGACAAAGCACCGCCGCCAAACGCCACACTACCAACTCATCCCAGTCCACTCAAAGTGGCCTGAAATGTGCTCCCAAAGCCATTCTGCTGACACTTTTTTTTTTCTCTGACTTCTTTCATTGAGCATGAAATCCCCCTAAACGATCAACATTTGCATCAGGTGTCGGCAGCAGTCCGCTGGAGGTGCGCCGACCTCCCCAGAAACCAAGTTTCACACCTCCGCCCTGCTCCACAGAAGCTACAGCTGTTCTGACCAATCACAGGCCTAGTATGCTAATGAGAGTCAAACTGCTGAGAGTCCTTTGCCATATTCACCCATATACCTACCTCTGTCTGACCCCAGCCCTAGCCCTAGAGAGCAACGCCCCCCTGTGGCCGTCCCCAGGCGCTGATCTTAACCCTAGCCACTCATATTAGGTCATATTTGTTGTAATTTATTTCTACATTTTTCCCTTGTCCTTCTCTATCTTGAAGAGGTTTTTTTTTCTTTCCATAACAAAAAAAACTCATTGGATGATGTTTTTTCTTCAGATTTCATGTATTAGAAAATATATCAGGGCTTTACATACATTTCATTAGGGAGGATTTCACAACAGAAGTGACATATAAAGCAGTTGCCAGTGCCGATACATCAAAAATATATTGGCCTTATTTTTCTTCTAGCACACAGGTTTCAATAAATCATTTTGTTCATTGCTGTGGACACACGATAGCTGCACAACCTCCAAATTGATTTGGGATCATGAAAATCACAATAAATGAGAATTAAACATTTAATTGGCACATAAAGAGTTTTAAAAAAAAGGCATGGAATACATTTTATAATCCAATAAAAAACAGCAACATGCAATACATACAATATACAACATACAACATTAAAACCTCAAAACCATTGACCTCAAGCAAATACTTGCCTTCAGCTAACATTAGAGCTGGGCTTAAATTGACTGTATTTCAATTTCATGGGCTGTTTTGAGGCTAAAATGAGTGCTTTTTACTGATCTGTAACTGCAGGTTGAATGATTGCTGTTTTTTCCCAAGGTGGATGCAATGATTTGTTTTGTCCAACACATGGAGACACGGGGCCACTAATCACAAGAGTTACCATCTCTTCAACTCTGTACAGTAACCATGTCAGTCTAGACAACACATCAGCCCCACTGAACACATTGCCTTTTCATACAAGCCTACACAACACATGAGTGGCACAGTTACTTGCTGTGTGTTTTGCATGCATTTCTTGCACTTGATGCATGTATATTGTGTTTTTCTATCCATCTTGGGCCAACACGCTCAGCAGCGCTTCTTTTTGTTGCTGCTGGCCACAACCTAGAATAATGAAAAGATGAAAAGATGAGGAATTTTACCAACATATCTCTCTCTCTCTCTCTCTCACAGACAAACACACACACACACAAACACTCACTCACTCTCTGTCTCTTTCTCTCTCACACACACACAGACACACACACACACACACACAAAACAATTAAAAACAAATTTAAAAAACAATGAATCATATCATTTTTCTTTTGATAAAAAACGAAAACGGGTCCCTCACACCGCTGAGCCAGGACTCCTTTCAACAGCTGTGGGAGAGTGTATTAGACAGGCTCAAATAAACCTGGAGTTGACCTTTGACCTCTCCAATTGTATGGGGTATTTTATTATTTCTATTTTTATTTCTTTTGACCTCCCCAGAAACCAAGTTTCACACCTCCGCCCTGCTCCACATAAGCTACAGCTGTTCTGACCAATCACAGGCCTAGTATGCTAATGAGAGTCAAACTGCTGAGAGTCCTTTGCCATATTCACCCATATACCTAACCCTAACCCTAACCCTAACCCTGCTGAGAGTCCTTTGCCATATTCACCCATATACCTACCTCTGTCTGACCCCAGCCCTAGCCCTAGAGAGCAACGCCCCCCTGTGGCCGTCCCCAGGCGCTGATCTTAACCCTAGCCACTCATATTAGGTCATATTTGTTGTAATTTATTTCTACATTTTTCCCTTGTCCTTCTCTATCTTGAAGAGGTTTTTTTTTCTTTCCATAACAAAAAAAAACTCATTGGATGATGTTTTTTTTTCAGATTTCATGTATTAGAAAATATATCAGGGCTTTACATACATTTCATTAGGGAGGATTTCACAACAGAAGTGACATATAAAGCAGTTGCCAGTGCCGATACATCAAAAATATATTGGCCTTATTTTTCTTCTAGCACACAGGTTTCAATAAATCATTTTGTTCATTGCTGTGGACACACGATAGCTGCACAACCTCCAAATTGATTTGGGATCATGAAAATCACAATAAATGAGAATTAAACATTTAATTGGCACATAAAGAGTTTTAAAAAAAAGGCATGGAATACATTTTATAATCCAATAAAAAACAGCAACATGCAATACATACAATATACAACATACAACATTAAAACCTCAAAACCATTGACCTCAAGCAAATGCTTGCTTTCAGGGAACCTTGCCTTCAGCTAACATTAGAGCTGGGCTTAAATTGACTGTATTTCAATTTCATGGGCTGTTTTGAGGCTAAAATGAGTGCTTTTTACTGATCTGTAACTGCAGGTTGAATGATTGCTGTTTTTTCCCAAGGTGGATGCAATGATTTGTTTTGTCCAACACATGGAGACACGGGGCCACTAATCACAAGAGTTACCATCTCTTCAACTCTGTACAGTAACCATGTCAACACATCAGCCCCACTGAACACATTGCCTTTTCATACAAGCCTACACAACACATGAGTGGCACAGTTACTTGCTGTGTGTTTTGCATGCATTTCTTGCACTTGATGCATGTATATTGTGTTTTTCTATCCATCTTGGGCCAACACGCTCAGCAGCGCTTCTTTTTGTTGCTGCTGGCCACAACCTAGAATAATGAAAAGATGAAAAGATGAGGAATTTTACCAACATATCTCTCTCTCTCTCTCTCTCACAGACAAACACACACACACAAACACTCACTCACTCTCTGTCTCTTTCTCTCTCACACACACACAGACACACACACACACACACACAAAACAATTAAAAACAAATTTAAAAAACAATGAATCATATCATTTTTCTTTTGATAAAAAACGAAAACGGGTCCCTCACACCGCTGAGCCAGGACTCCTTTCAACAGCTGTGGGAGAGTGTATTAGACAGGCTCAAATAAACCTGGAGTTGACCTTTGACCTCTCCAATTGTATGGGGTATTTTATTATTTCTATTTTTATTTCTTTTGACCTCCCCAGAAACCAAGTTTCACACCTCCGCCCTGCTCCACAGAAGCTACAGCTGTTCTGACCAATCACAGGCCTAGTATGCTAATGAGAGTCAAACTGCTGAGAGTCCTTTGCCATATTCACCCATATACCTACCTCTGTCTGACCCCAGCCCTAGCCCTAGAGAGCAACGCCCCCCTGTGGCCGTCCCCAGGCGCTGATCTTAACCCTAGCCACTCATATTAGGTCATATTTGTTGTAATTTATTTCTACATTTTTCCCTTGTCCTTCTCTATCTTGAAGAGGTTTTTTTTTCTTTCCATAACAAAAAAAACTCATTGGATGATGTTTTTTCTTCAGATTTCATGTATTAGAAAATATATCAGGGCTTTACATACATTTCATTAGGGAGGATTTCACAACAGAAGTGACATATAAAGCAGTTGCCAGTGCCGATACATCAAAAATATATTGGCCTTATTTTTCTTCTAGCACACAGGTTTCAATAAATCATTTTGTTCATTGCTGTGGACACACGATAGCTGCACAACCTCCAAATTGATTTGGGATCATGAAAATCACAATAAATGAGAATTAAACATTTAATTGGCACATAAAGAGTTTTAAAAAAAAGGCATGGAATACATTTTATAATCCAATAAAAAACAGCAACATGCAATACATACAATATACAACATACAACATTAAAACCTCAAAACCATTGACCTCAAGCAAATACTTGCCTTTAGCTAACATTAGAGCTGGGCTTAAATTGACTGTATTTCAATTTCATGGGCTGTTTTGAGGCTAAAATGAGTGCTTTTTACTGATCTGTAACTGCAGGTTGAATGATTGCTGTTTTTTCCCAAGGTGGATGCAATGATTTGTTTTGTCCAACAGATGGAGACACGGGGCCACTAATCACAAGAGTTACCATCTCTTCAACTCTGTACAGTAACCCTGTCAGTCTAGACAACACATCAGCCCCACTGAACACATTGCCTTTTCATACAAGCCTACACAACACATGAGTGGCACAGTTACTTGCTGTGTGTTTTGCATGCATTTCTTGCACTTGATGCATGTATATTGTGTTTTTCTATCCATCTTGGGCCAACACGCTCAGCAGCGCTTCTTTTTGTTGCTGCTGGCCACAACCTAGAATAATGAAAAGATGAAAAGATGAGGAATTTTACCAACATATCTCTCTCTCTCTCTCTCTCACAGACAAACACACACACACACAAACACTCACTCACTCTCTGTCTCTTTCTCTCTCACACACACACAGACACACACACACACACACACACACACAAAACAATTAAAAACAAATTCAAAAACAATGAATCATATCATTTTTCTTTTGATAAAAAACGAAAACGGGTCCCTCACACCGCTGAGCCAGGACTCCTTTCAACAGCTGTGGGAGAGTGTATTAGACAGGCTCAAATAAACCTGGAGTTGACCTTTGACCTCTCCAATTGTATGGGGTATTTTATTATTTCTATTTTTATTTCTTTTGACCTCCCCAGAAACCAAGTTTCACACCTCCGCCCTGCTCCACATAAGCTACAGCTGTTCTGACCAATCACAGGCCTAGTATGCTAATGAGAGTCAAACTGCTGAGAGTCCTTTGCCATATTCACCCATATACCTACCTCTGTCTGACCCCAGCCCTAGCCCTAGAGAGCAACGCCCCCCTGTGGCCGTCCCCAGGCGCTGATCTTAACCCGAGCCACTCATATTAGGTCATATTTGTTGTAATTTATTTCTACATTTTTCCCTTGTCCTTCTCTATCTTGAAGAGGTTTTTTTTTCTTTCCATAACAAAAAAAACTCATTGGATGATGTTTTTTCTTCAGATTTCATGTATTAGAAAATATATCAGGGCTTTACATACATTTCATTAGGGAGGATTTCACAACAGAAGTGACATATAAAGCAGTTGCCAGTGCCGATACATCAAAAATATATTGGCCTTATTTTTCTTCTAGCACACAGGTTTCAATAAATCATTTTGTTCATTGCTGTGGACACACGATAGCTGCACAACCTCCAAATTGATTTGGGATCATGAAAATCACAATAAATGAGAATTAAACATTTAATTGGCACATAAAGAGTTTTTAAAAAAAAGGCATGGAATACATTTTATAATCCAATAAAAAACAGCAACATGCAATACATACAATATACAACATACAACATTAAAACCTCAAAACCATTGACTTCAAGCAAATACTTGCCTTCAGCTAACATTAGAGCTGGGCTTAAATTGACTGTATTTCAATTTCATGGGCTGTTTTGAGGCTAAAATGAGTGCTTTTTACTGATCTGTAACTGCAGGTTGAATGATTGCTGTTTTTTCCCAAGGTGGATGCAATGATTTGTTTTGTCCAACAGATGGAGACACGGGGCCACTAATCACAAGAGTTACCATCTCTTCAACTCTGTACAGTAACCATGTCAACACATCAGCCCCACTGAACACATTGCCTTTTCATACAAGCCTACACAACACATGAGTGGCACAGTTACTTGCTGTGTGTTTTGCATGCATTTCTTGCACTTGATGCATGTATATTGTGTTTTTCTATCCATCTTGGGCCAACACGCTCAGCAGCGCTTCTTTTTGTTGCTGCTGGCCACAACCTAGAATAATGAAAAGATGAAAAGATGAGGAATTTTACCAACATATCTCTCTCTCTCTCTCACAGACAAACACACACACACAAACACTCACTCACTCTCTGTCTCTTTCTCTCTCTCTCACACACACACACACACACACACACACACAAAACAATTAAAAACAAATTTAAAAACAATGAATCATATCATTTTTCTTTTGATAAAAAACGAAAACGGGTCCCTCACACCGCTGAGCCAGGACTCCTTTCAACAGCTGTGGGAGAGTGTATTAGACAGGCTCAAATAAACCTGGAGTTGACCTTTGACCTCTCCAATTGTATGGGGTATTTTATTATTTCTATTTTTATTTCTTTTGACCTCCCCAGAAACCAAGTTTCACACCTCCGCCCTGCTCCACATAAGCTACAGCTGTTCTGACCAATCACAGGCCTAGTATGCTAATGAGAGTCAAACTGCTGAGAGTCCTTTGCCATATTCACCCATATACCTAACCCTAACCCTAACCCTAACCCTGCTGAGAGTCCTTTGCCATATTCACCCATATACCTACCTCTGTCTGACCCCAGCCCTAGCCCTAGAGAGCAACGCCCCCCTGTGGCCGTCCCCAGGCGCTGATCTTAACCCTAGCCACTCATATTAGGTCATATTTGTTGTAATTTATTTCTACATTTTTCCCTTGTCCTTCTCTATCTTGAAGAGGTTTTTTTTTCTTTCCATAACAAAAAAAAACTCATTGGATGATGTTTTTTTTTCAGATTTCATGTATTAGAAAATATATCAGGGCTTTACATACATTTCATTAGGGAGGATTTCACAACAGAAGTGACATATAAAGCAGTTGCCAGTGCCGATACATCAAAAATATATTGGCCTTATTTTTCTTCTAGCACACAGGTTTCAATAAATCATTTTGTTCATTGCTGTGGACACACGATAGCTGCACAACCTCCAAATTGATTTGGGATCATGAAAATCACAATAAATGAGAATTAAACATTTAATTGGCACATAAAGAGTTTTAAAAAAAAGGCATGGAATACATTTTATAATCCAATAAAAAACAGCAACATGCAATACATACAATATACAACATACAACATTAAAACCTCAAAACCATTGACCTCAAGCAAATGCTTGCTTTCAGGGAACCTTGCCTTCAGCTAACATTAGAGCTGGGCTTAAATTGACTGTATTTCAATTTCATGGGCTGTTTTGAGGCTAAAATGAGTGCTTTTTACTGATCTGTAACTGCAGGTTGAATGATTGCTGTTTTTTCCCAAGGTGGATGCAATGATTTGTTTTGTCCAACAGATGGAGACACGGGGCCACTAATCACAAGAGTTACCATCTCTTCAACTCTGTACAGTAACCATGTCAACACATCAGCCCCACTGAACACATTGCCTTTTCATACAAGCCTGCACAACACATGAGTGGCACAGTTACTTGCTGTGTGTTTTGCATGCATTTCTTGCACTTGATGCATGTATATTGTGTTTTTCTATCCATCTTGGGCCAACACGCTCAGCAGCGCTTCTTTTTGTTGCTGCTGGCCACAACCTAGAATAATGAAAAGATGAAAAGATGAGGAATTTTACCAACATATCTCTCTCTCTCTCTCTCTCACAGAAAAACAAACACACACACAAACACTCACTCACTCTCTGTCTCTTTCTCTGTCACACACACACAGACACACACACACACACACACAAAACAATTAAAAACAAATTTAAAAAACAATGAATCATATCATTTTTCTTTTGATAAAAAACGAAAACGGGTCCCTCACACCGCTGAGCCAGGACTCCTTTCGACAGCTGTGGGAGAGTGTATTAGACAGGCTCAAATAAACCTGGAGTTGACCTTTGACCTCTCCAATTGTATGGGGTATTTTATTATTTCTATTTTTATTTCTTTTGACCTCCCCAGAAACCAAGTTTCACACCTCCGCCCTGCTCCACATAAGCTACAGCTGTTCTGACCAATCACAGGCCTAGTATGCTAATGAGAGTCAAACTGCTGAGAGTCCTTTGCCATATTCACCCATATACCTAACCCTAACCCTAACCCTAACCCTGCTGAGAGTCCTTTGCCATATTCACCCATATACCTACCTCTGTCTGACCCCAGCCCTAGCCCTAGAGAGCAACGCCCCCCTGTGGCCGTCCCCAGGCGCTGATCTTAACCCTAGCCACTCATATTAGGTCATATTTGTTGTAATTTATTTCTACATTTTTCCCTTGTCCTTCTCTATCTTGAAGAGGTTTTTTTTTCTTTCCATAACAAAAAAAAAACTCATTGGATGATGTTTTTTCTTCAGATTTCATGTATTAGAAAATATATCAGGGCTTTACATACATTTCATTAGGGAGGATTTCACAACAGAAGTGACATATAAAGCAGTTGCCAGTGCCGATACATCAAAAATATATTGGCCTTATTTTTCTTCTAGCACACAGGTTTCAATAAATCATTTTGTTCATTGCTGTGGACACACGATAGCTGCACAACCTCCAAATTGATTTGGGATCATGAAAATCACAATAAATGAGAATTAAACATTTAATTGGCACATAAAGAGTTTTAAAAAAAAGGCATGGAATACATTTTATAATCCAATAAAAAACAGCAACATGCAATACATACAATATACAACATACAACATTAAAACCTCAAAACCATTGACCTCAAGCAAATACTTGCCTTTAGCTAACATTAGAGCTGGGCTTAAATTGACTGTATTTCAATTTCATGGGCTGTTTTGAGGCTAAAATGAGTGCTTTTTACTGATCTGTAACTGCAGGTTGAATGATTGCTGTTTTTTCCCAAGGTGGATGCAATGATTTGTTTTGTCCAACAGATGGAGACACGGGGCCACTAATCACAAGAGTTACCATCTCTTCAACTCTGTACAGTAACCCTGTCAGTCTAGACAACACATCAGCCCCACTGAACACATTGCCTTTTCATACAAGCCTACACAACACATGAGTGGCACAGTTACTTGCTGTGTGTTTTGCATGCATTTCTTGCACTTGATGCATGTATATTGTGTTTTTCTATCCATCTTGGGCCAACACGCTCAGCAGCGCTTCTTTTTGTTGCTGCTGGCCACAACCTAGAATAATGAAAAGATGAAAAGATGAGGAATTTTACCAACATATCTCTCTCTCTCTCTCTCTCTCACAGACAAACACACACACACACAAACACTCACTCACTCTCTGTCTCTTTCTCTCTCACACACACACAGACACACACACACACACACACACACAAAACAATTAAAAACAAATTTAAAAAACAATGAATCATATCATTTTTCTTTTGATAAAAAACGAAAACGGGTCCCTCACACCGCTGAGCCAGGACTCCTTTCGACAGCTGTGGGAGAGTGTATTAGACAGGCTCAAATAAACCTGGAGTTGACCTTTGACCTCTCCAATTGTATGGGGTATTTTATTATTTCTATTTTTATTTCTTTTGACCTCCCCAGAAACCAAGTTTCACACCTCCGCCCTGCTCCACATAAGCTACAGCTGTTCTGACCAATCACAGGCCTAGTATGCTAATGAGAGTCAAACTGCTGAGAGTCCTTTGCCATATTCACCCATATACCTACCTCTGTCTGACCCCAGCCCTAGCCCTAGAGAGCAACGCCCCCCTGTGGCCGTCCCCAGGCGCTGATCTTAACCCTAGCCACTCATATTAGGTCATATTTGTTGTAATTTATTTCTACATTTTTCCCTTGTCCTTCTCTATCTTGAAGAGGTTTTTTTTTCTTTCCATAACAAAAAAAACTCATTGGATGATGTTTTTTCTTCAGATTTCATGTATTAGAAAATATATCAGGGCTTTACATACATTTCATTAGGGAGGATTTCACAACAGAAGTGACATATAAAGCAGTTGCCAGTGCCGATACATCAAAAATATATTGGCCTTATTTTTCTTCTAGCACACAGGTTTCAATAAATCATTTTGTTCATTGCTGTGGACACACGATAGCTGCACAACCTCCAAATTGATTTGGGATCATGAAAATCACAATAAATGAGAATTAAACATTTAATTGGCACACAAAGAGTTTTTAAAAAAGGCATGGAATACATTTTATAATCCAATAAAAAACAGCAACATGCAATACATACAATATACAACATACAACATTAAAACCTCAAAACCATTGACCTCAAGCAAATACTTGCCTTCAGGGAACCTTGCCTTCAGCTAACATTAGAGCTGGGCTTAAATTGACTGTATTTCAATTTCATGGGCTGTTTTGAGGCTAAAATGAGTGCTTTTTACTGATCTGTAACTGCAGGTTGAATGATTGCTGTTTTTTCCCAAGGTGGATGCAATGATTTGTTTTGTCCAACAGATGGAGACACGGGGCCACTAATCACAAGAGTTACCATCTCTTCAACTCTGTACAGTAACCCTGTCAGTCTAGACAACACATCAGCCCCACTGAACACATTGCCTTTTCATACAAGCCTACACAACACATGAGTGGCACAGTTACTTGCTGTGTGTTTTGCATGCATTTCTTGCACTTGATGCATGTATATTGTGTTTTTCTATCCATCTTGGGCCAACACGCTCAGCAGCGCTTCTTTTTGTTGCTGCTGGCCACAACCTAGAATAATGAAAAGATGAAAAGATGAGGAATTTTACCAACATATCTCTCTCTCTCTCTCTCTCTCACAGACAAACACACACACACACAAACACTCACTCACTCTCTGTCTCTTTCTCTCTCACACACACACAGACACACACACACACACACACACACAAAACAATTAAAAACAAATTTAAAAAACAATGAATCATATCATTTTTCTTTTGATAAAAAACGAAAACGGGTCCCTCACACCGCTGAGCCAGGACTCCTTTCGACAGCTGTGGGAGAGTGTATTAGACAGGCTCAAATAAACCTGGAGTTGACCTTTGACCTCTCCAATTGTATGGGGTATTTTATTATTTCTATTTTTATTTCTTTTGACCTCCCCAGAAACCAAGTTTCACACCTCCGCCCTGCTCCACATAAGCTACAGCTGTTCTGACCAATCACAGGCCTAGTATGCTAATGAGAGTCAAACTGCTGAGAGTCCTTTGCCATATTCACCCATATACCTACCTCTGTCTGACCCCAGCCCTAGCCCTAGAGAGCAACGCCCCCCTGTGGCCGTCCCCAGGCGCTGATCTTAACCCTAGCCACTCATATTAGGTCATATTTGTTGTAATTTATTTCTACATTTTTCCCTTGTCCTTCTCTATCTTGAAGAGGTTTTTTTTTCTTTCCATAACAAAAAAAACTCATTGGATGATGTTTTTTCTTCAGATTTCATGTATTAGAAAATATATCAGGGCTTTACATACATTTCATTAGGGAGGATTTCACAACAGAAGTGACATATAAAGCAGTTGCCAGTGCCGATACATCAAAAATATATTGGCCTTATTTTTCTTCTAGCACACAGGTTTCAATAAATCATTTTGTTCATTGCTGTGGACACACGATAGCTGCACAACCTCCAAATTGATTTGGGATCATGAAAATCACAATAAATGAGAATTAAACATTTAATTGGCACACAAAGAGTTTTTAAAAAAGGCATGGAATACATTTTATAATCCAATAAAAAACAGCAACATGCAATACATACAATATACAACATACAACATTAAAACCTCAAAACCATTGACCTCAAGCAAATACTTGCCTTCAGGGAACCTTGCCTTCAGCTAACATTAGAGCTGGGCTTAAATTGACTGTATTTCAATTTCATGGGCTGTTTTGAGGCTAAAATGAGTGCTTTTTACTGATCTGTAACTGCAGGTTGAATGATTGCTGTTTTTTCCCAAGGTGGATGCAATGATTTGTTTTGTCCAACAGATGGAGACACGGGGCCACTAATCACAAGAGTTACCATCTCTTCAACTCTGTACAGTAACCCTGTCAACACATCAGCCCCACTGAACACATTGCCTTTTCATACAAGCCTACACAACACATGAGTGGCACAGTTACTTGCTGTGTGTTTTGCATGCATTTCTTGCACTTGATGCATGTATATTGTGTTTTTCTATCCATCTTGGGCCAACACGCTCAGCAGCGCTTCTTTTTGTTGCTGCTGGCCACAACCTAGAATAATGAAAAGATGAAAAGATGAGGAATTTTACCAACATATCTCTCTCTCTCTCTCTCTCACAGACAAACACACACACACACAAACACTCACTCACTCTCTGTCTCTTTCTCTCTCACACACACACAGACACACACACACACACACACACACACAAAACAATTAAAAACAAATTTAAAAAACAATGAATCATATCATTTTTCTTTTGATAAAAAACGAAAACGGGTCCCTCACACCGCTGAGCCAGGACTCCTTTCAACAGCTGTGGGAGAGTGTATTAGACAGGCTCAAATAAACCTGGAGTTGACCTTTGACCTCTCCAATTGTATGGGGTATTTTATTATTTCTATTTTTATTTCTTTTGACCTCCCCAGAAACCAAGTTTCACACCTCCGCCCTGCTCCACATAAGCTACAGCTGTTCTGACCAATCACAGGCCTAGTATGCTAATGAGAGTCAAACTGCTGAGAGTCCTTTGCCATATTCACCCATATACCTACCTCTGTCTGACCCCAGCCCTAGCCCTAGAGAGCAACGCCCCCCTGTGGCCGTCCCCAGGCGCTGATCTTAACCCTAGCCACTCATATTAGGTCATATTTGTTGTAATTTATTTCTACATTTTTCCCTTGTCCTTCTCTATCTTGAAGAGGTTTTTTCTTCTTTCCATAACAAAAAAAACTCATTGGATGATGTTTTTTCTTCAGATTTCATGTATTAGAAAATATATCAGGGCTTTACATACATTTCATTAGGGAGGATTTCACAACAGAAGTGACATATAAAGCAGTTGCCAGTGCCGATACATCAAAAATATATTGGCCTTATTTTTCTTCTAGCACACAGGTTTCAATAAATCATTTTGTTCATTGCTGTGGACACACGATAGCTGCACAACCTCCAAATTGATTTGGGATCATGAAAATCACAATAAATGAGAATTAAACATTTAATTGGCACACAAAGAGTTTTTAAAAAAGGCATGGAATACATTTTATAATCCAATAAAAAACAGCAACATGCAATACATACAATATACAACATACAACATTAAAACCTCAAAACCATTGACCTCAAGCAAATACTTGCCTTCAGGGAACCTTGCCTTCAGCTAACATTAGAGCTGGGCTTAAATTGACTGTATTTCAATTTCATGGGCTGTTTTGAGGCTAAAATGAGTGCTTTTTACTGATCTGTAACTGCAGGTTGAATGATTGCTGTTTTTTCCCAAGGTGGATGCAATGATTTGTTTTGTCCAACAGATGGAGACACGGGGCCACTAATCACAAGAGTTACCATCTCTTCAACTCTGTACAGTAACCCTGTCAACACATCAGCCCCACTGAACACATTGCCTTTTCATACAAGCCTACACAACACATGAGTGGCACAGTTACTTGCTGTGTGTTTTGCATGCATTTCTTGCACTTGATGCATGTATATTGTGTTTTTCTATCCATCTTGGGCCAACACGCTCAGCAGCGCTTCTTTTTGTTGCTGCTGGCCACAACCTAGAATAATGAAAAGATGAAAAGATGAGGAATTTTACCAACATATCTCTCTCTCTCTCTCTCTCACAGACAAACACACACACACACAAACACTCACTCACTCTCTGTCTCTTTCTCTCTCACACACACACAGACACACACACACACACACACACACACAAAACAATTAAAAACACATTTAAAAAACAATGAATCATATCATTTTTCTTTTGATAAAAAACGAAAACGGGTCCCTCACACCGCTGAGCCAGGACTCCTTTCAACAGCTGTGGGAGAGTGTATTAGACAGGCTCAAATAAACCTGGAGTTGACCTTTGACCTCTCCAATTGTATGGGGTATTTTATTATTTCTATTTTTATTTCTTTTGACCTCCCCAGAAACCAAGTTTCACACCTCCGCCCTGCTCCACATAAGCTACAGCTGTTCTGACCAATCACAGGCCTAGTATGCTAATGAGAGTCAAACTGCTGAGAGTCCTTTGCCATATTCACCCATATACCTACCTCTGTCTGACCCCAGCCCTAGCCCTAGAGAGCAACGCCCCCCTGTGGCCGTCCCCAGGCGCTGATCTTAACCCTAGCCACTCATATTAGGTCATATTTGTTGTAATTTATTTCTACATTTTTCCCTTGTCCTTCTCTATCTTGAAGAGGTTTTTTTTTTCTTTCCATAACAAAAAAAAAACTCATTGGATGATGTTTTTTCTTCAGATTTCATGTATTAGAAAATATATCAGGGCTTTACATACATTTCATTAGGGAGGATTTCACAACAGAAGTGACATATAAAGCAGTTGCCAGTGCCGATACATCAAAAATATATTGGCCTTATTTTTCTTCTAGCACACAGGTTTCAATAAATCATTTTGTTCATTGCTGTGGACACACGATAGCTGCACAACCTCCAAATTGATTTGGGATCATGAAAATCACAATAAATGAGAATTAAACATTTAATTGGCACATAAAGAGTTTTAAAAAAAAGGCATGGAATACATTTTATAATCCAATAAAAAACAGCAACATGCAATACATACAATATACAACATACAACATTAAAACCTCAAAACCATTGACCTCAAGCAAATACTTGCCTTCAGCTAACATTAGAGCTGGGCTTAAATTGACTGTATTTCAATTTCATGGGCTGTTTTGAGGCTAAAATGAGTGCTTTTTACTGATCTGTAACTGCAGGTTGAATGATTGCTGTTTTTTCCCAAGGTGGATGCAATGATTTGTTTTGTCCAACAGATGGAGACACGGGGCCACTAATCACAAGAGTTACCATCTCTTCAACTCTGTACAGTAACCATGTCAACACATCAGCCCCACTGAACACATTGCCTTTTCATACAAGCCTACACAACACATGAGTGGCACAGTTACTTGCTGTGTGTTTTGCATGCATTTCTTGCACTTGATGCATGTATATTGTGTTTTTCTATCCATCTTGGGCCAACACGCTCAGCAGCGCTTCTTTTTGTTGCTGCTGGCCACAACCTAGAATAATGAAAAGATGAAAAGATGAGGAATTTTACCAACATATCTCTCTCTCTCTCTCTCTCACAGACAAACACACACACACACAAACACTCACTCACTCTCTGTCTCTTTCTCTCTCACACACACACAGACACACACACACACAAAACAATTAAAAACAAATTTAAAAAACAATGAATCATATCATTTTTCTTTTGATAAAAAACGAAAACGGGTCCCTCACACCGCTGAGCCAGGACTCCTTTCGACAGCTGTGGGAGAGTGTATTAGACAGGCTCAAATAAACCTGGAGTTGACCTTTGACCTCTCCAATTGTATGGGGTATTTTATTATTTCTATTTTTATTTCTTTTGACCATCACATGGCGTCTTTCCTAAACATAACCTGAGAGGAGAGAGTGCCTAATGCCAACCAATTGTGTTATTCATATTTTTATTTCTTTTAAACCTCACTCTTTCCTCATCTCAAGCAGAAATGGCCTACTCTTAACCTCATTTGATTTGTTTTTTTATGAAATCATGAACATTTCTAGCTCTTGTAAACAAACTAAACGTGCCGTGGCTCGTCTTGACCACTCACCTGTTAGGACAGAACGGTGGAGCTGGGCAAACCATCGTCGAGCTTTGCGTCGTTTTATTTTGAAGGAACACTTCCTGTGGCAGAGGAAGTCCCAACGACGCCGCCATATCTAAAGTCACTTGACCGCGCCTGTCAGATCCTGCTACAATCTGCAGACTATAGCGATTTCTGACAAGAGGACACATGACAAAGCACCGCCGCCAAACGCCACACTACCAACTCATCCCAGTCCACTCAAAGTGGCCTGAAATGTGCTCCCAAAGCCATTCTGCTGACACTTTTTTTTTTCTCTGACTTCTTTCATTGAGCATGAAATCCCCCTAAACGATCAACATTTGCATCAGGTGTCGGCAGCAGTCCGCTGGAGGTGCGCCGACCTCCCCAGAAACCAAGTTTCACACCTCCGCCCTGCTCCACAGAAGCTACAGCTGTTCTGACCAATCACAGGCCTAGTATGCTAATGAGAGTCAAACCGGTGAGAGTCCTTTGCTATATTCACCCATATACCTAACCCTACCTATCCTACCTCTCTCTGACCCCAGCCCAACTGTGCCCCCCTGTGGCCTTCCCCCAGGAGCTGATCTTCAGGGGTTTACATACATTTCATTAGAGAGGATTAAACAACAGAAGTGACATATAAAGCAGTTGCCAGTGGTGATACATCCAAATATATTGGTGTTGTTTTTCTTCTAGCACACAGGTTTCAGTAAATCATTTTGTTCATTGTTAACTTCTGGTGTTTAAAAGATTATAATGAAGTGAATGTGTATTGAATTAGTTTATGGCCACACACACTTGGTAAATTGAATGTAGTGTAAGTCAGTGCTGCAGCGGGACCTTGTGTGGGTAAGAGATCAAAAACTGTGTCATATTTCATGCTGGAAAAATCTGGAAAATGTTTGTGTTACATTTACAAAATCAGACAAACATACCAGAACAAAAGTTAAAAAAATAGGCTGGCCAGTATTTCCATAAAGTTGTTCCTCCTGGAACAAAACAAGCAGAGCTGGAATACACTGAAATCAGCCCTGTTCCTCACTGTCAATCTGCAGATGTAGAGTGAAGGTGACTTTTACCAGATGCTTGTTAAATTATTGAAATGACTGTATAAAAGACAAAAAGCATCTCATTCATTTATCAGCTGTTGTCTTTACTTCTTGTTCTCACTGACAGGTCACAGACACACACACACACACACACACAAACACTCACTCACTCACTCTCTGTGTCTTTCTCTCTCACACACACGCATACCCGTTTTTATTTCCCCGTAGGGACCAATGACTGAGAGGGTACTGGTGGGATCCACCCTTTCTGAATGGTCTAGAGACATGATTTTAACTGCTAAATTCATTATAATTTTTTGTTTAGATGAAAATGACTTGAAACATCAAACACTCTTACATAAATTTTAAACCTGAATTTTTCTCCAGATGGGGACCAGTCCTGACTCACCACCCCCTCCTGGGGTCTGTGATGCTATGTCTATTGGCATATGGTAAACAGCACTGCTGAGTGGTGTTAATGAAATATATATATTAATATTACATTGTATAAGGAATAAATACAATAATCTAGAGTACCAGGGATACATTGTGCACTGAAAAACATCAGATTCTGATTCTAAAATCTAGTTATTAAGCAAATATAGGATTGAACAGTGATATATATACAGTTAATATAATGGATAATATATTTGGCCTCTTTAAGAACATTAGTCTTGATGCTTCTCCTGCAGACTCACATATTTCAACATAAAAGAAGTTGAGCATGATGCCCAAATGGAATTTTGGACCTTTTCTCTTGCTGCTGCTGCTTTTCTGTATTCATTGATGCTCTTTTACTTAAACACAACACAACAACAAAGTCATGCCAGTAGGGTACAACACAAAAGTCAGCCATGAATTGGGAGAACTAAAAGTCAAAGGTCTGTCATTCATGTAGACACATGTTGGCATAGCCTTCATACTGTAGAACTGGACAAACTCGCAGGGCAGCACTAGTTTTTGCAGTCTTTAGAGTGACAAGTCGTACCAGTGTACTTAAATGTCAAAATGCATAGAGGCTGGCAGGTCTGCAACACTGACAGAACCAGAAAGAACAGCATCGCATCTCACTGTTATTATTCGTCAACTGTTTTATTAACATCTCACATGTAACCCATGTGTAACTATCATGATGACCGAGACATATCCAGTCATTATACAATAAGAGCTCCTGCTCTCAGAATACATGACGTTATGTACACTTAGACAGCTGGTTATATGACCAGCTCAACTGAATGTAACCCGTACGGAAATACAAGTATTCAATACATGTGTAAGAATGCATATTATTGTAAAGACCGTAACTGTATACTTGGCCTGTAAGATCAATGCATGTATCAACAAAACATGCACAATTGGAACAAGTGCAAAGACTAATGTGTATCAACACATGTAAGAACAATTGCAACTTTTTCAGTAGTTTCTCTTTGCACTTCCACGACGTATGGCAGTGATGCGATTTTTAACACAGACCTTTACTGCTTTCCAAGTTCTGTTTTTAAGAGCCTCTGGTGAAGCCTCAATACAGGCATCACAGTCCACTTTTCCAGGTACTTTACCACAATCTATGAAAGTGCTCAGTGTCTTTTCCACAGCACGGACTTCTAGCGTGGACCAGCCTCTCTTCTTTGAGGTGTCTGTGAATGGAAAGACAGGGAAAAAAAGAAAATCAGAGTTGGATACTAACAATTTGATTACCAGTTAATTCATTCTTCAGTAATCAGCTTTACCCTTTATTGTTCACGTGTAATTTGAGACAGAGATACTTATTTTAAAAATAAACAGAGATTATGTTATTATTAGGTTCTGCTTTTTCTCAGCTGAACTCCTAAGGTTAGCATTGGATGTATTTAATATGATTTGTAATTTACCCATTTAGTGATTTTCCTGATTACTGTCCTATTGAGGCCTTGTCCCACCTGAGTTTATATACTGAGAGCCCAGCAGATCAGTTGAGGTCAGCAGGTTCTTGCTGAACCATTTGTTTTTATTCATAAACCTTGTTTCACTAAAACCAGTGACTAGGTATGGTGGAGGCTTTTTGTCAGTGAGCAAGTGGAGTGCAGCTAAGTGGTCAAATAAACTTATCAGTCTTAACTTTACCCGACCAAGATGTATTTATTTCCCTGTAGCTACACATATGAAATTTGTAAGGATCAAAACCTCAGGCGCTGTGCAGTCCATTCATAACCTGGCAGAACAATGATCTTCAAGTGAAAGCATTTATATGTATGGAAATAACACATCAACTTGAGTTTGCTTAAAAAAAGGCTGAGCTGAAAATAACCATATATGGTAGGCTGCAGAAAAAAGAGACGTCTATAGCAACTGCAGGTCAGATCAGGATTTTTTTAGAGTCTCAGTAAGAGGCAGAGTACAAATTTCACAGTGGCCCCCTCCCTCTGGGCATTATGCCCCCCCCCAAAAATGTACGCCCTATGGCCACCATGGCCTTTTTACTCATGCTGCTGTCAAAATCTCAGGTTGCTTTGAAAGTGTCTCTGTAGCAGTCCTTGCATCTTGGATTGGCTGTCTGCATATACTAAACTGCTAACTTCTAACTAACTAGTTAACTCTCTGCTCCAGTTGCCAGCACCACCGCTCTCTCTCTGGCCCTGCTCAGACCTGGTATTAATATGCATCTTCACTGATATGATCACAAGTGGTCAGCTCTGAGTAAGTCAGTTCACATCTGCTTTGATATGTGTCTCCAGTGATCAGATATACCTGTTTTGGGGTCATTGATGTCAGTCTCAACAGAATGCTGTCTTATCTTAGCTCTTGAGGATCCTGTTAAAATAATGAAAGATATAAAATGGTAGCTAATTGACAAGACACCCTCACTGTCTGAATGAAAGGCATCTATAGTAAGACAAATATTACCACTAAAAACAGATCAGAGTAAAGCAGGGCTCCACCCTAGTTTCTTCAACACTGGTGCTCCTTGATGAATCCAATCATATCCAATAATCAATAATCCACAGAAAGAAGCAGTGACTTTCATATAACATATTAATTTCTGTACTAATGTGTCCACAGTTAAACTGATTCAAAGATTAGTACTTATTAGCTGCTTTGTGACAATTATTTATATATGTTTTTGTTCCAGTATGAAGACTGGTGGTGTATTGTCATTGAGAATGACAGTCATGCAAATAGATGTTCATAAAATTAAAGCAAACAATTGACATTTATACAACTGAAACCATTTCATGAAATGAAATTAAACTAATGTGTGGGCCAACATATTCCATAGGTGGTTAAATATTGCATGAAAGGTGTGAAATACCTGTTTTAGGGTCATCACTGTCAGACTCATCAGGCTGCCGTCTTTTCTTAGATCTTGAGGATTCTGTTAGAATAAGAAATGATGAGTGCATTGTAACCAACGGCCCAGGGCCTATTAAAGGTTATGCAGTACAAGGTATAAGAGAGTGGCTCTTCTGTAAGAACAGAGTGGATGTAGGATCCTAATCTATCACTGATGTGATATGTTAAAGACAAACTAAATTTAGGGACTGCTGTAAATCTGTGTTTGGACCCAAAACATGACTGTTATTGAAGGTCTCATCTCATTTCTCTTCCTCTTTACGAAAATAAAGAGGGGGCAAATTTTCCTGCTCTTCACTGAGCAGGAAAATTCTGCAAATTGTGTTTTAATTCCATTATTTTTGTAAAGACAGGTTACTAACAAAGAGCTCAGAGTGAATATATATTGTGTGAAATACCTGGTTTAGGGTCATCAATGTCAGACTCAACAGGTTGTTGTCCTTTGTTAGACCCTGAAGGTCCTGTTATAATGAATGAGTACATTAATACATGAAAGTGACAGCTACAGCAACACACCTCACTATCTGAATGAAAGTTAAAATAATAAGTCAGTTATTATCTGTCTAATTTGTCAATATTTGTAAAAACAAGGAAACTGGCATATGGATGATCTTTACGTGCACTCACTATTGGTGTTGGAAGGTAAAAACAACTGACATGTACCCCACCTGATGACTGAGAGCAGAGAGATGAGTCCCTCTCTCCTTCCGTCTCTGAGAGGTCCCTGTCCATAGCTTCTGGGACGTCCTCTGGACATGGATAACAAAGCTTAATATGATGTAAACAGATATTTACTCTTAAATAAACCAAACTTACTTAAGTGTAAGTTGTCTTTACCATTGGCATCAATTTGGATTTGGTCCAGGCTCATTCCCTGGAAGTCTGATAGCCGTCCTTGTTCGAGGGCAAGCAGCACTTTGCTGACTTTGGCTAACTCCAATGTTCCTTCAGGCAGTCTGTAGTACTGTCTATGGACCTGGATGTTGTGACCAAGAAAATTTACCAGTGTGTCCATCTCATTATCTCTCAGGTTGAGGACTGTGGACAGTGATGATACCTGCTTTCTCAGTTTGGTTGAGGAGTTGAGAGTTTCAGGATGCTTGGCCCCACATTGCCTTGCAAGCTGTCTGATGGCATCTGATCCCCTCAAATGAGTCTCTGCTTCAGGTCTGGCGAAGAAAAAGGGACTGTCATCAGGCACACCACAGGTCCGCCGATGTGCAACCAAGGTCTCCATTGAGGACATCATGTCTGGTGTAAGAAGGATGGGAACTTTCCTGTTTCTTTTCCCCCTTATTTCAATGCGCTGAAAATGTTTTTGCTCTAACTCAGACAGTCCTAGTGCAACATCTGAATGGACTCCTGAAGTGTCTCTTAGGGTAAATGCACTGAGCGGCATCTTTGAAACTTCACCCTCTCTTCTGCGATTAAACAAGATCACCTCACAGAGAGTCACGTTGGCCAGCTTAGACAAGTTCTTCTTATTTGGAAGATTCTCCAGCTTGCCCTTGTATTCCTCCCTGCACTTGTCAAGGTGCATGTGCATTTTTTTCACATCTTCTGTGAAAGGAAGGAGCTGAGGAGTGTTCCATTTCCCCTCTTTTAGAGTCTGTAGGGCACGTGATGACACACACACATCCCACTTTTTCTCATCAAGATTCCGGGTTGTCTTCACGTTCTTGAGAAATTCCTCATTATCAGACTCGGCCATCTGTGCTACACCTTCAAGAATATCTGCAATCTTCTTAAGTGCATGGCCCAGCTTCAGAGCCAAGGATGGAGTTTTGTAGAGGTTTTTTTCTTCATCAAAACCAGCAACACCCTTAACTGCTTCAACCACAAAGTTGAAGTTGGAAGGTACATAGAAATCCTCAATTTGTTTCAGTCTGCCAGCTTTCTGTGACAGTTCAATTAATCGTCCTATTTCTCGCATCTTCTGTCTTATGTACTCATGTTTGGTCTTGTCATGTCCATGCTTAGCATACAAATGTTCTCCAAGTCTCAAAATGCTTTTCTCCTGTTTGATAATGTTTGTGACTTCATCTTGGTGCATAGCATTCGCCAGCTCCCAAACCTTTCTTTTAACAGATAGGACAGCACAGACAGGAGTTATTTTTGCTGTCTTCATCTGGATAGGTTCTGGACCGTCTCCCTCTCCTGCAAGTCTTCTGTGATGTCTTGTGTTTCACCAGTGGAACTTCGCTCATAAGACCATCAGGTTTCTCTGAAGTGCTTTCATGTACTGAGTCTTTTGATGGAACATATTCAAAACTACAGCTTTCAGTGCAGCTTAAAGAAGCTTCTGATCCATCAGACACCCTGGAGATCTGTTCGAGGTATGCTTTGGTAATCTGAAAATGGCATATACAAGAAGCTTATAGCTAAATTATCTGCAGGAAACATTAACTATATGTGGAAATGTTAAGTTGCCTATGAGACACCTTTAAAACCTGGGTAACTGAACACTGTCAGAGTTGTGTTAAGAGCTACAAGTTTAATAGAGAGCCACAGAGCTTACTTCTACTGACTATTTTATTTACAGAAGGATTAATCTGAAATTAGTGTGAACTTTGTTTCCTCTTATAAGAGTAAAGGGTCCTGATTTCAGAGTGCAAACTTACAATTATGGTGTCAAATCTTCTCAGCTGTGGTACATCTGGGTCATCACCAACATCGGAAAGTGAGCTAGCAGGCATGCATGTACCTGCGCAGCTGTCACAATCTGGGCTTGACTCCTGTGGTAAAAAACACAAGCACATTTGTGACGTCAGGACCAATTTTCTACACTGCCACTGTTTTAAAAGCAGCCTGGGCCTATGAGGTGGTGTAAAGAACTCTGTGGTGAATGTACAGTTGGGACCAATGTTTGGTAGTTTTTCTGTGTGTGTTGGATTGATGACTTAGCTAAAATCTTAAAGTGATAGTTGTGATTATGTGATGTGCGGTTCTGTGAGGTAGTCGTGGATAGTCAGTGTGTTACAAGCAGTAGATTCAGATCACCGTGCTGCCAGTTTAGTAAAGCAGCAGAAGCACTGGGACAGAAGCAGAGTGATCAACTGCTGTGTTCAGGGTCAGCAGGAAAAATGTGTTTTAGACACTTTTAAAAGACCAAACCTGTGCCTCCTCACACATCTTTTCTTAATCAAAAATTAAAACTTAATGTATAAGAAGCAGCAAATCATAGTCTATGTATGGTTTATGTAGTTTTGCAATACAGTAACACAAGTAAGGTTTGGCTATGCTTTTCCAGATTTATTTGATGATCTAAATAATTACCTAAACAGACAAATGAAATAAATAATCCTATAAAACAGTTTATTCAGTACATAAGGTAAAATTTAACATAAATCTATTTCCATCAAAATATCTACAATTTCCTTTTATCCAGAGAGCTAAGATTTGGGCATTCCATATTCCAGCTATTCACATAATCTCCAGTGTTTCACTAAAATCATATTAGAATATTGCAGTTTGAATATTGTATCATAACTGAAAATTGTGCTGTCAAATAACGACAGTGGCCCCAGCAACATTACCTGTGTTTGGGATTTTATGCATTCCATGTGCCTGGATAAGGATTTACTATGATGCTTCCTCAGGTGATCCAGGCGTGCCCTGAACCCAGTGAGCTGCTCACTGCATCTGCAGGAGGTTAAACATAAAGGTTCATCTACTTGATGTAACATCGGACCCGGAAATACAACATTAAAAAAATCTGATGAAAATATTTATAATTTTAGGAGTTACTTAACAGTTAACTTAGTTATAGGTTAGCCAATAAAACTTTATTATTTCTACATCATATGGAGATAAAAGAAATCAAATCCATGCTTAAACTGAGAAAAGAAAAAATTAACAAACTCAAACTTTCAAGAAGCTCTTACATGACCTTCAAATGGCAACAGGAAGACTAATTAGCTCATTCTTTATTAAGATGTTCTCACTCATTTAGCTGTGTAAAGCCTCCGGGCCTGTAGCTGAATCAAGACCTTAAACTTCGCTGTAAGTTCATGAACATGTGAGGAGGCCGCAGTCAGGAGCACCGTAGCGGGTTCAGATGCTCTCACACCTGAATATCAGGCTAGCTACCTGCCTTCAGACTGAACCTGAGGCAGGTACACAGTAAACACCGAGACAAACGACAGCCCGTTGCAAAAAACACAGTGAAACGACAGCTCAAAGTCGTAGTTTGCTAAAAATAATATCGTTCAACAGCCGCCAGTGACAAGCTAGGTAGCGTTAGCATCCGCGACCCGTGCGATGCTAATAACAGCATTAAATCAGTAAAAAGCGGCGGAGAAGGAGGCTGCAAACACGATAAAACACGATAAAACACGATAAAACTCAAGCCTCCGAACATTAACGCTCATTAAAGCTTTAGTTTGATGTACTCACTCAGTTTCCATCAAGTTTTCCTTCCGCGGCCATGACTCCTCTCGTCGCCGTCCGTCGCCGTCTTGTTTCCCCCTCACACCCGCAGCGGCTCGATAAGGTCCGTCACAGGGGGGGATGGGCGAGGTAGCGCTGGGGACCGCCAAAGTCAGGAGAGGTGTGTTCCTCCCTCACCTGCTGCCACTGACCGAGGGAGGGGCCCCTAACATCACAGGGTGGGGGGGCGAGGTAGCGCTGGGGACCGCCAAAGTCAGGAGAGGTGTGTTCCTCCCTCACCTGCTGCCACTGACCGAGGGAGGGGCCCCTAACATCACAGGGTGGGGGGGCGAGGTAGCGCTGGGGACCGCCAAAGTCAGGAGAGGTGTGTTCCTCCCTCACCTCCTCACCTGCTGCCACTGACCGAGGGAGGGGCCCCTAACGTCACAGGGTGGGGGGGGGGCGAGGTAGCGCTGGGGACCGCCAAAGTCAGGAGAGGTGTGTTCCTCCCTCACCTGCTGCCACTGACCGAGGGAGGGGCCCCTAACGTCACAGGGTGGGGGGGCGAGGTAGCGCTGGGGACCGCCAAAGTCAGGAGAGGTGTGTTCCTCCCTCACCTGCTGCCACTGACCGAGGGAGGGGCCCCTAACGTCACAGGGGGGGGGCGAGGTAGCGCTGGGGACCGCCAAAGTCAGGAGAGGTGTGTTCCTCCCTCACCTGCTGCCACTGACCGAGGGAGGGGCCCCTAACATCACAGGGTGGGGGGGGGGCGAGGTAGCGCTGGGGACCGCCAAAGTCAGGAGAGGTGTGTTCCTCCCTCACCTGCTGCCACTGACCGAGGGAGGGGCCCCTAACATCACAGGGTGGGGGGGCGAGGTAGCGCTGGGGACCGCCAAAGTCAGGAGAGGTGTGTTCCTCCCTCACCTCCTCACCTGCTGCCACTGACCGAGGGAGGGGCCCCTAACGTCACAGGGTGGGGGGGGGGCGAGGTAGCGCTGGGGACCGCCAAAGTCAGGAGAGGTGTGTTCCTCCCTCACCTGCTGCCACTGACCGAGGGAGGGGCCCCTAACATCACAGGGTGGGGGGGGGGCGAGGTAGCGCTGGGGACCGCCAAAGTCAGGAGAGGTGTGTTCCTCCCTCACCTGCTGCCACTGACCGAGGGAGGGGCCCCTAACGTCACAGGGTGGGGGGGCGAGGTAGCGCTGGGGACCGCCAAAGTCAGGAGAGGTGTGTTCCTCCCTCACCTGCTGCCACTGACCGAGGGAGGGGCCCCTAACGTCACAGGGGGGGGGCGAGGTAGCGCTGGGGACCGCCAAAGTCAGGAGAGGTGTGTTCCTCCCTCACCTGCTGCCACTGACCGAGGGAGGGGCCCCTAACGTCACAGGGTGGGGGGGGGGCGAGGTAGCGCTGGGGACCGCCAAAGTCAGGAGAGGTGTGTTCCTCCACGGTTCCTCCCTCACCTCCTCACCTGCTCAGGTCAGTGCAGCGAGTTTATTGCACTGCGGAAACTGTTTTACCAAAATAAAAGACATACGAAAGTAAAATATTTTATAAATATGGGTTTTTATTCAATTCTAAATGCTTAATTCATGTTAATTATCATGCATATTATTTATAAATAAACAAGCATGCCTGTGGTGACATGGATTTAACAGGTGTTTGACTGTATGACTGGAACATTATTATTTATTTATTTATTTAACTAATAAAGATTACTAACTGAGTTCAAAGTGGAAGCCTCTACCTGAAGCTGCAGGTAGCAGCGCATTTCCCTCCTGTTCCTGGTTGAGCTGTTCCAAGTTTCTGTGGATGAAAACCCAACATTTCCTGTTTGCGCTCCTTCACATTAAAAGTATTGCATCGGCAAATGTGCATGATGCTTTTATTGTGAAGAAGACAATAGGAAATGTAATATGTTTGTCACAAAGTTAGCAGAGATTATTAGTGGTGCATTTCTTCAATAAAAACAGGTCCAATTAACCAGATATGGACTTAATACGTTGTTTGTTCTGCAGATCAGTTTGAATCAAGATCTGTTTGATTATTTTGAAAACCTATTTTCTGGTTGCTCAACATAAACCTCACAAGGAAGATCAGCAGGCTAGATCCATTTGCTTCACAGTTGGAAAAAACCAAGTCATTCGCACCCCCCACCCATTCTCTTCTCTTATCAGGCATAATGAGACACTTTAAATCTAAATCTAGGTCTAAATGACTGTTAAAGCTCCTGTTGTAAATCAGAGCTGCACAATGCAAGTGCATAACTCTAAATTTCTCTAACACAACATATACACAGCCATTTCAAATATGTTTCATCAGTTTTCCTCAGCCGTTCAATTTTGATGGAGTGAATAAGGTGTAGCATTGACATCTCAGTACCACTTTCATACCAGCTTCCTGCAAACATTAGCAAAGTTAGCATCACAACCACAGTTTGCGGACAAAGGCTAATTACGCTAAATTATAACAGCTAACTGCCACTTAAACAACAGTGTACTGTCAGATGATAAGCTAGCTAGCTAGCTAGCTAGTTGGTACATGCATATTTAATAAAACTCAAGTTTCAAGAACACCTAATACAATAGTAACTCTGTTGTTTTTTAAAACCAGGAACCAGTTTAGACTAAGCCTATTTGCATCAATCACCTAATTTTATCCAGATCCAGCCTCTATAAATTATAGACCTGGGGCCTCATATTAAACAAAGCCTTGTGTTGAAGTATGCATGAACCTTGTATTTGGTTTATTTCACATACTACTGTATTTATGTCCACCATGCACTATTTTCAATATACATGTTGAAACCAGTTATGCATCAGGCGAAAGGTCAGGCTATCCAAATCTTTTCCAACTTGATACATTAGTTTATCGATGGACATAAATGACTCGCACAGACTAACAGGCTTGTTGGAAAGTATTCTCTAGTTTAACAGGAAAAACAGTAAGTCTCTAGCTTAAACCATTGAGGAGTAAGGATACTCTATGTATATCACATACATGATATTTCGGGATGTATGTGTTCCCATGGGCTTGAGAAGAGTTGATTTTAAATTAATTTAACTTAGAAATTCATTGTTTAACACCCACCGCACACCCTGCCAGCTTGTAGCCTTTTCCTGATATTGGTTATCATAAGTGAATCACTGCTTGAATCAGTACACCTTGCAACTAAATTAGTCAGTCAATTTGTGCATCACATATTTGCACATTGTGTTGTGTCGTGGATCAGTCTGATTACATTGGGCTGGCTATAAATTGCGCTTTAATGTAGGCCGGGTTAACATCATTGTCCCATACTGCTGGTGTGGCATGGCTGAGGGACGACTGGCATTGTCCTGACTGGTCTGCCAGTCCCCTCTGGACTTCCTCTTTGTACAGTATATCACAATATAAATAGTTAAGCATCCTCCAGATATGTTTTAAACTCTGTAAAAATAGTCTGCTATGATAAATATTTTGTTGAAGATGGTTTTCCCACATGAAAAGTAAAAAAAATAAATAAAAGGATTGTGCTATAAGTTCATCTACTCTGATTTTCTCATTTTAAAAAATCTCTATCAGGCCTTGGCCCCGCCCACATCAAAGAGACTCAGCCACATGTTTGAGCCTCAGTCAGACCCAGACTCAAGAGTTTTTGAGGAGTTTAATGTGCACTGAAATCAGCGGCTAGAAGACATATCAGAACGGTAAGCATAGGTAATTGGTTATGTTGTTTGTTAGCTTGCAGCTGGCAGTGGCTGACTTAGTGTTAGTGGCTGTGCTAATGCTAACTCTAGCTCTCTGTACTGACAAGGATACATGCTGAAGGAGCAGTGCGTATCAAGATTGTCAGTGTTAGAGCAGACTCAGATGACGAGTCTGTTGAGACCAGAATCAGAGACTAGCAGACACATCAGAATGGTTAGCATAGGTAGCATCTTTTATTTGTTTGTTAGCAGTGGCTGACATAGTGTTTGCGGTTGTGCTAATGCTAACTCTGGCTCTCTGTACTGACAAGGTTTAAGGTGTATTTAGCCCCCGTCCCCACAAGTTGACAGGATTGGTTCCTTAGGTTCTATGACGTGGAAGTAAGCTGTCTGAATCTGTTTTTATGAGACTGTCACTGGTTCACTGCAGTTCAAGGTTGAAACACTCAGTCATGGTGTTTCACCCATCATATGTCTAGTATCATATAAAAATATCATATGAACATGTTAACAAGGTGAAACACTTGTTTTAATTGGACAGTCTTTAAATATTTGTTGAGTTAAAACATTTCCTCACATCAAACAGTCCCTTTGGATTCCAGACTGACAATGAAAATTTACCAAGAATTGACTGCAAACAGAATACACAAACTAAAATATATAACTGACTTCAAATATCTCTGAGGAAAATTTGTGATATAGGAATATAGAAATAAAATTTATTTTACCTGACCTTACCTTTGTTCAGCTTTGCTGTTCTTGTTCTGCTGTATGTCTTCAGTAACAGTATGTAAGTTCAAGAGAAACAAAAAACTCAAGTCAAATTTCAGGTCACTGCAGGTCTTTCTTGTCTGTTGTGGTGCGACTGGAGTACATGACTTGTACAGCCATACATAAGGATGTTCTCTATTGTGCATTGGTAGCGGTTTGGGATGTCCGATGCACTTCAGGGTCCTCAGATAAAGAAAGGTGCTACCAGGCCTTCTTGACCAAGTGTGAGGTATTCAGGCTCCATGTCATGTTTTATCCTATTAGACATTTTTGTTAAATTCTGTCCTAATCCAATCAATTCCAAATTATGGCCAAAAATATTTTTTGTGAGGTCACAGTGACCTTGACCTTTGAGCACAAAGATTTAATGAGTTCATCCGTTGGTCCAAGTGGACATTCATACCAACTTTGAAGGTGTTAGGTGTTCCTGATATATTGTGTTCATGAGAATGTGACTGACCTTTTGAATATACTATCATTATTGTCATCATTTCATCATTATCATACAATCATACTCTGCATTTATGTTCAATTTGATCATAAGTATTCTTGAGCTATGGCCACAAACGTGTTTTATGAAGTT
This sequence comes from Trachinotus anak, assembly GCF_046630095.1. Taxonomy (NCBI): domain Eukaryota; kingdom Metazoa; phylum Chordata; class Actinopteri; order Carangiformes; family Carangidae; genus Trachinotus; species Trachinotus anak. The sequence continues at coordinate 144,529 of NW_027273868.1, forward strand.
ACAATAACCTTTGACCACCTAATACTGATCAGTTCATCTTTGAGTGCAAATGAATGTTTGTGCCAAATGTAGTGAAATTCCCTCTGTGTGTTCCTGAAATATTGAATTCACAAGAATGAGAGAGACAGACAAGCTGAAAATATAATGCCCGCGGCCATGGCAACCAGCTAGCCAAGTATTACAAAATATGATTAGGGTTACGGTTGTTTTCATAGAACATTATCATGGCACAGTGAAGATGACCTTTGACCTTTTGGATATAAAATGTCATCACTTTATCATTTCATCCTATTGGACATTTGTGTTAAATTTTATCATAATTAGCACATGCATTCTTGAGTTATGGCCAAAATTGTGTTTTATAAGGTCACAGTGATCTTTGACCTTTGACCACCAAAATCTGATCCCTTCATCCTTGAATCCAAGCGAATATTTGTGCTGTAATGTAGTGAAATTCCTTTTGAGCGTTCCTGATATATCACATTCACAAGAATGAGAGTTCACCATGACCTTGAACTTTGACCTTTGACCGCCAAAACCTAATCAGTTAATGTTTAAGTCCAAGTGAATCTTTAATCTTTAAAAAATCCCTCAAGACAGTCTTAAGATATCACATTCAATAGGACAAAAATGTGGTCTGTGAGATCACAGTGACCTTGACCTTTGACCTTTGACCACCAAAATCTAAATCAGTTAATCTATCAGTCCGAGTTGTAAATTGTAAGGGATTCCTTTGAGGAGTTCCTGAGATATTGTATTTACAAGGTCGACTAGTTTTATTATTACATGAATATAATTTTTTTTTATTTATTATTTTTTCATAAGTATTAATTTACATTTTGTATACTTCTGGTGACCACAATTTATATTATCTATTTTTTTTTCAAAAATAAAAAAGCTTTGAAAGAAGTTATAGTGATTGAAAGGGTTCCCCTGTTGATTTTAGACATAGTCATTTGATAAAATTAAAGTTTGATCACATATTTCTTCATGAAATATGAATTTTACTGATATACACACTTTTACACACTCTCAGGAAAATGTCCCCACGGGTGCAAATTTACACACTGCAATACCATCAGTGGCCTCCGGGGGTCAAGTCCGACACACACCATGTCTTGAAAATTGACTTCGTGGGGTCCATTTTTTTTTTTCAAAAAAACTGCACCAGGCATATCAGGAGGCTGTTTTCTATTGGTTGCAATGCTCGTGCCTGTGGGGACCGAGATTTGGTCCCCACGGGTAAAACTGGTCCCCACGGGGTGAGTGATATGTCAGGTCAGGGTCCTCACCAGGATAGAAAAACAAACACACACACACAGACACACACACACACAAAACAATTGAAAACAAATTAAAAAAAAAATGAATCAAATCATTTTTGTTTTGATAAAAAACGAAAACGGGTCCCTCACACCGCTGAGCCAGGACTCCTTTCAACAGCTGTGGGAGAGTGTATTAGACAGGCTCAAATAAACCTGGAGTTGACCCTTGATATTGACCATATTAAATGTATTCTTCTAAATGTTGTGAAAGACACTACCTGATGGAAAGAGGAGACTCTGAGCTTTCATCTGATGTGTAATATGTTTGAATTGAAGCAGGTAAGGATGAAATAAAATGGGTTATATTGGAGCATATCTAAAGGCTGGCTGGAGGCCTGGGTAGCCTGTTGAAAGTCACCTAAACTCTCCAGGGTTTTGTTAGCCACCAGAACATTCACAATAGATACTGTTGTGCTCATTTAAAAGGTCTCCTCCTAACGTTTATTTAGATATGTCACTCAACAAAATCAGACAATACTAGACTGAAAAAGGCGAGGTTTGAAAGAAATGAAACAGGACAAATATGACTTTTTAAATAGTTAAACATATTCATTTATTCATTTTCCTCCTGTTCGTCCTCTTCAACGTCAGTGACTGTTGGGCTGAACTTCTCCCACACCCACCAAAACTGTCCTCTCCTACAATCAAAGAAATATTTAAGATTGACTTTCAAAGACTGAATTTCAAAAACACTATATGCTTCATACAAAGTAAAAATGTCTTCTGCATAATTCTTACCAGGCTTGGTGCAGGTGCAGGTGGTGGTGGCGGATGAAGTGGTCAAGGTGGTGGACGGCCTCGGTGTGAGTAGCAGGGCCCTCCTGCATAGGCCTCCAGCTCCAGGGCCACGGCCTTCAAGAAAAACTGATATAACCACACTGTTTGTGAATGAGGACAAGTGGTTTTTAAAAGTCAATTGAATTCTATGAAGTTAAACTTACAGTCCTGTCCAGTCCTCCTGAGAGGAGAATCATCCATTTTGAACATCCCTAGAGAGTGATAAAGTATCTTTTTTTACCTTTTTGTTATCATCTTTATTATCAGCTGTAAATGAAACAAATACAAGTTTCAGCATGTTTCATGTAAAGTAAAAATGGGTCCTGTTAAGTTCTCACCATGCTTGGTGAAGATGGAGGTGGTGAAGGTGGTCTAGGTGGTAGGGTTGGTGGGGATGGTGGAGGACACGGCTGCATTAAAAGAGTGAAAAAGTCAGTGTGTAAAACCTGTGTACCTGGTAGTTTTCAAAGTAAATTGAACTACTTGAAAGTATAACTACAGTCCACGGTTGTCCACTGCTGTGAGACATCATCAGCTGTGAATGAGAAGAAAAAGAGATGTCATCTTATTTAGCTTTTGTTCTTGGGTGTTTCCTTTGACTTTGTCTGATTTTGTAAATAGACACCAACATGTTGATAGTGACATAAATGCAGCACATGGGCTGAATGGAGGAGGACTTTTTCCCAGTCTCAACTATGTCTGATTCAGCTTCTTTATACCTCACAGGTTGTAGCTTTGAAGGTTTGTGTTTGTTGGAAAGTACAAAATGTGAGGTTAAATTTGATGTATTATTGAAATCATTCAGATGTTTCCAGCAAGAAATACAAGACTATTTTTGATCACACAAGGTCCCTTTCCTGAGATAAAACACAATTATTGATTTTTCAAGGTTCAACATTATATTGCCAAAACAATATTATTGATTGGATCAGTATTTTTCTGAATTAAATAGATTAGTGAATGATGATGATTTTAATGATTTTATTATGCATCATTACATTCTCGTCCTCTGTGTCCCCATGAGGTGGTGAGGGAGGTGAAGGAGGTGGATGTGGTAAAGGAGGTGCAGAGGATCGGGGGAAGTCCTCACTGTAATCACTGTCCTGTAAAATGGTACAGTAGAAAGCTGACAGGGGAAAACCACAGTGTAGAAACACAGGCACAGCTTATAGACAGGTGTTCTCAACTTACAGTACAGCTGAACCACATGGTGGAGGCCTGTAAGGGAAGCAGCATCAAAAACTCACTGAAATACATCCTGTATGTCTGAGTTCTTTATACATGGTGTAAAATCACTTCACTAACATATATGAAGGTGTCAGTCTGTGCAGAAAACAAGTGCACAAAGCAAAAGGTGTGTGCTTACATGGGTGTCATTTTTGACCAGGACTTGTCCTTTACTTCACATATAAAGCAAGTCTCTAGGACAGCCTTCTTCCACCTGCGCAATATTGCTAAAATCAGACCCATTCTATGTCTAAAGGATGCTGAAAAACTAGTTCATGCATTTGTTACCTCAAGACTAGACTACTGTAACTCTTTATTGTCAGGATGTCCCAAAAAATCAGTAAAAAGCCTCCAATTGATCCAGAATGCGGCAGCACGAGTACTGACAGGAACTAGGAAACGAGATCACATCTCTCCTGTGTTAGCCTCTCTGCATTGGCTCCCTGTAAAATCCAGGATAGAATTTAAAATCCTCCTCCTCACCTACAAAGCCATTAATGGTCAGGCACCATCGTACCTTGGAGAGCTTATAGTTCCCTATTTTCCCAATAGGACACTTCGCTCTCTAAATGCAGGTCAACTTGTGGTTCCCAGAGTTTGTAAGAGCAGAATGGGGGGCAGAGCCTTCAGCTATCAGGCTCCTCTCCTGTGGAACCAGCTCTCAGTGTGGGTTCGGGAGGCAGACCCCCTCTCTACCTTTAAGATCAGGCTTAAAACTGTCCTGTTTAGTAAAGCTTATAGTTAGGGCTGGCTCGGGTATGTCCTGACCCATCCCTTAGTTATGCTGCTATAGAGCTAGACTGCTGGGGGATTCCCATGATTCACTGGGCGCTCTCTCTCTATTTCTTTCTCTCTCCCTCTCTCTCTCTTGATGACTTCATGCCATTAACTTTGTTTCCTTTTCTCTCCTCAGTAGTTTGTGCTTCTCCTCTCTCTCCCTCTCTCTGTCCTCATTCTGCAGGTATCTCTGCCTCGGGAGCAGCAGGATCCAGATCCACCACTACTCATCATTACTATTAACCACTGTTATCTGTCATTATTATTGATAACACCATTACCTACACAGCTGTTCCTGGTCTCTCTCTCTCTCTCTTCTCTCCCCTCTCCTCCCCCTCCCCCTCTTTCTATCTTCTCCTAAACCCAACCGGTCGAGGCAGACGGCCGCCCACCCTGAGCCCGGTTCTGTTGGAGGTTTCTTCCTGTTAAAAGGGAGTTTTTCCTCCCCCCTGTCGCCAAGCGCTTGCTCTTTGTGGGAACTGTTGGGTTTTTCTCTGTAACAAAGTAAGGTCTTGACCTGCCCCTGTAAAGTGCCTTGAGATAATGTATATTATGATTTGGCGCTATACAAATAAAATTGAATTGAATTGAATTGAACTTACATGTGTTTCACAGAATACAAACAAACTCAGGTGAGACAACACAGATGAGGGAATTCATTTAAGGTGGACTTACAGGACTGTGGTCCCCACTGCCTACCCCGCTCTCATCTGACATTGTGACCTGTCAGTGAGAACAAGAAGTAAAGACAACAGCTGATAAATAAATGAGATGCTTTTTGTCTTTTATGTAGTCATTTCAACAATTTAACATCTAATATATGTCACCTTCACTCTACGTCTGGTGGTGGAGAAGGAGGTTGATACGGAGGTGGAAATGGTGAAGGAAGAGAAGGAGGTGGCAGATTTTTCAACAAGAAATACAAGACTGTTTTTGATCACTTACCCACACAAGGTCTCCTTCCTGAAATAAAACATAACCATTGATTATTCAAGGTTCAACATTTTATTGCCAGAACAATATTATTGATTGGAACATGTGTTACTCAGTATTTTTCTGAATTAAATAGATTAGTGAATGAAACATGTGATTTTATTATGCATCATTACATTCTCGTCCTCTGTGTCCCCATGAGGTGGTGAGGGAGGTGAAGGAGGTGGATGTGGTAAAGGAGGTGCAGAGGATCGGGGGAAGTCCTCACTGTAATCACTGTCCTGTAAAATGGTACAGTAGAAAGCTGACAGGGGAAAACCACAGTGTAGAAACACAGGCACAGCTTATAGACAGGTGTTCTCAACTTACAGTACAGCTGAACCACATGGTGGAGGCCTGTAAGGGAAGCAGCATCAAAAACTCACTGAAATACATCCTGTATGTCTGAGTTCTTTATACATGGTGTAAAATCACTTCACTAACATATATGAAGGTGTCAGTCTGTGCAGAAAACAAGTGCACAAAGCAAAAGGTGTGTGCTTACATGTGTTTCACAGAATACAAACCAATTCAGGTGAGACAATATAGATGAGGGAATTAATTTAAGGTGGACTTACAGGACTGTGGTCCCCACTGCCCCCGCTCTCATCTGACATTGTGACCTGTCAGTGAGAACATAGAGTGATAAAGTATTTTATTTTTACCTTTATCTATTATCTTTATCATCAGTGGTAAATGAAAAAACAAGTTTCGACATGTTTCATATAAAATACAAATGTCTCCTGCATAATTCTTACCAAGCTTGGTGGAGGTGGAGGTGGAGGAGGTGGAGGTAGTGAGGTTGGTGGAGGAAACGGCTGCATTAAAAGAGTGAAAAAGTCAGTGTGTAAAACCTGTGTACCTGGTAGTTTTTCAAAGTAAATTGAACTACTTGAAAGTATAACTACAGTCCACGGTTGTCCGCTGCTGTGAGACATCATCAGCTGTGAATGAGAAGAAAAAGAGATGTCATCTTATTTAGCTTTTGTTCTTGGGTGTTCCAGATTTTACAGGTTGTTTTAGCTTAGAAGGTTTGTGCTTGTTGGAAAGTACAAAATGTGAGGGTTAATTTGATGTATGATGTCAATAATTCATAGAAGGTTGGATCTAAGGTTTATTTTGATATGTCACTCAACTAGTCCACACAACTAGTTCTCCACAGAGGAGCGTCATCCAATCACCCTAGGGACTGAAAACGTATTTTTACCTTTATTGATTATCTTTATCATCAGCTGTAAATGAAATGAATAAAAGTGTCAACATATTTCATATAGTGTAAAAATGTCTCCTGCATAATTCTTACCAGACTTGGTGGAGGAGGTGGAGGTGGAGGTGGTGGAGGTGGTGAGGTTGGTGGAGGACACGGCTGCATTAAAAGAGTGAAAAAGTCAGTGTGTAAAACCTGTGTACCTGGTAGTTTTTTAAAGTAAATTGAACTACTTGAAAGTATAATTACAGTCCACGGTTGTCCACTGCTGTGAGACATCATTAGCTGTGAATGAGAAGAAAAAGAGATGACATCTTATTTAGCTTTTGTTCTTGGGTGTTTCCTTTGACTTTGTCTGATTTAGTTCCACATTTTACAGGTTGTTTTAGCTTAGAAGGTTTGTGCTTGTTGGAAAGTACAAAATGTGGGGGTTAGTTTGCTGTATGTGCATAGCTAATTGTCAGGGGTGAAAACAAAAAGAACATTACATTTACTGTCCTTACTATAAAAAAGTCGGTTTTTTTTCTGCATTTGTACTTCCTAAGTTCTTACCGAAATAAGTCGCTTAGTGTGTCGCTTACAGTAGCTCTGTTTATCACAAGTTGTGTGTGTGTGTGTTTACTAATCAAATGGCAGTCGCGCCCGGGCGGTGCTAGCAGTAGCGAACAGTAAAACAATGCACAACAATGCAATAAAACTAAAGACGATGCCAGTATGGTCTAAAGTAAGCATTATTGTGTCTCGGACATAGACTGTAAAAACGGGTCGTACCTACTGTTTTTAATCGCTGGTTTGTGCACCGCCCGGCGGGCATACCAAGTGACGAAAATCAAACATCTTTAGTATTGCAGGTGCATGCTGGGTCCGGCCAATACGGTAGATGGTGAAATGTCCTGCGTGGATCCTCCAGCGGTGACTTGGGAGTTTATTGAGGAGTGTTTCACCGTCAGTGAGGGTGTGAGTGGACAGTCTCATTCAGCTCTAATGTTCAACATGTTGAGGAGCGCAGCAGGACAGAGGCTGAGTGGACGCTGACATCAACATGACTCTAACTCTAACCTGGAGCACACTGTGGAGGACTTTGCAGTGCATGAGGCACAAAATGACGTCCAGACAGGTGAGAACAATAAAACTGTTACTCTCCCTCCCGAGGGACGTCAACAATCACTGCGTTGCCTAGTAACACGTTGATTTGTGCGCATGTGCCATAACCAAGTCCTTCTAGGTTTTGTTATGTCAGTGGTTATAGCAGGAGTGTAACAAATGCTGCCTCTCTTGCTTTCTTGGTGGTTCCTGTTGCCATGGCGCCGCGGATGGCTGCCTCGGTGTGTTGGTGCGCACTTTTTTGCCTTATTTTCTTCATAAATTCAGTTTTCTGCTTTGGTTTCCGGAGCTCTTTCACCAGAGAAGAGCTCATTAACATCAGAGAAACAGCTCCAGAGGATTTCCACCTTTCTCGACTCACCTGTGGGATTATTGGACATTTTGGTCAGAGGTCACTGACCGTTGCTGACGTGCCGGTGCGCTTGCGCGTCTCCGCCGGCGCGGACTCCGCACACCGCTCCCAGGTATCTTTCTCTCCAAGGTGCGTTCACTGCCCAACAAGCTGGATGAACTTCAGCTACTGGTGCAGAAGAACAGAGACTTTTCTTCATCTTCCGTCCTGTGCTTCACGGAGACGTGGCTGTGTGGATCGATTCCGAACTCTGCGCTGGAGCTGGCCGGCTTCCAACTCTTCAGAGCGGATCGCGACACAGAGCTGTCCGGCAAAACCAAAGGTGGAGGAATCTGCTTTTATGCAAACAGTGGCTGGTGCAGAGACGTGACAGTGATCCTGCAGCACTGTTCTCCTGACCTGGAGACTTTCATCATAAACTGCAGGCCCTTCTACTCCCCCCGTGAGTTCACCTCATTCATCCTGGTCGGTGTTTACATCCCACCACAGGCCACAGCAGATACTGTGTGTGGAGCGGACCAACCCGGACTCCGTAGTTATTGTCCTTGGTGACTTTAACAAAGGGAACCTCAGCCACGAACTGCCCAAATACAGACAGTTTGTTAATTGCCCGACCAGAGAGGGGAACACTCTGGACCACTGTTACCCCACAATCAGTGGTGCTTATCACGCCGTCCCCCGGGCTGCACTGGGCCACTCTGACCATGTCATGGTCCACCTGATTCCCACATACAGACTGAAACTAAAACTGTGTAAACCTGTTGTTTACAAGAACCTCCAAGAACCTCCAACTGCATCAATCACCAGAACAAATTCCTTGTATGTGGAAACATACTTGGCAATAAAACTGATTCTGATTCTGATTCTGATTCTGATTCATGTGTGTGTTTGCTGCTAATTCTATAAGAAATGTCAGGCTGTTTCATTTATGTGACTGAATAGTATTTGTTGCACACACCATGTTGTCCACAGTTCTTTTTATTTCTTGTCATTTTTCAAAAAAAGGTTGTTTATTTATAAATGATAGTTTATTGTGTGCATAAAGGTGCTGTCTGTAGAAATGCAATTTATTAAATCGGACATGAATGAACCGATCTCTCTCAATTCATCACAGGAATTTGTGGCTGCACAAGTGCCCTCTGTCTGCCTTCTGACCACAAGAGTGTCCTGTCAAACTTCACCAACTGCACCTGAGTCTGCTCTCAAACCACATCAGCCACTGCAAGTAAGAGGGCTCATCAGCCTCTATTAGGTTCATGATTTGAATGTTTCTTTGTATTTTATTTTCTGCTTGACCTGTAGGTGGCCAGCCTAAAACGCTGAATGTCTGCTAAATATTTCTCTTGATTTTGTTCGGTGGAGAGATGTGGAGCTGTAAGGAGTGTAGTGTATCTCTGTCTGGTAGATATGAGCTGCTGAAACATTTTAGACTACAGCACCGCCAGAGGCAGCGTTACCCATGCCCACACCATGTCAGGCACAAAGATGAATGAGTTCTTAGAAGAACTGCACTACTCGCCCCTCTCCATGAACATTCTTGAAGGTGTTTTTCAGAAACCTAGTCCCACAACTGATAAGTCTGTGATAACAGAAGTAGCCACAGCTCTCTGTGCATCTAACACTATCTGTAGTGCAACAATGCACTTTTAAGCACAAAATAAAAAAAGTTTCCATTGTGCAGTCAACAGTTAGGATTGCTTAAAAATGCATGTTCTATCAACCTAGCCAGCAAAAAATGGGCAACTGGACTGTGTTAGAACACGAGAAAGGTTTACTGCAGGAATCACTCATGAACAACATCTTATATCATGGTAGCGAAAAGCATTCTGGGTAGAAAACCACACAGCATTGTGGGTAATGTAGTATTGAACTTGTATTTTTTTTATTGAATAATCAAATCAAACAGATTACATCCAACTAGGCAACTATCCAGATTCGAACAATATTCAAATGATAACTTTAAAGTGCTTAAACTCGAACAATAAACATTAAGTTGCAAACGTGTATATTGAAAACAAATGGCTTTTAATGTTGTGACCTCCTCATCCACTCTGCTGTTTGGTTGAGATAGTGTTTCTGAAAGCTCTTTTGTTGTTTTACATATTCTCTGGTTTGCAGACTGACAGCATTGATGTGAGACGAGAATGCATCCTCACAGGACTTGTGTCTACGTGAACGAAGATCCAGAGAAGCTGGTGAGGGAATACTTGGTATGTTAATTTACCGTATCTACCTACCTACCTTCACTAAGGGGATGATCAAAGTTGGAATAGATGGGGTTCCTCTTGGTACCAATTGGCTTTAAACTTCAGAAAAGATAAGGCCTTAAAACATTGTGAAATGAACCTTCTTGCCTACTGCATTCGTTCCACAAGTTTTTTAAGGTATGTGACAGGAATTGCTTTCCAAACTTTCTTAAGTTCATCAATGAGAGACTGCTGATTCGTGGGACGCACTTTTCTGACTGATTGATCCAATTTGTCCCACACAAGCTCAATTGGAGAGAGGTCTGGAGACTGAGGGGGCCAAACCATCTTTCGAAGAACACCTTCCTCTTCTTTTTTGTCTAGGTTACCCCGACAGAGCTTGGAATAATGCTTAGAATCAGAATCAGAATCAGTTTTATTACCAAGTATGTTTCCACATACAAGGAATTTAAAATATTATTTAAAATAAGAGGTAGAATTTACAAGTTCAAAATTAAAATAAGATTAAAATAAAATTAAGATAAAAAATATACAACAAAGATGTGGGATATTTGCAATAATGATAAAGACATGGGGAATGTAGTGCAAAAAAAAATAGACAATGTAAATAATATATAAATATAATCTGTATAGATATTTACACTGTGCATGTAACGGGAATGAGCAGTAGTTCTATAGGGGGACAGGGGGATCAGTGACAGTGGGGCTCTCTAGCCTTGTTGATAAGGCTGATAGCAGCAAGAAGAAGCTGTTTTTGTGGCGAGAGGTTTTGGTCCTGAAGGACCGCAGCCTCCTACCAGAGGGGAGTGTCTCAAAGAGTTTGTGTCCAGGGTGGGAGGAGTCAGCTACAATCTTCCCTGCACGCCTCAGGGTCCTTGAGGCGTACAGGTCCTGGAGGGATGGTAGATTGCAGCCAATCACCTTCTCAGCAGAGTGGATGATATGCTGCAGTCTGCTTTTGTCCTTCTCAGTGGCAGCAGCGTACCAGATGGTGATGGAGGAGGTGAGGATGGACTCGATGATGGAGGTGTAAAAGTTCATCATCATAGTCCTTGGCAGGTTGAACTTCTTCAACTGCCTCAAGGAATACATCCTCTGCTGGTTTCTTGATGAGGGAGCTGATGTTCAGCTCCCACTTGAGATCCTGTGTGATGGTGGTTCCCAAGAAGCGGAAATGCTTCACGGTGGCCACGGGGGAGTCGCACAGGGTGATGGGGGTGGGTGGGGCTAGGCTCTTCCTGAAGTCCACTATCATCTCCACTGTCTTCAGAGCGTTTAGCTCTAGGTTGTTCTGCCTGCACCAGGTCACCAGACGCTCAGTCTCCCACCTGTAGGCAGACTCATCGCCATCAGAGATGAGTCCAATGAGAGTGGTGTCGTCTGCAAACTTCAGGAGCTTGACAGACTGATGGCTGGAGGTGCAGGTGTTGGTGTACAGGGAGAAGAGCAGAGGAGAAAGAACGCAGCCTTGCGGGGATCCAGTGCTGATGGTCTGGGAGTCAGACACGTGCTTTCCTAGCTTCACGTGCTGCCTCCTGTCAGACAGGAAGTCGGTGATCCACCTGCAGGTGGAGTCAGGCACGCTCAGCTGGGAGAGCTTGTCCTGCAGCAGAGCCGGGATGATGGTGTTGAAGGCAGAGCTGAAGTCCACAAACAGGATCCTGGCATAGGTCCCTGAGGAGTCCAGGTGCTGGAGGATGAAATGGAGAGCCACGTTGACGGCGTCGTCTACAGACCTGTTGGCTCTGTAGGCGAACTGCAGGGGGTCCAGGAGTGGGTCAGTGATGGATTTGAGGTGGGACAGGACAAGGCGCTCAAATGATTTCATGACCACAGAGGTCAGGGCAATGGGTCTGTAGTCACTTAGTCCTGTGGGCCTTGGTTTTTTGGGGACAGGGATGATGGTGGAGGATTTGAAGCAGGCTGGCACGTGGCAGGTCTCCAGTGAGGTGTTGAAGATGTCCGTGAACACTGGAGACAGCTGATCAGCACAGTGCTTCAGGGATGATGGAGAGACAGAGTCAGGACCGGCTGCTTTGTGGGGGTTCTGCTTCTTAAAAAGCCTGCTGACATCTCTCTCCAGGATAGAGAGAGACGTTCCTTTGGTAGGGGAGAAGGAGGGGGGTTCTGATGTGGCTAGTTGTGGAGGTGCCAGGGCCCCTGCTGAAGTGGGGGAGGAGAAGCTGGTGGTCCGGAGGTGGTGGCTGGACTCGCGGGGGTTGGCTGCATTAAAAGAGTGAAAAAGTCACTCTTTTCAGTAAAGTGCCTGTGCTGACTGATGTGGAACAACTCACCACCCTCCATCATCTCCATAACTATCAGAAGCCGCGCTCTTGGGCTAGACTCATGTGGGAACTGGACACTATGGGCATAAACCTCCAGGATTTGCACTATGTTTGGGTGGTGTGTAAAACCTGTGTACATGGTAGTTTTCAATGTAAATTGTGAACTACTTGAAAGTATAACTACAGTCCACGGTTGTCCACTGCTGTGAGACATCATCAGCTGTGAATGAGAAGAAAAAGAGATGTCATCTTATTTAGCTTTTGTTCCGGGTGTTTCCTTTGACTTTGTCTGATTTAGTTCCACATTTTACAGGTTTTGTTCGCTTAGAAGGTTTGTCTTTGTTGGAAAGTACAAAATGTGAGGTTTAGTTTGATGTATGACGTCAATAATTCAGATTTTTCCAGCATGAAATATTAGACTGTTTTTGATCACTTACCCACACAAGGTCCCGCTGCAGCACTGACTGCACTTCATTGGCTTTACCAAACACAGTGTGATGTCAGAGAAAGGGGCAGGGCTTGTTGTAACTTGTTGATGGTGAGTGAAATGCAGCACATGGGCCAAATGGAGGAGGATTTTCTCTTCTCTCTGCAAAGCGGCTGCTAAGCAAGACGCGTATGTAACGCATATTTAATCCAAGATGTTCGAAGCTTTCATTTGATGTGCAGCATTCTTGGCTTGAAGCAGGTAAGGAGTAAATAAAACGAGGCAAGTAAATAGTTCTCTGTAAATAGTTCAGTGTTCAGTGTTTTTATTTAGATTTTGTTTTCATTACATTCATAAAAGGTTGGATCTAAGGTTTATTTTGATATGTCATTCAACTAAATCAGACAATGCTGGACTGAAAGAAGTGGCTATATTTAAAGGCATGATTTGACCTCTGACCCAGGCCCTGTTTTCCTTGTGTTTCAGGTCCATACTGGAACCCTGCTGCCTGCCACAACCCTGGCCCTTTTTTCTGTCAGAGCACCAAACAGCCAAAGATGAATTTGTCTGAGCTGAGTCAGAACCTACCTCTTAGTCAGGACTCCCTCACTGGGGACTGTCAACTCCCCCCTACCTCCACCCTTTATTAAATTGTGGTAAGTTTCCATTTATTTTTATTTTACTTTGTAAATTGTTTTTTATTCTGAATATATAGTATGTTTGTGTGTTTTATTTGTTTTGATTTGACTGATTCTATGTTATTGTCTGTGCAACACTGAGAGCAACCTGCCATTTCCCACATAATCTGACATCGCAAAAACATAACCTGAGTTCCTGTGTCAACTACCAGACAAAATACTCCATGTGTTTGCGGTGTAGTATGAAGCACAAATGTCAGTGAAGTTCTGAAAGACAGCTGTCTGTAACCCACTGTCACAGCCTGAGGCACACAGAGCATGAGCAGGCAGCCTTTAACCCAAACAAAAGATGTGGCTGCAGCCATATTAGCATGTGTGTGGTGAGTGTTTTCTTTTCGCTCTAAGGTGCACACACTACGTGCGGAAAATAGGTGAGACACCGAACTTAATCTAGAAGTTTGTTTGATGTGCAGCATTCTTGGATTGAAGCAGGTAAGCAGTCAATAAAACAAGCTGGGTAAATAGTTGTATGTAAATAGTTCAGTGTTTTTATTTAGATTTTTTCATTACATTCATAGAAGGTTGGATCTAAAGTTTATTTTGATATGTCACTCAACTAAATCAGACAATGCTAGACTGAAAGAAGTGGCTAACTTTAAAGGCATGATTTGACCTCTGACCCTGCTGTGAAATATACCTGATATTGACAATATTAAAAGTGTTCTTCTAAACGTTGTGTCTGTGCTAATTTGGCTATCTATCGATCTATCTATCTCCAGTTGTACCTAGTGGGCATCACAGGAAAAAAACATCTGCTCACCTACAGAGGGAGGCTGAGCGAGGCTGGAGCAACATGGCCGCTCCCCTAAAAAAAAAAAAATAAAAAGCCTAACCCTGGAGGCAGTAACCCTCCCGACGACCAAACTTTCTAATCCTAACCCAGAAATCACCAAGAGACTTGGAGCAGAGAGGACAAGATTAGCCCCAAATGACAAACAGCGCTATCTGGACGAGGCGGAGTGGGACAAGATGCAGTATGCCCAGGAGCTGAAGGAATATCAGCAGACTGAGGCCACACTGACCCAACCCTTTACACACTGACTTAGCTGTTTCCTCCACCAACCTCACTACCTCCACCTCCTCCACCACCTCCACCAAGCTTGGTAAGAATTATGCAGGAGACATTTGTACTTAATATGAAACATGTTGAAACTTGTTTTTTCATTTACCACTGATGATAAAGATAATAGATAAAGGTAAAAATAAAATACTTTATCACTCTATGTTCTCACTGACAGGTCACAATGTCAGATGAGAGCGGGGGCAGTGGGGACCACAGTCCTGTAAGTCCACCTTAAATTAATTCCCTCATCTGTGTTGTCTCACCTGAGTTTGTTTGTATTCTGTGAAACCTGTCCCTATCGACCTCCATCACCTCCACCATCTCGTTAAGTGGAGAGGAGGAACAGGAGGAAAATTATAAATATTATCTAAAAAGCCATATTTGTCCTGTTTCATTTCGTACATCCTGGCTGTTAAGAAAGAATCTGAATTAGACATCAGCTCACATAGTTGAGACTGGGAGATAAATCCTCCTCCATTCGGCCCATGTGGTACATTTTACTCACTATCAACAAGTTACAACAAGCCCCGCCCCTTTCTATGACATCACACCCAGGTATAAAGCTGTTACAGTGCTGGTTTTTGTTACTATATACAAGTGTAGTTTTTCATGTTGCTCTTGTTAACATCTGGTGTCTAAAGGATAAAAATGCCAGAACAAAAAAAAAAAAAAAAAAAAAAATTTAATAAATGCCTGAAACTGAGCTGGTGTTGAAAAAAGATTTTAATAAAACCAATTACATTTAAAATAATTCAATCAAAAACAATTAAACAAAGTAGCAAACTTTAATTAAATTAAATTAAATGAACTATTTACAACTATTTATATTAAATTTATTAAATATTAATAAATTTAATATATTTTTTAAAAACATCAAAATTGTAAATCCCATTTAAGGTTTGTCTCCTTACTGCTTCTGTCATGTGCTGACCTCACATTGGCTTCCCAGTAAAACCACCCTCCAGGGTTTTGTTAACACCCAAGAAGACGGCCACACCTGTGATGATGTGGATGAAGTGCTCGATCTCCTGAGCGATGGGGGTTTTGCCAGTCTCCAGGCCAGAAGTCAGAGTAGCAATACGACCCATGACTGCGGTCTCCTGTGCAGATAACGATGCCACGCGCTGTGTCTGGTTTGGAAAAGAAAAGAGATACAATGTTATTAAATATCATTTATGGCAACAAAATCTGTCTATTTATTTAAGATAAAACTACTATTAACTGTAACATTTTAGCCAAGAGAAAAGTATAAGTTTAAAGTTTGTAACTCTGCTCAGTTTGGTGGGTTTAAATCAAGCCACTGTTAATAAGAGAATGTAATGTTATCGCCATAGTGACCTGCTCTGAGGTTCTGACTGGCCTGTCAGGAAGGAGTTATCCACCTATTAAGAAACAGAAAAAAAAAAAAAAACCCAACATGTTGCATGCAAAAAGAAGCAAGAATGTGAATGTTTCTGCTCATGGCTGCAAGGTACACATAAGTTGGTTTCTTTTGTGCAAATGCATATTTACCTGAGGCACCATGTTCTTAAAGGACTCCATGATTTTGGAGCTCTTGGCCTCTTGGTAGTAGGAGAAGCAACCAGTGATGATGACGACAGCTGTGAGCACTGCATGTCAGGCCCATTGTTGTGCGTCACTGTAGAGATGCAGGGTTAATTCACTCTTCTTTCTGCTTGTCCTCCGCACCTTCGCCGTATTTCGGTATGATATACCGAATGATATACCCTTGTAGCTAACTTTGAGCACCGTCTGCTTTTGAATCAGTTTCTCCTCCTGGTTCGGTCTGGGTCTGACCCATGTCGTCTCCGGACCATTCGACAAATCCTCTCCAGATCAGGACGGGCTTTTCTCAACTGGAGAGAGTCGATTGTTTCCAGTATCCACTCTCGGTACTTATTGGGCTCAGACATCTTCTAACAGTCTTCTAATTGGAGGACAGCCTTTCCACTGGTACAGAGTACGTTGCGCTACGTCAACTGGAAGTGGTCGAACTATATCACCTTTGAAGGGAAAGTCATATCAACATGGGACCAAGACAGACATGTTCAATGACCCCGAAAATGGGTAGATGGGACTTGGTTGCGTGGCTCTACGATGCTTCTTTCGGGATATATCGGTCAAAATGTCCGCCATTCAAAGTGAATAGGGCAAAATGGGTGAGTGAAAATGTGGACCTGCCCTTGCACTGCAGAACCCCGCACCACTACTACAGACGCTTCTAACACACACTTTGTGACAAGTGTGTTAATCCTAGTGCAATGAGGTCATCCTCGGACACACATGCTCTCTTACTCAGGTTTCCTGTTGTCAGAAGTTGCTAAAGGCCCCCAACATCAAAATGAAATATTAAGCCCCTTCGGCAGGTCTTTCTTCCTGGGGCCCCTGGGGCCAGAACCGGCACCCAAAGGGGCCCCAAATCCCCAAAAACCTACTTGAGTCCTCTCTTTAGGGCCCCTAATAAGATCCCTAAAGTCCCCATTCTAAAATTCAAACTGAAGGTCCCCAGACTTTGAAAAATTCACCCAGAGGATTAGGGTTAGGGGACAAGAGCTTATTCAAAAGCAGCACTGGCAACAGGTGTAAAAGATGTCATTTCATATTTTTATTTCTCCTTATAACTTATAACTCTGATTAAAGGGGAAGGAAGGTGCACGGTCCTTCCACCCATAGGACAAACAGCCCCCAGCACCAAAATGAAATATTAAGCCCCTTTGCTTGGTCTTTCATCACAGAACTGACCACTCTTTCTCAGAGCATTCAGGAAACTCTCATCCTCAAAGATTAAATAACCGTTTGGAATCATCTTGGTGAATTTTGATGGTATGCCTAATAGAGAATAATGCAAATCCAGGGAAGTACCACTGCTGAGAGTAGAACAGGAACCAAAGGTAGGCAAAGCAGACTGAGATCACAGTGGAACTAAGTCTTCTTCACCCAAGGAGAGGGATTGGAAGTCGTCAGAAGAAATGCCAGTCGACAACACGGGTGTGATCAGTTAGGAGAGGGGGATCAGCCGCACGGAGAAACTCTCAGGCTTGAACCGGCTGTAATCACGCCTAACCATTTTCTGTTAACATTTGAGTTTTCAGTCATGGCCTACACAGCATCTGGGAAAAAAATCCATTACAGCAGGTGTCTCTCTGACAATACCATTAGCAAATTTAAAGAAAGAATCCCATCAGTACTTAGCCCACTGCCATGTATCAATGCAGTAGGGAACAGCTCTCTTAACTTCACATCCACACAGGTTGATGATCTTGTTGACAGGACTGTAGCCTCACTGCGTGCAACTCTAGATACTGTGGCCCCTCTGAGGAAGAAGGTGGTGAGTCAGAGAAGGCTAGCTCCATGGTACAACTCAGAAACACGAGCTTTAAAGCAAAATTCAAGGAAACTAGAAAGAAGGTGGTGTTCTACCAACCTGGAAGAATCTCTAAAGGCTTGGAAAGACAGCCTATTGGCGTATAAAAAAAGCCTCCGTAAAGCCAGAACATCCTATTATTCATCATTGATAGAAGAAAACAAGAACAATCCCAGGTTTCTGTTCAGCACTGTAGCCAGGCTGACAGACAGCCACAGCTCTGTTGATCCATCTATTCCTTTAGCCCTCAGTTGTAATGACTTTATGAGCTTCTTTACAAATAAAATTGTCTCTGTTAGAGAAAAAATTCACCATCTCCTCCCCACAGCTGGCTCAGATGTACTGTCCAGTTCAACAGCCTCAGAGTCCACTGTAACTGGCTTATATTTTGACTGTTTCTCTCCTGTACATCTCCCTGAGCTCACTTCAACAGTTTCATCATCTAAACCATCGACTTGTCTTCTAGACCCCGTTCCAGCAAGGAGTTTTTCCTTTAATCGACACCTCTATATCAAATCTGATTAACTTATCTTTATCAGTATTTGTTTTTTTATGAAATCATGAACATTTCTAGCTCTTGTAAACAAACTAAACGTGCCGTGGCTCGTCTTGACCACTCACCTGTTAGGACAGAACGGTGGAGCTGGGCAAACCATCGTCGAGCTTTGCGTCGTTTTATTTTGAAGGAACACTTACTGTGGCAGAGGAAGTCCGAACGACGCCGCCATATCTAAAGTCACTTGACCGCGCCTGTCAGATCCTGCTACAATCTGCAGACTATAGCGATTTCTGACAAGAGGACACATGACAAAGCACCGCCGCCAAACGCCACACTACCAACTCATCCCAGTCCACTCAAAGTGGCCTGAAATGTGCTCCCAAAGCCATTCTGCTGACACTTTTTTTTTTCTCTGACTTCTTTCATTGAGCATGAAATCCCCCTAAACGATCAACATTTGCATCAGGTGTCGGCAGCAGTCCGCTGGAGGTGCGCCGACCTCCCCAGAAACCAAGTTTCACACCTCCGCCCTGCTCCACAGAAGCTACAGCTGTTCTGACCAATCACAGGCCTAGTATGCTAATGAGAGTCAAACTGCTGAGAGTCCTTTGCCATATTCACCCATATACCTACCTCTGTCTGACCCCAGCCCTAGCCCTAGAGAGCAACGCCCCCCTGTGGCCGTCCCCAGGCGCTGATCTTAACCCTAGCCACTCATATTAGGTCATATTTGTTGTAATTTATTTCTACATTTTTCCCTTGTCCTTCTCTATCTTGAAGAGGTTTTTTTTTCTTTCCATAACAAAAAAAACTCATTGGATGATGTTTTTTCTTCAGATTTCATGTATTAGAAAATATATCAGGGCTTTACATACATTTCATTAGGGAGGATTTCACAACAGAAGTGACATATAAAGCAGTTGCCAGTGCCGATACATCAAAAATATATTGGCCTTATTTTTCTTCTAGCACACAGGTTTCAATAAATCATTTTGTTCATTGCTGTGGACACACGATAGCTGCACAACCTCCAAATTGATTTGGGATCATGAAAATCACAATAAATGAGAATTAAACATTTAATTGGCACATAAAGAGTTTTAAAAAAAAGGCATGGAATACATTTTATAATCCAATAAAAAACAGCAACATGCAATACATACAATATACAACATACAACATTAAAACCTCAAAACCATTGACCTCAAGCAAATACTTGCTTTCAGGGAACCTTGCCTTCAGCTAACATTAGAGCTGGGCTTAAATTGACTGTATTTCAATTTCATGGGCTGTTTTGAGGCTAAAATGAGTGCTTTTTACTGATCTGTAACTGCAGGTTGAATGATTGCTGTTTTTTCCCAAGGTGGATGCAATGATTTGTTTTGTCTAACAGATGGAGACACGGGGCCACTAATCACAAGAGTTACCATCTCTTCAACTCTGTACAGTAACCATGTCAACACATCAGCCCCACTGAACACATTGCCTTTTCATACAAGCCTACACAACACATGAGTGGCACAGTTACTTGCTGTGTGTTTTGCATGCATTTCTTGCACTTGATGCATGTATATTGTGTTTTTCTATCCATCTTGGGCCAACACGCTCAGCAGCGCTTCTTTTTGTTGCTGCTGGCCACAACCTAGAATAATGAAAAGATGAAAAGATGAGGAATTTTACCAACATATCTCTCTCTCTCTCTCTCTCACAGACAAACACACACACACACAAAACAATTAAAAACAAATTTAAAAACAATGAATCATATCATTTTTCTTTTGATAAAAAACGAAAACGGGTCCCTCACACCGCTGAGCCAGGACTCCTTTCAACAGCTGTGGGAGAGTGTATTAGACAGGCTCAAATAAACCTGGAGTTGACCTTTGACCTCTCCAATTGTATGGGGTATTTTATTATTTCTATTTTTATTTCTTTTGACCATCACATGGCGTCTTTCCTAAACATAACCTGAGAGGAGAGAGTGCCTAATGCCAACCAATTGTGTTATTCATATTTTTATTCCTTTTAAACCTCACTCTTTCCTCATCTCAAGCAGAAATGGCCTACTCTTAACCTCATTTGATTTGTTTTTTTATGAAATCATGAACATTTCTAGCTCTTGTAAACAAACTAAACGTGCCGTGGCTCGTCTTGACCACTCACCTGTTAGGACAGAACGGTGGAGCTGGGCAAACCATCGTCGAGCTTTGCGTCGTTTTATTTTGAAGGAACACTTCCTGTGGCAGAGGAAGTCCCAACGACGCCGCCATATCTAAAGTCACTTGACCGCGCCTGTCAGATCCTGCTACAATCTGCAGACTATAGCGATTTCTGACAAGAGGACACATGACAAAGCACCGCCGCCAAACGCCACACTACCAACTCATCCCAGTCCACTCAAAGTGGCCTGAAATGTGCTCCCAAAGCCATTCTGCTGACACTTTTTTTTTCTCTGACTTCTTTCATTGAGCATGAAATCCCCCTAAACGATCAACATTTGCATCAGGTGTCGGCAGCAGTCCGCTGGAGGTGCGCCGACCTCCCCAGAAACCAAGTTTCACACCTCCGCCCTGCTCCACAGAAGCTACAGCTGTTCTGACCAATCACAGGCCTAGTATGCTAATGAGAGTCAAACTGCTGAGAGTCCTTTGCCATATTCACCCATATACCTACCTCTGTCTGACCCCAGCCCTAGCCCTAGAGAGCAACGCCCCCCTGTGGCCGTCCCCAGGCGCTGATCTTAACCCTAGCCACTCATATTAGGTCATATTTGTTGTAATTTATGTCTACATTTTTCCCTTGTCCTTCTCTATCTTGAAGAGGTTTTTTTTCTTTCCATAACAAAAAAAAAACTCATTGGATGATGTTTTTTTTTCAGATTTCATGTATTAGAAAATATATCAGGGCTTTACATACATTTCATTAGGGAGGATTTCACAACAGAAGTGACATATAAAGCAGTTGCCAGTGCCGATACATCAAAAATATGTTGGCCTTATTTTTCTTCTAGCACACACGTTTCAATAAATCATTTTGGTCATTGCTGTGGACACACGATAGCTGCACAACCTCCAAATTGATTTGGGATCATGAAAATCACAATAAATGAGAATTAAACATTTAATTGGCACATAAAGAGTTTTAAAAAAAGGCATGGAATACATTTTATAATCCTATAAAAAACAGCAACATGCAATACATACAATATACAACATACAACATTAAAACCTCAAAACCATTGACCTCAAGCAAATACTTGCCTTTAGCTAACATTAGAGCTGGGCTTAAATTGACTGTATTTCAATTTCATGGGCTGTTTTGAGGCTAAAATGAGTGCTTTTTACTGATCTGTAACTGCAGGTTGAATGATTGCTGTTTTTTCCCAAGGTGGATGCAATGATTTGTTTTGTCCAACAGATGGAGACACGGGGCCACTAATCACAAGAGTTACCATCTCTTCAACTCTGTACAGTAACCCTGTCAGTCTAGACAACACATCAGCCCCACTGAACACATTGCCTTTTCATACAAGCCTACACAACACATGAGTGGCACAGTTACTTGCTGTGTGTTTTGCATGCATTTCTTGCACTTGATGCATGTATATTGTGTTTTTCTATCCATCTTGGGCCAACACGCTCAGCAGCGCTTCTTTTTGTTGCTGCTGGCCACAACCTAGAATAATGAAAAGATGAAAAGATGAGGAATTTTACCAACATATCTCTCTCTCTCTCTCTCTCACAGACAAACACACACACACACAAAACAATTAAAAACAAATTTAAAAACAATGAATCATATCATTTTTCTTTTGATAAAAAACAAAAACGGGTCCCTCACACCGCTGAGCCAGGACTCCTTTCAACAGCTGTGGGAGAGTGTATTAGACAGGCTCAAATAAACCTGGAGTTGACCTTTGACCTCTCCAATTGTATGGGGTATTTTATTATTTCTATTTTTATTTCTTTTGACCTCCCCAGAAACCAAGTTTCACACCTCCGCCCTGCTCCACATAAGCTACAGCTGTTCTGACCAATCACAGGCCTAGTATGCTAATGAGAGTCAAACTGCTGAGAGTCCTTTGCCATATTCACCCATATACCTAACCCTAACCCTAACCCTGCTGAGAGTCCTTTGCCATATTCACCCATATACCTACCTCTGTCTGACCCCAGCCCTAGCCCTAGAGAGCAACGCCCCCCTGTGGCCGTCCCCAGGCGCTGATCTTAACCCTAGCCACTCATATTAGGTCATATTTGTTGTAATTTATTTCTACATTTTTCCCTTGTCCTTCTCTATCTTGAAGAGGTTTTTTTTTCTTTCCATAACAAAAAAAAAACTCATTGGATGATGTTTTTTTTTCAGATTTCATGTATTAGAAAATATATCAGGGCTTTACATACATTTCATTAGGGAGGATTTCACAACAGAAGTGACATATAAAGCAGTTGCCAGTGCCGATACATCAAAAATATATTGGCCTTATTTTTCTTCTAGCACACAGGTTTCAATAAATCATTTTGTTCATTGCTGTGGACACACGATAGCTGCACAACCTCCAAATTGATTTGGGATCATGAAAATCACAATAAATGAGAATTAAACATTTAATTGGCACATAAAGAGTTTTAAAAAAAAGGCATGGAATACATTTTATAATCCAATAAAAAACAGCAACATGCAATACATACAATATACAACATACAACATTAAAACCTCAAAACCATTGACCTCAAGCAAATACTTGCTTTCAGGGAACCTTGCCTTCAGCTAACATTAGAGCTGGGCTTAAATTGACTGTATTTCAATTTCATGGGCTGTTTTGAGGCTAAAATGAG
Source organism: Trachinotus anak (assembly GCF_046630095.1). Taxonomy (NCBI): domain Eukaryota; kingdom Metazoa; phylum Chordata; class Actinopteri; order Carangiformes; family Carangidae; genus Trachinotus; species Trachinotus anak. The sequence goes on from NW_027273868.1 coordinate 167,651, forward strand.
TGCTTTTTACTGATCTGTAACTGCAGGTTGAATGATTGCTGTTTTTTCCCAAGGTGGATGCAATGATTTGTTTTGTCCAACAGATGGAGACACGGGGCCACTAATCACAAGAGTTACCATCTCTTCAACTCTGTACAGTAACCCTGTCAGTCTAGACAACACATCAGCCCCACTGAACACATTGCCTTTTCATACAAGCCTACACAACACATGAGTGGCACAGTTACTTGCTGTGTGTTTTGCATGCATTTCTTGCACTTGATGCATGTATATTGTGTTTTTCTATCCATCTTGGGCCAACACGCTCAGCAGCGCTTCTTTTTGTTGCTGCTGGCCACAACCTAGAATAATGAAAAGATGAAAAGATGAGGAATTTTACCAACATATCTCTCTCTCTCTCTCTCTCACAGACAAACACACACACACAAACACTCACTCACTCTCTGTCTCTTTCTCTCTCACACACACACACACACACACACACACACAAAACAATTAAAAACAAATTTAAAAACAATGAATCATATCATTTTTCTTTTGATAAAAAACGAAAACGGGTCCCTCACACCGCTGAGCCAGGACTCCTTTCAACAGCTGTGGGAGAGTGTATTAGACAGGCTCAAATAAACCTGGAGTTGACCTTTGACCTCTCCAATTGTATGGGGTATTTTATTATTTCTATTTTTATTTCTTTTGACCATCACATGGCGTCTTTCCTAAACATAACCCGAGAGGAGAGAGTGCCTAATGCCAACCAATTGTGTTATTCATATTTTTATTTCTTTTAAACCTCACTCTTTCCTCATCTCAAGCAGAAATGGCCTACTCTTAACCTCATTTGATTTGTTTTTTTATGAAATCATGAACATTTCTAGCTCTTGTAAACAAACTAAACGTGCCGTGGCTCGTCTTGACCACTCACCTGTTAGGACAGAACGGTGGAGCTGGGCAAACCATCGTCGAGCTTTGCGTCGTTTTATTTTGAAGGAACACTTCCTGTGGCAGAGGAAGTCCCAACGACGCCGCCATATCTAAAGTCACTTGACCGCGCCTGTCAGATCCTGCTACAATCTGCAGACTATAGCGATTTCTGACAACAGGACACATGACAAAGCACCGCCGCCAAACGCCACACTACCAACTCATCCCAGTCCACTCAAAGTGGCCTGAAATGTGCTCCCAAAGCCATTCTGCTGACACTTTTTTTTTCTTTGACTTCTTTCATTGAGCATGAAATCCCCCTAAACGATCAACATTTGCATCAGGTGTCGGCAGCAGTCCGCTGGAGGTGCGCCGACCTCCCCAGAAACCAAGTTTCACACCTCCGCCCTGCTCCACAGAAGCTACAGCTGTTCTGACCAATCACAGGCCTAGTATGCTAATGAGAGTCAAACTGCTGAGAGTCCTTTGCCATATTCACCCATATACCTACCTCTGTCTGACCCTAGCCCTAGAGAGCAACGCCCCCCTGTGGCCGTCCCCAGGCGCTGATCTTAACCCTAGCCACTCATATTAGGTCATATTTGTGGTAATTTATTTCTACATTTTTCCCTTGTCCTTCTCTATCTTGAAGAGGTTTTTTTTTCTTCACATAACAAAAAAAAAAAAAACTCATTGGATTGATGTTTTTTTTTTCAGATTTCATGTATTAGAAAATATAGCAGGACACTTCGCTCTCTAAATGCAGGTCTACTTGTGGTTCCCAGAGTTTGTAAGAGTAGAATGGGGGGCAGAGCCTTCAGCTATCAGGCTCCTCTCCTGTGGAACCAGCTCCCAGTGTGGGTTCAGGAGGCAGACCCCCTCTCTGCCTTTAAGACCAGGCTTAAAACTGTCCTTTCTCTTTCTCTCTCTCTCTCTCTCTCTCTCTCTCTCTCTCTCTCGATGACTTCATGCCATTAACTTTGTATTTTTCTTCTCTCCCGTAGTTTGTGCTTCTCCTCTCTCTCCCTCTCTCTGTCCTCATTCTGCAGGTCTCTCTGCCTCGGGAGCAGCAGGATCCAGATCCACCACTACTCATCTTTACTATTAACCACTGTTACCTGTCATTATTATTGATAACACCATGACCTACACAGCTGTTCCTGGTCTTTCTCTCTCTCTCTTTTCTGCTTTCGGCCATTGCAGAATATTCCACTTCTTTGCTTTAAAAAACTCCTGGGTTGCTTTTGCAGTATGTTTTGGATCATTGTCCATCTGTACTGTGAAGTGCCGTCCAATCAACTTTGCTGCATTTGGCTGAATCTGAGTAGAAAGTATATCCCTATACACTTCAGAATTCATCCGGCTGCTTCTGTCTTTTGTCACATCATCAATAAACACAAGTGACCCAGTGCCATTGGAAGCCATGCATGCCCATGCCATCACACTGCCTCCACCATGTTTTACAGAAGATGTGGTGTGCTTTGGATCATGAGCTGTTCCAATTCTTCTCCAGACTTTCTTCTTCCCATCATTCTGGTACAGGTTGATCTTAGTCTCATCTGTCCAAAGAATGCTGTTGTTCCAGAACTGGGCTGGCTTCTTCAGGTGTTTTTTGGCAAAGTCAATTCTGGCCTTTCTATTTTTGAGGCTGATTAATGATTTGCACCTTGTGGTGAATCCTTTGTATTTACTCTCATGAAGTCTTCTCTTTATGGTAGACTCAGATACTGATACACCTACTTCCTGGAGAGTGTTCTTCACTTGAGTGGATGTTGTGAAGGGGTTTTTCTTCACCATGGAAAGGATTCTGTGATCATCCACCACTGTTGCCTTCCATGGACGTCCAGGCCTTTTTGAGTTCCCAAGCTCACCAGTGCACTCTTTTTTTCTCAGAATGTACCAAACTGTTGATTTGGCCACTCATAACATTTCTGCTATCTCTCTGATGGATTTCTTCTTTTTTTTCAGCCTCAGGATGGTCTGTTTCACCTCCATTGAGAGCTCTTTTGACCACATGTTGTGTGTTCACAGCAACAGCTTCCAAATGGAAACACCACACCTGGAATCAACTCCAGACCTTTTAACTGCTTAATTGATGACAGGTTATTTTTTTTTTGCAGCCTTCTGAGTCAATTGTCCAATTACTTTTGGTCCCTTGAAAAAGAGGCAGCTACGTATTAAAGAGCTGTAATTCCTTGCTCCAATTTGGATGTGAATACTCTCAAATTACAGCTGAGAGTCTGCACTTTAAGCCCATATAGATTATGTAATTGTATCCTGAATATGTTTTCATAAACAGCTAAAATTACAAAACTTGTGTCACTGTCCAAATATTTCTGGGCCTAACTGTATATTGGGTTTTCACGGTCAGTATTTTAGGTTTTGGTGTTGTTATATCGTATGTATTGTATATTGTTGTTTTTATTGTATTATAAAATTTATTCCATGCCCTTTTTAACTCTTTATATGCCAATTAAATATTTAATTCTCATTTATTGTGATTTTAATGTTTTAATTTTTTTTAACCCTTTTCAATACAAATGAATTCCTGTAATGATAGTGGGTGTTAACAGAAGGTGCACCCCTGTTCATGTTCTTTCTTTGTTTTGCCTTAAAGTGCGGTCTCAGTAAAGTTCACCTGCTTTCTTCAATCCTGAAAAATGGCTTCCCAGAAGTAAATTGAGATGCATTTTTATTTCCATTTCTTTCCTCTTTCCTTACACAGCAGCAGCAGCTCCCTTTAACCCAGAAGAACACATGGGAGGACAAATAAATGATTTCTAACAAAAAATACTTACCCAGGAACTGTGGATTAGGACCACTCTGTTCTGCTGCCCTCTGACTTTTGCATTCTTCGTCGTTTCCAACATGTCTTCCTGATTTACCTTTGCCCGTATTTACTTCTGAACTGGGACCATGGCTTATTTTAATACTGATCCTCACTATGATCAAGAATGAAAGACAGAATTTCAAAGAACAACATAAATCTGTCAATCAAACATCAGCTCACATAGTTGAGACTGGATTTTACTCACTATCAACATGTGTGAACAAACAGGTGACAGACAACAACTGCATCCTCTCTCAGGTGAGATTAAAATGGTCCTTTACCAGAACAAATAATATAATAATAAATGACTGAGACTGAGCTGGTGTTGAATTTTTTTTATTTTATTTAAGAACATTTAATTAAAAAAAAAAACACAAGAATGAATAAATGAATGAATTTGAACTGTTTACAACATAAAATCAGACAAATCTAATAAAACAAAAGGAAAAATACAGGTGTGTGGTCCACTGACCTCAAAAAAAGAACATAATGTGTATAAAAAATGAACAAAATGAAACTTACCACTCTGAACTATATACAAAAAACACACAAACATACTGAGAGGTATGTCCAGACTCAGCAGGGTTGCAGTATTGACCTGAAACACAAAGAAAACAGGGCCTGGGTTAGGGTCAGAGGTCAGATCATGCCTTTAGGAAGACGTTTCACCTCTCATCCAAGAGCTTCATCAGTTCTTTCTTGCACCTGACCAGGCTGGGACTGGTCCAGTTCCTTTCGATTTAAAACTCCTTTGAGATACTATGACCTGGACAAATGAGAATATTCACAGGCTATATTTTGAGTTGTTTTGTTCTGGCATTTTAATCTTTTAAACACCAGAGGTTAACAAGAGCAACATGAAAAATATCTACACTTGCTCCTAGTACCAATAACAAGCACTATAACAGCTTTATACCAGGGTGTGATGTCATAGAAAGGGGCGGGGCTTGTTGTAACTTGTTGATAGTGAGTAAAATGCACCACATGGGCTGAATGGAGGAGGATATTCTCCAAGTCTCGAATATGTGAGCTGATGTTTGATTGACAGATTTATGTTGTTCTTTGAAACTCGGTCTTCCATTCTTGATCATGGTGAGGATCAGTATTAAAATAAGTCATGGCCCCAGTTCAGAAGTAAATCAGATTCTTTCTAAACAGCCAGGATGTATGAAATGAAACAGGACAAATATGGCTTTTTAAATAAAATAAAATATTAATAATTATTTTCCTCCTGTTCCTCCTCTCCATGTAACAAGATGGTGGAGGTGATGGAGGTTGATAAGGAGGTGGAGGTGATAAAGGAGGTGGAGCGGGTCGGGGGACGTCCTCACTGTCCTGTAAAATGGTACAATACAAAGCTGACATGGGAAAACCACAGTGTAGAAACACAGGTTTCACAGAATACAAACAAACTCAGGTGAGACAACACAGATGAGTGAATTAATTTAAGGTGGACTTACAGGTGGTCCCCACTGCCCCCGATCTCATCTCTCATCTGCCTGGGGGGCTGTCATCTGACATTGTGACCTGTCAGTGAGAACAAGAAGTAAAGACAACAGCTGATAAATGGATCAGATGGTTCTTGTCTTTGTTAGAAATCATTTAGTTATCCTTCATGGTGTTCATGGCCAAGCAGAGTTCTCAGTGACAGCTGTAACTTGACCATTACCTAAGTTACACCAGTCACTAAGCACTTCACTTACTGTCACACCCTGACATGTGCCGCAGCAGCAGCAGCAGCAGCAGCAGGAGCAGCAGCAGCAGCAGCAGCAGCAGCAGCAGCAGCAGCAGCAGCAGGAGCAGCAGCAGCAGCAGCAGCAGCAGCAGCAGCAGCAGCAGCAGCAGCAGCAGCAGCAGCAGCAGCAGCCTTTAACCCAGAAGAAAGTATAATTACAGTCCATGGTTGTCCACTGCTGTGAGACATCATTAGCTGTAAATGAGAAGAAAAAGAGATGTCATCTTATTTAGCTTTTGTTCCGGGTGTTTCCTTTGACTTTGTCTGATTTTGTTACAGATTTTACAGGTTTTGTTAGCTTTGAAGGTTTGTGTTTGTTGGAAAGTACAAAATGTGAGGGTTAATTTGATGTATGATGTCAATAATTCTGATTTTTCCAGCACAATATACGAGACTGTTTTTGATCACTTACAAAAGGTCCCGCTGCAGCACTGACTACACTTCATTGGGTTTACCAAACACAGTGTGATGTCAGAGAAAGGGGCGGGGCTTGTTGTAACTTGTTGATAGTGAGTGAAATGCAGCACATGGGCTGAATGGAGGAGGATTTTCTCTTTTCTCTGCAAAGCGGCTGCGACGCAAGGCGCGTATGTAACGTGTATTTAATCCAAGATGTTCGAAGCTTTCATTTGATGTGCAGCATTCTTTACTTAAAGCAGGTAAGGAGTAAATAAAACAAGGTAAGTAAACAGTTCTCTGTTCAGTGTTCAGTGTTTTTATTTAGATTTTGTTTTCATTACATTCATAGAAGGTTGGATCTAAGGTTTATTTTGATATTTCACTCAACTAAATCAGACAATGCTAGACTGAAAGAAGAGGCTAAATTTAAAGGCATGATTTGACCTCTGACCCGTCCCTGTTTTCCTTGTGTTTCAGGTCCATACTGGAACCCTGCTGCCTGCCACAACCCTGGCCCTTTTTTCTGTCAAACAGCCAAAGATGAATTTGTCTGAGCTGAGTCAGAACCTACCTCTTAGTCAGGACTCCCTCACTGGGGACTGTCACCTCCCCCCTACCTCCACCCTTTATTAAATTGTGGTGAGTTTGTGTGTTTTTAAGTTTAATTTCATTCATTTTTGTGTGTGTGTTTACTAGCTGCACCAGGGCGGTGCTAGCAGTAGCTAACAGTAAAACAATACACAACAATGCAATAAAACTAAAGACAATGCCATTATGGTCTAAAGTAAACATTATTGTGTCTCGGACATAGACTGTAAAAACAGGTCGTATCTACCGTTTTTAATTGCTGGTTTGTGCACTGCCCAGCAGGCATATCAAGTGACGAAAATCAAACACATCTTTAGTATTGCAGGTGCATGCCGGGTCCGGCTAATACGGTAAATGTTGAATTGTCCTGCGTGGATCCTCCAGCGGTGACTTGGGAGTTTATTGAGGAGTGTTTCACCGTCAGTGAGGGTGTGAGTGGACAGTCTCATTCAGCTCTAAATGTTCAACATGTTGAGGAGCGCAGCAGGACAGAGGCTGAGTGGACGCTGACATCAACATGACTCTAACTCTAACCTGGAGCACACTGTGGAGGACTTTGCAGTGCATGAGGCACAAAATGACGTCCAGACAGGTGAGAACAATAAAACTGTTACTCTCCCTCCCGAGGGACGTCAACAATCACTGCGTTGCCTAGCAACATGTTGATTTGCGTGCATGTGCCATAACAAAGTCCTTCTAGGTTTTGTTATGTCAGTGGTTATACCAGGAGTGTAAAAATGCTGCGTTACCCATGCCCACACTCAAACTGTCCGTGTACTTTTAAAACATGGAATGCTTTGCACATGCATTTAAGTAGAATCCACCCTAAACGAAACTCTCAGGAGCCGCTGGAATTGTCAACATTCAGTTGTCATTTGTGCTCTTGTCACAATCTTCCGACAGAGGAGGATTATTTTGTACACATTGGCACTCATCTGAGGAGTAATGAAACTGTGACTTGTATGTTTTGGGGTTGCAGTTTTCAAACAAATATATATGGAACATTTCACTCACACAAGAACAGGAAACACAACCCACACACATTGAAAGATTTCAAGCCAGGTGTCATTACAAGTACTGAAGTTTCACAAGAATCCTCTGATAATCCTGAGGAAGATTCATGTGACCACAATAACTCGGCAGTTGAAGCAGACAGTGCATGTTCAGGTAGTGACGTGCATGTAACTAAGAACTTGTCCAAAGTAATTGAGCAAAATGTTGCTGCAGCACTGCTCAAGTTAGAGCATTTTGCACACGTGCCAGGCACAAAGATGAACGAGTTCTTAGAAGAACTGCACTACTTGTTAAGTTCAGCAACATTGCCCCTCTCCATGAACATTCTTGAAGGTGTTTTTCAGAAACCTAGTCCCACAACGGATAAGTCTGTGATAACAGAAGTAGCCACAGCTCTCTGTGCATCTAACACTATCTGTAGTGCAACAATGCACTTTTAAGCACAAAATAAAAAAAAGTTTCCATTGTGCAGTCAACAGTTAGGATTGCTTAAAAATGCATGTTCTATCAACCTAGCCAGCAAAAAATGGGCAACTGGACTGTGTTATAAAAGAAGAAACGTTTACTGCAGGAATCACTCATGAACAGCATCCTATATCATGGTAGGGAAAAGCATTCTGGGTAGAAAACCACACAGCATTGTGGGTAATGTAGTATTGAACTTGTATTTTTTTTATTGAATAATCAAATCAAACAGATTACATCCAACTAGGCAACTATCCAGATTCAAACAATATTCAAATGATAACTTTAAAGTGCTTAAACTCGAACAATAAACATTAAGTTGCAAAAGTGTATATTGAAAACAAATGGCTTTTAATGTTGTGACCTCCTCATCCACTCTGCTGTTTGGTTGAGATAGTGTTTCTGAAAAGTTTTTTGTTGTTTTACATATTCTCTAGTCTGCAGACTGACAGCATTGATGTGAGACGAGAATGCATCCTCAAAGTACATGTGTCTACTTGAACGAAGATCCAGAGAAGCTGGTGAGGGAATACTTGGTATGTTAATTTACCGTATCTACCTACCTATCTTCACTAAGGGGATGATCAAAGTTGGAATAGATGGGGGTTCCTCTTGGTACCAATTGGCTTTAAACTTCAGAAAAGATAAGGCCTTAAAACATTGTGAAATGAACCTACTTGCCTACTGCATTGCATAAAGACACCAGGTATGTACACTACAGGCCAAAAGTTTGGAAGCAAGATCAAATTTGTAGAAAAAAGATCATAGTTTCATTGGTATACTTTGCAACAAAATAAACATGATTATTATATAAAGAGTCACTTATCAGAATACATTTTTACTGTAGGTATTTGGGTTTTTCTTGCTTAGACTTTGCTTTCTTCAAGGTAACCTCCTCTGGCTTTAACAACAGCATGGCATATACGAGGCATTCGTTCCACAAGTTTTTTAAGGTATGTGACAGGAATTGTTTTCCAAGCTTTCTTAAGTTCATCAGTGAGAGACTGCTGATTCGTGGGACGCACTTTTCTGACTGATCGATCCAATTTGTCCCACACAAGCTCAATTGGAGAGAGGTCTGGAGACTGAGGGGGCCAAACCATCTTTCGAAGAACACCTTCCTCTTCTTTTTTGTCTAGGTTACCCCGACAGAGCTTGGAATAATGCTTAGGGTCATTATCTTGCTGCAAAACAAACTTTTGCGCACAAGTCTTAGTCCAGATGGAACTGCATGATACTGGAGGATGGAGTGGTACTGTTCCTTCTTGACGATATCCTTTACCTCAAACAAATCTCCTACTCTATCACCTGCAAAACATCCCCATAGTAGTGTTTTTTTGCCTTCAGACCAGCCTTTCTCAAATGTCTTTTCACATTCATCAGAGATATGGGTTTTGACCTTGTCATGTTGATTTCCTTCCTCATTTGTGGTGCTGTTTTTTGCCGATCTCTCTTACTGGCAATGATATGTTTATCCTCTGCTTTTGTAGTAACCCGCTTTCTTTCAGACCTTTTTCTATCATCATAACTTCCAGTTTCCTTTAGTCTCTTCAGGGTGTAGTGAACTCCTTTGTTGGACACCATTAGGCATTTTGCAGTTTCTCTTTCAGTGTATCCTTCTTTCCCTTAATGTACAAATCTGTACTCTTGTTTCTTTACTCAGCTGTTTCTTTCTAGCCATTTCTGTGGTAGTTTGTCAGAGATATGAACACAGTTGAGATTTATTGGGATTTTTGTATGCAAACCCTCAAAAGCCAAAGAGCTAAAGTGAATAATGCAAACTTTCTTTTCTTTTGTTAACATTTATTCAGTAATGGTCTGGTAACATCAATGTATCCCTAAAGGTAAATTGAGGAAAATGGTGCATATCAATGAAAGCATAGTCTGATCATGCGGTAAATACATCCCAGAATCCAAAGAACTCATACTGGTTTTTAAGAAAGGCATTGTGAATAGACACTTGAAGTTGCTTCCAAATGTTTGGCCTGTATTGCCCTTGCTTCCAAACTATTGGCCTGTAGTGTACTTACAAAATAATGTCTGCATATGTAACACACCCGGCTGCACTGGGCATGTATACAGATAATAAATTCCTGTAAACCAGGAGAAAATGATGAGGTGAAGACACTGGCTGCCGTTTGCCTGGTCAGTCCTGCTAGAATGGCAAACTTACAGCAGCTACGTTATCCCCCCAGTGCCATTACCATCAGCCCTGTGCTGCTAGGAGTTATACATAGTCAGTACTAAAATGTCACTTATTTTTGCATTGTTATATTCTTTCCTATTAAAACAAAAGCTGTTAGAACTTCATAAACACTGATGGTTCAGGACAGACTCAAGGCTTTCCAAATAGTTCAATTTCAGGTATGTTTTTTAACTTTTGTTCTGGTGTGTTTGTGATTTTGTAAATGTCACAAACACAAACATTTTCCAGATTTTTCCAGCATGAAATACAAGACTATTTTTGATCACTTGCCCACACAAGGTCCCGCTGCACCACTGACAACACTAGAGGGTTTCTGCTTTCTTGTCATTAATGTCATTTTGAATTTTATTCAACCTAAGTTTTTTCTGTCTGATCTGAGACACTATTATTCCACAGGCTGATGAATAAAACACGTCTGTACATTAAGAAGACATGCTTGCAATTACCAAAAATGCAAAAGGTCAAAGGTCAGCAGAAGCTCTGTGATGTTAAAGGGCCACACAGCACCTCCATAAGACCTCCACAGCCACACACATGCTTCTCCTCCCCTGTATTAGAGCTCCAGCACCCAGGCTTATGACTCAGCCACTGGCCCTGTGATTTTAAAGAACTGCAAAGCACCTCCACAGAAGCTCCACAGACACACACATTCTGCATTGTTTTTATATCACCACATGTCTCAACCCCCTCATTTGGAAAGATTTCACCTTAAAATGTATCTCTTTTTTTTTCAACTTACTTTTAGAAGTGAAAGTTTTAATTTGGTGTGTAATGTTTAAACACTGGATCAGGTTTACAACTCCAACATGTTGATAGTGAGTTAAATGCAACATACAGTCAGGTCCATAAATATTGGGACATTGACACAATTCTCATCTTTTTGGCTCTAAACACCACCACAATGGATTTGAAATGAAACGAACAAGATGTACTTTAACTGCAGACTTTCAGCTTTAATTTGAAGGTATTTACATCCAAATCAGGTAAATGGTGTAAGAATTACAACAGTTTGTATTTGTGCCTCCCACTTTTTAAGGGACCAAAAGTAATGGGACAATTGGCTGCTCGGCTGTTCCATGGCCAGGTGTGTGTTATTCCCTCATTATCCCATTTACAAGGAGCAGATAAAAGGTCTAGAGTTCATTTCAAGTGTGCTATTTGCATTTGGAATCTGTTGCTGTCAACTCTCAATATGAGATCCAAAGAGCTGTCACTATCAGTGAAGCAAGCCATCATTAGGCTGAAAGATCAAAACAAACCCATCAGAGAGATAGCAAAAACATTAGGTATGGCCAAATCAACAGTTTGGAACATTCTTAAAAAGAAAGAACGCACCGGTGAGCTCAGCAACACCAAAAGACCCGGAAGGCCACGGAAAACAACTGTGGTGGATGACCGAAGAATTCTTTCCCTGGTGAAGAAAAACCCCTTCACAACAGTTGGCCAGATCAAAAACACTCTCCAGGGGGTAGGTGTATGTGTGTCAAAGTCAACAATCAAGAGAAGACTTCACCAGAGTGAATACAGAGGGTTCAACCACAAGATGTAAACCACTGGTGAGCCTCAAAAACAGGAAGGCCAGATTAGAGTTTGCCAAACAACATCTAAAAAAGTCTTTACAGTTATGGAACAACATCCTATGGACAGATGAGACAAAGATCAACTTGTACCAGAGTGATGGGAAGAGAAGAGTATGAAGAAGGAAAAGAAACGCTCATGATGCAAAACATACCACCTCATCAGTGAAGCATGGTGGTGGTAGTGTCATGGCGTGGGCATGTGTAGCTGCCAATGGAACTGGTTCCCTTGTATTTATTGATGATGTGACTGCTGACAAAAGCAGCAGGATGAATTCCGAAGTGTTTTGGGCAATATTATCTGCTCATATTCAGCCAATTCAGACATTTTTTTCCCAAGATGGCGCCGTTCTAAGTGGCAGCTTGTTGCAGCGGCTCCTTTGTTTTTGTTTTTGTACTTTCTTGTACTTTCTTTTTTATTTCCGTCCTGTCCACGGGTACATTTTCTGTCAGTCATTGTCAAATCACTAGAGACAATGACTTTTCTCTTTTTTTAAACTTTTCTGGCCGTCTTTTGGCTACTGTTGGCTGCTGTTTGGCTGCTGTTTGGCTGCTGTTGGCTGCTGTTGGCTGCTGTTGGCTACTGTTTGGCTGCTGTTTGGCTGCTGTTGGCTGCTGTTGGCTGCTGTTGGCTGCTGTTGGCTACTGTTGGCTGCTGTTTGGCTACTGTTTGGCTACTGTTGGCTGCTGTTTGGCTACTGTTGGCTACTGTTGGCTGCTGTTTGGCTGCTGTTGGCTACTGTTGGCTGCTGTTGGCTACTGTTGGCTACTGTTGGCTGCTGTTTGGCTACTGTTGGCTACTGTTTGGCTGCTGTTTGGCTGCTGTTGGCTGCTGTTGGCTACTGTTGGCTGCTGTTTGGCTGCTGTTGGCTGCTGTTGGCTGCTGTTGGCATCCATAGCAACGGAGGGTAACAGACGCGACGGTGCCGGCATTGTTAACTCTCGGGCCCAGCTGATCGCGCTGTGCAAACCTGAGCTGCTGCCCGAAGCGAGGCCAGTGATCCCGGAGGAGCTGCGGAGGAGGCGCCGGGGGTGCAGAGCTGGAGCCAAGCTGAGGGCGAAGAAGAGGAGATGTCGCCCAGCTGTACCGGCGATTATCATGGGGAACGTGAGGTCTCTGGGGAATAAGACGGACGAGCTCGCCGCGCTGGTTAACACTCAGAGGGAATACCGGGAGTGCAGTGTGTTGTGTTTCACTGAGACATGGCTGCACTCGCACATCCCGGACCACAGCGTGGCGGTACCCGGCTTCAGCACTGTTCGGGCGGGCAGGGACGTTGTTAGCAGCGGGAGGAGGAAGGGAGGAGGGATTGCACTGTACGTGAGCGAGAAGTGGTGTAATCCCGGACATGTGCACGTGAAGGAACGTCTCTGTAGCCCGGACATTGAACTGCTGGCTGTGGGAATGCGGCCGTATTATCTGCCACGGGCGCTCACGTCCGCCATTGTTATTGCTGTTTACCTCCCCCCAACAGCCGATGAAGTGACTGTCTGTGACGTCATCACCTCCACCGTTACACGGGTTCAGACCCCAATGCCTTCACCATCATAACTGGGGACTTCAACCATGTCACACTGGACAGGCTACTACCAGCTTTCCACCAGTATGTTGACTGCCCCACCAGAGACAATAAAACTCTGGATCTGCTGTATGCCAACACCAGTGGTGCAGACAACACCACAGCCCTTCATGTGTAAATAGTGTAAATACACTCTCAGCCCTAACAGCCCTTATTGTGCCCTTATTGAAATATTGTACATTCTTTTTTGTTACTTTCTGTATCGTATTGTATATATTGTAAGTTATGCTGCTGCTGCAACGCAACAATTTCCCAGTTTGGGATCATTAAAGTCATTTGATTTGATTGGATTTCACTTGCTGAAGACAAAACTGAAGGGAAAATGCCCCAAGAACAAGCAGGAACTGAAGACAGTTGCAGTAGAGGCCTGGCAGAGCATCACCAGGGATGAAACCCAGCGTCTGGTAATGTCTATGCGTTCCAGACTTCAGGCTGTAATTGACTGCAAAGGATTTGCAACCAAGTATTAAAAAGTGAAAGTTTGATTTATGATTGTTAATTTGTCCCATTACTTTTGGTCCCTTAAAAAGTGGGAGGCACATATAGAAACTGTTGTAATTCCTACACCGTTCACCTGATTTGGATGTAAATACCTTCAAATTAAAGTTGAAAGTCTGCATTTAAAGCACATCTTGTTCGTTTCATTTCAAATCCATTGTGGTGGTGTTTAGAACCAAAAGATGATAATTTTGTTGATGTCCCAATATTTATGGACCTGACTGTATGGGGTGAATGGAGGAGGACTTTCTCCCAGTCTCAACTATGACTGATTCAGCTTCTTTTTTCTTCAGTCTGACTTTCGTTCTTGATCAGGGTCAGGATCAGCGTTTGCCACGATAAGTCATAGTCCCAGTTCAGAAGAAAACTGAAGAAGAGTCCTTACACTATTCCTGGCTGAGGGAAACAATTTGTTTCTGTAACAACAGGGCTGATCTTTGTACATTTGAAAGACATGTTCGACATTGCCAAGAATACAAAGGTCAGAGGCCAGCAGAAAAGACAGGTCATCAACTGAGTTCCTGTGTCAGCTCTGGTGTGTTTGTTTGATTTTGTAAATGTAACACAAACATTTCAGCTAAGAGCATCGAGGGGGCGCCGAGAGGCAGGGGCTGGGACAGACGGTTTCTGCTTTCTTGTCATTACTGTCATCATGAAGTTTATTCAACCTAAGTTTTTTCTGTCTGGTCTGAGACACTGTGATTCCACAGGCTGATTAATAAAAAAAAGTCTGTACATTAAGATTTGCCAAAAATGCTAAGGTCAAAGGTCAGCAGAAAAGAGAGGCCATAAACCTGAGTTCTTGTGTCAACTACCAGACAAAATACTCCATGTGTTTGTGGTGTAGTATAAACCACAAATGTCAGTGAAGTTCTGAAAGACAGCTGTCTGTAACCAACTGTCACAGCCTGAGGCACACAGAGCATGAGCAGGCAGCCTTTAACCCAAACAAAAGATGTGGCTGCAGCCATATTAGCATGTGTGTGGTGAGAGGTGAGGTTGGAGGGTGAGCAGGTAACATTTGTGGAGGTCAGTCTAGAAAACAGACAGAAGGGGATCTATAAAGAGATGAGATTTTAAATCATGTGAAACAAAGACACAGATCAGTTTTAAACACATCCACTCAAATTGAGATTTTATTTTTGAAAATAAGAGTTTATCATATAAAGTCAGCAAACTATATGCACAGTGTAGACAAGTGTTCATATAACAACCCAAACCCAAGTCTGACACTTTAACATATCCACTTTGTTTTTGAGATTTTAGATTTTAGACAATAAAAGAAGTTCATCAACAATACTCATCATTAAAGCAAGCAAACTATGAACAAATGTCCACCAAATGTATCTTTACATTAATACAAATATAAACAGAGCAACAAATGTCCTCGTAGTCTTGGTCACAGATGAGTTTTGCCTCTTCCTGGATGGTCGGGGTCATGAACCAGCCTCAGCTTGGAGCTCATCACAGGATTGGAGTCCATCATTGAGAGTGGGGGTGAAGATGCAGATCACATGAAAACAGAGGACACATCTTAGTATTAGCCTCAGTCACAAATATTAAACAAAGCAGTGGTGAGTAAACCGTGTGTCACTTATGTTCGCTTATGTTGCCATGGCGCTGCGGATGGCTGCCTCTGTGTTATTTTCTTTGTAAATTCAGTTGTCTGCCTTGGTTTCCGGAGCTCTTTCACCAGAGAAGAGTTCATTAACATAAGAGAAACAACTCCAGTGGATTTTTTTCCCCATCTTTCTCGACTCACCTGTGGAATTGTTGGACATTTTGGTCAAAGGTGCACTGACCGTTGCTCTCGCAGTGAAACGCCAGAGGAGAGAAAAAAGTGCCAGTGCTGTGGTGCGTCTCCACCAGCGCGCACTCTGCACACCGCTCCCAGGTATCTTTCTCTCCAACGTGCGTTCACTGCCCAACAAGCTGGATGAACTTCAGCTACTGTTGCAGAAGAACAGAGACTTTTCTTCATCTTCCGTTCTGTGCTTCACGGAGATGTGGCTGTGTGGATCGATCCAGACTCTGCGCTGGAGATGGCCGGCTTCCAGCTCTTCAGTCCGGCAAAATGAAAGGTGGAGGAATGTGTTTTTATGAAAACAGTGGCTGGTGCAAAGACGTGACAGTGATCCTGCAGCACTGTTCTCCTGACCTGGAGACTTTCATCATAAACTGCAGGCCCTTCTACTCCCCCTGTGAGTTCACTTCATTCATTCTGGTCGGTGTTTACATCCCACCACAGGCCACAGCAGATACTGTGTGGAGTGGACCAACCCGGACTCCGTAGTTATTGTCCTTGGTGACTTTAACAAAGGTAACCTCAGCCACGAACCGCCCAAATACAGATAGTTTGTTAATTGCCCGACCAGAGAGGGGAACACTCTGGACCACTGTTACCCCACAATCAGTGGTGCTGATCACGCCGTCCCCCGGGCTGCACTGGGCCACTCTGACCATGTGATGGTCCACCTGATTCCCACATACAGGCAGAAACTAAAACTGTGTAAACCTGCTGTGAGGACATCGAAGCAGTGGAGCAGTGAAGCCATAGAGGATCTGCGGGCATGTTTGGACTGCACTAACTGGGAGGTGTTCAGTCTGGATGAGTTCACAGAGGCTGTGACGTCATACATCAGCTTCTGTGAGGACTGCTGTATCCCATCACGTACAAGGGTGAGTTATAACAATGACAAACCCTGGTTCACAGCTAAGCTCAGTCAGCTCAGGAGGCAAAAGGAGGAAGCTTTCAGGAGCAGGGACAGGGACAAGTTTAAAGAGTCCAAGTACAGGTTTAGCAAAGCGGTGAGAGAAGCTAAACGACTGTACTCTGAGAAACTTCAGCTCCAGTTCTCAGCCAACGACTCTGCTTCTGTCTGGAAAGGGCTCAGACAGATCACTAACTACAAACCTAAACCCCCCCCCCACTCCGTTAACGACTTCCGTCTGGCCAACGGCTGCCGCTTTGAAAGACAATGGGACAGGCCTGACACCAACCCCCGTGAGTCCAGCCACCACCTCCAGACCACCAGCTTCTCCTCGCCCACTTCAGCAAGGGCCCTGGCACTTCCACAACTAGCCACATCAGAACCCCCCTCCTCCCCTACCAAAGGAACGTCTCTTTCTATCCTGGAGAGAGATGTCAACAGGCTTTTTAAGAAGCAGAACCCCCGCAAAGCAGCCGGTCCTGACTCTGTCTCTCCATCATCCCTGAAGCACTGTGCTGATCAGCTGTCTCCAGTGTTCACGGACATCTTCAACACCTCACTGGAGACCTGCCACGTGCCAGCCTGCTTCAAATCCTCCACCATCATCCCTGTACCCAAAAAACCAAGGCCCACGGGACTAAATGACTACAGACCCATTGCCCTGACCTCTGTGGTCATGAAATCATTTGAACGCCTTGGTCAGAAACAACACTTGTGTGATTTTTGTGAAGCTTTTCAGTTTCTGAGGTCTGCAGGCCTGAAACACTAATTTTAAAGCACAGTCAACTGAAAATGACTCAGTGTGAGTGAATCGTGGTCAGAATCAGCACTTGTGTCGTTTTTGTGAAGCTTTTCAGTTTCTGAGGTTTGCAGGCCTGAAATATTCATTTTCAAAGATAGTCAACTGAAAACCACTCAGTGTGAGTGAATACTGGTCGGAATCAGCACTTGTGTGATGTTTGTGAAGCTTTTCAGTTTGTGAGGTTTGCAGACATGAAACAGTAATTTTAAAGCACAGTCAACTGAAAATGACTCAGTGTGAGTGAAAAGTGGTCAGAATCAACACTATTGTGTTTATCGTGAAGCTTTTCAGTTTCTGAGGTTTGCAGGAATGACACACAAATTTTAGAAAAAAGTCAACTGAAAACCACTCAGTGTCAGTGAATACTGGTCAGAATCAGCACTTCTGTGTTTTTTGTCAAGCTTTTCAGTTTGTGGGGTCTGCAGGAATGAAACAACTGAAAATGACTCAGTGTGATTGAATCGTGGTCAGAATCAACGCTTGTGTGATGTTTGTGACACTTTTCAGTTTCTGAAGTTTGCAGGAATGAAACAAGCAACAATGATGCAACTGGGAAGTGTCCCAAGCTCCCACAGAGGACTCATGAACGCTCTGGTCCGGACCACGTCTGAGACCGGCAACGCTGAAAAGCGACAAACGTCACAGACGCGTGTCCTCTCTGGGAGTGTGGAATGAGACCTATGGCAGAAATAACACCCATGGTTTCCGGAGCTCTTTCACCAGAGAAGAGCTCATTAACATCATCACTTGTTACTTTGCCCCATTCAGGCCTGGAGTGCATTTGTGTTCTCTGGTTTCTAACATAACAGTGTGTTTTATGTGAAGCTTTTCAGTTTCTGAGGTTTGCAGGCATGAAACAGTCATTTTAAAGCACAGTCAACTGAAAATGACTCAGTGTGAGTGAAAAGTGGTCAGAATCAACACTATTGTGTTTATCGTGAAGCTTTTCAGTTTCTGAGGTTTGCAGGAATGACACACAAATTTTAGAAAAAAGTCAACTGAAAACCACTCAGTGTCAGTGAATACTGGTCAGAATCAGCACTTCTGTGTTTTTTGTCAAGCTTTTCAGTTTGTGAGGTCTGCAAGCCTGAAACAACTGAAAATGACTCAGTGTGATTGAATCGTGGTCAGAATCAACGCTTGTGTGATGTTTGTGAAACTTTTCAGTTTCTGAAGTTTGCAGGAATGAAACAAGCAACAATGATGCAACTGGGAAGTGTCCCAAGCTCCCACAGAGGACTCATGAACGCTCTGGTCCGGACCACGTCTGAGACCGGCAACGCTGAAAAGCGACAAACGTCACAGACGCGTGTCCTCTCTGGGAGTGTGGAATGAGACCTATGGCAGAAACGGCTCCTATTTAAAATCTTCCGAGGGTGAAGTAGTCATATCGAATGTGACGTCACCAAGCCAGGGACGTATCAAAGGAGGATCCCGCTCATTTTGCTTTGAAGTCGAGGCTTTGCTGCTGTGTGCTTTATTCTGTTTCAGGTCCAGTGTTACAGCGATTCCCTTTGCCATGTGTTGAGCCAGCCGTGTGGTGACTGCGCAATAATGAGGCAGGAGAGACATTGACTGCCACTGCTGTTTTGTTTCCTTGTGGTTTATGTAGTTGTTTTTATTTGTGATTGTATTATTAGTCTTTTGGTTTCTCTCGGCTGTGGCAATCATTGTTTTTCCCCAGTCAATTGAACACTATATATCATTGTAACTGCCTCATGGCAGTAATTGTGGCTTTTACGCACGCTCCTTCCGCCTCTAGAATCATGTCAATACCAAAATGACGCCCAACATAATGATCAAATGATTTTCACTTTCACTGATTCTTGCTCAAGCATATGTTTCAGCAGCAAAGTGGATCTACGGGACGCTTCGATAAAGCCAATCACAGCAGCTCCTCTCATCAGGAACAGACAGTTTAACGAGCCAACACTTCAGCAGGAAACCTCCCTCCACAGACAAAAGTATACGTTTAAGTATAAGTTGAGCTCCTGAGGTCCTGGCCGTATTATTGACTTGTAAGTGTTTTTCCCCTGTGTTTTTTGTGTAAGAGTGTATGCTCTGTTTTTGCGAGGAGCTTTGCGTTCCGAGGACCCGCAGGCTGTCGCGTGAGTTGGATGGGACACCAACAGGGAGCAGGCCCGTGTCGCGGCGCAGGCCAAGGCAACACTCAACACTGAGGCAACTGGGAAGTGTCCCGGTGCTCCTCAAGGGCTGCCCACCACAAGCTCCCACAGAGGACTCATGAACGCTCTGGTCCGGACCACGTCTGAGACCGGCAACGCTGAAAAGCGACAAACGTCACAGACGCGTGTCCTCTCTGGGAGTGTGGAATGAGACCTATGGCAGAAACGGCTCCTATTTAAAATCTTCCGAGGGTGAAGTAGTCATATCGAATGTGACGTCACCAAGCCAGGGACGTATCAAAGGAGGATCCCGCTCATTTTGCTTTGAAGTCGAGGCTTTGCTGCTGTGTGCTTTATTCTGTTTCAGGTCCAGTGTTACAGCGATTCCCTTTGCCATGTGTTGAGCCAGCCGTGTGGTGACTGCGCAATAATGAGGCAGGAGAGACATTGACTGCCACTGCTGTTTTGTTTCCTTGTGGTTTATGTAGTTGTTTTTATTTGTGATTGTATTATTAGTCTTTTGGTTTCTCTCGGCTGTGGCAATCATTGTTTTTCCCCAGTCAATTGAACACTATAGATCATTGTAACTGCCTCATGGCAGTAATTGTGGCTTTTACGCACGCTCCTTCCGCCTCTAGAATCATGTCAATACCAAAATGACGCCCAACATAATGATCAAATGATTTTCACTTTCACTGATTCTTGCTCAAGCATATGTTTCAGCAGCAAAGTGGATCTACGGGACGCTTCGATAAAGCCAATCACAGCAGCTCCTCTCATCAGGAACAGACAGTTTAACGAGCCAACACTTCAGCAGGAAACCTCCCTCCACAGACAAAAGTATACGTTTAAGTATAAGTTGAGCTCCTGAGGTCCTGGCCGTATTATTGACTTGTAAGTGTTTTTCCCCTGTGTTTTTTGTGTAAGAGTGTATGCTCTGTTTTTGCGAGGAGCTTTGCGTTCCGAGGACCCGCAGGCTGTCGTGTGAGTTGGATGGGACACCAACAGGGAGCAGGCCCGTGTCGCGGCGCAGGCCAAGGCAACACTCAACACTGAGGCAACTGGGAAGTGTCCCGGTGCTCCTCAAGGGCTGCCCACCACAAGCTCCCACAGAGGACTCATGAACGCTCTGGTCCGGACCACGTCTGAGACCGGCAACGCTGAAAAGCGACAAACGTCACAGACGCGTGTCCTCTCTGGGAGTGTGGAATGAGACCTATGGCAGAAATAACACCCATGGTTTCCGGAGCTCTTTCACCAGAGAAGAGCTCATTAACATCATCACTTGTAACTTTGCCCCATTCAGGCCTGGAGTGCATTTGTGTTCTCTGGTTTCTAACATAACAGTGTGTTTTATGTGAAGCTTTTCAGTTTCTGAGGTTTGCAGGCATGAAACAGTCATTTTAAAGCACAGTCAACTGAAAATGACTCAGTGTGAGTGAAAAGTGGTCAGAATCAACACTATTGTGTTTATCGTGAAGCTTTTCAGTTTCTGAGGTTTGCAGGAATGACACACAAATTTTAGAAAAAAGTCAACTGAAAACCACTCAGTGTCAGTGAATACTGGTCAGAATCAGCACTTATGTGTTTTTTGTCAAGCTTTTCAGTTTGTGAGGTCTGCAAGCCTGAAACAACTGAAAATGACTCAGTGTGATTGAATCGTGGTCAGAATCAACGCTTGTGTGATGTTTGTGAAACTTTTCAGTTTCTGAAGTTTGCAGGAATGAAACAAGCAACAATGATGCAACTGGGAAGTGTCCCAAGCTCCCACAGAGGACTCATGAACGCTCTGGTCCGGACCACGTCTGAGACCGGCAACGCTGAAAAGCGACAAACGTCACAGACGCGTGTCCTCTCTGGGAGTGTGGAATGAGACCTATGGCAGAAACGGCTCCTATTTAAAATCTTCCGAGGGTGAAGTAGTCATATCGAATGTGACGTCACTGTTGTTTCTTAAACAGCGATGATGTGATGATGATGAAGAAAACTCCGCTGACACCGTCTTGCTTGTATATAAAGAGGTTTATTACAAAGAAGTCCAGCATCAAATCAAGCACCCTGGGTTGCCTGAGAGAGGAGTCGAAGCCAATGTGAATCTCCTCTGAATAACTGCTCTAACTCCCCATCTATATGAGTTGGTTGTCTTCCTGAACCTAAGACAACGTATGTAATCCATACCATAAAAGGCCTCAGTCAGAAGGACAGTCATCTTCCAAAACCCCTAGACCTAGGACCAAAAAAGGCCACATTCTCCTAAACAGAGAAGCACCCATCTCCTAGTGCATCCTCTGACTTGGGGCCCCTATCTAAACATATCAAACCCATAAAGTTACACATCCTATAGAGCCCCAGACACTACATATTTCCCCCCTTCGAGACTACGCAGAGTCTCGAAAAATAAATGAATAACACATACATGCTTGCAGTTATAAGAAGTATAACAGTTCCTCCTACAGCATAACCTTAGCAATTCAACAACTTTGTGGAGTGTGAGAGTGAAAAACCTGTCAGGCAGCTATCTGTCCTGAAATGTCCATCAAACAATCTAGACAGGAAAATTCTCTCACGGCCCCTCTGCCTTAGGCGACCACATATAGTACTCCAGACCAATTAAAAAGGAAGAATTTTAACAATATGTATAGGGATATGACTTAAGCAAATACATATGGAAACCTCAGAAAATAAAATCAAAACAATGTCCAAATTCAGGCTGGTCGACCCATCGCACCTTCCAATGGACCTTTCCCTGCCTAGCACCAATATCCCTAAGCATCCCCGAAAAAAAAAGAAAACATCTGAGATTCCAGTATATTTACTCAATAACAGAAAACATCATTCTTCAATCAATTAAAACAAAAACTTTATAAAATATAATAAAAAGTATTACTCATGTAATAAAGAAACTCAAAACTAAGCAAGACATAATAGTTTGGCTAAATTATCACTACTATATAAACATCCTCTATTACTATCACAGATTACAATAAACAGAACAAAATCCAATATTATGAAAATATATGTAAGAGAAAACAGAAAAATGCATCACACTGCAGCTCCTTAGCAGCGTCGACTCTCAGTGTAGTGTCGATGGTGTTTTTAAATCTGGCCAGTCCTTTTTATTGTCCATGTCTGAATGTCTTCAGAATGTCAGAATTCCTGAAGAACCAACCACCCTCGCAGTGGTCTTCCCTCAATATCGTTCTAGGAGGAAAAAAGAAAACACCAAACAGTATCTTTGCAGAAACAACAGATGCAAATTGAAACATCAAATGCAGATTAGCACCTTATAAGTAGATGTGAAATTCACAATATCGTACTTTTACATTATTCCTAGTTATAAATCACCTTTTCCATTTCCCCCCTTTAATCACACCACTCTATAATAAGAAACTACTAAAAAATAATAACAGAAAATATATGTTAAAGATTCAGATATTCAAAATGGATATTGCTCTACTAGTTTGCCTTCTATCACCACTTCCTTCTAAACACCCTCACGAACACCTTGTCTCCAGGTTGCACTGTGCTCCTCTTTTGCTCATTGAGCCTCTCCTGCACCTCCACTTGTCTTTGCCTGTCAGAAACATATGTGGATATTCTTTTATGCAAAGTAGCCATATATGTAACATACGCTCGCATTTCATCTTTCAAAAGGGCCAGGCTTGGACCCTTTCCACTTGTACGCAAACAAGACGTTGGCATCCGTCTTCCCGTGACCAACTCATGAGGTGTCATATGCAAATCACGCAGCTCACTTGAGCGACACACCATTAGCGCCAGCGGAAGTGCCGCTATCCAATTTAGGCCCGTGTGTTGACAGATTTTAACAATGCGATTTTTCAAAACACCATTCATTTTTTTTCACAAATCCCTTGACTTTGCGGATGATAGACTGCTTCAAGATGCTGTTTAATTCCCAGTTTTTGCAAAATCAATTTCACTGTTTTATTCACAAACTCCTTCCCATTGTCTGAGGATATCCTATCTGGAAGTCCCCACCTGCTTATGACCTCTCTACACAAAAACTTGGCAACCGACTGAGCATCCTTCCGCTTGGTTGGACAAGCCTCAGGCCATCGCGAAAATCTGTCCACGACAACTAGCATATATCTCTTACCTTCAACTGGTTTTATCATGTCCACAAAGTCCACAACTAACTCACGCATAGGACCCCTCGGAGTTGGAATGTGACCAGGGGGAACCATCACACCCCTCCGAACATTATTTTTCAGACAGATAGTACATCTACCTATGACATAATCAATTTGTTCAAGCAAATATGGTGCCCAAAACCCATACTCCTTTGTAATCTTTCTCCTAACTTCCCCCCTTGCAACATGAGCTAACCCATGCGCTTCCTGAATCATCAGGCCTAACAGGTCTGGAGGTGCTACTATCAGCCCCTCATGATTTCTCCAAAGACCAACAGCATCTTGGGTGGCACCTCGGTCTAGCCACAACTGTTTATCCATTGCAGGAGCAGCTTCCTGCATTGAAATCACATCCCTAAGTGTAATTTTATCTTCCAAATTCACTTCATGAGTTACCAGAAGAACTTTACCCAATTTGTCTGCTCCTGTTACTGCTTTTGCAGCTTCATCAGCCGCTTTATTCCCTTGTGTGACCTTTGACACATCCACTTTATGTGCTGCACATTTAGCTATTGCTATTTCTTTAGGCTTCATCATAGCATGCAACAGTTTCATTATCTGAGCGTGATGCTGTATTGGAGAACCATCTGTTTTCTTAAACCCTCGGTTTTTCCACACTGATCCAAACAAGTGACACACATTATGTGCATATGCAGAGTCTGTATATATTGTCACTCGCTTACCTTCCGCCAACAAACACGCTTCAGTTAGCCCTACAAGTTCAGCAAGCTGTGCAGATGCAGGCTGTGGTACTACTTCAGCCTTCTCAACAACAAATTCAGTTCCTTGGGCTTTTACTACTGCGTAGCCAGCACTCAATTTATCTCCTACACGATAACAGGACCCATCAGTCCGTTGCCAAGCTTTTCTTCTAAATGACTACAACATGTATTATCTTTTGCATATGTAGAGAGATGGATGTATTCTATTAACCCCAAATTAAAAAAATGTTCTTATTATGAGTTTGTGGATAAAACCACACTAGCCTTGATCAGCCTGGATTCAGGAGCTGCACACTCTGTCGTCAGCAAGCCTCAATCCATGTGACGCACTGGCCAGCTGCCTTCTCGTCTGCACTTTGGAAGATCCCAATTCAGACGCACTTCGTCTCCTTTCTCTCCTCCTCCCACTCTCACACACCATAGGTGGATAAAGGAGGAAAAAGAGAAAACAGACAAAAATTCAGTATCTTATGAACTCACTAGGTCCTTATAAACAACACAATAAACTACTCAGTGTGATTTACGCATATTATCTACCAACACTTAGGTCATTTTTATCTACATCAGATGTTTTCCTTCTTTTAAACTACAACCATTAATGAACACCAAGTTATCATTTCATACAATACATTATCAATTTAGATGTTTTAGTTTGTTTCACTCTAATAGCATCTTAAATCTTCCAATAGTATATTATTATCCACAAGCTGTACTTCCTAGTACTCTTTTTACTCTACAATGATTCCAATATCCTACAAACTGCCAAATCATAATGACCTAACATCTTTCTCCATTACACTACCTTACAAGGAGAGAAGGGAGGGAGCACCCTCACCACTCCTCCTATTAGAAAGAGCCATCTTATTTGCATTCTATGTGGGGTATCCCCCTTTGCTCCACCTCTTAAAATTAGCAAGAACTTCCAGTATATTCTAACTCTCAAAGAGTGAACATCTAGCCCAATTTCCATATATCTCCCCAAGATCAGATAGACTCCACATGACAAAGCATAGAGTCAGAAACAAAGAACACACACACAAACCAGAGCAGAATCTCAGTCAACCACCAAAAATACAAAACCTCCATTAACAGCCAAATCTATCTTCTCCCCTATTTTGAATAAAACTGTATGTTCTTTAAACAGACAAATCCACTACATACAATCACACACACAGACTCACTGAGAAACTCACAGACAACAAGAAAGATGGACAGAGAAGGACCACACATTGCACTCATCGCTAACTCACATTCCAAATTCAATAAACTTAATCAAAATATTTCATTTTATTTCCCTTTCTAATACTTATTAAATCTTTTTACCCATACTTATGCACACAAAATATCCTCACTAATTTTCCCAGTTCTCTTCAAAATCTTATACGTCCTTTTTGGGGCTCATATGTTCTTACAAATTGAAAATGTCCCCTCGAAAGAGGCTCATAGATCTTATCAAAGTCCCCCTCAAAGGCTCATAAGTTTTTAGTCACATACATATAAAGTCCTCTTATTTTTGAGGCTCATGTTGTTTTATTCACGTGTATAATGTCCTCTTATTTTTGAGGCTCATAAGTTTTTAACACTAAATGACAAAATATCTTCCCTTATAGATTACTAAATCTCCTGTTCTCAACCACAACCTATATATGCCTATTCAATATGAAATCTATCACATTAACACAAACCACATTAACCAACCCATACCTTTCACACACAGCTGAAACACAGCTGAGACAGCGCTCCACACACACACAGACACATGGGCAGAGACCAATCATCCAACAAACAAAGGCACAGAGCAAACTCACAAAATAAAAACACACAGCAAATTCAACATCATCCCAAAAACACAAGCAGCATTTAATCCCAAATTCTCAAAGCCAACTCATTCATACTTTTCCTATAGCATGCTTTTCACCGCTTCTTTTCTCTCTTTTTTTCCTTCTAAATTTATGCTACCTTATGAGGTGTAGATATTCAATGAGAGGCTGCTTCAGACACTGTTCGTCAACTAGTGTTCGAGTGGGAACTTACAATTGAATTTTCCTTTCTACACCTCCAGTTCCTAGAACTGACCCGAAATTCACCTAGTGATGTTCCAGGATTTTTGGCCCGTCTAAAACCGCCTCCCAGAGGTCTTCTATCCAAATCTGCGGCTTCTTTCTTTAACTCTTATTTTCTCATTTCTTTCTATTCCTCTATTGTCTCTTTACTTTTACCTTTATCTTCTCTTTTACCTTGTCTCTTTTTTCATGTTTCCAATTTCCCCTGGGCCCAGGGTTGTTACTTTCCTCTTTTTCTTTCAGCCAAATCTGACTATTCCTCAAAGCCAACTTTCACGCAGTGACTAATATACACATGTCTTACCGTTAAGAAGCTGAGGGCCCAATCTTCATTAATCTTGCACGATGTTGTTTAGCTCACCTTATCGTTACTAATTAGGCTATTCTACACTTTTTACTTCAACTTCTTATTTTCTCTACTTCCTTTACTTCAACTTTTATTCTTCTTCCTTTCTTAAACTTTTATTCTCTATCTTCTCTATTATACTCCCCCCTATTGCGTTGTTCACAACGCAATAAAACCCAATTTAGAACGGAGCATCACTCCACACATCAACACATCATGGCACACACACACATGATTCTTTACGGTGTGATCTGACAGCAAACACACAACAGCCTCAACGAACAGACCAGCGCCCAATCATGTGAGAAATGCTCACCGTATCCGCGGCTTGGAGCGGGAGTAGGTGCGCTGAAGTTGTTGGAGACGCCGCAGGTCACAACACGTCCGGACTTCGTGACGCCAAATTCTTGTCTCTCTTTCTTCGAAATCCTGTTCGTGACGCCAAATTCTTGTTGTTTCTTAAACAGCGATGATGTGATGATGATGAAGAAAACTCCGCTGACACCGTCTTGCTTGTATATAAAGAGGTTTATTACAAAGAAGTCCAGCATCAAATCAAGCACCCTGGGTTGCCTGAGAGAGGAGTCGAAGCCAATGTGAATCTCCTCTGAATAACTGCTCTAACTCCCCATCTATATGAGTTGGTTGTCTTCCTGAACCTAAGACAACGTATGTAATCCATACCATAAAAGGCCTCAGTCAGAAGGACAGTCATCTTCCAAAACCCCTAGACCTAGGACCAAAAAAGGCCACATTCTCCTAAACAGAGAAGCACCCATCTCCTAGTGCATCCTCTGACTTGGGGCCCCTATCTAAACATATCAAACCCATAAAGTTACACATCCTATAGAGCCCCAGACACTACATCACCAAGCCAGGGACGTATCAAAGGAGGATCCCGCTCATTTTGCTTTGAAGTCGAGGCTTTGCTGCTGTGTGCTTTATTCTGTTTCAGGTCCAGTGTTACAGCGATTCCCTTTGCCATGTGTTGAGCCAGCCGTGTGGTGACTGCGCAATAATGAGGCAGGAGAGACACTGACTGCCACTGCTGTTTTGTTTCCTTGTGGTTTATGTAGTTGTTTTTATTTGTGATTGTATTATTAGTCTTTTGGTTTCTCTCGGCTGTGGCAATCATTGTTTTTCCCCAGTCAATTGAACACTATAGATCATTGTAACTGCCTCATGGCAGTAATTGTGGCTTTTACGCACGCTCCTTCCGCCTCTAGAATCATGTCAATACCAAAATGACGCCCAACATAATGATTTCATGTAATGATCAAATGATTTTCACTTTCACTGATTCTTGCTCAAGCATATGTTTCAGCAGCAAAGTGGATCTACGGGACGCTTCGATAAAGCCAATCACAGCAGCTCCTCTCATCAGGAACAGACAGTTTAACGAGCCAACACTTCAGCAGGAAACCTCCCTCCACAGACAAAAGTATACGTTTAAGTATAAGTTGAGCTCCTGAGGTCCTGGCCGTATGATTGACTTGTAAGTGTTTTTCCCCTGTGTTTTTTGTGTAAGAGTGTATGCTCTGTTTTTGCGAGGAGCTTTGCGTTCCGAGGACCCGCAGGCTGTCGTGTGAGTTGGATGGGACACCAACAGGGAGCAGGCCCGTGTCGCGGCGCAGGCCAAGGCAACACTCAACACTGAGGCAACTGGGAAGTGTCCCGGTGCTCCTCAAGGGCTGCCCACCACAAGCTCCCACAGAGGACTCATGAACGCTCTGGTCCGGACCACGTCTGAGACCGGCAACGCTGAAAAGCGACAAACGTCACAGACGCGTGTCCTCTCTGGGAGTGTGGAATGAGACCTATGGCAGAAATAACACCCATGGTTTCCGGAGCTCTTTCACCAGAGAAGAGCTCATTAACATCATCACTTGTTACTTTGCCCCATTCAGGTCTGGAGTGCATTTGTGTTCTCTGGTTTCTAACATAACAGTGTGTTTTATGTGAAGCTTTTCAGTTTCTGAGGTTTGCAGGCATGAAACAGTCATTTTAAAGCACAGTCAACTGAAAATGACTCAGTGTGAGTGAAAAGTGGTCAGAATCAACACTATTGTGTTTATCGTGAAGCTTTTCAGTTTCTGAGGTTTGCAGGAATGACACACAAATTTTAGAAAAAAGTCAACTGAAAACCACTCAGTGTGAGTGAATACTGGTCAGAATCAGCACTTATGTGTTTTTTGTCACGCTTTTCAGTTTGTGAGGTCTGCAGGCCTGAAACAACTGAAAATAACTCAGTGTGACTGAATCGTGGTCAGAATCAACGCTTGTGTGATGTTTGTGACACTTTTCAGTTTCTGAAGTTTGCAGGAATGAAACAAGCAACAATGAGGCAACTGGGAAGTGTCCCAAGCTCCCACAGAGGACTCATGAACGCTCTGGTCCGGACCACGTCTGAGACCGGCAACGCTGAAAAGCGACAAACGTCACAGACGCGTGTCCTCTCTGGGAGTGTGGAATGAGACCTATGGCAGAAACGGCTCCTATTTAAAATCTTCCCAAGGTGAAGTAGTCATATCGAATGTGACGTCACCAAGCCAGGGACGTATCAAAGGAGGATCCCGCTCATTTTGCTTTGAGGTCGAGGCTTTGCTGCTGTGTGCTTTATTCTGTTTCAGGTCCAGTGTTACAGCGATTCCCTTTGCCATGTGTTGAGCCAGCCGTGTGGTGACTGCGCAATAATGAGGCAGGAGAGACATTGACTGCCACTGCTGTTTTGTTTCCTTGTGGTTTATGTAGTTGTTTTTATTTGTGATTGTATTATTAGTCTTTTGGTTTCTCTCGGCTGTGGCAATCATTGTTTTTCCCCAGTCAATTGAACATCATAGATCATTGTAACTGCCTCATGGCAGTAATTGTGGCTTTTACGCACGCTCCTTCCGCCTCTAGAATCATGTCAATACCAAAATGACGCCCAACATAATGATCAAATGATTTTCACTTTCACTGATTCTTGCTCAAGCATATGTTTCAGCAGCAAAGTGGATCTACGGGACGCTTCGATAAAGCCAATCACAGCAGCTCCTCTCATCAGGAACAGACAGTTTAACGAGCCAACACTTCAGCAGGAAACCTCCCTCCACAGACAAAAGTATACGTTTAAGTATAAGTTGAGCTCCTGAGGTCCTGGCCGTATGATTGACTTGTAAGTGTTTTTCCCCTGTGTTTTTTGTGTAAGAGTGTATGCTCTGTTTTTGCGAGGAGCTTTGCGTTCCGAGGACCCGCAGGCTGTCGCGTGAGTTGGATGGGACACCAACAGGGAGCAGGCCCGTGTCGCGGCGCAGGCCAAGGCAACACTCAACACTGAGGCAACTGGGAAGTGTCCCGGTGCTCCTCAAGGGCTGCCCACCACAAGCTCCCACAGAGGACTCATGAACGCTCTGGTCCGGACCACGTCTGAGACCGGCAACGCTGAAAAGCGACAAACGTCACAGACGCGTGTCCTCTCTGGGAGTGTGGAATGAGACCTATGGCAGAAATAACACCCATGGTTTCCGGAGCTCTTTCACCAGAGAAGAGCTCATTAACATCATCACTTGTTACTTTGCCCCATTCAGGCCTGGAGTGCATTTGTGTTCTCTGGTTTCTAACATAACAGTGTGTTTTATGTGAAGCTTTTCAGTTTCTGAGGTTTGCAGGCATGAAACAGTCATTTTAAAGCACAGTCAACTGAAAATGACTCAGTGTGAGTGAAAAGTGGTCAGAATCAACACTATTGTGTTTATCGTGAAGCTTTTCAGTTTCTGAGGTTTGCAGGAATGACACACAAATTTTAGAAAAAAGTCAACTGAAAACCACTCAGTGTCAGTGAATACTGGTCAGAATCAGCACTTCTGTGTTTTTTGTCAAGCTTTTCAGTTTGTGAGGTCTGCAAGCCTGAAACAACTGAAAATGACTCAGTGTGATTGAATCGTGGTCAGAATCAACGCTTGTGTGATGTTTGTGAAACTTTTCAGTTTCTGAAGTTTGCAGGAATGAAACAAGCAACAATGAGGCAACTGGGAAGTGTCCCAAGCTCCCACAGAGGACTCATGAACGCTCTGGTCCGGACCACGTCTGAGACCGGCAACGCTGAAAAGCGACAAACGTCACAGACGCGTGTCCTCTCTGGGAGTGTGGAATGAGACCTATGGCAGAAACGGCTCCTATTTAAAATCTTCCGAG
This sequence comes from Trachinotus anak, assembly GCF_046630095.1. Classification (NCBI taxonomy): domain Eukaryota; kingdom Metazoa; phylum Chordata; class Actinopteri; order Carangiformes; family Carangidae; genus Trachinotus; species Trachinotus anak. The sequence goes on from NW_027273868.1 coordinate 198,561, forward strand.
GGTGAAGTAGTCATATCGAATGTGACGTCACCAAGCCAGGGACGTATCAAAGGAGGATCCCGCTCATTTTGCTTTGAAGTCGAGGCTTTGCTGCTGTGTGCTTTATTCTGTTTCAGGTCCAGTGTTACAGCGATTCCCTTTGCCATGTGTTGAGCCAGCCGTGTGGTGACTGCGCAATAATGAGGCAGGAGAGACACTGACTGCCACTGCTGTTTTGTTTCCTTGTGGTTTATGTAGTTGTTTTTATTTGTGATTGTATTATTAGTCTTTTGGTTTCTCTCGGCTGTGGCAATCATTGTTTTTCCCCAGTCAATTGAACATCATAGATCATTGTAACTGCCTCATGGCAGTAATTGTGGCTTTTACGCACACTCCTTCCGCCTCTAGAATCATGTCAATACCAAAATGACGCCCAACATAATGATTTCATGTAATGATCAAATGATTTTCACTTTCACTGATTCTTGCTCAAGCATATGTTTCAGCAGCAAAGTGGATCTACGGGACGCTTCGATAAAGCCAATCACAGCAGCTCCTCTCATCAGGAACAGACAGTTTAACGAGCCAACACTTCAGCAGGAAACCTCCCTCCACAGACAAAAGTATACGTTTAAGTATAAGTTGAGCTCCTGAGGTCCTGGCCGTATTATTGACTTGTAAGTGTTTTTCCCCTGTGTTTTTTGTGTAAGAGTGTATGCTCTGTTTTTGCGAGGAGCTTTGCGTTCCGAGGACCCGCAGGCTGTCGTGTGAGTTGGATGGGACACCAACAGGGAGCAGGCCCGTGTCGCGGCGCAGGCCAAGGCAACACTCAACACTGAGGCAACTGGGAAGTGTCCCGGTGCTCCTCAAGGGCTGCCCACCACAAGCTCCCACAGAGGACTCATGAACGCTCTGGTCCGGACCACGTCTGAGACCGGCAACGCTGAAAAGCGACAAACGTCACAGACGCGTGTCCTCTCTGGGAGTGTGGAATGAGACCTATGGCAGAAATAACACCCATGGTTTCCGGAGCTCTTTCACCAGAGAAGAGCTCATTAACATCATCACTTGTAACTTTGCCCCATTCAGGCCTGGAGTGCATTTGTGTTCTCTGGTTTCTAACATAACAGTGTGTTTTATGTGAAGCTTTTCAGTTTCTGAGGTTTGCAGGCATGAAACAGTCATTTTAAAGCACAGTCAACTGAAAATGACTCAGTGTGAGTGAAAAGTGGTCAGAATCAACACTATTGTGTTTATCGTGAAGCTTTTCAGTTTCTGAGGTTTGCAGGAATGACACACAAATTTTAGAAAAAAGTCAACTGAAAACCACTCAGTGTCAGTGAATACTGGTCAGAATCAGCACTTCTGTGTTTTTTGTCAAGCTTTTCAGTTTGTGAGGTCTGCAAGTCTGAAACAACTGAAAATGACTCAGTGTGATTGAATCGTGGTCAGAATCAACGCTTGTGTGATGTTTGTGAAACTTTTCAGTTTCTGAAGTTTGCAGGAATGAAACAAGCAACAATGAGGCAACTGGGAAGTGTCCCAAGCTCCCACAGAGGACTCATGAACGCTCTGGTCCGGACCACGTCTGAGACCGGCAACGCTGAAAAGCGACAAACGTCACAGACGCGTGTCCTCTCTGGGAGTGTGGAATGAGACCTATGGCAGAAACGGCTCCTATTTAAAATCTTCCGAGGGTGAAGTAGTCATATCGAATGTGACGTCACCAAGCCAGGGACGTATCAAAGGAGGATCCCGCTCATTTTGCTTTGAAGTCGAGGCTTTGCTGCTGTGTGCTTTATTCTGTTTCAGGTCCAGTGTTACAGCGATTCCCTTTGCCATGTGTTGAGCCAGCCGTGTGGTGACTGCGCAATAATGAGGCAGGAGAGACATTGACTGCCACTGCTGTTTTGTTTCCTTGTGGTTTATGTAGTTGTTTTTATTTGTGATTGTATTATTAGTCTTTTGGTTTCTCTCGGCTGTGGCAATCATTGTTTTTCCCCAGTCAATTGAACATCATAGATCATTGTAACTGCCTCATGGCAGTAATTGTGGCTTTTACGCACGCTCCTTCCGCCTCTAGAATCATGTCAATACCAAAATGACGCCCAACATAATGATTTCATGTAATGATCAAATGATTTTCACTTTCACTGATTCTTGCTCAAGCATATGTTTCAGCAGCAAAGTGGATCTACGGGACGCTTCGATAAAGCCAATCACAGCAGCTCCTCTCATCAGGAACAGACAGTTTAACGAGCCAACACTTCAGCAGGAAACCTCCCTCCACAGACAAAAGTATACGTTTAAGTATAAGTTGAGCTCCTGAGGTCCTGGCCGTATTATTGACTTGTAAGTGTTTTTCCCCTGTGTTTTTTGTGTAAGAGTGTATGCTCTGTTTTTGCGAGGAGCTTTGCGTTCCGAGGACCCGCAGGCTGTCGTGTGAGTTGGATGGGACACCAACAGGGAGCAGGCCCGTGTCGCGGCGCAGGCCAAGGCAACACTCAACACTGAGGCAACTGGGAAGTGTCCCGGTGCTCCTCAAGGGCTGCCCACCACAAGCTCCCACAGAGGACTCATGAACGCTCTGGTCCGGACCACGTCTGAGACCGGCAACGCTGAAAAGCGACAAACGTCACAGACGCGTGTCCTCTCTGGGAGTGTGGAATGAGACCTATGGCAGAAATAACACCCATGGTTTCCGGAGCTCTTTCACCAGAGAAGAGCTCATTAACATCATCACTTGTTACTTTGCCCCATTCAGGCCTGGAGTGCATTTGTGTTCTCTGGTTTCTAACATAACAGTGTGTTTTATGTGAAGCTTTTCAGTTTCTGAGGTTTGCAGGCATGAAACAGTCATTTTAAAGCACAGTCAACTGAAAATGACTCAGTGTGAGTGAAAAGTGGTCAGAATCAACACTATTGTGTTTATCGTGAAGCTTTTCAGTTTCTGAGGTTTGCAGGAATGACACACAAATTTTAGAAAAAAGTCAACTGAAAACCACTCAGTGTCAGTGAATACTGGTCAGAATCAGCACTTCTGTGTTTTTTGTCAAGCTTTTCAGTTTGTGAGGTCTGCAAGCCTGAAACAACTGAAAATGACTCAGTGTGATTGAATCGTGGTCAGAATCAACGCTTGTGTGATGTTTGTGAAACTTTTCAGTTTCTGAAGTTTGCAGGAATGAAACAAGCAACAATGATGCAACTGGGAAGTGTCCCAAGCTCCCACAGAGGACTCATGAACGCTCTGGTCCGGACCACGTCTGAGACCGGCAACGCTGAAAAGCGACAAACGTCACAGACGCGTGTCCTCTCTGGGAGTGTGGAATGAGACCTATGGCAGAAACGGCTCCTATTTAAAATCTTCCGAGGGTGAAGTAGTCATATCGAATGTGACGTCACCAAGCCAGGGACGTATCAAAGGAGGATCCCGCTCATTTTGCTTTGAAGTCGAGGCTTTGCTGCTGTGTGCTTTATTCTGTTTCAGGTCCAGTGTTACAGCGATTCCCTTTGCCATGTGTTGAGCCAGCCGTGTGGTGACTGCGCAATAATGAGGCAGGAGAGACATTGACTGCCACTGCTGTTTTGTTTCCTTGTGGTTTATGTAGTTGTTTTTATTTGTGATTGTATTATTAGTCTTTTGGTTTCTCTCGGCTGTGGCAATCATTGTTTTTCCCCAGTCAATTGAACACTATATATCATTGTAACTGCCTCATGGCAGTAATTGTGGCTTTTACGCACGCTCCTTCCGCCTCTAGAATCATGTCAATACCAAAATGACGCCCAACATAATGATCAAATGATTTTCACTTTCACTGATTCTTGCTCAAGCATATGTTTCAGCAGCAAAGTGGATCTACGGGACGCTTCGATAAAGCCAATCACAGCAGCTCCTCTCATCAGGAACAGACAGTTTAACGAGCCAACACTTCAGCAGGAAACCTCCCTCCACAGACAAAAGTATACGTTTAAGTATAAGTTGAGCTCCTGAGGTCCTGGCCGTATTATTGACTTGTAAGTGTTTTTCCCCTGTGTTTTTTGTGTAAGAGTGTATGCTCTGTTTTTGCGAGGAGCTTTGCGTTCCGAGGACCCGCAGGCTGTCGCGTGAGTTGGATGGGACACCAACAGGGAGCAGGCCCGTGTCGCGGCGCAGGCCAAGGCAACACTCAACACTGAGGCAACTGGGAAGTGTCCCGGTGCTCCTCAAGGGCTGCCCACCACAAGCTCCCACAGAGGACTCATGAACGCTCTGGTCCGGACCACGTCTGAGACCGGCAACGCTGAAAAGCGACAAACGTCACAGACGCGTGTCCTCTCTGGGAGTGTGGAATGAGACCTATGGCAGAAACGGCTCCTATTTAAAATCTTCCGAGGGTGAAGTAGTCATATCGAATGTGACGTCACCAAGCCAGGGACGTATCAAAGGAGGATCCCGCTCATTTTGCTTTGAAGTCGAGGCTTTGCTGCTGTGTGCTTTATTCTGTTTCAGGTCCAGTGTTACAGCGATTCCCTTTGCCATGTGTTGAGCCAGCCGTGTGGTGACTGCGCAATAATGAGGCAGGAGAGACACTGACTGCCACTGCTGTTTTGTTTCCTTGTGGTTTATGTAGTTGTTTTTATTTGTGATTGTATTATTAGTCTTTTGGTTTCTCTCGGCTGTGGCAATCATTGTTTTTCCCCAGTCAATTGAACACTATAGATCATTGTAACTGCCTCATGGCAGTAATTGTGGCTTTTACGCACGCTCCTTCCGCCTCTAGAATCATGTCAATACCAAAATGACGCCCAACATAATGATCAAATGATTTTCACTTTCACTGATTCTTGCTCAAGCATATGTTTCAGCAGCAAAGTGGATCTACGGGACGCTTCGATAAAGCCAATCACAGCAGCTCCTCTCATCAGGAACAGACAGTTTAACGAGCCAACACTTCAGCAGGAAACCTCCCTCCACAGACAAAAGTATACGTTTAAGTATAAGTTGAGCTCCTGAGGTCCTGGCCGTATGATTGACTTGTAAGTGTTTTTCCCCTGTGTTTTTTGTGTAAGAGTGTATGCTCTGTTTTTGCGAGGAGCTTTGCGTTCCGAGGACCCGCAGGCTGTCGTGTGAGTTGGATGGGACACCAACAGGGAGCAGGCCCGTGTCGCGGCGCAGGCCAAGGCAACACTCAACACTGAGGCAACTGGGAAGTGTCCCGGTGCTCCTCAAGGGCTGCCCACCACAAGCTCCCACAGAGGACTCATGAACGCTCTGGTCCGGACCACGTCTGAGACCGGCAACGCTGAAAAGCGACAAACGTCACAGACGCGTGTCCTCTCTGGGAGTGTGGAATGAGACCTATGGCAGAAATAACACCCATGGTTTCCGGAGCTCTTTCACCAGAGAAGAGCTCATTAACATCATCACTTGTTACTTTGCCCCATTCAGGCCTGGAGTGCATTTGTGTTCTCTGGTTTCTAACATAACAGTGTGTTTTATGTGAAGCTTTTCAGTTTCTGAGGTTTGCAGGCATGAAACAGTAATTTTAAAGCACAGTCAACTGAAAATGACTCAGTGTGAGTGAAAAGTGGTCAGAATCAACACTATTGTGTTTATCGTGAAGCTTTTCAGTTTCTGAGGTTTGCAGGAATGACACACAAATTTTAGAAAAAAGTCAACTGAAAACCACTCAGTGTCAGTGAATACTGGTCAGAATCAGCACTTATGTGTTTTTTGTCAAGCTTTTCAGTTTGTGAGGTCTGCAGGCCTGAAACAACTGAAAATGACTCAGTGTGATTGAATCGTGGTCAGAATCAACGCTTGTGTGATGTTTGTGAAACTTTTCAGTTTCTGAAGTTTGCAGGAATGAAACAAGCAACAATGATGCAACTGGGAAGTGTCCCAAGCTCCCACAGAGGACTCATGAACGCTCTGGTCCGGACCACGTCTGAGACCGGCAACGCTGAAAAGCGACAAACGTCACAGACGCGTGTCCTCTCTGGGAGTGTGGAATGAGACCTATGGCAGAAACGGCTCCTATTTAAAATCTTCCGAGGGTGAAGTAGTCATATCGAATGTGACGTCACCAAGCCAGGGACGTATCAAAGGAGGATCCCGCTCATTTTGCTTTGAAGTCGAGGCTTTGCTGCTGTGTGCTTTATTCTGTTTCAGGTCCAGTGTTACAGCGATTCCCTTTGCCATGTGTTGAGCCAGCCGTGTGGTGACTGCGCAATAATGAGGCAGGAGAGACATTGACTGCCACTGCTGTTTTGTTTCCTTGTGGTTTATGTAGTTGTTTTTATTTGTGATTGTATTATTAGTCTTTTGGTTTCTCTCGGCTGTGGCAATCATTGTTTTTCCCCAGTCAATTGAACACTATAGATCATTGTAACTGCCTCATGGCAGTAATTGTGGCTTTTACGCACGCTCCTTCCGCCTCTAGAATCATGTCAATACCAAAATGACGCCCAACATAATGATCAAATGATTTTCACTTTTAACTGATTCTTGCTCAAGCATATGTTTCAGCAGCAAAGTGGATCTACGGGACGCTTCGATAAAGCCAATCACAGCAGCTCCTCTCATCAGGAACAGACAGTTTAACGAGCCAACACTTCAGCAGGAAACCTCCCTCCACAGACAAAAGTATACGCTTAAGTATAAGTTGAGCTCCTGAGGTCCTGGCCGTATTATTGACTTGTAAGTGTTTTTCCCCTGTGTTTTTTGTGTAAGAGTGTATGCTCTGTTTTTGCGAGGAGCTTTGCGTTCCGAGGACCCGCAGGCTGTCGCGTGAGTTGGATGGGACACCAACAGGGAGCAGGCCCGTGTCGCGGCGCAGGCCAAGGCAACACTCAACACTGAGGCAACTGGGAAGTGTCCCGGTGCTCCTCAAGGGCTGCCCACCACAAGCTCCCACAGAGGACTCATGAACGCTCTGGTCCGGACCACGTCTGAGACCGGCAACGCTGAAAAGCGACAAACGTCACAGACGCGTGTCCTCTCTGGGAGTGTGGAATGAGACCTATGGCAGAAACGGCTCCTATTTAAAATCTTCCGAGGGTGAAGTAGTCATATCGAATGTGACGTCACCAAGCCAGGGACGTATCAAAGGAGGATCCCGCTCATTTTGCTTTGAAGTCGAGGCTTTGCTGCTGTGTGCTTTATTCTGTTTCAGGTCCAGTGTTACAGCGATTCCCTTTGCCATGTGTTGAGCCAGCCGTGTGGTGACTGCGCAATAATGAGGCAGGAGAGACACTGACTGCCACTGCTGTTTTGTTTCCTTGTGGTTTATGTAGTTGTTTTTATTTGTGATTGTATTATTAGTCTTTTGGTTTCTCTCGGCTGTGGCAATCATTGTTTTTCCCCAGTCAATTGAACACTATAGATCATTGTAACTGCCTCATGGCAGTAATTGTGGCTTTTACGCACGCTCCTTCCGCCTCTAGAATCATGTCAATACCAAAATGACGCCCAACATAATGATCAAATGATTTTCACTTTCACTGATTCTTGCTCAAGCATATGTTTCAGCAGCAAAGTGGATCTACGGGACGCTTCGATAAAGCCAATCACAGCAGCTCCTCTCATCAGGAACAGACAGTTTAACGAGCCAACACTTCAGCAGGAAACCTCCCTCCACAGACAAAAGTATACGTTTAAGTATAAGTTGAGCTCCTGAGGTCCTGGCCGTATGATTGACTTGTAAGTGTTTTTCCCCTGTGTTTTTTGTGTAAGAGTGTATGCTCTGTTTTTGCGAGGAGCTTTGCGTTCCGAGGACCCGCAGGCTGTCGTGTGAGTTGGATGGGACACCAACAGGGAGCAGGCCCGTGTCGCGGCGCAGGCCAAGGCAACACTCAACACTGAGGCAACTGGGAAGTGTCCCGGTGCTCCTCAAGGGCTGCCCACCACAAGCTCCCACAGAGGACTCATGAACGCTCTGGTCCGGACCACGTCTGAGACCGGCAACGCTGAAAAGCGACAAACGTCACAGACGCGTGTCCTCTCTGGGAGTGTGGAATGAGACCTATGGCAGAAATAACACCCATGGTTTCCGGAGCTCTTTCACCAGAGAAGAGCTCATTAACATCATCACTTGTAACTTTGCCCCATTCAGGCCTGGAGTGCATTTGTGTTCTCTGGTTTCTAACATAACAGTGTGTTTTATGTGAAGCTTTTCAGTTTCTGAGGTTTGCAGGCATGAAACAGTAATTTTAAAGCACAGTCAACTGAAAATGACTCAGTGTGAGTGAAAAGTGGTCAGAATCAACACTATTGTGTTTATCGTGAAGCTTTTCAGTTTCTGAGGTTTGCAGGAATGACACACAAATTTTAGAAAAAAGTCAACTGAAAACCACTCAGTGTCAGTGAATACTGGTCAGAATCAGCACTTATGTGTTTTTTGTCAAGCTTTTCAGTTTGTGAGGTCTGCAGGCCTGAAACAACTGAAAATGACTCAGTGTGACTGAATCGTGGTCAGAATCAACGCTTGTGTGATGTTTGTGAAACTTTTCAGTTTCTGAAGTTTGCAGGAATGAAACAAGCAACAATGATGCAACTGGGAAGTGTCCCAAGCTCCCACAGAGGACTCATGAACGCTCTGGTCCGGACCACGTCTGAGACCGGCAACGCTGAAAAGCGACAAACGTCACAGACGCGTGTCCTCTCTGGGAGTGTGGAATGAGACCTATGGCAGAAACGGCTCCTATTTAAAATCTTCCGAGGGTGAAGTAGTCATATCGAATGTGACGTCACCAAGCCAGGGACGTATCAAAGGAGGATCCCGCTCATTTTGCTTTGAAGTCGAGGCTTTGCTGCTGTGTGCTTTATTCTGTTTCAGGTCCAGTGTTACAGCGATTCCCTTTGCCATGTGTTGAGCCAGCCGTGTGGTGACTGCGCAATAATGAGGCAGGAGAGACATTGACTGCCACTGCTGTTTTGTTTCCTTGTGGTTTATGTAGTTGTTTTTATTTGTGATTGTATTATTAGTCTTTTGGTTTCTCTCGGCTGTGGCAATCATTGTTTTTCCCCAGTCAATTGAACACTATAGATCATTGTAACTGCCTCATGGCAGTAATTGTGGCTTTTACGCACGCTCCTTCCGCCTCTAGAATCATGTCAATACCAAAATGACGCCCAACATAATGATCAAATGATTTTCACTTTTAACTGATTCTTGCTCAAGCATATGTTTCAGCAGCAAAGTGGATCTACGGGACGCTTCGATAAAGCCAATCACAGCAGCTCCTCTCATCAGGAACAGACAGTTTAACGAGCCAACACTTCAGCAGGAAACCTCCCTCCACAGACAAAAGTATACGCTTAAGTATAAGTTGAGCTCCTGAGGTCCTGGCCGTATTATTGACTTGTAAGTGTTTTTCCCCTGTGTTTTTTGTGTAAGAGTGTATGCTCTGTTTTTGCGAGGAGCTTTGCGTTCCGAGGACCCGCAGGCTGTCGCGTGAGTTGGATGGGACACCAACAGGGAGCAGGCCCGTGTCGCGGCGCAGGCCAAGGCAACACTCAACACTGAGGCAACTGGGAAGTGTCCCGGTGCTCCTCAAGGGCTGCCCACCACAAGCTCCCACAGAGGACTCATGAACGCTCTGGTCCGGACCACGTCTGAGACCGGCAACGCTGAAAAGCGACAAACGTCACAGACGCGTGTCCTCTCTGGGAGTGTGGAATGAGACCTATGGCAGAAACGGCTCCTATTTAAAATCTTCCGAGGGTGAAGTAGTCATATCGAATGTGACGTCACCAAGCCAGGGACGTATCAAAGGAGGATCCCGCTCATTTTGCTTTGAAGTCGAGGCTTTGCTGCTGTGTGCTTTATTCTGTTTCAGGTCCAGTGTTACAGCGATTCCCTTTGCCATGTGTTGAGCCAGCCGTGTGGTGACTGCGCAATAATGAGGCAGGAGAGACATTGACTGCCACTGCTGTTTTGTTTCCTTGTGGTTTATGTAGTTGTTTTTATTTGTGATTGTATTATTAGTCTTTTGGTTTCTCTCGGCTGTGGCAATCATTGTTTTTCCCCAGTCAATTGAACACTATAGATCATTGTAACTGCCTCATGGCAGTAATTGTGGCTTTTACGCACGCTCCTTCCGCCTCTAGAATCATGTCAATACCAAAATGACGCCCAACATAATGATCAAATGATTTTCACTTTCACTGATTCTTGCTCAAGCATATGTTTCAGCAGCAAAGTGGATCTACGGGACGCTTCGATAAAGCCAATCACAGCAGCTCCTCTCATCAGGAACAGACAGTTTAACGAGCCAACACTTCAGCAGGAAACCTCCCTCCACAGACAAAAGTATACGTTTAAGTATAAGTTGAGCTCCTGAGGTCCTGGCCGTATTATTGACTTGTAAGTGTTTTTCCCCTGTGTTTTTTGTGTAAGAGTGTATGCTCTGTTTTTGCGAGGAGCTTTGCGTTCCGAGGACCCGCAGGCTGTCGTGTGAGTTGGATGGGACACCAACAGGGAGCAGGCCCGTGTCGCGGCGCAGGCCAAGGCAACACTCAACACTGAGGCAACTGGGAAGTGTCCCGGTGCTCCTCAAGGGCTGCCCACCACAAGCTCCCACAGAGGACTCATGAACGCTCTGGTCCGGACCACGTCTGAGACCGGCAACGCTGAAAAGCGACAAACGTCACAGACGCGTGTCCTCTCTGGGAGTGTGGAATGAGACCTATGGCAGAAATAACACCCATGGTTTCCGGAGCTCTTTCACCAGAGAAGAGCTCATTAACATCATCACTTGTTACTTTGCCCCATTCAGGCCTGGAGTGCATTTGTGTTCTCTGGTTTCTAACATAACAGTGTGTTTTATGTGAAGCTTTTCAGTTTCTGAGGTTTGCAGGCATGAAACAGTAATTTTAAAGCACAGTCAACTGAAAATGACTCAGTGTGAGTGAAAAGTGGTCAGAATCAACACTATTGTGTTTATCGTGAAGCTTTTCAGTTTCTGAGGTTTGCAGGAATGACACACAAATTTTAGAAAAAAGTCAACTGAAAACCACTCAGTGTCAGTGAATACTGGTCAGAATCAGCACTTCTGTGTTTTTTGTCAAGCTTTTCAGTTTGTGAGGTCTGCAAGCCTGAAACAACTGAAAATGACTCAGTGTGATTGAATCGTGGTCAGAATCAACGCTTGTGTGATGTTTGTGAAACTTTTCAGTTTCTGAAGTTTGCAGGAATGAAACAAGCAACAATGATGCAACTGGGAAGTGTCCCAACCTCCCACAGAGGACTCATGAACGCTCTGGTCCGGACCACGTCTGAGACCGGCAACGCTGAAAAGCGACAAACGTCACAGACGCGTGTCCTCTCTGGGAGTGTGGAATGAGACCTATGGCAGAAACGGCTCCTATTTAAAATCTTCCGAGGGTGAAGTAGTCATATCGAATGTGACGTCACCAAGCCAGGGACGTATCAAAGGAGGATCCCGCTCATTTTGCTTTGAAGTCGAGGCTTTGCTGCTGTGTGCTTTATTCTGTTTCAGGTCCAGTGTTACAGCGATTCCCTTTGCCATGTGTTGAGCCAGCCGTGTGGTGACTGCGCAATAATGAGGCAGGAGAGACATTGACTGCCACTGCTGTTTTGTTTCCTTGTGGTTTATGTAGTTGTTTTTATTTGTGATTGTATTATTAGTCTTTTGGTTTCTCTCGGCTGTGGCAATCATTGTTTTTCCCCAGTCAATTGAACACTATAGATCATTGTAACTGCCTCATGGCAGTAATTGTGGCTTTTACGCACGCTCCTTCCGCCTCTAGAATCATGTCAATACCAAAATGACGCCCAACATAATGATTTCATGTAATGATCAAATGATTTTCACTTTCAGTGATTCTTGCTCAAGCATATGTTTCAGCAGCAAAGTGGATCTACGGGACGCTTCGATAAAGCCAATCACAGCAGCTCCTCTCATCAGGAACAGACAGTTTAACGAGCCAACACTTCAGCAGGAAACCTCCCTCCACAGACAAAAGTATACGTTTAAGTATAAGTTGAGCTCCTGAGGTCCTGGCCGTATTATTGACTTGTAAGTGTTTTTCCCCTGTGTTTTTTGTGTAAGAGTGTATGCTCTGTTTTTGCGAGGAGCTTTGCGTTCCGAGGACCCGCAGGCTGTCGCGTGAGTTGGATGGGACACCAACAGGGAGCAGGCCCGTGTCGCGGCGCAGGCCAAGGCAACACTCAACACTGAGGCAACTGGGAAGTGTCCCGGTGCTCCTCAAGGGCTGCCCACCACAAGCTCCCACAGAGGACTCATGAACGCTCTGGTCCGGACCACGTCTGAGACCGGCAACGCTGAAAAGCGACAAACGTCACAGACGCGTGTCCTCTCTGGGAGTGTGGAATGAGACCTATGGCAGAAACGGCTCCTATTTAAAATCTTCCGAGGGTGAAGTAGTCATATCGAATGTGACGTCACCAAGCCAGGGACGTATCAAAGGAGGATCCCGCTCATTTTGCTTTGAAGTCGAGGCTTTGCTGCTGTGTGCTTTATTCTGTTTCAGGTCCAGTGTTACAGCGATTCCCTTTGCCATGTGTTGAGCCAGCCGTGTGGTGACTGCGCAATAATGAGGCAGGAGAGACATTGACTGCCACTGCTGTTTGGTTTCCTTGTGGTTTATGTAGTTGTTTTTATTTGTGATTGTATTATTAGTCTTTTGGTTTCTCTCGGCTGTGGCAATCATTGTTTTTCCCCAGTCAATTGAACACTATAGATCATTGTAACTGCCTCATGGCAGTAATTGTGGCTTTTACGCACGCTCCTTCCGCCTCTAGAATCATGTCAATACCAAAATGACACCCAACATAATGATTTCATGTAATGATCAAATGATTTTCACTTTCACTGATTCTTGCTCAAGCATATGTTTCAGCAGCAAAGTGGATCTACGGGACGCTTCGATAAAGCCAATCACAGCAGCTCCTCTCATCAGGAACAGACAGTTTAACGAGCCAACACTTCAGCAGGAAACCTCCCTCCACAGACAAAAGTATACGTTTAAGTATAAGTTGAGCTCCTGAGGTCCTGGCCGTATTATTGACTTGTAAGTGTTTTTCCCCTGTGTTTTTTGTGTAAGAGTGTATGCTCTGTTTTTGCGAGGAGCTTTGCGTTCCGAGGACCCGCAGGCTGTCGTGTGAGTTGGATGGGACACCAACAGGGAGCAGGCCCGTGTCGCGGCGCAGGCCAAGGCAACACTCAACACTGAGGCAACTGGGAAGTGTCCCGGTGCTCCTCAAGGGCTGCCCACCACAAGCTCCCACAGAGGACTCATGAACGCTCTGGTCCGGACCACGTCTGAGACCGGCAACGCTGAAAAGCGACAAACGTCACAGACGCGTGTCCTCTCTGGGAGTGTGGAATGAGACCTATGGCAGAAACGGCTCCTATTTAAAATCTTCCGAGGGTGAAGTAGTCATATCGAATGTGACGTCACCAAGCCAGGGACGTATCAAAGGAGGATCCCGCTCATTTTGCTTTGAAGTCGAGGCTTTGCTGCTGTGTGCTTTATTCTGTTTCAGGTCCAGTGTTACAGCGATTCCCTTTGCCATGTGTTGAGCCAGCCGTGTGGTGACTGCGCAATAATGAGGCAGGAGAGACATTGACTGCCACTGCTGTTTTGTTTCCTTGTGGTTTATGTAGTTGTTTTTATTTGTGATTGTATTATTAGTCTTTTGGTTTCTCTCGGCTGTGGCAATCATTGTTTTTCCCCAGTCAATTGAACACTATAGATCATTGTAACTGCCTCATGGCAGTAATTGTGGCTTTTACGCACGCTCCTTCCGCCTCTAGAATCATGTCAATACCAAAATGACGCCCAACATAATGATCAAATGATTTTCACTTTCACTGATTCTTGCTCAAGCATATGTTTCAGCAGCAAAGTGGATCTACGGGACGCTTCGATAAAGCCAATCACAGCAGCTCCTCTCATCAGGAACAGACAGTTTAACGAGCCAACACTTCAGCAGGAAACCTCCCTCCACAGACAAAAGTATACGTTTAAGTATAAGTTGAGCTCCTGAGGTCCTGGCCGTATTATTGACTTGTAAGTGTTTTTCCCCTGTGTTTTTTGTGTAAGAGTGTATGCTCTGTTTTTGCGAGGAGCTTTGCGTTCCGAGGACCCGCAGGCTGTCGTGTGAGTTGGATGGGACACCAACAGGGAGCAGGCCCGTGTCGCGGCGCAGGCCAAGGCAACACTCAACACTGAGGCAACTGGGAAGTGTCCCGGTGCTCCTCAAGGGCTGCCCACCACAAGCTCCCACAGAGGACTCATGAACGCTCTGGTCCGGACCACGTCTGAGACCGGCAACGCTGAAAAGCGACAAACGTCACAGACGCGTGTCCTCTCTGGGAGTGTGGAATGAGACCTATGGCAGAAATAACACCCATGGTTTCCGGAGCTCTTTCACCAGAGAAGAGCTCATTAACATCATCACTTGTTACTTTGCCCCATTCAGGCCTGGAGTGCATTTGTGTTCTCTGGTTTCTAACATAACAGTGTGTTTTATGTGAAGCTTTTCAGTTTCTGAGGTTTGCAGGCATGAAACAGTAATTTTAAAGCACAGTCAACTGAAAATGACTCAGTGTGAGTGAAAAGTGGTCAGAATCAACACTATTGTGTTTATCGTGAAGCTTTTCAGTTTCTGAGGTTTGCAGGAATGACACACAAATTTTAGAAAAAAGTCAACTGAAAACCACTCAGTGTCAGTGAATACTGGTCAGAATCAGCACTTCTGTGTTTTTTGTCAAGCTTTTCAGTTTGTGAGGTCTGCAAGCCTGAAACAACTGAAAATGACTCAGTGTGATTGAATCGTGGTCAGAATCAACGCTTGTGTGATGTTTGTGAAACTTTTCAGTTTCTGAAGTTTGCAGGAATGAAACAAGCAACAATGATGCAACTGGGAAGTGTCCCAAGCTCCCACAGAGGACTCATGAACGCTCTGGTCCGGACCACGTCTGAGACCGGCAACGCTGAAAAGCGACAAACGTCACAGACGCGTGTCCTCTCTGGGAGTGTGGAATGAGACCTATGGCAGAAACGGCTCCTATTTAAAATCTTCCGAGGGTGAAGTAGTCATATCGAATGTGACGTCACCAAGCCAGGGACGTATCAAAGGAGGATCCCGCTCATTTTGCTTTGAAGTCGAGGCTTTGCTGCTGTGTGCTTTATTCTGTTTCAGGTCCAGTGTTACAGCGATTCCCTTTGCCATGTGTTGAGCCAGCCGTGTGGTGACTGCGCAATAATGAGGCAGGAGAGACATTGACTGCCACTGCTGTTTTGTTTCCTTGTGGTTTATGTAGTTGTTTTTATTTGTGATTGTATTATTAGTCTTTTGGTTTCTCTCGGCTGTGGCAATCATTGTTTTTCCCCAGTCAATTGAACACTATAGATCATTGTAACTGCCTCATGGCAGTAATTGTGGCTTTTACGCACGCTCCTTCCGCCTCTAGAATCATGTCAATACCAAAATGACGCCCAACATAATGATTTCATGTAATGATCAAATGATTTTCACTTTCAGTGATTCTTGCTCAAGCATATGTTTCAGCAGCAAAGTGGATCTACGGGACGCTTCGATAAAGCCAATCACAGCAGCTCCTCTCATCAGGAACAGACAGTTTAACGAGCCAACACTTCAGCAGGAAACCTCCCTCCACAGACAAAAGTATACGTTTAAGTATAAGTTGAGCTCCTGAGGTCCTGGCCGTATTATTGACTTGTAAGTGTTTTTCCCCTGTGTTTTTTGTGTAAGAGTGTATGCTCTGTTTTTGCGAGGAGCTTTGCGTTCCGAGGACCCGCAGGCTGTCGCGTGAGTTGGATGGGACACCAACAGGGAGCAGGCCCGTGTCGCGGCGCAGGCCAAGGCAACACTCAACACTGAGGCAACTGGGAAGTGTCCCGGTGCTCCTCAAGGGCTGCCCACCACAAGCTCCCACAGAGGACTCATGAACGCTCTGGTCCGGACCACGTCTGAGACCGGCAACGCTGAAAAGCGACAAACGTCACAGACGCGTGTCCTCTCTGGGAGTGTGGAATGAGACCTATGGCAGAAACGGCTCCTATTTAAAATCTTCCGAGGGTGAAGTAGTCATATCGAATGTGACGTCACCAAGCCAGGGACGTATCAAAGGAGGATCCCGCTCATTTTGCTTTGAAGTCGAGGCTTTGCTGCTGTGTGCTTTATTCTGTTTCAGGTCCAGTGTTACAGCGATTCCCTTTGCCATGTGTTGAGCCAGCCGTGTGGTGACTGCGCAATAATGAGGCAGGAGAGACATTGACTGCCACTGCTGTTTTGTTTCCTTGTGGTTTATGTAGTTGTTTTTATTTGTGATTGTATTATTAGTCTTTTGGTTTCTCTCGGCTGTGGCAATCATTGTTTTTCCCCAGTCAATTGAACACTATAGATCATTGTAACTGCCTCATGGCAGTAATTGTGGCTTTTACGCACACTCCTTCCGCCTCTAGAATCATGTCAATACCAAAATGACGCCCAACATAATGATTTCATGTAATGATCAAATGATTTTCACTTTCACTGATTCTTGCTCAAGCATATGTTTCAGCAGCAAAGTGGATCTACGGGACGCTTCGATAAAGCCAATCACAGCAGCTCCTCTCATCAGGAACAGACAGTTTAACGAGCCAACACTTCAGCAGGAAACCTCCCTCCACAGACAAAAGTATACGTTTAAGTATAAGTTGAGCTCCTGAGGTCCTGGCCGTATTATTGACTTGTAAGTGTTTTTCCCCTGTGTTTTTTGTGTAAGAGTGTATGCTCTGTTTTTGCGAGGAGCTTTGCGTTCCGAGGACCCGCAGGCTGTCGTGTGAGTTGGATGGGACACCAACAGGGAGCAGGCCCGTGTCGCGGCGCAGGCCAAGGCAACACTCAACACTGAGGCAACTGGGAAGTGTCCCGGTGCTCCTCAAGGGCTGCCCACCACAAGCTCCCACAGAGGACTCATGAACGCTCTGGTCCGGACCACGTCTGAGACCGGCAACGCTGAAAAGCGACAAACGTCACAGACGCGTGTCCTCTCTGGGAGTGTGGAATGAGACCTATGGCAGAAATAACACCCATGGTTTCCGGAGCTCTTTCACCAGAGAAGAGCTCATTAACATCATCACTTGTAACTTTGCCCCATTCAGGCCTGGAGTGCATTTGTGTTCTCTGGTTTCTAACATAACAGTGTGTTTTATGTGAAGCTTTTCAGTTTCTGAGGTTTGCAGGCATGAAACAGTAATTTTAAAGCACAGTCAACTGAAAATGACTCAGTGTGAGTGAAAAGTGGTCAGAATCAACACTATTGTGTTTATCGTGAAGCTTTTCAGTTTCTGAGGTTTGCAGGAATGACACACAAATTTTAGAAAAAAGTCAACTGAAAACCACTCAGTGTCAGTGAATACTGGTCAGAATCAGCACTTCTGTGTTTTTTGTCAAGCTTTTCAGTTTGTGAGGTCTGCAAGTCTGAAACAACTGAAAATGACTCAGTGTGATTGAATCGTGGTCAGAATCAACGCTTGTGTGATGTTTGTGAAACTTTTCAGTTTCTGAAGTTTGCAGGAATGAAACAAGCAACAATGAGGCAACTGGGAAGTGTCCCAAGCTCCCACAGAGGACTCATGAACGCTCTGGTCCGGACCACGTCTGAGACCGGCAACGCTGAAAAGCGACAAACGTCACAGACGCGTGTCCTCTCTGGGAGTGTGGAATGAGACCTATGGCAGAAACGGCTCCTATTTAAAATCTTCCGAGGGTGAAGTAGTCATATCGAATGTGACGTCACCAAGCCAGGGACGTATCAAAGGAGGATCCCGCTCATTTTGCTTTGAAGTCGAGGCTTTGCTGCTGTGTGCTTTATTCTGTTTCAGGTCCAGTGTTACAGCGATTCCCTTTGCCATGTGTTGAGCCAGCCGTGTGGTGACTGCGCAATAATGAGGCAGGAGAGACATTGACTGCCACTGCTGTTTGGTTTCCTTGTGGTTTATGTAGTTGTTTTTATTTGTGATTGTATTATTAGTCTTTTGGTTTCTCTCGGCTGTGGCAATCATTGTTTTTCCCCAGTCAATTGAACACTATAGATCATTGTAACTGCCTCATGGCAGTAATTGTGGCTTTTACGCACGCTCCTTCCGCCTCTAGAATCATGTCAATACCAAAATGACACCCAACATAATGATTTCATGTAATGATCAAATGATTTTCACTTTCACTGATTCTTGCTCAAGCATATGTTTCAGCAGCAAAGTGGATCTACGGGACGCTTCGATAAAGCCAATCACAGCAGCTCCTCTCATCAGGAACAGACAGTTTAACGAGCCAACACTTCAGCAGGAAACCTCCCTCCACAGACAAAAGTATACGTTTAAGTATAAGTTGAGCTCCTGAGGTCCTGGCCGTATTATTGACTTGTAAGTGTTTTTCCCCTGTGTTTTTTGTGTAAGAGTGTATGCTCTGTTTTTGCGAGGAGCTTTGCGTTCCGAGGACCCGCAGGCTGTCGTGTGAGTTGGATGGGACACCAACAGGGAGCAGGCCCGTGTCGCGGCGCAGGCCAAGGCAACACTCAACACTGAGGCAACTGGGAAGTGTCCCGGTGCTCCTCAAGGGCTGCCCACCACAAGCTCCCACAGAGGACTCATGAACGCTCTGGTCCGGACCACGTCTGAGACCGGCAACGCTGAAAAGCGACAAACGTCACAGACGCGTGTCCTCTCTGGGAGTGTGGAATGAGACCTATGGCAGAAATAACACCCATGGTTTCCGGAGCTCTTTCACCAGAGAAGAGCTCATTAACATCATCACTTGTAACTTTGCCCCATTCAGGCCTGGAGTGCATTTGTGTTCTCTGGTTTCTAACATAACAGTGTGTTTTATGTGAAGCTTTTCAGTTTCTGAGGTTTGCAGGCATGAAACAGTAATTTTAAAGCACAGTCAACTGAAAATGACTCAGTGTGAGTGAAAAGTGGTCAGAATCAACACTATTGTGTTTATCGTGAAGCTTTTCAGTTTCTGAGGTTTGCAGGAATGACACACAAATTTTAGAAAAAAGTCAACTGAAAACCACTCAGTGTCAGTGAATACTGGTCAGAATCAGCACTTCTGTGTTTTTTGTCAAGCTTTTCAGTTTGTGAGGTCTGCAAGTCTGAAACAACTGAAAATGACTCAGTGTGATTGAATCGTGGTCAGAATCAACGCTTGTGTGATGTTTGTGAAACTTTTCAGTTTCTGAAGTTTGCAGGAATGAAACAAGCAACAATGAGGCAACTGGGAAGTGTCCCAAGCTCCCACAGAGGACTCATGAACGCTCTGGTCCGGACCACGTCTGAGACCGGCAACGCTGAAAAGCGACAAACGTCACAGACGCGTGTCCTCTCTGGGAGTGTGGAATGAGACCTATGGCAGAAACGGCTCCTATTTAAAATCTTCCGAGGGTGAAGTAGTCATATCGAATGTGACGTCACCAAGCCAGGGACGTATCAAAGGAGGATCCCGCTCATTTTGCTTTGAAGTCGAGGCTTTGCTGCTGTGTGCTTTATTCTGTTTCAGGTCCAGTGTTACAGCGATTCCCTTTGCCATGTGTTGAGCCAGCCGTGTGGTGACTGCGCAATAATGAGGCAGGAGAGACATTGACTGCCACTGCTGTTTGGTTTCCTTGTGGTTTATGTAGTTGTTTTTATTTGTGATTGTATTATTAGTCTTTTGGTTTCTCTCGGCTGTGGCAATCATTGTTTTTCCCCAGTCAATTGAACACTATAGATCATTGTAACTGCCTCATGGCAGTAATTGTGGCTTTTACGCACACTCCTTCCGCCTCTAGAATCATGTCAATACCAAAATGACGCCCAACATAATGATTTCATGTAATGATCAAATGATTTTCACTTTCACTGATTCTTGCTCAAGCATATGTTTCAGCAGCAAAGTGGATCTACGGGACGCTTCGATAAAGCCAATCACAGCAGCTCCTCTCATCAGGAACAGACAGTTTAACGAGCCAACACTTCAGCAGGAAACCTCCCTCCACAGACAAAAGTATACGTTTAAGTATAAGTTGAGCTCCTGAGGTCCTGGCCGTATTATTGACTTGTAAGTGTTTTTCCCCTGTGTTTTTTGTGTAAGAGTGTATGCTCTGTTTTTGCGAGGAGCTTTGCGTTCCGAGGACCCGCAGGCTGTCGTGTGAGTTGGATGGGACACCAACAGGGAGCAGGCCCGTGTCGCGGCGCAGGCCAAGGCAACACTCAACACTGAGGCAACTGGGAAGTGTCCCGGTGCTCCTCAAGGGCTGCCCACCACAAGCTCCCACAGAGGACTCATGAACGCTCTGGTCCGGACCACGTCTGAGACCGGCAACGCTGAAAAGCGACAAACGTCACAGACGCGTGTCCTCTCTGGGAGTGTGGAATGAGACCTATGGCAGAAATAACACCCATGGTTTCCGGAGCTCTTTCACCAGAGAAGAGCTCATTAACATCATCACTTGTTACTTTGCCCCATTCAGGCCTGGAGTGCATTTGTGTTCTCTGGTTTCTAACATAACAGTGTGTTTTATGTGAAGCTTTTCAGTTTCTGAGGTTTGCAGGCATGAAACAGTCATTTTAAAGCACAGTCAACTGAAAATGACTCAGTGTGAGTGAAAAGTGGTCAGAATCAACACTATTGTGTTTATCGTGAAGCTTTTCAGTTTCTGAGGTTTGCAGGAATGACACACAAATTTTAGAAAAAAGTCAACTGAAAACCACTCAGTGTCAGTGAATACTGGTCAGAATCAGCACTTCTGTGTTTTTTGTCAAGCTTTTCAGTTTGTGAGGTCTGCAAGCCTGAAACAACTGAAAATGACTCAGTGTGATTGAATCGTGGTCAGAATCAACGCTTGTGTGATGTTTGTGAAACTTTTCAGTTTCTGAAGTTTGCAGGAATGAAACAAGCAACAATGAGGCAACTGGGAAGTGTCCCAAGCTCCCACAGAGGACTCATGAACGCTCTGGTCCGGACCACGTCTGAGACCGGCAACGCTGAAAAGCGACAAACGTCACAGACGCGTGTCCTCTCTGGGAGTGTGGAATGAGACCTATGGCAGAAACGGCTCCTATTTAAAATCTTCCGAGGGTGAAGTAGTCATATCGAATGTGACGTCACCAAGCCAGGGACGTATCAAAGGAGGATCCCGCTCATTTTGCTTTGAAGTCGAGGCTTTGCTGCTGTGTGCTTTATTCTGTTTCAGGTCCAGTGTTACAGCGATTCCCTTTGCCATGTGTTGAGCCAGCCGTGTGGTGACTGCGCAATAATGAGGCAGGAGAGACATTGACTGCCACTGCTGTTTTGTTTCCTTGTGGTTTATGTAGTTGTTTTTATTTGTGATTGTATTATTAGTCTTTTGGTTTCTCTCGGCTGTGGCAATCATTGTTTTTCCCCAGTCAATTGAACACTATAGATCATTGTAACTGCCTCATGGCAGTAATTGTGGCTTTTACGCACGCTCCTTCCGCCTCTAGAATCATGTCAATACCAAAATGACGCCCAACATAATGATTTCATGTAATGATCAAATGATTTTCACTTTCACTGATTCTTGCTCAAGCATATGTTTCAGCAGCAAAGTGGATCTACGGGACGCTTCGATAAAGCCAATCACAGCAGCTCCTCTCATCAGGAACAGACAGTTTAACGAGCCAACACTTCAGCAGGAAACCTCCCTCCACAGACAAAAGTATACGTTTAAGTATAAGTTGAGCTCCTGAGGTCCTGGCCGTATTATTGACTTGTAAGTGTTTTTCCCCTGTGTTTTTTGTGTAAGAGTGTATGCTCTGTTTTTGCGAGGAGCTTTGCGTTCCGAGGACCCGCAGGCTGTCGCGTGAGTTGGATGGGACACCAACAGGGAGCAGGCCCGTGTCGCGGCGCAGGCCAAGGCAACACTCAACACTGAGGCAACTGGGAAGTGTCCCGGTGCTCCTCAAGGGCTGCCCACCACAAGCTCCCACAGAGGACTCATGAACGCTCTGGTCCGGACCACGTCTGAGACCGGCAACGCTGAAAAGCGACAAACGTCACAGACGCGTGTCCTCTCTGGGAGTGTGGAATGAGACCTATGGCAGAAACGGCTCCTATTTAAAATCTTCCGAGGGTGAAGTAGTCATATCGAATGTGACGTCACCAAGCCAGGGACGTATCAAAGGAGGATCCCGCTCATTTTGCTTTGAAGTCGAGGCTTTGCTGCTGTGTGCTTTATTCTGTTTCAGGTCCAGTGTTACAGCGATTCCCTTTGCCATGTGTTGAGCCAGCCGTGTGGTGACTGCGCAATAATGAGGCAGGAGAGACATTGACTGCCACTGCTGTTTTGTTTCCTTGTGGTTTATGTAGTTGTTTTTATTTGTGATTGTATTATTAGTCTTTTGGTTTCTCTCGGCTGTGGCAATCATTGTTTTTCCCCAGTCAATTGAACACTATAGATCATTGTAACTGCCTCATGGCAGTAATTGTGGCTTTTACGCACACTCCTTCCGCCTCTAGAATCATGTCAATACCAAAATGACGCCCAACATAATGATTTCATGTAATGATCAAATGATTTTCACTTTCACTGATTCTTGCTCAAGCATATGTTTCAGCAGCAAAGTGGATCTACGGGACGCTTCGATAAAGCCAATCACAGCAGCTCCTCTCATCAGGAACAGACAGTTTAACGAGCCAACACTTCAGCAGGAAACCTCCCTCCACAGACAAAAGTATACGTTTAAGTATAAGTTGAGCTCCTGAGGTCCTGGCCGTATTATTGACTTGTAAGTGTTTTTCCCCTGTGTTTTTTGTGTAAGAGTGTATGCTCTGTTTTTGCGAGGAGCTTTGCGTTCCGAGGACCCGCAGGCTGTCGTGTGAGTTGGATGGGACACCAACAGGGAGCAGGCCCGTGTCGCGGCGCAGGCCAAGGCAACACTCAACACTGAGGCAACTGGGAAGTGTCCCGGTGCTCCTCAAGGGCTGCCCACCACAAGCTCCCACAGAGGACTCATGAACGCTCTGGTCCGGACCACGTCTGAGACCGGCAACGCTGAAAAGCGACAAACGTCACAGACGCGTGTCCTCTCTGGGAGTGTGGAATGAGACCTATGGCAGAAATAACACCCATGGTTTCCGGAGCTCTTTCACCAGAGAAGAGCTCATTAACATCATCACTTGTTACTTTGCCCCATTCAGGCCTGGAGTGCATTTGTGTTCTCTGGTTTCTAACATAACAGTGTGTTTTATGTGAAGCTTTTCAGTTTCTGAGGTTTGCAGACATGAAACAGTCATTTTAAAGCACAGTCAACTGAAAATGACTCAGTGTGAGTGAAAAGTGGTCAGAATCAACACTATTGTGTTTATCGTGAAGCTTTTCAGTTTCTGAGGTTTGCAGGAATGACACACAAATTTTAGAAAAAAGTCAACTGAAAACCACTCAGTGTCAGTGAATACTGGTCAGAATCAGCACTTCTGTGTTTTTTGTCAAGCTTTTCAGTTTGTGAGGTCTGCAGGCCTGAAACAACTGAAAATGACTCAGTGTGATTGAATCGTGGTCAGAATCAACGCTTGTGTGATGTTTGTGAAACTTTTCAGTTTCTGAAGTTTGCAGGAATGAAACAAGCAACAATGATGCAACTGGGAAGTGTCCCAAGCTCCCACAGAGGACTCATGAACGCTCTGGTCCGGACCACGTCTGAGACCGGCAACGCTGAAAAGCGACAAACGTCACAGACGCGTGTCCTCTCTGGGAGTGTGGAATGAGACCTATGGCAGAAACGGCTCCTATTTAAAATCTTCCGAGGGTGAAGTAGTCATATCGAATGTGACGTCACCAAGCCAGGGACGTATCAAAGGAGGATCCCGCTCATTTTGCTTTGAAGTCGAGGCTTTGCTGCTGTGTGCTTTATTCTGTTTCAGGTCCAGTGTTACAGCGATTCCCTTTGCCATGTGTTGAGCCAGCCGTGTGGTGACTGCGCAATAATGAGGCAGGAGAGACATTGACTGCCACTGCTGTTTTGTTTCCTTGTGGTTTATGTAGTTGTTTTTATTTGTGATTGTATTATTAGTCTTTTGGTTTCTCTCGGCTGTGGCAATCATTGTTTTTCCCCAGTCAATTGAACACTATAGATCATTGTAACTGCCTCATGGCAGTAATTGTGGCTTTTACGCACGCTCCTTCCGCCTCTAGAATCATGTCAATACCAAAATGACGCCCAACATAATGATCAAATGATTTTCACTTTTAACTGATTCTTGCTCAAGCATATGTTTCAGCAGCAAAGTGGATCTACGGGACGCTTCGATAAAGCCAATCACAGCAGCTCCTCTCATCAGGAACAGACAGTTTAACGAGCCAACACTTCAGCAGGAAACCTCCCTCCACAGACAAAAGTATACGCTTAAGTATAAGTTGAGCTCCTGAGGTCCTGGCCGTATTATTGACTTGTAAGTGTTTTTCCCCTGTGTTTTTTGTGTAAGAGTGTATGCTCTGTTTTTGCGAGGAGCTTTGCGTTCCGAGGACCCGCAGGCTGTCGCGTGAGTTGGATGGGACACCAACAGGGAGCAGGCCCGTGTCGCGGCGCAGGCCAAGGCAACACTCAACACTGAGGCAACTGGGAAGTGTCCCGGTGCTCCTCAAGGGCTGCCCACCACAAGCTCCCACAGAGGACTCATGAACGCTCTGGTCCGGACCACGTCTGAGACCGGCAACGCTGAAAAGCGACAAACGTCACAGACGCGTGTCCTCTCTGGGAGTGTGGAATGAGACCTATGGCAGAAACGGCTCCTATTTAAAATCTTCCGAGGGTGAAGTAGTCATATCGAATGTGACGTCACCAAGCCAGGGACGTATCAAAGGAGGATCCCGCTCATTTTGCTTTGAAGTCGAGGCTTTGCTGCTGTGTGCTTTATTCTGTTTCAGGTCCAGTGTTACAGCGATTCCCTTTGCCATGTGTTGAGCCAGCCGTGTGGTGACTGCGCAATAATGAGGCAGGAGAGACATTGACTGCCACTGCTGTTTGGTTTCCTTGTGGTTTATGTAGTTGTTTTTATTTGTGATTGTATTATTAGTCTTTTGGTTTCTCTCGGCTGTGGCAATCATTGTTTTTCCCCAGTCAATTGAACATCATAGATCATTGTAACTGCCTCATGGCAGTAATTGTGGCTTTTACGCACGCTCCTTCCGCCTCTAGAATCATGTCAATACCAAAATGACGCCCAACATAATGATCAAATGATTTTCACTTTCACTGATTCTTGCTCAAGCATATGTTTCAGCAGCAAAGTGGATCTACGGGACGCTTCGATAAAGCCAATCACAGCAGCTCCTCTCATCAGGAACAGACAGTTTAACGAGCCAACACTTCAGCAGGAAACCTCCCTCCACAGACAAAAGTATACGTTTAAGTATAAGTTGAGCTCCTGAGGTCCTGGCCGTATTATTGACTTGTAAGTGTTTTTCCCCTGTGTTTTTTGTGTAAGAGTGTATGCTCTGTTTTTGCGAGGAGCTTTGCGTTCCGAGGACCCGCAGGCTGTCGTGTGAGTTGGATGGGACACCAACAGGGATCAGGCCCGTGTCGCGGCGCAGGCCAAGGCAACACTCAACACTGAGGCAACTGGGAAGTGTCCCGGTGCTCCTCAAGGGCTGCCCACCACAAGCTCCCACAGAGGACTCATGAACGCTCTGGTCCGGACCACGTCTGAGACCGGCAACGCTGAAAAGCGACAAACGTCACAGACGCGTGTCCTCTCTGGGAGTGTGGAATGAGACCTATGGCAGAAACGGCTCCTATTTAAAATCTTCCGAGGGTGAAGTAGTCATATCGAATGTGACGTCACCAAGCCAGGGACGTATCAAAGGAGGATCCCGCTCATTTTGCTTTGAAGTCGAGGCTTTGCTGCTGTGTGCTTTATTCTGTTTCAGGTCCAGTGTTACAGCGATTCCCTTTGCCATGTGTTGAGCCAGCCGTGTGGTGACTGCGCAATAATGAGGCAGGAGAGACATTGACTGCCACTGCTGTTTTGTTTCCTTGTGGTTTATGTAGTTGTTTTTATTTGTGATTGTATTATTAGTCTTTTGGTTTCTCTCGGCTGTGGCAATCATTGTTTTTCCCCAGTCAATTGAACACTATAGATCATTGTAACTGCCTCATGGCAGTAATTGTGGCTTTTACGCACGCTCCTTCCGCCTCTAGAATCATGTCAATACCAAAATGACGCCCAACATAATGATCAAATGATTTTCACTTTCACTGATTCTTGCTCAAGCATATGTTTCAGCAGCAAAGTGGATCTACGGGACGCTTCGATAAAGCCAATCACAGCAGCTCCTCTCATCAGGAACAGACAGTTTAACGAGCCAACACTTCAGCAGGAAACCTCCCTCCACAGACAAAAGTATACGTTTAAGTATAAGTTGAGCTCCTGAGGTCCTGGCCGTATTATTGACTTGTAAGTGTTTTTCCCCTGTGTTTTTTGTGTAAGAGTGTATGCTCTGTTTTTGCGAGGAGCTTTGCGTTCCGAGGACCCGCAGGCTGTCGTGTGAGTTGGATGGGACACCAACAGGGAGCAGGCCCGTGTCGCGGCGCAGGCCAAGGCAACACTCAACACTGAGGCAACTGGGAAGTGTCCCGGTGCTCCTCAAGGGCTGCCCACCACAAGCTCCCACAGAGGACTCATGAACGCTCTGGTCCGGACCACGTCTGAGACCGGCAACGCTGAAAAGCGACAAACGTCACAGACGCGTGTCCTCTCTGGGAGTGTGGAATGAGACCTATGGCAGAAATAACACCCATGGTTTCCGGAGCTCTTTCACCAGAGAAGAGCTCATTAACATCATCACTTGTAACTTTGCCCCATTCAGGCCTGGAGTGCATTTGTGTTCTCTGGTTTCTAACATAACAGTGTGTTTTATGTGAAGCTTTTCAGTTTCTGAGGTTTGCAGGCATGAAACAGTAATTTTAAAGCACAGTCAACTGAAAATGACTCAGTGTGAGTGAAAAGTGGTCAGAATCAACACTATTGTGTTTATCGTGAAGCTTTTCAGTTTCTGAGGTTTGCAGGAATGACACACAAATTTTAGAAAAAAGTCAACTGAAAACCACTCAGTGTGAGTGAATACTGGTCAGAATCAGCACTTCTGTGTTTTTTGTCAAGCTTTTCAGTTTGTGAGGTCTGCAAGTCTGAAACAACTGAAAATGACTCAGTGTGATTGAATCGTGGTCAGAATCAACGCTTGTGTGATGTTTGTGAAACTTTTCAGTTTCTGAAGTTTGCAGGAATGAAACAAGCAACAATGATGCAACTGGGAAGTGTCCCAAGCTCCCACAGAGGACTCATGAACGCTCTGGTCCGGACCACGTCTGAGACCGGCAACGCTGAAAAGCGACAAACGTCACAGACGCGTGTCCTCTCTGGGAGTGTGGAATGAGACCTATGGCAGAAACGGCTCCTATTTAAAATCTTCCGAGGGTGAAGTAGTCATATCGAATGTGACGTCACCAAGCCAGGGACGTATCAAAGGAGGATCCCGCTCATTTTGCTTTGAAGTCGAGGCTTTGCTGCTGTGTGCTTTATTCTGTTTCAGGTCCAGTGTTACAGCGATTCCCTTTGCCATGTGTTGAGCCAGCCGTGTGGTGACTGCGCAATAATGAGGCAGGAGAGACATTGACTGCCACTGCTGTTTTGTTTCCTTGTGGTTTATGTAGTTGTTTTTATTTGTGATTGTATTATTAGTCTTTTGGTTTCTCTCGGCTGTGGCAATCATTGTTTTTCCCCAGTCAATTGAACATCATAGATCATTGTAACTGCCTCATGGCAGTAATTGTGGCTTTTACGCACGCTCCTTCCGCCTCTAGAATCATGTCAATACCAAAATGACGCCCAACATAATGATTTCATGTAATGATCAAATGATTTTCACTTTCACTGATTCTTGCTCAAGCATATGTTTCAGCAGCAAAGTGGATCTACGGGACGCTTCGATAAAGCCAATCACAGCAGCTCCTCTCATCAGGAACAGACAGTTTAACGAGCCAACACTTCAGCAGGAAACCTCCCTCCACAGACAAAAGTATACGTTTAAGTATAAGTTGAGCTCCTGAGGTCCTGGCCGTATTATTGACTTGTAAGTGTTTTTCCCCTGTGTTTTTTGTGTAAGAGTGTATGCTCTGTTTTTGCGAGGAGCTTTGCGTTCCGAGGACCCGCAGGCTGTCGTGTGAGTTGGATGGGACACCAACAGGGAGCAGGCCCGTGTCGCGGCGCAGGCCAAGGCAACACTCAACACTGAGGCAACTGGGAAGTGTCCCGGTGCTCCTCAAGGGCTGCCCACCACAAGCTCCCACAGAGGACTCATGAACGCTCTGGTCCGGACCACGTCTGAGACCGGCAACGCTGAAAAGCGACAAACGTCACAGACGCGTGTCCTCTCTGGGAGTGTGGAATGAGACCTATGGCAGAAACGGCTCCTATTTAAAATCTTCCGAGGGTGAAGTAGTCATATCGAATGTGACGTCACCAAGCCAGGGACGTATCAAAGGAGGATCCCGCTCATTTTGCTTTGAAGTCGAGGCTTTGCTGCTGTGTGCTTTATTCTGTTTCAGGTCCAGTGTTACAGCGATTCCCTTTGCCATGTGTTGAGCCAGCCGTGTGGTGACTGCGCAATAATGAGGCAGGAGAGACATTGACTGCCACTGCTGTTTTGTTTCCTTGTGGTTTATGTAGTTGTTTTTATTTGTGATTGTATTATTAGTCTTTTGGTTTCTCTCGGCTGTGGCAATCATTGTTTTTCCCCAGTCAATTGAACACTATAGATCATTGTAACTGCCTCATGGCAGTAATTGTGGCTTTTACGCACGCTCCTTCCGCCTCTAGAATCATGTCAATACCAAAATGACGCCCAACATAATGATCAAATGATTTTCACTTTCACTGATTCTTGCTCAAGCATATGTTTCAGCAGCAAAGTGGATCTACGGGACGCTTCGATAAAGCCAATCACAGCAGCTCCTCTCATCAGGAACAGACAGTTTAACGAGCCAACACTTCAGCAGGAAACCTCCCTCCACAGACAAAAGTATACGTTTAAGTATAAGTTGAGCTCCTGAGGTCCTGGCCGTATTATTGACTTGTAAGTGTTTTTCCCCTGTGTTTTTTGTGTAAGAGTGTATGCTCTGTTTTTGCGAGGAGCTTTGCGTTCCGAGGACCCGCAGGCTGTCGTGTGAGTTGGATGGGACACCAACAGGGAGCAGGCCCGTGTCGCGGCGCAGGCCAAGGCAACACTCAACACTGAGGCAACTGGGAAGTGTCCCGGTGCTCCTCAAGGGCTGCCCACCACAAGCTCCCACAGAGGACTCATGAACGCTCTGGTCCGGACCACGTCTGAGACCGGCAACGCTGAAAAGCGACAAACGTCACAGACGCGTGTCCTCTCTGGGAGTGTGGAATGAGACCTATGGCAGAAATAACACCCATGGTTTCCGGAGCTCTTTCACCAGAGAAGAGCTCATTAACATCATCACTTGTTACTTTGCCCCATTCAGGCCTGGAGTGCATTTGTGTTCTCTGGTTTCTAACATAACAGTGTGTTTTATGTGAAGCTTTTCAGTTTCTGAGGTTTGCAGACATGAAACAGTCATTTTAAAGCACAGTCAACTGAAAATGACTCAGTGTGAGTGAAAAGTGGTCAGAATCAACACTATTGTGTTTATCGTGAAGCTTTTCAGTTTCTGAGGTTTGCAGGAATGACACACAAATTTTAGAAAAAAGTCAACTGAAAACCACTCAGTGTCAGTGAATACTGGTCAGAATCAGCACTTCTGTGTTTTTTGTCAAGCTTTTCAGTTTGTGAGGTCTGCAAGTCTGAAACAACTGAAAATGACTCAGTGTGATTGAATCGTGGTCAGAATCAACGCTTGTGTGATGTTTGTGAAACTTTTCAGTTTCTGAAGTTTGCAGGAATGAAACAAGCAACAATGAGGCAACTGGGAAGTGTCCCAAGCTCCCACAGAGGACTCATGAACGCTCTGGTCCGGACCACGTCTGAGACCGGCAACGCTGAAAAGCGACAAACGTCACAGACGCGTGTCCTCTCTGGGAGTGTGGAATGAGACCTATGGCAGAAACGGCTCCTATTTAAAATCTTCCGAGGGTGAAGTAGTCATATCGAATGTGACGTCACCAAGCCAGGGACGTATCAAAGGAGGATCCCGCTCATTTTGCTTTGAAGTCGAGGCTTTGCTGCTGTGTGCTTTATTCTGTTTCAGGTCCAGTGTTACAGCGATTCCCTTTGCCATGTGTTGAGCCAGCCGTGTGGTGACTGCGCAATAATGAGGCAGGAGAGACATTGACTGCCACTGCTGTTTTGTTTCCTTGTGGTTTATGTAGTTGTTTTTATTTGTGATTGTATTATTAGTCTTTTGGTTTCTCTCGGCTGTGGCAATCATTGTTTTTCCCCAGTCAATTGAACACTATAGATCATTGTAACTGCCTCATGGCAGTAATTGTGGCTTTTACGCACGCTCCTTCCGCCTCTAGAATCATGTCAATACCAAAATGACGCCCAACATAATGATCAAATGATTTTCACTTTTAACTGATTCTTGCTCAAGCATATGTTTCAGCAGCAAAGTGAATCTACGGGACGCTTCGATAAAGCCAATCACAGCAGCTCCTCTCATCAGGAACAGACAGTTTAACGAGCCAACACTTCAGCAGGAAACCTCCCTCCACAGACAAAAGTATACGCTTAAGTATAAGTTGAGCTCCTGAGGTCCTGGCCGTATTATTGACTTGTAAGTGTTTTTCCCCTGTGTTTTTTGTGTAAGAGTGTATGCTCTGTTTTTGCGAGGAGCTTTGCGTTCCGAGGACCCGCAGGCTGTCGCGTGAGTTGGATGGGACACCAACAGGGAGCAGGCCCGTGTCGCGGCGCAGGCCAAGGCAACACTCAACACTGAGGCAACTGGGAAGTGTCCCGGTGCTCCTCAAGGGCTGCCCACCACAAGCTCCCACAGAGGACTCATGAACGCTCTGGTCCGGACCACGTCTGAGACCGGCAACGCTGAAAAGCGACAAACGTCACAGACGCGTGTCCTCTCTGGGAGTGTGGAATGAGACCTATGGCAGAAACGGCTCCTATTTAAAATCTTCCGAGGGTGAAGTAGTCATATCGAATGTGACGTCACCAAGCCAGGGACGTATCAAAGGAGGATCCCGCTCATTTTGCTTTGAAGTCGAGGCTTTGCTGCTGTGTGCTTTATTCTGTTTCAGGTCCAGTGTTACAGCGATTCCCTTTGCCATGTGTTGAGCCAGCCGTGTGGTGACTGCGCAATAATGAGGCAGGAGAGACATTGACTGCCACTGCTGTTTGGTTTCCTTGTGGTTTATGTAGTTGTTTTTATTTGTGATTGTATTATTAGTCTTTTGGTTTCTCTCGGCTGTGGCAATCATTGTTTTTCCCCAGTCAATTGAACATCATAGATCATTGTAACTGCCTCATGGCAGTAATTGTGGCTTTTACGCACGCTCCTTCCGCCTCTAGAATCATGTCAATACCAAAATGACGCCCAACATAATGATCAAATGATTTTCACTTTCACTGATTCTTGCTCAAGCATATGTTTCAGCAGCAAAGTGGATCTACGGGACGCTTCGATAAAGCCAATCACAGCAGCTCCTCTCATCAGGAACAGACAGTTTAACGAGCCAACACTTCAGCAGGAAACCTCCCTCCACAGACAAAAGTATACGTTTAAGTATAAGTTGAGCTCCTGAGGTCCTGGCCGTATTATTGACTTGTAAGTGTTTTTCCCCTGTGTTTTTTGTGTAAGAGTGTATGCTCTGTTTTTGCGAGGAGCTTTGCGTTCCGAGGACCCGCAGGCTGTCGTGTGAGTTGGATGGGACACCAACAGGGAGCAGGCCCGTGTCGCGGCGCAGGCCAAGGCAACACTCAACACTGAGGCAACTGGGAAGTGTCCCGGTGCTCCTCAAGGGCTGCCCACCACAAGCTCCCACAGAGGACTCATGAACGCTCTGGTCCGGACCACGTCTGAGACCGGCAACGCTGAAAAGCGACAAACGTCACAGACGCGTGTCCTCTCTGGGAGTGTGGAATGAGACCTATGGCAGAAACGGCTCCTATTTAAAATCTTCCGAGGGTGAAGTAGTCATATCGAATGTGACGTCACCAAGCCAGGGACGTATCAAAGGAGGATCCCGCTCATTTTGCTTTGAAGTCGAGGCTTTGCTGCTGTGTGCTTTATTCTGTTTCAGGTCCAGTGTTACAGCGATTCCCTTTGCCATGTGTTGAGCCAGCCGTGTGGTGACTGCGCAATAATGAGGCAGGAGAGACATTGACTGCCACTGCTGTTTTGTTTCCTTGTGGTTTATGTAGTTGTTTTTATTTGTGATTGTATTATTAGTCTTTTGGTTTCTCTCGGCTGTGGCAATCATTGTTTTTCCCCAGTCAATTGAACACTATAGATCATTGTAACTGCCTCATGGCAGTAATTGTGGCTTTTACGCACGCTCCTTCCGCCTCTAGAATCATGTCAATACCAAAATGACGCCCAACATAATGATCAAATGATTTTCACTTTCACTGATTCTTGCTCAAGCATATGTTTCAGCAGCAAAGTGGATCTACGGGACGCTTCGATAAAGCCAATCACAGCAGCTCCTCTCATCAGGAACAGACAGTTTAACGAGCCAACACTTCAGCAGGAAACCTCCCTCCACAGACAAAAGTATACGTTTAAGTATAAGTTGAGCTCCTGAGGTCCTGGCCGTATTATTGACTTGTAAGTGTTTTTCCCCTGTGTTTTTTGTGTAAGAGTGTATGCTCTGTTTTTGCGAGGAGCTTTGCGTTCCGAGGACCCGCAGGCTGTCGTGTGAGTTGGATGGGACACCAACAGGGAGCAGGCCCGTGTCGCGGCGCAGGCCAAGGCAACACTCAACACTGAGGCAACTGGGAAGTGTCCCGGTGCTCCTCAAGGGCTGCCCACCACAAGCTCCCACAGAGGACTCATGAACGCTCTGGTCCGGACCACGTCTGAGACCGGCAACGCTGAAAAGCGACAAACGTCACAGACGCGTGTCCTCTCTGGGAGTGTGGAATGAGACCTATGGCAGAAATAACACCCATGGTTTCCGGAGCTCTTTCACCAGAGAAGAGCTCATTAACATCATCACTTGTAACTTTGCCCCATTCAGGCCTGGAGTGCATTTGTGTTCTCTGGTTTCTAACATAACAGTGTGTTTTATGTGAAGCTTTTCAGTTTCTGAGGTTTGCAGGCATGAAACAGTAATTTTAAAGCACAGTCAACTGAAAATGACTCAGTGTGAGTGAAAAGTGGTCAGAATCAACACTATTGTGTTTATCGTGAAGCTTTTCAGTTTCTGAGGTTTGCAGGAATGACACACAAATTTTAGAAAAAAGTCAACTGAAAACCACTCAGTGTCAGTGAATACTGGTCAGAATCAGCACTTCTGTGTTTTTTGTCAAGCTTTTCAGTTTGTGAGGTCTGCAAGCCTGAAACAACTGAAAATGACTCAGTGTGATTGAATCGTGGTCAGAATCAACGCTTGTGTGATGTTTGTGAAACTTTTCAGTTTCTGAAGTTTGCAGGAATGAAACAAGCAACAATGAGGCAACTGGGAAGTGTCCCAAGCTCCCACAGAGGACTCATGAACGCTCTGGTCCGGACCACGTCTGAGACCGGCAACGCTGAAAAGCGACAAACGTCACAGACGCGTGTCCTCTCTGGGAGTGTGGAATGAGACCTATGGCAGAAACGGCTCCTATTTAAAATCTTCCGAGGGTGAAGTAGTCATATCGAATGTGACGTCACCAAGCCAGGGACGTATCAAAGGAGGATCCCGCTCATTTTGCTTTGAAGTCGAGGCTTTGCTGCTGTGTGCTTTATTCTGTTTCAGGTCCAGTGTTACAGCGATTCCCTTTGCCATGTGTTGAGCCAGCCGTGTGGTGACTGCGCAATAATGAGGCAGGAGAGACATTGACTGCCACTGCTGTTTTGTTTCCTTGTGGTTTATGTAGTTGTTTTTATTTGTGATTGTATTATTAGTCTTTTGGTTTCTCTCGGCTGTGGCAATCATTGTTTTTCCCCAGTCAATTGAACACTATAGATCATTGTAACTGCCTCATGGCAGTAATTGTGGCTTTTACGCACGCTCCTTCCGCCTCTAGAATCATGTCAATACCAAAATGACGCCCAACATAATGATTTCATGTAATGATCAAATGATTTTCACTTTCACTGATTCTTGCTCAAGCATATGTTTCAGCAGCAAAGTGGATCAACGGGACGCTTCGATAAAGCCAATCACAGCAGCTCCTCTCATCAGGAACAGACAGTTTAACGAGCCAACACTTCAGCAGGAAACCTCCCTCCACAGACAAAAGTATACGTTTAAGTATAAGTTGAGCTCCTGAGGTCCTGGCCGTATGATTGACTTGTAAGTGTTTTTCCCCTGTGTTTTTTGTGTAAGAGTGTATGCTCTGTTTTTGCGAGGAGCTTTGCGTTCCGAGGACCCGCAGGCTGTCGCGTGAGTTGGATGGGACACCAACAGGGAGCAGGCCCGTGTCGCGGCGCAGGCCAAGGCAACACTCAACACTGAGGCAACTGGGAAGTGTCCCGGTGCTCCTCAAGGGCTGCCCACCACAAGCTCCCACAGAGGACTCATGAACGCTCTGGTCCGGACCACGTCTGAGACCGGCAACGCTGAAAAGCGACAAACGTCACAGACGCGTGTCCTCTCTGGGAGTGTGGAATGAGACCTATGGCAGAAATAACACCCATGGTTTCCGGAGCTCTTTCACCAGAGAAGAGCTCATTAACATCATCACTTGTTACTTTGCCCCATTCAGGCCTGGAGTGCATTTGTGTTCTCTGGTTTCTAACATAACAGTGTGTTTTATGTGAAGCTTTTCAGTTTCTGAGGTTTGCAGGCATGAAACAGTCATTTTAAAGCACAGTCAACTGAAAATGACTCAGTGTGAGTGAAAAGTGGTCAGAATCAACACTATTGTGTTTATCGTGAAGCTTTTCAGTTTCTGAGGTTTGCAGGAATGACACACAATTTTTAGAAAAAAGTCAACTGAAAACCACTCAGTGTCAGTGAATACTGGTCAGAATCAGCACTTCTGTGTTTTTTGTCAAGCTTTTCAGTTTGTGAGGTCTGCAAGCCTGAAACAACTGAAAATGACTCAGTGTGATTGAATCGTGGTCAGAATCAACGCTTGTGTGATGTTTGTGAAACTTTTCAGTTTCTGAAGTTTGCAGGAATGAAACAAGCAACAATGAGGCAACTGGGAAGTGTCCCAAGCTCCCACAGAGGACTCATGAACGCTCTGGTCCGGACCACGTCTGAGACCGGCAACGCTGAAAAGCGACAAACGTCACAGACGCGTGTCCTCTCTGGGAGTGTGGAATGAGACCTATGGCAGAAACGGCTCCTATTTAAAATCTTCCGAGGGTGAAGTAGTCATATCGAATGTGACGTCACCAAGCCAGGGACGTATCAAAGGAGGATCCCGCTCATTTTGCTTTGAAGTCGAGGCTTTGCTGCTGTGTGCTTTATTCTGTTTCAGGTCCAGTGTTACAGCGATTCCCTTTGCCATGTGTTGAGCCAGCCGTGTGGTGACTGCGCAATAATGAGGCAGGAGAGACATTGACTGCCACTGCTGTTTTGTTTCCTTGTGGTTTATGTAGTTGTTTTTATTTGTGATTGTATTATTAGTCTTTTGGTTTCTCTCGGCTGTGGCAATCATTGTTTTTCCCCAGTCAATTGAACATCATAGATCATTGTAACTGCCTCATGGCAGTAATTGTGGCTTTTACGCACACTCCTTCCGCCTCTAGAATCATGTCAATACCAAAATGACGCCCAACATAATGATTTCATGTAATGATCAAATGATTTTCACTTTCACTGATTCTTGCTCAAGCATATGTTTCAGCAGCAAAGTGGATCTACGGGACGCTTCGATAAAGCCAATCACAGCAGCTCCTCTCATCAGGAACAGACAGTTTAACGAGCCAACACTTCAGCAGGAAACCTCCCTCCACAGACAAAAGTATACGTTTAAGTATAAGTTGAGCTCCTGAGGTCCTGGCCATATTATTGACTTGTAAGTGTTTTTCCCCTGTGTTTTTTGTGTAAGAGTGTATGCTCTGTTTTTGCGAGGAGCTTTGCGTTCCGAGGACCCGCAGGCTGTCGCGTGAGTTGGATGGGACACCAACAGGGAGCAGGCCCGTGTCGCGGCGCAGACCAAGGCAACACTCAACACTGAGGCAACTGGGAAGTGTCCCGGTGCTCCTCAAGGGCTGCCCACCACAAGCTCCCACAGAGGACTCATGAACGCTCTGGTCCGGACCACGTCTGAGACCGGCAACGCTGAAAAGCGACAAACGTCACAGACGCGTGTCCTCTCTGGGAGTGTGGAATGAGACCTATGGCAGAAACGGCTCCTATTTAAAATCTTCCGAGGGTGAAGTAGTCATATCGAATGTGACGTCACCAAGCCAGGGACGTATCAAAGGAGGATCCCGCTCATTTTGCTTTCAAGTCGAGGCTTTGCTGCTGTGTGCTTTATTCTGTTTCAGGTCCAGTGTTACAGCGATTCCCTTTGCCATGTGTTGAGCCAGCCGTGTGGTGACTGCGCAATAATGAGGCAGGAGAGACACTGACTGCCACTGCTGTTTTGTTTCCTTGTGGTTTATGTAGTTGTTTTTATTTGTGATTGTATTATTAGTCTTTTGGTTTCTCTCGGCTGTGGCAATCATTGTTTTTCCCCAGTCAATTGAACATCATAGATCATTGTAACTGCCTCATGGCAGTAATTGTGGCTTTTACGCACACTCCTTCCGCCTCTAGAATCATGTCAATACCAAAATGACGCCCAACATAATGATTTCATGTAATGATCAAATGATTTTCACTTTCACTGATTCTTGCTCAAGCATATGTTTCAGCAGCAAAGTGGATCTACGGGACGCTTCGATAAAGCCAATCACAGCAGCTCCTCTCATCAGGAACAGACAGTTTAACGAGCCAACACTTCAGCAGGAAACCTCCCTCCACAGACAAAAGTATACGTTTAAGTATAAGTTGAGCTCCTGAGGTCCTGGCCGTATTATTGACTTGTAAGTGTTTTTCCCCTGTGTTTTTTGTGTAAGAGTGTATGCTCTGTTTTTGCGAGGAGCTTTGCGTTCCGAGGACCCGCAGGCTGTCGTGTGAGTTGGATGGGACACCAACAGGGAGCAGGCCCGTGTCGCGGCGCAGGCCAAGGCAACACTCAACACTGAGGCAACTGGGAAGTGTCCCGGTGCTCCTCAAGGGCTGCCCACCACAAGCTCCCACAGAGGACTCATGAACGCTCTGGTCCGGACCACGTCTGAGACCGGCAACGCTGAAAAGCGACAAACGTCACAGACGCGTGTCCTCTCTGGGAGTGTGGAATGAGACCTATGGCAGAAATAACACCCATGGTTTCCGGAGCTCTTTCACCAGAGAAGAGCTCATTAACATCATCACTTGTTACTTTGCCCCATTCAGGTCTGGAGTGCATTTGTGTTCTCTGGTTTCTAACATAACAGTGTGTTTTATGTGAAGCTTTTCAGTTTCTGAGGTTTGCAGGCATGAAACAGTCATTTTAAAGCACAGTCAACTGAAAATGACTCAGTGTGAGTGAAAAGTGGTCAGAATCAACACTATTGTGTTTATCGTGAAGCTTTTCAGTTTCTGAGGTTTGCAGGAATGACACACAAATTTTAGAAAAAAGTCAACTGAAAACCACTCAGTGTGAGTGAATACTGGTCAGAATCAGCACTTCTGTGTTTTTTGTCACGCTTTTCAGTTTGTGAGGTCTGCAGGCCTGAAACAACTGAAAATAACTCAGTGTGACTGAATCGTGGTCAGAATCAACGCTTGTGTGATGTTTGTGACACTTTTCAGTTTCTGAAGTTTGCAGGAATGAAACAAGCAACAATGAGGCAACTGGGAAGTGTCCCAAGCTCCCACAGAGGACTCATGAACGCTCTGGTCCGGACCACGTCTGAGACCGGCAACGCTGAAAAGCGACAAACGTCACAGACGCGTGTCCTCTCTGGGAGTGTGGAATGAGACCTATGGCAGAAACGGCTCCTATTTAAATTCTTCCCAAGGTGAAGTAGTCATATCGAATGTGACGTCACCAAGCCAGGGACGTATCAAAGGAGGATCCCGCTCATTTTGCTTTGAGGTCGAGGCTTTGCTGCTGTGTGCTTTATTCTGTTTCAGGTCCAGTGTTACAGCGATTCCCTTTGCCATGTGTTG
Source organism: Trachinotus anak (assembly GCF_046630095.1). Lineage (NCBI taxonomy): Eukaryota > Metazoa > Chordata > Actinopteri > Carangiformes > Carangidae > Trachinotus > Trachinotus anak. Next base: position 236,855 of record NW_027273868.1, read on the forward strand.
AGCCAGCCGTGTGGTGACTGCGCAATAATGAGGCAGGAGAGACATTGACTGCCACTGCTGTTTTGTTTCCTTGTGGTTTATGTAGTTGTTTTTATTTGTGATTGTATTATTAGTCTTTTGGTTTCTCTCGGCTGTGGCAATCATTGTTTTTCCCCAGTCAATTGAACACTATAGATCATTGTAACTGCCTCATGGCAGTAATTGTGGCTTTTACGCACGCTCCTTCCGCCTCTAGAATCATGTCAATACCAAAATGACGCCCAACATAATGATTTCATGTAATGATCAAATGATTTTCACTTTCACTGATTCTTGCTCAAGCATATGTTTCAGCAGCAAAGTGGATCTACGGGACGCTTCGATAAAGCCAATCACAGCAGCTCCTCTCATCAGGAACAGACAGTTTAACGAGCCAACACTTCAGCAGGAAACCTCCCTCCACAGACAAAAGTATACGTTTAAGTATAAGTTGAGCTCCTGAGGTCCTGGCCGTATTATTGACTTGTAAGTGTTTTTCCCCTGTGTTTTTTGTGTAAGAGTGTATGCTCTGTTTTTGCGAGGAGCTTTGCGTTCCGAGGACCCGCAGGCTGTCGTGTGAGTTGGATGGGACACCAACAGGGAGCAGGCCCGTGTCGCGGCGCAGGCCAAGGCAACACTCAACACTGAGGCAACTGGGAAGTGTCCCGGTGCTCCTCAAGGGCTGCCCACCACAAGCTCCCACAGAGGACTCATGAACGCTCTGGTCCGGACCACGTCTGAGACCGGCAACGCTGAAAAGCGACAAACGTCACAGACGCGTGTCCTCTCTGGGAGTGTGGAATGAGACCTATGGCAGAAATAACACCCATGGTTTCCGGAGCTCTTTCACCAGAGAAGAGCTCATTAACATCATCACTTGTAACTTTGCCCCATTCAGGCCTGGAGTGCATTTGTGTTCTCTGGTTTCTAACATAACAGTGTGTTTTATGTGAAGCTTTTCAGTTTCTGAGGTTTGCAGGCATGAAACAGTCATTTTAAAGCACAGTCAACTGAAAATGACTCAGTGTGAGTGAAAAGTGGTCAGAATCAACACTATTGTGTTTATCGTGAAGCTTTTCAGTTTCTGAGGTTTGCAGGAATGACACACAAATTTTAGAAAAAAGTCAACTGAAAACCACTCAGTGTGAGTGAATACTGGTCAGAATCAGCACTTCTGTGTTTTTTGTCAAGCTTTTCAGTTTGTGAGGTCTGCAAGTCTGAAACAACTGAAAATGACTCAGTGTGATTGAATCGTGGTCAGAATCAACGCTTGTGTGATGTTTGTGAAACTTTTCAGTTTCTGAAGTTTGCAGGAATGAAACAAGCAACAATGAGGCAACTGGGAAGTGTCCCAAGCTCCCACAGAGGACTCATGAACGCTCTGGTCCGGACCACGTCTGAGACCGGCAACGCTGAAAAGCGACAAACGTCACAGACGCGTGTCCTCTCTGGGAGTGTGGAATGAGACCTATGGCAGAAACGGCTCCTATTTAAAATCTTCCGAGGGTGAAGTAGTCATATCGAATGTGACGTCACCAAGCCAGGGACGTATCAAAGGAGGATCCCGCTCATTTTGCTTTGAAGTCGAGGCTTTGCTGCTGTGTGCTTTATTCTGTTTCAGGTCCAGTGTTACAGCGATTCCCTTTGCCATGTGTTGAGCCAGCCGTGTGGTGACTGCGCAATAATGAGGCAGGAGAGACATTGACTGCCACTGCTGTTTTGTTTCCTTGTGGTTTATGTAGTTGTTTTTATTTGTGATTGTATTATTAGTCTTTTGGTTTCTCTCGGCTGTGGCAATCATTGTTTTTCCCCAGTCAATTGAACACTATAGATCATTGTAACTGCCTCATGGCAGTAATTGTGGCTTTTACGCACGCTCCTTCCGCCTCTAGAATCATGTCAATACCAAAATGACGCCCAACATAATGATCAAATGATTTTCACTTTCACTGATTCTTGCTCAAGCATATGTTTCAGCAGCAAAGTGGATCTACGGGACGCTTCGATAAAGCCAATCACAGCAGCTCCTCTCATCAGGAACAGACAGTTTAACGAGCCAACACTTCAGCAGGAAACCTCCCTCCACAGACAAAAGTATACGTTTAAGTATAAGTTGAGCTCCTGAGGTCCTGGCCGTATTATTGACTTGTAAGTGTTTTTCCCCTGTGTTTTTTGTGTAAGAGTGTATGCTCTGTTTTTGCGAGGAGCTTTGCGTTCCGAGGACCCGCAGGCTGTCGTGTGAGTTGGATGGGACACCAACAGGGAGCAGGCCCGTGTCGCGGCGCAGGCCAAGGCAACACTCAACACTGAGGCAACTGGGAAGTGTCCCGGCGCTCCTCAAGGGCTGCCCACCACAAGCTCCCACAGAGGACTCATGAACGCTCTGGTCCGGACCACGTCTGAGACCGGCAACGCTGAAAAGCGACAAACGTCACAGACGCGTGTCCTCTCTGGGAGTGTGGAATGAGACCTATGGCAGAAACGGCTCCTATTTAAAATCTTCCGAGGGTGAAGTAGTCATATCGAATGTGACGTCACCAAGCCAGGGACGTATCAAAGGAGGATCCTGCTCATTTTGCTTTGAAGTCGAGCCTTTGCTGCTGTGTGCTTTATTCTGTTTCAGGTCCAGTGTTACAGCGATTCCCTTTGCCATGTGTTGAGCCAGCCGTGTGGTGACTGCGCAATAATGAGGCAGGAGAGACATTGACTGCCACTGCTGTTTGGTTTCCTTGTGGTTTATGTAGTTGTTTTTATTTGTGATTGTATTATTAGTCTTTTGGTTTCTCTCGGCTGTGGCAATCATTGTTTTTCCCCAGTCAATTGAACATCATAGATCATTGTAACTGCCTCATGGCAGTAATTGTGGCTTTTACGCACGCTCCTTCCGCCTCTAGAATCATGTCAATACCAAAATGACGCCCAACATAATGATCAAATGATTTTCACTTTCACTGATTCTTGCTCAAGCATATGTTTCAGCAGCAAAGTGGATCTACGGGACGCTTCGATAAAGCCAATCACAGCAGCTCCTCTCATCAGGAACAGACAGTTTAACGAGCCAACACTTCAGCAGGAAACCTCCCTCCACAGACAAAAGTATACGTTTAAGTATAAGTTGAGCTCCTGAGGTCCTGGCCGTATTATTGACTTGTAAGTGTTTTTCCCCTGTGTTTTTTGTGTAAGAGTGTATGCTCTGTTTTTGCGAGGAGCTTTGCGTTCCGAGGACCCGCAGGCTGTCGTGTGAGTTGGATGGGACACCAACAGGGAGCAGGCCCGTGTCGCGGCGCAGGCCAAGGCAACACTCAACACTGAGGCAACTGGGAAGTGTCCCGGTGCTCCTCAAGGGCTGCCCACCACAAGCTCCCACAGAGGACTCATGAACGCTCTGGTCCGGACCACGTCTGAGACCGGCAACGCTGAAAAGCGACAAACGTCACAGACGCGTGTCCTCTCTGGGAGTGTGGAATGAGACCTATGGCAGAAACGGCTCCTATTTAAAATCTTCCGAGGGTGAAGTAGTCATATCGAATGTGACGTCACCAAGCCAGGGACGTATCAAAGGAGGATCCCGCTCATTTTGCTTTGAAGTCGAGGCTTTGCTGCTGTGTGCTTTATTCTGTTTCAGGTCCAGTGTTACAGCGATTCCCTTTGCCATGTGTTGAGCCAGCCGTGTGGTGACTGCGCAATAATGAGGCAGGAGAGACATTGACTGCCACTGCTGTTTTGTTTCCTTGTGGTTTATGTAGTTGTTTTTATTTGTGATTGTATTATTAGTCTTTTGGTTTCTCTCGGCTGTGGCAATCATTGTTTTTCCCCAGTCAATTGAACACTATAGATCATTGTAACTGCCTCATGGCAGTAATTGTGGCTTTTACGCACGCTCCTTCCGCCTCTAGAATCATGTCAATACCAAAATGACGCCCAACATAATGATCAAATGATTTTCACTTTCACTGATTCTTGCTCAAGCATATGTTTCAGCAGCAAAGTGGATCTACGGGACGCTTCGATAAAGCCAATCACAGCAGCTCCTCTCATCAGGAACAGACAGTTTAACGAGCCAACACTTCAGCAGGAAACCTCCCTCCACAGACAAAAGTATACGTTTAAGTATAAGTTGAGCTCCTGAGGTCCTGGCCGTATTATTGACTTGTAAGTGTTTTTCCCCTGTGTTTTTTGTGTAAGAGTGTATGCTCTGTTTTTGCGAGGAGCTTTGCGTTCCGAGGACCCGCAGGCTGTCGTGTGAGTTGGATGGGACACCAACAGGGAGCAGGCCCGTGTCGCGGCGCAGGCCAAGGCAACACTCAACACTGAGGCAACTGGGAAGTGTCCCGGCGCTCCTCAAGGGCTGCCCACCACAAGCTCCCACAGAGGACTCATGAACGCTCTGGTCCGGACCACGTCTGAGACCGGCAACGCTGAAAAGCGACAAACGTCACAGACGCGTGTCCTCTCTGGGAGTGTGGAATGAGACCTATGGCAGAAACGGCTCCTATTTAAAATCTTCCGAGGGTGAAGTAGTCATATCGAATGTGACGTCACCAAGCCAGGGACGTATCAAAGGAGGATCCTGCTCATTTTGCTTTGAAGTCGAGCCTTTGCTGCTGTGTGCTTTATTCTGTTTCAGGTCCAGTGTTACAGCGATTCCCTTTGCCATGTGTTGAGCCAGCCGTGTGGTGACTGCGCAATAATGAGGCAGGAGAGACATTGACTGCCACTGCTGTTTGGTTTCCTTGTGGTTTATGTAGTTGTTTTTATTTGTGATTGTATTATTAGTCTTTTGGTTTCTCTCGGCTGTGGCAATCATTGTTTTTCCCCAGTCAATTGAACATCATAGATCATTGTAACTGCCTCATGGCAGTAATTGTGGCTTTTACGCACGCTCCTTCCGCCTCTAGAATCATGTCAATACCAAAATGACGCCCAACATAATGATCAAATGATTTTCACTTTCACTGATTCTTGCTCAAGCATATGTTTCAGCAGCAAAGTGGATCTACGGGACGCTTCGATAAAGCCAATCACAGCAGCTCCTCTCATCAGGAACAGACAGTTTAACGAGCCAACACTTCAGCAGGAAACCTCCCTCCACAGACAAAAGTATACGTTTAAGTATAAGTTGAGCTCCTGAGGTCCTGGCCGTATTATTGACTTGTAAGTGTTTTTCCCCTGTGTTTTTTGTGTAAGAGTGTATGCTCTGTTTTTGCGAGGAGCTTTGCGTTCCGAGGACCCGCAGGCTGTCGTGTGAGTTGGATGGGACACCAACAGGGAGCAGGCCCGTGTCGCGGCGCAGGCCAAGGCAACACTCAACACTGAGGCAACTGGGAAGTGTCCCGGTGCTCCTCAAGGGCTGCCCACCACAAGCTCCCACAGAGGACTCATGAACGCTCTGGTCCGGACCACGTCTGAGACCGGCAACGCTGAAAAGCGACAAACGTCACAGACGCGTGTCCTCTCTGGGAGTGTGGAATGAGACCTATGGCAGAAACGGCTCCTATTTAAAATCTTCCGAGGGTGAAGTAGTCATATCGAATGTGACGTCACCAAGCCAGGGACGTATCAAAGGAGGATCCCGCTCATTTTGCTTTGAAGTCGAGGCTTTGCTGCTGTGTGCTTTATTCTGTTTCAGGTCCAGTGTTACAGCGATTCCCTTTGCCATGTGTTGAGCCAGCCGTGTGGTGACTGCGCAATAATGAGGCAGGAGAGACATTGACTGCCACTGCTGTTTTGTTTCCTTGTGGTTTATGTAGTTGTTTTTATTTGTGATTGTATTATTAGTCTTTTGGTTTCTCTCGGCTGTGGCAATCATTGTTTTTCCCCAGTCAATTGAACACTATAGATCATTGTAACTGCCTCATGGCAGTAATTGTGGCTTTTACGCACGCTCCTTCCGCCTCTAGAATCATGTCAATACCAAAATGACGCCCAACATAATGATCAAATGATTTTCACTTTCACTGATTCTTGCTCAAGCATATGTTTCAGCAGCAAAGTGGATCTACGGGACGCTTCGATAAAGCCAATCACAGCAGCTCCTCTCATCAGGAACAGACAGTTTAACGAGCCAACACTTCAGCAGGAAACCTCCCTCCACAGACAAAAGTATACGTTTAAGTATAAGTTGAGCTCCTGAGGTCCTGGCCGTATTATTGACTTGTAAGTGTTTTTCCCCTGTGTTTTTTGTGTAAGAGTGTATGCTCTGTTTTTGCGAGGAGCTTTGCGTTCCGAGGACCCGCAGGCTGTCGTGTGAGTTGGATGGGACACCAACAGGGAGCAGGCCCGTGTCGCGGCGCAGGCCAAGGCAACACTCAACACTGAGGCAACTGGGAAGTGTCCCGGCGCTCCTCAAGGGCTGCCCACCACAAGCTCCCACAGAGGACTCATGAACGCTCTGGTCCGGACCACGTCTGAGACCGGCAACGCTGAAAAGCGACAAACGTCACAGACGCGTGTCCTCTCTGGGAGTGTGGAATGAGACCTATGGCAGAAACGGCTCCTATTTAAAATCTTCCGAGGGTGAAGTAGTCATATCGAATGTGACGTCACCAAGCCAGGGACGTATCAAAGGAGGATCCTGCTCATTTTGCTTTGAAGTCGAGCCTTTGCTGCTGTGTGCTTTATTCTGTTTCAGGTCCAGTGTTACAGCGATTCCCTTTGCCATGTGTTGAGCCAGCCGTGTGGTGACTGCGCAATAATGAGGCAGGAGAGACATTGACTGCCACTGCTGTTTGGTTTCCTTGTGGTTTATGTAGTTGTTTTTATTTGTGATTGTATTATTAGTCTTTTGGTTTCTCTCGGCTGTGGCAATCATTGTTTTTCCCCAGTCAATTGAACATCATAGATCATTGTAACTGCCTCATGGCAGTAATTGTGGCTTTTACGCACGCTCCTTCCGCCTCTAGAATCATGTCAATACCAAAATGACGCCCAACATAATGATCAAATGATTTTCACTTTCACTGATTCTTGCTCAAGCATATGTTTCAGCAGCAAAGTGGATCTACGGGACGCTTCGATAAAGCCAATCACAGCAGCTCCTCTCATCAGGAACAGACAGTTTAACGAGCCAACACTTCAGCAGGAAACCTCCCTCCACAGACAAAAGTATACGTTTAAGTATAAGTTGAGCTCCTGAGGTCCTGGCCGTATTATTGACTTGTAAGTGTTTTTCCCCTGTGTTTTTTGTGTAAGAGTGTATGCTCTGTTTTTGCGAGGAGCTTTGCGTTCCGAGGACCCGCAGGCTGTCGTGTGAGTTGGATGGGACACCAACAGGGAGCAGGCCCGTGTCGCGGCGCAGGCCAAGGCAACACTCAACACTGAGGCAACTGGGAAGTGTCCCGGTGCTCCTCAAGGGCTGCCCACCACAAGCTCCCACAGAGGACTCATGAACGCTCTGGTCCGGACCACGTCTGAGACCGGCAACGCTGAAAAGCGACAAACGTCACAGACGCGTGTCCTCTCTGGGAGTGTGGAATGAGACCTATGGCAGAAACGGCTCCTATTTAAAATCTTCCGAGGGTGAAGTAGTCATATCGAATGTGACGTCACCAAGCCAGGGACGTATCAAAGGAGGATCCCGCTCATTTTGCTTTGAAGTCGAGGCTTTGCTGCTGTGTGCTTTATTCTGTTTCAGGTCCAGTGTTACAGCGATTCCCTTTGCCATGTGTTGAGCCAGCCGTGTGGTGACTGCGCAATAATGAGGCAGGAGAGACATTGACTGCCACTGCTGTTTTGTTTCCTTGTGGTTTATGTAGTTGTTTTTATTTGTGATTGTATTATTAGTCTTTTGGTTTCTCTCGGCTGTGGCAATCATTGTTTTTCCCCAGTCAATTGAACACTATAGATCATTGTAACTGCCTCATGGCAGTAATTGTGGCTTTTACGCACGCTCCTTCCGCCTCTAGAATCATGTCAATACCAAAATGACGCCCAACATAATGATCAAATGATTTTCACTTTCACTGATTCTTGCTCAAGCATATGTTTCAGCAGCAAAGTGGATCTACGGGACGCTTCGATAAAGCCAATCACAGCAGCTCCTCTCATCAGGAACAGACAGTTTAACGAGCCAACACTTCAGCAGGAAACCTCCCTCCACAGACAAAAGTATACGTTTAAGTATAAGTTGAGCTCCTGAGGTCCTGGCCGTATTATTGACTTGTAAGTGTTTTTCCCCTGTGTTTTTTGTGTAAGAGTGTATGCTCTGTTTTTGCGAGGAGCTTTGCGTTCCGAGGACCCGCAGGCTGTCGTGTGAGTTGGATGGGACACCAACAGGGAGCAGGCCCGTGTCGCGGCGCAGGCCAAGGCAACACTCAACACTGAGGCAACTGGGAAGTGTCCCGGCGCTCCTCAAGGGCTGCCCACCACAAGCTCCCACAGAGGACTCATGAACGCTCTGGTCCGGACCACGTCTGAGACCGGCAACGCTGAAAAGCGACAAACGTCACAGACGCGTGTCCTCTCTGGGAGTGTGGAATGAGACCTATGGCAGAAACGGCTCCTATTTAAAATCTTCCGAGGGTGAAGTAGTCATATCGAATGTGACGTCACCAAGCCAGGGACGTATCAAAGGAGGATCCTGCTCATTTTGCTTTGAAGTCGAGGCTTTGCTGCTGTGTGCTTTATTCTGTTTCAGGTCCAGTGTTACAGCGATTCCCTTTGCCATGTGTTGAGCCAGCCGTGTGGTGACTGCGCAATAATGAGGCAGGAGAGACATTGACTGCCACTGCTGTTTGGTTTCCTTGTGGTTTATGTAGTTGTTTTTATTTGTGATTGTATTATTAGTCTTTTGGTTTCTCTCGGCTGTGGCAATCATTGTTTTTCCCCAGTCAATTGAACATCATAGATCATTGTAACTGCCTCATGGCAGTAATTGTGGCTTTTACGCACGCTCCTTCCGCCTCTAGAATCATGTCAATACCAAAATGACGCCCAACATAATGATCAAATGATTTTCACTTTCACTGATTCTTGCTCAAGCATATGTTTCAGCAGCAAAGTGGATCTACGGGACGCTTCGATAAAGCCAATCACAGCAGCTCCTCTCATCAGGAACAGACAGTTTAACGAGCCAACACTTCAGCAGGAAACCTCCCTCCACAGACAAAAGTATACGTTTAAGTATAAGTTGAGCTCCTGAGGTCCTGGCCGTATTATTGACTTGTAAGTGTTTTTCCCCTGTGTTTTTTGTGTAAGAGTGTATGCTCTGTTTTTGCGAGGAGCTTTGCGTTCCGAGGACCCGCAGGCTGTCGTGTGAGTTGGATGGGACACCAACAGGGAGCAGGCCCGTGTCGCGGCGCAGGCCAAGGCAACACTCAACACTGAGGCAACTGGGAAGTGTCCCGGTGCTCCTCAAGGGCTGCCCACCACAAGCTCCCACAGAGGACTCATGAACGCTCTGGTCCGGACCACGTCTGAGACCGGCAACGCTGAAAAGCGACAAACGTCACAGACGCGTGTCCTCTCTGGGAGTGTGGAATGAGACCTATGGCAGAAACGGCTCCTATTTAAAATCTTCCGAGGGTGAAGTAGTCATATCGAATGTGACGTCACCAAGCCAGGGACGTATCAAAGGAGGATCCCGCTCATTTTGCTTTGAAGTCGAGGCTTTGCTGCTGTGTGCTTTATTCTGTTTCAGGTCCAGTGTTACAGCGATTCCCTTTGCCATGTGTTGAGCCAGCCGTGTGGTGACTGCGCAATAATGAGGCAGGAGAGACATTGACTGCCACTGCTGTTTTGTTTCCTTGTGGTTTATGTAGTTGTTTTTATTTGTGATTGTATTATTAGTCTTTTGGTTTCTCTCGGCTGTGGCAATCATTGTTTTTCCCCAGTCAATTGAACACTATAGATCATTGTAACTGCCTCATGGCAGTAATTGTGGCTTTTACGCACGCTCCTTCCGCCTCTAGAATCATGTCAATACCAAAATGACGCCCAACATAATGATCAAATGATTTTCACTTTCACTGATTCTTGCTCAAGCATATGTTTCAGCAGCAAAGTGGATCTACGGGACGCTTCGATAAAGCCAATCACAGCAGCTCCTCTCATCAGGAACAGACAGTTTAACGAGCCAACACTTCAGCAGGAAACCTCCCTCCACAGACAAAAGTATACGTTTAAGTATAAGTTGAGCTCCTGAGGTCCTGGCCGTATTATTGACTTGTAAGTGTTTTTCCCCTGTGTTTTTTGTGTAAGAGTGTATGCTCTGTTTTTGCGAGGAGCTTTGCGTTCCGAGAACCCGCAGGCTGTCGTGTGAGTTGGATGGGACACCAACAGGGAGCAGGCCCGTGTCGCGGCGCAGGCCAAGGCAACACTCAACACTGAGGCAACTGGGAAGTGTCCCGGCGCTCCTCAAGGGCTGCCCACCACAAGCTCCCACAGAGGACTCATGAACGCTCTGGTCCGGACCACGTCTGAGACCGGCAACGCTGAAAAGCGACAAACGTCACAGACGCGTGTCCTCTCTGGGAGTGTGGAATGAGACCTATGGCAGAAACGGCTCCTATTTAAAATCTTCCGAGGGTGAAGTAGTCATATCGAATGTGACGTCACCAAGCCAGGGACGTATCAAAGGAGGATCCTGCTCATTTTGCTTTGAAGTCGAGGCTTTGCTGCTGTGTGCTTTATTCTGTTTCAGGTCCAGTGTTACAGCGATTCCCTTTGCCATGTGTTGAGCCAGCCGTGTGGTGACTGCGCAATAATGAGGCAGGAGAGACATTGACTGCCACTGCTGTTTTGTTTCCTTGTGGTTTATGTAGTTGTTTTTATTTGTGATTGTATTATTAGTCTTTTGGTTTCTCTCGGCTGTGGCAATCATTGTTTTTCCCCAGTCAATTGAACATCATAGATCATTGTAACTGCCTCATGGCAGTAATTGTGGCTTTTACGCACGCTCCTTCCGCCTCTAGAATCATGTCAATACCAAAATGACGCCCAACATAATGATCAAATGATTTTCACTTTCACTGATTCTTGCTCAAGCATATGTTTCAGCAGCAAAGTGGATCTACGGGACGCTTCGATAAAGCCAATCACAGCAGCTCCTCTCATCAGGAACAGACAGTTTAACGAGCCAACACTTCAGCAGGAAACCTCCCTCCACAGACAAAAGTATACGTTTAAGTATAAGTTGAGCTCCTGAGGTCCTGGCCGTATTATTGACTTGTAAGTGTTTTTCCCCTGTGTTTTTTGTGTAAGAGTGTATGCTCTGTTTTTGCGAGGAGCTTTGCGTTCCGAGGACCCGCAGGCTGTCGTGTGAGTTGGATGGGACACCAACAGGGAGCAGGCCCGTGTCGCGGCGCAGGCCAAGGCAACACTCAACACTGAGGCAACTGGGAAGTGTCCCGGTGCTCCTCAAGGGCTGCCCACCACAAGCTCCCACAGAGGACTCATGAACGCTCTGGTCCGGACCACGTCTGAGACCGGCAACGCTGAAAAGCGACAAACGTCACAGACGCGTGTCCTCTCTGGGAGTGTGGAATGAGACCTATGGCAGAAACGGCTCCTATTTAAAATCTTCCGAGGGTGAAGTAGTCATATCGAATGTGACGTCACCAAGCCAGGGACGTATCAAAGGAGGATCCCGCTCATTTTGCTTTGAAGTCGAGGCTTTGCTGCTGTGTGCTTTATTCTGTTTCAGGTCCAGTGTTACAGCGATTCCCTTTGCCATGTGTTGAGCCAGCCGTGTGGTGACTGCGCAATAATGAGGCAGGAGAGACATTGACTGCCACTGCTGTTTTGTTTCCTTGTGGTTTATGTAGTTGTTTTTATTTGTGATTGTATTATTAGTCTTTTGGTTTCTCTCGGCTGTGGCAATCATTGTTTTTCCCCAGTCAATTGAACACTATAGATCATTGTAACTGCCTCATGGCAGTAATTGTGGCTTTTACGCACGCTCCTTCCGCCTCTAGAATCATGTCAATACCAAAATGACGCCCAACATAATGATCAAATGATTTTCACTTTCACTGATTCTTGCTCAAGCATATGTTTCAGCAGCAAAGTGGATCTACGGGACGCTTCGATAAAGCCAATCACAGCAGCTCCTCTCATCAGGAACAGACAGTTTAACGAGCCAACACTTCAGCAGGAAACCTCCCTCCACAGACAAAAGTATACGTTTAAGTATAAGTTGAGCTCCTGAGGTCCTGGCCGTATTATTGACTTGTAAGTGTTTTTCCCCTGTGTTTTTTGTGTAAGAGTGTATGCTCTGTTTTTGCGAGGAGCTTTGCGTTCCGAGGACCCGCAGGCTGTCGTGTGAGTTGGATGGGACACCAACAGGGAGCAGGCCCGTGTCGCGGCGCAGGCCAAGGCAACACTCAACACTGAGGCAACTGGGAAGTGTCCCGGCGCTCCTCAAGGGCTGCCCACCACAAGCTCCCACAGAGGACTCATGAACGCTCTGGTCCGGACCACGTCTGAGACCGGCAACGCTGAAAAGCGACAAACGTCACAGACGCGTGTCCTCTCTGGGAGTGTGGAATGAGACCTATGGCAGAAACGGCTCCTATTTAAAATCTTCCGAGGGTGAAGTAGTCATATCGAATGTGACGTCACCAAGCCAGGGACGTATCAAAGGAGGATCCTGCTCATTTTGCTTTGAAGTCGAGCCTTTGCTGCTGTGTGCTTTATTCTGTTTCAGGTCCAGTGTTACAGCGATTCCCTTTGCCATGTGTTGAGCCAGCCGTGTGGTGACTGCGCAATAATGAGGCAGGAGAGACATTGACTGCCACTGCTGTTTTGTTTCCTTGTGGTTTATGTAGTTGTTTTTATTTGTGATTGTATTATTAGTCTTTTGGTTTCTCTCGGCTGTGGCAATCATTGTTTTTCCCCAGTCAATTGAACATCATAGATCATTGTAACTGCCTCATGGCAGTAATTGTGGCTTTTACGCACGCTCCTTCCGCCTCTAGAATCATGTCAATACCAAAATGACGCCCAACATAATGATCAAATGATTTTCACTTTCACTGATTCTTGCTCAAGCATATGTTTCAGCAGCAAAGTGGATCTACGGGACGCTTCGATAAAGCCAATCACAGCAGCTCCTCTCATCAGGAACAGACAGTTTAACGAGCCAACACTTCAGCAGGAAACCTCCCTCCACAGACAAAAGTATACGTTTAAGTATAAGTTGAGCTCCTGAGGTCCTGGCCGTATTATTGACTTGTAAGTGTTTTTCCCCTGTGTTTTTTGTGTAAGAGTGTATGCTCTGTTTTTGCGAGGAGCTTTGCGTTCCGAGGACCCGCAGGCTGTCGTGTGAGTTGGATGGGACACCAACAGGGAGCAGGCCCGTGTCGCGGCGCAGGCCAAGGCAACACTCAACACTGAGGCAACTGGGAAGTGTCCCGGTGCTCCTCAAGGGCTGCCCACCACAAGCTCCCACAGAGGACTCATGAACGCTCTGGTCCGGACCACGTCTGAGACCGGCAACGCTGAAAAGCGACAAACGTCACAGACGCGTGTCCTCTCTGGGAGTGTGGAATGAGACCTATGGCAGAAACGGCTCCTATTTAAAATCTTCCGAGGGTGAAGTAGTCATATCGAATGTGACGTCACCAAGCCAGGGACGTATCAAAGGAGGATCCCGCTCATTTTGCTTTGAAGTCGAGGCTTTGCTGCTGTGTGCTTTATTCTGTTTCAGGTCCAGTGTTACAGCGATTCCCTTTGCCATGTGTTGAGCCAGCCGTGTGGTGACTGCGCAATAATGAGGCAGGAGAGACATTGACTGCCACTGCTGTTTTGTTTCCTTGTGGTTTATGTAGTTGTTTTTATTTGTGATTGTATTATTAGTCTTTTGGTTTCTCTCGGCTGTGGCAATCATTGTTTTTCCCCAGTCAATTGAACACTATAGATCATTGTAACTGCCTCATGGCAGTAATTGTGGCTTTTACGCACGCTCCTTCCGCCTCTAGAATCATGTCAATACCAAAATGACGCCCAACATAATGATCAAATGATTTTCACTTTCACTGATTCTTGCTCAAGCATATGTTTCAGCAGCAAAGTGGATCTACGGGACGCTTCGATAAAGCCAATCACAGCAGCTCCTCTCATCAGGAACAGACAGTTTAACGAGCCAACACTTCAGCAGGAAACCTCCCTCCACAGACAAAAGTATACGTTTAAGTATAAGTTGAGCTCCTGAGGTCCTGGCCGTATTATTGACTTGTAAGTGTTTTTCCCCTGTGTTTTTTGTGTAAGAGTGTATGCTCTGTTTTTGCGAGGAGCTTTGCGTTCCGAGGACCCGCAGGCTGTCGTGTGAGTTGGATGGGACACCAACAGGGAGCAGGCCCGTGTCGCGGCGCAGGCCAAGGCAACACTCAACACTGAGGCAACTGGGAAGTGTCCCGGTGCTCCTCAAGGGCTGCCCACCACAAGCTCCCACAGAGGACTCATGAACGCTCTGGTCCGGACCACGTCTGAGACCGGCAACGCTGAAAAGCGACAAACGTCACAGACGCGTGTCCTCTCTGGGAGTGTGGAATGAGACCTATGGCAGAAACGGCTCCTATTTAAAATCTTCCGAGGGTGAAGTAGTCATATCGAATGTGACGTCACCAAGCCAGGGACGTATCAAAGGAGGATCCCGCTCATTTTGCTTTGAAGTCGAGGCTTTGCTGCTGTGTGCTTTATTCTGTTTCAGGTCCAGTGTTACAGCGATTCCCTTTGCCATGTGTTGAGCCAGCCGTGTGGTGACTGCGCAATAATGAGGCAGGAGAGACATTGACTGCCACTGCTGTTTTGTTTCCTTGTGGTTTATGTAGTTGTTTTTATTTGTGATTGTATTATTAGTCTTTTGGTTTCTCTCGGCTGTGGCAATCATTGTTTTTCCCCAGTCAATTGAACACTATAGATCATTGTAACTGCCTCATGGCAGTAATTGTGGCTTTTACGCACGCTCCTTCCGCCTCTAGAATCATGTCAATACCAAAATGACGCCCAACATAATGATCAAATGATTTTCACTTTCACTGATTCTTGCTCAAGCATATGTTTCAGCAGCAAAGTGGATCTACGGGACGCTTCGATAAAGCCAATCACAGCAGCTCCTCTCATCAGGAACAGACAGTTTAACGAGCCAACACTTCAGCAGGAAACCTCCCTCCACAGACAAAAGTATACGTTTAAGTATAAGTTGAGCTCCTGAGGTCCTGGCCGTATTATTGACTTGTAAGTGTTTTTCCCCTGTGTTTTTTGTGTAAGAGTGTATGCTCTGTTTTTGCGAGGAGCTTTGCGTTCCGAGGACCCGCAGGCTGTCGTGTGAGTTGGATGGGACACCAACAGGGAGCAGGCCCGTGTCGCGGCGCAGGCCAAGGCAACACTCAACACTGAGGCAACTGGGAAGTGTCCCGGTGCTCCTCAAGGGCTGCCCACCACAAGCTCCCACAGAGGACTCATGAACGCTCTGGTCCGGACCACGTCTGAGACCGGCAACGCTGAAAAGCGACAAACGTCACAGACGCGTGTCCTCTCTGGGAGTGTGGAATGAGACCTATGGCAGAAACGGCTCCTATTTAAAATCTTCCGAGGGTGAAGTAGTCATATCGAATGTGACGTCACCAAGCCAGGGACGTATCAAAGGAGGATCCCGCTCATTTTGCTTTGAAGTCGAGGCTTTGCTGCTGTGTGCTTTATTCTGTTTCAGGTCCAGTGTTACAGCGATTCCCTTTGCCATGTGTTGAGCCAGCCGTGTGGTGACTGCGCAATAATGAGGCAGGAGAGACATTGACTGCCACTGCTGTTTGGTTTCCTTGTGGTTTATGTAGTTGTTTTTATTTGTGATTGTATTATTAGTCTTTTGGTTTCTCTCGGCTGTGGCAATCATTGTTTTTCCCCAGTCAATTGAACATCATAGATCATTGTAACTGCCTCATGGCAGTAATTGTGGCTTTTACGCACGCTCCTTCCGCCTCTAGAATCATGTCAATACCAAAATGACGCCCAACATAATGATCAAATGATTTTCACTTTCACTGATTCTTGCTCAAGCATATGTTTCAGCAGCAAAGTGGATCTACGGGACGCTTCGATAAAGCCAATCACAGCAGCTCCTCTCATCAGGAACAGACAGTTTAACGAGCCAACACTTCAGCAGGAAACCTCCCTCCACAGACAAAAGTATACGTTTAAGTATAAGTTGAGCTCCTGAGGTCCTGGCCGTATTATTGACTTGTAAGTGTTTTTCCCCTGTGTTTTTTGTGTAAGAGTGTATGCTCTGTTTTTGCGAGGAGCTTTGCGTTCCGAGGACCCGCAGGCTGTCGTGTGAGTTGGATGGGACACCAACAGGGAGCAGGCCCGTGTCGCGGCGCAGGCCAAGGCAACACTCAACACTGAGGCAACTGGGAAGTGTCCCGGTGCTCCTCAAGGGCTGCCCACCACAAGCTCCCACAGAGGACTCATGAACGCTCTGGTCCGGACCACGTCTGAGACCGGCAACGCTGAAAAGCGACAAACGTCACAGACGCGTGTCCTCTCTGGGAGTGTGGAATGAGACCTATGGCAGAAACGGCTCCTATTTAAAATCTTCCGAGGGTGAAGTAGTCATATCGAATGTGACGTCACCAAGCCAGGGACGTATCAAAGGAGGATCCCGCTCATTTTGCTTTGAAGTCGAGGCTTTGCTGCTGTGTGCTTTATTCTGTTTCAGGTCCAGTGTTACAGCGATTCCCTTTGCCATGTGTTGAGCCAGCCGTGTGGTGACTGCGCAATAATGAGGCAGGAGAGACATTGACTGCCACTGCTGTTTGGTTTCCTTGTGGTTTATGTAGTTGTTTTTATTTGTGATTGTATTATTAGTCTTTTGGTTTCTCTCGGCTGTGGCAATCATTGTTTTTCCCCAGTCAATTGAACATCATAGATCATTGTAACTGCCTCATGGCAGTAATTGTGGCTTTTACGCACGCTCCTTCCGCCTCTAGAATCATGTCAATACCAAAATGACGCCCAACATAATGATCAAATGATTTTCACTTTCACTGATTCTTGCTCAAGCATATGTTTCAGCAGCAAAGTGGATCTACGGGACGCTTCGATAAAGCCAATCACAGCAGCTCCTCTCATCAGGAACAGACAGTTTAACGAGCCAACACTTCAGCAGGAAACCTCCCTCCACAGACAAAAGTATACGTTTAAGTATAAGTTGAGCTCCTGAGGTCCTGGCCGTATTATTGACTTGTAAGTGTTTTTCCCCTGTGTTTTTTGTGTAAGAGTGTATGCTCTGTTTTTGCGAGGAGCTTTGCGTTCCGAGGACCCGCAGGCTGTCGTGTGAGTTGGATGGGACACCAACAGGGAGCAGGCCCGTGTCGCGGCGCAGGCCAAGGCAACACTCAACACTGAGGCAACTGGGAAGTGTCCCGGTGCTCCTCAAGGGCTGCCCACCACAAGCTCCCACAGAGGACTCATGAACGCTCTGGTCCGGACCACGTCTGAGACCGGCAACGCTGAAAAGCGACAAACGTCACAGACGCGTGTCCTCTCTGGGAGTGTGGAATGAGACCTATGGCAGAAACGGCTCCTATTTAAAATCTTCCGAGGGTGAAGTAGTCATATCGAATGTGACGTCACCAAGCCAGGGACGTATCAAAGGAGGATCCCGCTCATTTTGCTTTGAAGTCGAGGCTTTGCTGCTGTGTGCTTTATTCTGTTTCAGGTCCAGTGTTACAGCGATTCCCTTTGCCATGTGTTGAGCCAGCCGTGTGGTGACTGCGCAATAATGAGGCAGGAGAGACATTGACTGCCACTGCTGTTTTGTTTCCTTGTGGTTTATGTAGTTGTTTTTATTTGTGATTGTATTATTAGTCTTTTGGTTTCTCTCGGCTGTGGCAATCATTGTTTTTCCCCAGTCAATTGAACACTATAGATCATTGTAACTGCCTCATGGCAGTAATTGTGGCTTTTACGCACGCTCCTTCCGCCTCTAGAATCATGTCAATACCAAAATGACGCCCAACATAATGATCAAATGATTTTCACTTTCACTGATTCTTGCTCAAGCATATGTTTCAGCAGCAAAGTGGATCTACGGGACGCTTCGATAAAGCCAATCACAGCAGCTCCTCTCATCAGGAACAGACAGTTTAACGAGCCAACACTTCAGCAGGAAACCTCCCTCCACAGACAAAAGTATACGTTTAAGTATAAGTTGAGCTCCTGAGGTCCTGGCCGTATTATTGACTTGTAAGTGTTTTTCCCCTGTGTTTTTTGTGTAAGAGTGTATGCTCTGTTTTTGCGAGGAGCTTTGCGTTCCGAGGACCCGCAGGCTGTCGTGTGAGTTGGATGGGACACCAACAGGGAGCAGGCCCGTGTCGCGGCGCAGGCCAAGGCAACACTCAACACTGAGGCAACTGGGAAGTGTCCCGGTGCTCCTCAAGGGCTGCCCACCACAAGCTCCCACAGAGGACTCATGAACGCTCTGGTCCGGACCACGTCTGAGACCGGCAACGCTGAAAAGCGACAAACGTCACAGACGCGTGTCCTCTCTGGGAGTGTGGAATGAGACCTATGGCAGAAACGGCTCCTATTTAAAATCTTCCGAGGGTGAAGTAGTCATATCGAATGTGACGTCACCAAGCCAGGGACGTATCAAAGGAGGATCCCGCTCATTTTGCTTTGAAGTCGAGGCTTTGCTGCTGTGTGCTTTATTCTGTTTCAGGTCCAGTGTTACAGCGATTCCCTTTGCCATGTGTTGAGCCAGCCGTGTGGTGACTGCGCAATAATGAGGCAGGAGAGACATTGACTGCCACTGCTGTTTGGTTTCCTTGTGGTTTATGTAGTTGTTTTTATTTGTGATTGTATTATTAGTCTTTTGGTTTCTCTCGGCTGTGGCAATCATTGTTTTTCCCCAGTCAATTGAACATCATAGATCATTGTAACTGCCTCATGGCAGTAATTGTGGCTTTTACGCACGCTCCTTCCGCCTCTAGAATCATGTCAATACCAAAATGACGCCCAACATAATGATCAAATGATTTTCACTTTCACTGATTCTTGCTCAAGCATATGTTTCAGCAGCAAAGTGGATCTACGGGACGCTTCGATAAAGCCAATCACAGCAGCTCCTCTCATCAGGAACAGACAGTTTAACGAGCCAACACTTCAGCAGGAAACCTCCCTCCACAGACAAAAGTATACGTTTAAGTATAAGTTGAGCTCCTGAGGTCCTGGCCGTATTATTGACTTGTAAGTGTTTTTCCCCTGTGTTTTTTGTGTAAGAGTGTATGCTCTGTTTTTGCGAGGAGCTTTGCGTTCCGAGGACCCGCAGGCTGTCGTGTGAGTTGGATGGGACACCAACAGGGAGCAGGCCCGTGTCGCGGCGCAGGCCAAGGCAACACTCAACACTGAGGCAACTGGGAAGTGTCCCGGTGCTCCTCAAGGGCTGCCCACCACAAGCTCCCACAGAGGACTCATGAACGCTCTGGTCCGGACCACGTCTGAGACCGGCAACGCTGAAAAGCGACAAACGTCACAGACGCGTGTCCTCTCTGGGAGTGTGGAATGAGACCTATGGCAGAAACGGCTCCTATTTAAAATCTTCCGAGGGTGAAGTAGTCATATCGAATGTGACGTCACCAAGCCAGGGACGTATCAAAGGAGGATCCCGCTCATTTTGCTTTGAAGTCGAGGCTTTGCTGCTGTGTGCTTTATTCTGTTTCAGGTCCAGTGTTACAGCGATTCCCTTTGCCATGTGTTGAGCCAGCCGTGTGGTGACTGCGCAATAATGAGGCAGGAGAGACATTGACTGCCACTGCTGTTTTGTTTCCTTGTGGTTTATGTAGTTGTTTTTATTTGTGATTGTATTATTAGTCTTTTGGTTTCTCTCGGCTGTGGCAATCATTGTTTTTCCCCAGTCAATTGAACACTATAGATCATTGTAACTGCCTCATGGCAGTAATTGTGGCTTTTACGCACGCTCCTTCCGCCTCTAGAATCATGTCAATACCAAAATGACGCCCAACATAATGATCAAATGATTTTCACTTTCACTGATTCTTGCTCAAGCATATGTTTCAGCAGCAAAGTGGATCTACGGGACGCTTCGATAAAGCCAATCACAGCAGCTCCTCTCATCAGGAACAGACAGTTTAACGAGCCAACACTTCAGCAGGAAACCTCCCTCCACAGACAAAAGTATACGTTTAAGTATAAGTTGAGCTCCTGAGGTCCTGGCCGTATTATTGACTTGTAAGTGTTTTTCCCCTGTGTTTTTTGTGTAAGAGTGTATGCTCTGTTTTTGCGAGGAGCTTTGCGTTCCGAGGACCCGCAGGCTGTCGTGTGAGTTGGATGGGACACCAACAGGGAGCAGGCCCGTGTCGCGGCGCAGGCCAAGGCAACACTCAACACTGAGGCAACTGGGAAGTGTCCCGGTGCTCCTCAAGGGCTGCCCACCACAAGCTCCCACAGAGGACTCATGAACGCTCTGGTCCGGACCACGTCTGAGACCGGCAACGCTGAAAAGCGACAAACGTCACAGACGCGTGTCCTCTCTGGGAGTGTGGAATGAGACCTATGGCAGAAACGGCTCCTATTTAAAATCTTCCGAGGGTGAAGTAGTCATATCGAATGTGACGTCACCAAGCCAGGGACGTATCAAAGGAGGATCCCGCTCATTTTGCTTTGAAGTCGAGGCTTTGCTGCTGTGTGCTTTATTCTGTTTCAGGTCCAGTGTTACAGCGATTCCCTTTGCCATGTGTTGAGCCAGCCGTGTGGTGACTGCGCAATAATGAGGCAGGAGAGACATTGACTGCCACTGCTGTTTTGTTTCCTTGTGGTTTATGTAGTTGTTTTTATTTGTGATTGTATTATTAGTCTTTTGGTTTCTCTCGGCTGTGGCAATCATTGTTTTTCCCCAGTCAATTGAACACTATAGATCATTGTAACTGCCTCATGGCAGTAATTGTGGCTTTTACGCACGCTCCTTCCGCCTCTAGAATCATGTCAATACCAAAATGACGCCCAACATAATGATCAAATGATTTTCACTTTCACTGATTCTTGCTCAAGCATATGTTTCAGCAGCAAAGTGGATCTACGGGACGCTTCGATAAAGCCAATCACAGCAGCTCCTCTCATCAGGAACAGACAGTTTAACGAGCCAACACTTCAGCAGGAAACCTCCCTCCACAGACAAAAGTATACGTTTAAGTATAAGTTGAGCTCCTGAGGTCCTGGCCGTATTATTGACTTGTAAGTGTTTTTCCCCTGTGTTTTTTGTGTAAGAGTGTATGCTCTGTTTTTGCGAGGAGCTTTGCGTTCCGAGGACCCGCAGGCTGTCGTGTGAGTTGGATGGGACACCAACAGGGAGCAGGCCCGTGTCGCGGCGCAGGCCAAGGCAACACTCAACACTGAGGCAACTGGGAAGTGTCCCGGCGCTCCTCAAGGGCTGCCCACCACAAGCTCCCACAGAGGACTCATGAACGCTCTGGTCCGGACCACGTCTGAGACCGGCAACGCTGAAAAGCGACAAACGTCACAGACGCGTGTCCTCTCTGGGAGTGTGGAATGAGACCTATGGCAGAAACGGCTCCTATTTAAAATCTTCCGAGGGTGAAGTAGTCATATCGAATGTGACGTCACCAAGCCAGGGACGTATCAAAGGAGGATTCCGCTCATTTTGCTTTGAAGTCGAGGCTTTGCTGCTGTGTGCTTTATTCTGTTTCAGGTCCAGTGTTACAGCGATTCCCTTTGCCATGTGTTGAGCCAGCCGTGTGGTGACTGCGCAATAATGAGGCAGGAGAGACATTGACTGCCACTGCTGTTTTGTTTCCTTGTGGTTTATGTAGTTGTTTTTATTTGTGATTGTATTATTAGTCTTTTGGTTTCTCTCGGCTGTGGCAATCATTGTTTTTCCCCAGTCAATTGAACACTATAGATCATTGTAACTGCCTCATGGCAGTAATTGTGGCTTTTACGCACGCTCCTTCCGCCTCTAGAATCATGTCAATACCAAAATGACGCCCAACATAATGATCAAATGATTTTCACTTTTAACTGATTCTTGCTCAAGCATATGTTTCAGCAGCAAAGTGGATCTACGGGACGCTTCGATAAAGCCAATCACAGCAGCTCCTCTCATCAGGAACAGACAGTTTAACGAGCCAACACTTCAGCAGGAAACCTCCCTCCACAGACAAAAGTATACGTTTAAGTATAAGTTGAGCTCCTGAGGTCCTGGCCGTATTATTGACTTGTAAGTGTTTTTCCCCTGTGTTTTTTGTGTAAGAGTGTATGCTCTGTTTTTGCGAGGAGCTTTGCGTTCCGAGGACCCGCAGGCTGTCGCGTGAGTTGGATGGGACACCAACAGGGAGCAGGCCCGTGTCGCGGCGCAGGCCAAGGCAACACTCAACACTGAGGCAACTGGGAAGTGTCCCGGTGCTCCTCAAGGGCTGCCCACCACAAGCTCCCACAGAGGACTCATGAACGCTCTGGTCCGGACCACGTCTGAGACCGGCAACGCTGAAAAGCGACAAACGTCACAGACGCGTGTCCTCTCTGGGAGTGTGGAATGAGACCTATGGCAGAAACGGCTCCTATTTAAAATCTTCCGAGGGTGAAGTAGTCATATCGAATGTGACGTCACCAAGCCAGGGACGTATCAAAGGAGGATTCCGCTCATTTTGCTTTGAAGTCGAGGCTTTGCTGCTGTGTGCTTTATTCTGTTTCAGGTCCAGTGTTACAGCGATTCCCTTTGCCATGTGTTGAGCCAGCCGTGTGGTGACTGCGCAATAATGAGGCAGGAGAGACATTGACTGCCACTGCTGTTTTGTTTCCTTGTGGTTTATGTAGTTGTTTTTATTTGTGATTGTATTATTAGTCTTTTGGTTTCTCTCGGCTGTGGCAATCATTGTTTTTCCCCAGTCAATTGAACACTATAGATCATTGTAACTGCCTCATGGCAGTAATTGTGGCTTTTACGCACGCTCCTTCCGCCTCTAGAATCATGTCAATACCAAAATGACGCCCAACATAATGATCAAATGATTTTCACTTTTAACTGATTCTTGCTCAAGCATATGTTTCAGCAGCAAAGTGGATCTACGGGACGCTTCGATAAAGCCAATCACAGCAGCTCCTCTCATCAGGAACAGACAGTTTAACGAGCCAACACTTCAGCAGGAAACCTCCCTCCACAGACAAAAGTATACGTTTAAGTATAAGTTGAGCTCCTGAGGTCCTGGCCGTATTATTGACTTGTAAGTGTTTTTCCCCTGTGTTTTTTGTGTAAGAGTGTATGCTCTGTTTTTGCGAGGAGCTTTGCGTTCCGAGGACCCGCAGGCTGTCGCGTGAGTTGGATGGGACACCAACAGGGAGCAGGCCCGTGTCGCGGCGCAGGCCAAGGCAACACTCAACACTGAGGCAACTGGGAAGTGTCCCGGTGCTCCTCAAGGGCTGCCCACCACAAGCTCCCACAGAGGACTCATGAACGCTCTGGTCCGGACCACGTCTGAGACCGGCAACGCTGAAAAGCGACAAACGTCACAGACGCGTGTCCTCTCTGGGAGTGTGGAATGAGACCTATGGCAGAAATAACACCCATGGTTTCCGGAGCTCTTTCACCAGAGAAGAGCTCATTAACATCATCACTTGTAACTTTGCCCCATTCAGGCCTGGAGTGCATTTGTGTTCTCTGGTTTATAACATAACAGTGTGTTTTATGTGAAGCTTTTCAGTTTCTGAGGTTTGCAGACATGAAACAGTCATTTTAAAGCACAGTCAACTGAAAATGACTCAGTGTGAGTGAAAAGTGGTCAGAATCAACACTATTGTGTTTATCGTGAAGCTTTTCAGTTTCTGAGGTTTGCAGGAATGACACACAAATTTTATAAAAAAGTCAACTGAAAACCATTCAGTGTCAGTGAATACTGGTCAGAATCAGCACTTCTGTGTTTTTTGTCAAGCTTTTCAGTTTGTGAGGTCTGCAGGAATGAAACAACTGAAAATGACTCAGTGTGATTGAATCGTGGTCAGAATCAACGCTTGTGTGATGTTTGTGAAACTTTTCAGTTTCTGAAGTTTGCAGGAATGAAACAAGCAACAATGAGGCAACTGGGAAGTGTCCCAAGCTCCCACAGAGGACTCATGAACGCTCTGGTCCGGACCACGTCTGAGACCGGCAACGCTGAAAAGCGACAAACGTCACAGACGCGTGTCCTCTCTGGGAGTGTGGAATGAGACCTATGGCAGAAACGGCTCCTATTTAAAATCTTCCGAGGGTGAAGTAGTCATATCGAATGTGACGTCACCAAGCCAGGGACGTATCAAAGGAGGATCCCGCTCATTTTGCTTTGAAGTCGAGGCTTTGCTGCTGTGTGCTTTATTCTGTTTCAGGTCCAGTGTTACAGCGATTCCCTTTGCCATGTGTTGAGCCAGCCGTGTGGTGACTGCGCAATAATGAGGCAGGAGAGACATTGACTGCCACTGCTGTTTTGTTTCCTTGTGGTTTATGTAGTTGTTTTTATTTGTGATTGTATTATTAGTCTTTTGGTTTCTCTCGGCTGTGGCAATCATTGTTTTTCCCCAGTCAATTGAACATCATAGATCATTGTAACTGCCTCATGGCAGTAATTGTGGCTTTTACGCACGCTCCTTCCGCCTCTAGAATCATGTCAATACCAAAATGACGCCCAACATAATGATTTCATGTAATGATCAAATGATTTTCACTTTCACTGATTCTTGCTCAAGCATATGTTTCAGCAGCAAAGTGGATCTACGGGACGCTTCGATAAAGCCAATCACAGCAGCTCCTCTCATCAGGAACAGACAGTTTAACGAGCCAACACTTCAGCAGGAAACCTCCCTCCACAGACAAAAGTATACGTTTAAGTATAAGTTGAGCTCCTGAGGTCCTGGCCGTATTATTGACTTGTAAGTGTTTTTCCCCTGTGTTTTTTGTGTAAGAGTGTATGCTCTGTTTTTGCGAGGAGCTTTGCGTTCCGAGGACCCGCAGGCTGTCGTGTGAGTTGGATGGGACACCAACAGGGAGCAGGCCCGTGTCGCGGCGCAGGCCAAGGCAACACTCAACACTGAGGCAACTGGGAAGTGTCCCGGTGCTCCTCAAGGGCTGCCCACCACAAGCTCCCACAGAGGACTCATGAACGCTCTGGTCCGGACCACGTCTGAGACCGGCAACGCTGAAAAGCGACAAACGTCACAGACGCGTGTCCTCTCTGGGAGTGTGGAATGAGACCTATGGCAGAAATAACACCCATGGTTTCCGGAGCTCTTTCACCAGAGAAGAGCTCATTAACATCATCACTTGTTACTTTGCCCCATTCAGGCCTGGAGTGCATTTGTGTTCTCTGGTTTCTAACATAACAGTGTGTTTTATGTGAAGCTTTTCAGTTTCTGAGGTTTGCAGGCATGAAACAGTCATTTTAAAGCACAGTCAACTGAAAATGACTCAGTGTGAGTGAAAAGTGGTCAGAATCAACACTATTGTGTTTATCGTGAAGCTTTTCAGTTTCTGAGGTTTGCAGGAATGACACACAATTTTTAGAAAAAAGTCAACTGAAAACCACTCAGTGTCAGTGAATACTGGTCAGAATCAGCACTTCTGTGTTTTTTGTCAAGCTTTTCAGTTTGTGAGGTCTGCAAGTCTGAAACAACTGAAAATGACTCAGTGTGATTGAATCGTGGTCAGAATCAACGCTTGTGTGATGTTTGTGAAACTTTTCAGTTTCTGAAGTTTGCAGGAATGAAACAAGCAACAATGAGGCAACTGGGAAGTGTCCCAAGCTCCCACAGAGGACTCATGAACGCTCTGGTCCGGACCACGTCTGAGACCGGCAACGCTGAAAAGCGACAAACGTCACAGACGCGTGTCCTCTCTGGGAGTGTGGAATGAGACCTATGGCAGAAACGGCTCCTATTTAAAATCTTCCGAGGGTGAAGTAGTCATATCGAATGTGACGTCACCAAGCCAGGGACGTATCAAAGGAGGATCCCGCTCATTTTGCTTTGAAGTCGAGGCTTTGCTGCTGTGTGCTTTATTCTGTTTCAGGTCCAGTGTTACAGCGATTCCCTTTGCCATGTGTTGAGCCAGCCGTGTGGTGACTGCGCAATAATGAGGCAGGAGAGACATTGACTGCCACTGCTGTTTTGTTTCCTTGTGGTTTATGTAGTTGTTTTTATTTGTGATTGTATTATTAGTCTTTTGGTTTCTCTCGGCTGTGGCAATCATTGTTTTTCCCCAGTCAATTGAACACTATAGATCATTGTAACTGCCTCATGGCAGTAATTGTGGCTTTTACGCACGCTCCTTCCGCCTCTAGAATCATGTCAATACCAAAATGACGCCCAACATAATGATCAAATGATTTTCACTTTCACTGATTCTTGCTCAAGCATATGTTTCAGCAGCAAAGTGGATCTACGGGACGCTTCGATAAAGCCAATCACAGCAGCTCCTCTCATCAGGAACAGACAGTTTAACGAGCCAACACTTCAGCAGGAAACCTCCCTCCACAGACAAAAGTATACGTTTAAGTATAAGTTGAGCTCCTGAGGTCCTGGCCGTATTATTGACTTGTAAGTGTTTTTCCCCTGTGTTTTTTGTGTAAGAGTGTATGCTCTGTTTTTGCGAGGAGCTTTGCGTTCCGAGGACCCGCAGGCTGTCGTGTGAGTTGGATGGGACACCAACAGGGAGCAGGCCCGTGTCGCGGCGCAGGCCAAGGCAACACTCAACACTGAGGCAACTGGGAAGTGTCCCGGTGCTCCTCAAGGGCTGCCCACCACAAGCTCCCACAGAGGACTCATGAACGCTCTGGTCCGGACCACGTCTGAGACCGGCAACGCTGAAAAGCGACAAACGTCACAGACGCGTGTCCTCTCTGGGAGTGTGGAATGAGACCTATGGCAGAAACGGCTCCTATTTAAAATCTTCCGAGGGTGAAGTAGTCATATCGAATGTGACGTCACCAAGCCAGGGACGTATCAAAGGAGGATCCCGCTCATTTTGCTTTGAAGTCGAGGCTTTGCTGCTGTGTGCTTTATTCTGTTTCAGGTCCAGTGTTACAGCGATTCCCTTTGCCATGTGTTGAGCCAGCCGTGTGGTGACTGCGCAATAATGAGGCAGGAGAGACATTGACTGCCACTGCTGTTTTGTTTCCTTGTGGTTTATGTAGTTGTTTTTATTTGTGATTGTATTATTAGTCTTTTGGTTTCTCTCGGCTGTGGCAATCATTGTTTTTCCCCAGTCAATTGAACACTATAGATCATTGTAACTGCCTCATGGCAGTAATTGTGGCTTTTACGCACGCTCCTTCCGCCTCTAGAATCATGTCAATACCAAAATGACGCCCAACATAATGATCAAATGATTTTCACTTTCACTGATTCTTGCTCAAGCATATGTTTCAGCAGCAAAGTGGATCTACGGGACGCTTCGATAAAGCCAATCACAGCAGCTCCTCTCATCAGGAACAGACAGTTTAACGAGCCAACACTTCAGCAGGAAACCTCCCTCCACAGACAAAAGTATACGTTTAAGTATAAGTTGAGCTCCTGAGGTCCTGGCCGTATTATTGACTTGTAAGTGTTTTTCCCCTGTGTTTTTTGTGTAAGAGTGTATGCTCTGTTTTTGCGAGGAGCTTTGCGTTCCGAGGACCCGCAGGCTGTCGTGTGAGTTGGATGGGACACCAACAGGGAGCAGGCCCGTGTCGCGGCGCAGGCCAAGGCAACACTCAACACTGAGGCAACTGGGAAGTGTCCCGGTGCTCCTCAAGGGCTGCCCACCACAAGCTCCCACAGAGGACTCATGAACGCTCTGGTCCGGACCACGTCTGAGACCGGCAACGCTGAAAAGCGACAAACGTCACAGACGCGTGTCCTCTCTGGGAGTGTGGAATGAGACCTATGGCAGAAACGGCTCCTATTTAAAATCTTCCGAGGGTGAAGTAGTCATATCGAATGTGACGTCACCAAGCCAGGGACGTATCAAAGGAGGATCCCGCTCATTTTGCTTTGAAGTCGAGGCTTTGCTGCTGTGTGCTTTATTCTGTTTCAGGTCCAGTGTTACAGCGATTCCCTTTGCCATGTGTTGAGCCAGCCGTGTGGTGACTGCGCAATAATGAGGCAGGAGAGACATTGACTGCCACTGCTGTTTGGTTTCCTTGTGGTTTATGTAGTTGTTTTTATTTGTGATTGTATTATTAGTCTTTTGGTTTCTCTCGGCTGTGGCAATCATTGTTTTTCCCCAGTCAATTGAACACTATAGATCATTGTAACTGCCTCATGGCAGTAATTGTGGCTTTTACGCACGCTCCTTCCGCCTCTAGAATCATGTCAATACCAAAATGACGCCCAACATAATGATCAAATGATTTTCACTTTCACTGATTCTTGCTCAAGCATATGTTTCAGCAGCAAAGTGGATCTACGGGACGCTTCGATAAAGCCAATCACAGCAGCTCCTCTCATCAGGAACAGACAGTTTAACGAGCCAACACTTCAGCAGGAAACCTCCCTCCACAGACAAAAGTATACGTTTAAGTATAAGTTGAGCTCCTGAGGTCCTGGCCGTATTATTGACTTGTAAGTGTTTTTCCCCTGTGTTTTTTGTGTAAGAGTGTATGCTCTGTTTTTGCGAGGAGCTTTGCGTTCCGAGGACCCGCAGGCTGTCGTGTGAGTTGGATGGGACACCAACAGGGAGCAGGCCCGTGTCGCGGCGCAGGCCAAGGCAACACTCAACACTGAGGCAACTGGGAAGTGTCCCGGTGCTCCTCAAGGGCTGCCCACCACAAGCTCCCACAGAGGACTCATGAACGCTCTGGTCCGGACCACGTCTGAGACCGGCAACGCTGAAAAGCGACAAACGTCACAGACGCGTGTCCTCTCTGGGAGTGTGGAATGAGACCTATGGCAGAAACGGCTCCTATTTAAAATCTTCCGAGGGTGAAGTAGTCATATCGAATGTGACGTCACCAAGCCAGGGACGTATCAAAGGAGGATCCCGCTCATTTTGCTTTGAAGTCGAGGCTTTGCTGCTGTGTGCTTTATTCTGTTTCAGGTCCAGTGTTACAGCGATTCCCTTTGCCATGTGTTGAGCCAGCCGTGTGGTGACTGCGCAATAATGAGGCAGGAGAGACATTGACTGCCACTGCTGTTTTGTTTCCTTGTGGTTTATGTAGTTGTTTTTATTTGTGATTGTATTATTAGTCTTTTGGTTTCTCTCGGCTGTGGCAATCATTGTTTTTCCCCAGTCAATTGAACACTATAGATCATTGTAACTGCCTCATGGCAGTAATTGTGGCTTTTACGCACGCTCCTTCCGCCTCTAGAATCATGTCAATACCAAAATGACGCCCAACATAATGATCAAATGATTTTCACTTTCACTGATTCTTGCTCAAGCATATGTTTCAGCAGCAAAGTGGATCTACGGGACGCTTCGATAAAGCCAATCACAGCAGCTCCTCTCATCAGGAACAGACAGTTTAACGAGCCAACACTTCAGCAGGAAACCTCCCTCCACAGACAAAAGTATACGTTTAAGTATAAGTTGAGCTCCTGAGGTCCTGGCCGTATTATTGACTTGTAAGTGTTTTTCCCCTGTGTTTTTTGTGTAAGAGTGTATGCTCTGTTTTTGCGAGGAGCTTTGCGTTCCGAGGACCCGCAGGCTGTCGTGTGAGTTGGATGGGACACCAACAGGGAGCAGGCCCGTGTCGCGGCGCAGGCCAAGGCAACACTCAACACTGAGGCAACTGGGAAGTGTCCCGGCGCTCCTCAAGGGCTGCCCACCACAAGCTCCCACAGAGGACTCATGAACGCTCTGGTCCGGACCACGTCTGAGACCGGCAACGCTGAAAAGCGACAAACGTCACAGACGCGTGTCCTCTCTGGGAGTGTGGAATGAGACCTATGGCAGAAACGGCTCCTATTTAAAATCTTCCGAGGGTGAAGTAGTCATATCGAATGTGACGTCACCAAGCCAGGGACGTATCAAAGGAGGATCCTGCTCATTTTGCTTTGAAGTCGAGGCTTTGCTGCTGTGTGCTTTATTCTGTTTCAGGTCCAGTGTTACAGCGATTCCCTTTGCCATGTGTTGAGCCAGCCGTGTGGTGACTGCGCAATAATGAGGCAGGAGAGACATTGACTGCCACTGCTGTTTGGTTTCCTTGTGGTTTATGTAGTTGTTTTTATTTGTGATTGTATTATTAGTCTTTTGGTTTCTCTCGGCTGTGGCAATCATTGTTTTTCCCCAGTCAATTGAACATCATAGATCATTGTAACTGCCTCATGGCAGTAATTGTGGCTTTTACGCACGCTCCTTCCGCCTCTAGAATCATGTCAATACCAAAATGACGCCCAACATAATGATCAAATGATTTTCACTTTCACTGATTCTTGCTCAAGCATATGTTTCAGCAGCAAAGTGGATCTACGGGACGCTTCGATAAAGCCAATCACAGCAGCTCCTCTCATCAGGAACAGACAGTTTAACGAGCCAACACTTCAGCAGGAAACCTCCCTCCACAGACAAAAGTATACGTTTAAGTATAAGTTGAGCTCCTGAGGTCCTGGCCGTATTATTGACTTGTAAGTGTTTTTCCCCTGTGTTTTTTGTGTAAGAGTGTATGCTCTGTTTTTGCGAGGAGCTTTGCGTTCCGAGGACCCGCAGGCTGTCGTGTGAGTTGGATGGGACACCAACAGGGAGCAGGCCCGTGTCGCGGCGCAGGCCAAGGCAACACTCAACACTGAGGCAACTGGGAAGTGTCCCGGTGCTCCTCAAGGGCTGCCCACCACAAGCTCCCACAGAGGACTCATGAACGCTCTGGTCCGGACCACGTCTGAGACCGGCAACGCTGAAAAGCGACAAACGTCACAGACGCGTGTCCTCTCTGGGAGTGTGGAATGAGACCTATGGCAGAAACGGCTCCTATTTAAAATCTTCCGAGGGTGAAGTAGTCATATCGAATGTGACGTCACCAAGCCAGGGACGTATCAAAGGAGGATCCCGCTCATTTTGCTTTGAAGTCGAGGCTTTGCTGCTGTGTGCTTTATTCTGTTTCAGGTCCAGTGTTACAGCGATTCCCTTTGCCATGTGTTGAGCCAGCCGTGTGGTGACTGCGCAATAATGAGGCAGGAGAGACATTGACTGCCACTGCTGTTTTGTTTCCTTGTGGTTTATGTAGTTGTTTTTATTTGTGATTGTATTATTAGTCTTTTGGTTTCTCTCGGCTGTGGCAATCATTGTTTTTCCCCAGTCAATTGAACACTATAGATCATTGTAACTGCCTCATGGCAGTAATTGTGGCTTTTACGCACGCTCCTTCCGCCTCTAGAATCATGTCAATACCAAAATGACGCCCAACATAATGATCAAATGATTTTCACTTTCACTGATTCTTGCTCAAGCATATGTTTCAGCAGCAAAGTGGATCTACGGGACGCTTCGATAAAGCCAATCACAGCAGCTCCTCTCATCAGGAACAGACAGTTTAACGAGCCAACACTTCAGCAGGAAACCTCCCTCCACAGACAAAAGTATACGTTTAAGTATAAGTTGAGCTCCTGAGGTCCTGGCCGTATTATTGACTTGTAAGTGTTTTTCCCCTGTGTTTTTTGTGTAAGAGTGTATGCTCTGTTTTTGCGAGGAGCTTTGCGTTCCGAGGACCCGCAGGCTGTCGTGTGAGTTGGATGGGACACCAACAGGGAGCAGGCCCGTGTCGCGGCGCAGGCCAAGGCAACACTCAACACTGAGGCAACTGGGAAGTGTCCCGGCGCTCCTCAAGGGCTGCCCACCACAAGCTCCCACAGAGGACTCATGAACGCTCTGGTCCGGACCACGTCTGAGACCGGCAACGCTGAAAAGCGACAAACGTCACAGACGCGTGTCCTCTCTGGGAGTGTGGAATGAGACCTATGGCAGAAACGGCTCCTATTTAAAATCTTCCGAGGGTGAAGTAGTCATATCGAATGTGACGTCACCAAGCCAGGGACGTATCAAAGGAGGATCCTGCTCATTTTGCTTTGAAGTCGAGGCTTTGCTGCTGTGTGCTTTATTCTGTTTCAGGTCCAGTGTTACAGCGATTCCCTTTGCCATGTGTTGAGCCAGCCGTGTGGTGACTGCGCAATAATGAGGCAGGAGAGACATTGACTGCCACTGCTGTTTGGTTTCCTTGTGGTTTATGTAGTTGTTTTTATTTGTGATTGTATTATTAGTCTTTTGGTTTCTCTCGGCTGTGGCAATCATTGTTTTTCCCCAGTCAATTGAACATCATAGATCATTGTAACTGCCTCATGGCAGTAATTGTGGCTTTTACGCACGCTCCTTCCGCCTCTAGAATCATGTCAATACCAAAATGACGCCCAACATAATGATCAAATGATTTTCACTTTCACTGATTCTTGCTCAAGCATATGTTTCAGCAGCAAAGTGGATCTACGGGACGCTTCGATAAAGCCAATCACAGCAGCTCCTCTCATCAGGAACAGACAGTTTAACGAGCCAACACTTCAGCAGGAAACCTCCCTCCACAGACAAAAGTATACGTTTAAGTATAAGTTGAGCTCCTGAGGTCCTGGCCGTATTATTGACTTGTAAGTGTTTTTCCCCTGTGTTTTTTGTGTAAGAGTGTATGCTCTGTTTTTGCGAGGAGCTTTGCGTTCCGAGGACCCGCAGGCTGTCGTGTGAGTTGGATGGGACACCAACAGGGAGCAGGCCCGTGTCGCGGCGCAGGCCAAGGCAACACTCAACACTGAGGCAACTGGGAAGTGTCCCGGTGCTCCTCAAGGGCTGCCCACCACAAGCTCCCACAGAGGACTCATGAACGCTCTGGTCCGGACCACGTCTGAGACCGGCAACGCTGAAAAGCGACAAACGTCACAGACGCGTGTCCTCTCTGGGAGTGTGGAATGAGACCTATGGCAGAAACGGCTCCTATTTAAAATCTTCCGAGGGTGAAGTAGTCATATCGAATGTGACGTCACCAAGCCAGGGACGTATCAAAGGAGGATCCCGCTCATTTTGCTTTGAAGTCGAGGCTTTGCTGCTGTGTGCTTTATTCTGTTTCAGGTCCAGTGTTACAGCGATTCCCTTTGCCATGTGTTGAGCCAGCCGTGTGGTGACTGCGCAATAATGAGGCAGGAGAGACATTGACTGCCACTGCTGTTTTGTTTCCTTGTGGTTTATGTAGTTGTTTTTATTTGTGATTGTATTATTAGTCTTTTGGTTTCTCTCGGCTGTGGCAATCATTGTTTTTCCCCAGTCAATTGAACACTATAGATCATTGTAACTGCCTCATGGCAGTAATTGTGGCTTTTACGCACGCTCCTTCCGCCTCTAGAATCATGTCAATACCAAAATGACGCCCAACATAATGATCAAATGATTTTCACTTTCACTGATTCTTGCTCAAGCATATGTTTCAGCAGCAAAGTGGATCTACGGGACGCTTCGATAAAGCCAATCACAGCAGCTCCTCTCATCAGGAACAGACAGTTTAACGAGCCAACACTTCAGCAGGAAACCTCCCTCCACAGACAAAAGTATACGTTTAAGTATAAGTTGAGCTCCTGAGGTCCTGGCCGTATTATTGACTTGTAAGTGTTTTTCCCCTGTGTTTTTTGTGTAAGAGTGTATGCTCTGTTTTTGCGAGGAGCTTTGCGTTCCGAGGACCCGCAGGCTGTCGTGTGAGTTGGATGGGACACCAACAGGGAGCAGGCCCGTGTCGCGGCGCAGGCCAAGGCAACACTCAACACTGAGGCAACTGGGAAGTGTCCCGGCGCTCCTCAAGGGCTGCCCACCACAAGCTCCCACAGAGGACTCATGAACGCTCTGGTCCGGACCACGTCTGAGACCGGCAACGCTGAAAAGCGACAAACGTCACAGACGCGTGTCCTCTCTGGGAGTGTGGAATGAGACCTATGGCAGAAACGGCTCCTATTTAAAATCTTCCGAGGGTGAAGTAGTCATATCGAATGTGACGTCACCAAGCCAGGGACGTATCAAAGGAGGATCCTGCTCATTTTGCTTTGAAGTCGAGGCTTTGCTGCTGTGTGCTTTATTCTGTTTCAGGTCCAGTGTTACAGCGATTCCCTTTGCCATGTGTTGAGCCAGCCGTGTGGTGACTGCGCAATAATGAGGCAGGAGAGACATTGACTGCCACTGCTGTTTTGTTTCCTTGTGGTTTATGTAGTTGTTTTTATTTGTGATTGTATTATTAGTCTTTTGGTTTCTCTCGGCTGTGGCAATCATTGTTTTTCCCCAGTCAATTGAACATCATAGATCATTGTAACTGCCTCATGGCAGTAATTGTGGCTTTTACGCACGCTCCTTCCGCCTCTAGAATCATGTCAATACCAAAATGACGCCCAACATAATGATCAAATGATTTTCACTTTCACTGATTCTTGCTCAAGCATATGTTTCAGCAGCAAAGTGGATCTACGGGACGCTTCGATAAAGCCAATCACAGCAGCTCCTCTCATCAGGAACAGACAGTTTAACGAGCCAACACTTCAGCAGGAAACCTCCCTCCACAGACAAAAGTATACGTTTAAGTATAAGTTGAGCTCCTGAGGTCCTGGCCGTATTATTGACTTGTAAGTGTTTTTCCCCTGTGTTTTTTGTGTAAGAGTGTATGCTCTGTTTTTGCGAGGAGCTTTGCGTTCCGAGGACCCGCAGGCTGTCGTGTGAGTTGGATGGGACACCAACAGGGAGCAGGCCCGTGTCGCGGCGCAGGCCAAGGCAACACTCAACACTGAGGCAACTGGGAAGTGTCCCGGTGCTCCTCAAGGGCTGCCCACCACAAGCTCCCACAGAGGACTCATGAACGCTCTGGTCCGGACCACGTCTGAGACCGGCAACGCTGAAAAGCGACAAACGTCACAGACGCGTGTCCTCTCTGGGAGTGTGGAATGAGACCTATGGCAGAAACGGCTCCTATTTAAAATCTTCCGAGGGTGAAGTAGTCATATCGAATGTGACGTCACCAAGCCAGGGACGTATCAAAGGAGGATCCCGCTCATTTTGCTTTGAAGTCGAGGCTTTGCTGCTGTGTGCTTTATTCTGTTTCAGGTCCAGTGTTACAGCGATTCCCTTTGCCATGTGTTGAGCCAGCCGTGTGGTGACTGCGCAATAATGAGGCAGGAGAGACATTGACTGCCACTGCTGTTTTGTTTCCTTGTGGTTTATGTAGTTGTTTTTATTTGTGATTGTATTATTAGTCTTTTGGTTTCTCTCGGCTGTGGCAATCATTGTTTTTCCCCAGTCAATTGAACACTATAGATCATTGTAACTGCCTCATGGCAGTAATTGTGGCTTTTACGCACGCTCCTTCCGCCTCTAGAATCATGTCAATACCAAAATGACGCCCAACATAATGATCAAATGATTTTCACTTTCACTGATTCTTGCTCAAGCATATGTTTCAGCAGCAAAGTGGATCTACGGGACGCTTCGATAAAGCCAATCACAGCAGCTCCTCTCATCAGGAACAGACAGTTTAACGAGCCAACACTTCAGCAGGAAACCTCCCTCCACAGACAAAAGTATACGTTTAAGTATAAGTTGAGCTCCTGAGGTCCTGGCCGTATTATTGACTTGTAAGTGTTTTTCCCCTGTGTTTTTTGTGTAAGAGTGTATGCTCTGTTTTTGCGAGGAGCTTTGCGTTCCGAGGACCCGCAGGCTGTCGTGTGAGTTGGATGGGACACCAACAGGGAGCAGGCCCGTGTCGCGGCGCAGGCCAAGGCAACACTCAACACTGAGGCAACTGGGAAGTGTCCCGGCGCTCCTCAAGGGCTGCCCACCACAAGCTCCCACAGAGGACTCATGAACGCTCTGGTCCGGACCACGTCTGAGACCGGCAACGCTGAAAAGCGACAAACGTCACAGACGCGTGTCCTCTCTGGGAGTGTGGAATGAGACCTATGGCAGAAACGGCTCCTATTTAAAATCTTCCGAGGGTGAAGTAGTCATATCGAATGTGACGTCACCAAGCCAGGGACGTATCAAAGGAGGATCCTGCTCATTTTGCTTTGAAGTCGAGGCTTTGCTGCTGTGTGCTTTATTCTGTTTCAGGTCCAGTGTTACAGCGATTCCCTTTGCCATGTGTTGAGCCAGCCGTGTGGTGACTGCGCAATAATGAGGCAGGAGAGACATTGACTGCCACTGCTGTTTTGTTTCCTTGTGGTTTATGTAGTTGTTTTTATTTGTGATTGTATTATTAGTCTTTTGGTTTCTCTCGGCTGTGGCAATCATTGTTTTTCCCCAGTCAATTGAACATCATAGATCATTGTAACTGCCTCATGGCAGTAATTGTGGCTTTTACGCACGCTCCTTCCGCCTCTAGAATCATGTCAATACCAAAATGACGCCCAACATAATGATCAAATGATTTTCACTTTCACTGATTCTTGCTCAAGCATATGTTTCAGCAGCAAAGTGGATCTACGGGACGCTTCGATAAAGCCAATCACAGCAGCTCCTCTCATCAGGAACAGACAGTTTAACGAGCCAACACTTCAGCAGGAAACCTCCCTCCACAGACAAAAGTATACGTTTAAGTATAAGTTGAGCTCCTGAGGTCCTGGCCGTATTATTGACTTGTAAGTGTTTTTCCCCTGTGTTTTTTGTGTAAGAGTGTATGCTCTGTTTTTGCGAGGAGCTTTGCGTTCCGAGGACCCGCAGGCTGTCGTGTGAGTTGGATGGGACACCAACAGGGAGCAGGCCCGTGTCGCGGCGCAGGCCAAGGCAACACTCAACACTGAGGCAACTGGGAAGTGTCCCGGTGCTCCTCAAGGGCTGCCCACCACAAGCTCCCACAGAGGACTCATGAACGCTCTGGTCCGGACCACGTCTGAGACCGGCAACGCTGAAAAGCGACAAACGTCACAGACGCGTGTCCTCTCTGGGAGTGTGGAATGAGACCTATGGCAGAAACGGCTCCTATTTAAAATCTTCCGAGGGTGAAGTAGTCATATCGAATGTGACGTCACCAAGCCAGGGACGTATCAAAGGAGGATCCCGCTCATTTTGCTTTGAAGTCGAGGCTTTGCTGCTGTGTGCTTTATTCTGTTTCAGGTCCAGTGTTACAGCGATTCCCTTTGCCATGTGTTGAGCCAGCCGTGTGGTGACTGCGCAATAATGAGGCAGGAGAGACATTGACTGCCACTGCTGTTTGGTTTCCTTGTGGTTTATGTAGTTGTTTTTATTTGTGATTGTATTATTAGTCTTTTGGTTTCTCTCGGCTGTGGCAATCATTGTTTTTCCCCAGTCAATTGAACATCATAGATCATTGTAACTGCCTCATGGCAGTAATTGTGGCTTTTACGCACGCTCCTTCCGCCTCTAGAATCATGTCAATACCAAAATGACGCCCAACATAATGATCAAATGATTTTCACTTTCACTGATTCTTGCTCAAGCATATGTTTCAGCAGCAAAGTGGATCTACGGGACGCTTCGATAAAGCCAATCACAGCAGCTCCTCTCATCAGGAACAGACAGTTTAACGAGCCAACACTTCAGCAGGAAACCTCCCTCCACAGACAAAAGTATACGTTTAAGTATAAGTTGAGCTCCTGAGGTCCTGGCCGTATTATTGACTTGTAAGTGTTTTTCCCCTGTGTTTTTTGTGTAAGAGTGTATGCTCTGTTTTTGCGAGGAGCTTTGCGTTCCGAGGACCCGCAGGCTGTCGTGTGAGTTGGATGGGACACCAACAGGGAGCAGGCCCGTGTCGCGGCGCAGGCCAAGGCAACACTCAACACTGAGGCAACTGGGAAGTGTCCCGGTGCTCCTCAAGGGCTGCCCACCACAAGCTCCCACAGAGGACTCATGAACGCTCTGGTCCGGACCACGTCTGAGACCGGCAACGCTGAAAAGCGACAAACGTCACAGACGCGTGTCCTCTCTGGGAGTGTGGAATGAGACCTATGGCAGAAACGGCTCCTATTTAAAATCTTCCGAGGGTGAAGTAGTCATATCGAATGTGACGTCACCAAGCCAGGGACGTATCAAAGGAGGATCCCGCTCATTTTGCTTTGAAGTCGAGGCTTTGCTGCTGTGTGCTTTATTCTGTTTCAGGTCCAGTGTTACAGCGATTCCCTTTGCCATGTGTTGAGCCAGCCGTGTGGTGACTGCGCAATAATGAGGCAGGAGAGACATTGACTGCCACTGCTGTTTTGTTTCCTTGTGGTTTATGTAGTTGTTTTTATTTGTGATTGTATTATTAGTCTTTTGGTTTCTCTCGGCTGTGGCAATCATTGTTTTTCCCCAGTCAATTGAACACTATAGATCATTGTAACTGCCTCATGGCAGTAATTGTGGCTTTTACGCACGCTCCTTCCGCCTCTAGAATCATGTCAATACCAAAATGACGCCCAACATAATGATCAAATGATTTTCACTTTCACTGATTCTTGCTCAAGCATATGTTTCAGCAGCAAAGTGGATCTACGGGACGCTTCGATAAAGCCAATCACAGCAGCTCCTCTCATCAGGAACAGACAGTTTAACGAGCCAACACTTCAGCAGGAAACCTCCCTCCACAGACAAAAGTATACGTTTAAGTATAAGTTGAGCTCCTGAGGTCCTGGCCGTATTATTGACTTGTAAGTGTTTTTCCCCTGTGTTTTTTGTGTAAGAGTGTATGCTCTGTTTTTGCGAGGAGCTTTGCGTTCCGAGGACCCGCAGGCTGTCGTGTGAGTTGGATGGGACACCAACAGGGAGCAGGCCCGTGTCGCGGCGCAGGCCAAGGCAACACTCAACACTGAGGCAACTGGGAAGTGTCCCGGTGCTCCTCAAGGGCTGCCCACCACAAGCTCCCACAGAGGACTCATGAACGCTCTGGTCCGGACCACGTCTGAGACCGGCAACGCTGAAAAGCGACAAACGTCACAGACGCGTGTCCTCTCTGGGAGTGTGGAATGAGACCTATGGCAGAAACGGCTCCTATTTAAAATCTTCCGAGGGTGAAGTAGTCATATCGAATGTGACGTCACCAAGCCAGGGACGTATCAAAGGAGGATCCCGCTCATTTTGCTTTGAAGTCGAGGCTTTGCTGCTGTGTGCTTTATTCTGTTTCAGGTCCAGTGTTACAGCGATTCCCTTTGCCATGTGTTGAGCCAGCCGTGTGGTGACTGCGCAATAATGAGGCAGGAGAGACATTGACTGCCACTGCTGTTTGGTTTCCTTGTGGTTTATGTAGTTGTTTTTATTTGTGATTGTATTATTAGTCTTTTGGTTTCTCTCGGCTGTGGCAATCATTGTTTTTCCCCAGTCAATTGAACATCATAGATCATTGTAACTGCCTCATGGCAGTAATTGTGGCTTTTACGCACGCTCCTTCCGCCTCTAGAATCATGTCAATACCAAAATGACGCCCAACATAATGATCAAATGATTTTCACTTTCACTGATTCTTGCTCAAGCATATGTTTCAGCAGCAAAGTGGATCTACGGGACGCTTCGATAAAGCCAATCACAGCAGCTCCTCTCATCAGGAACAGACAGTTTAACGAGCCAACACTTCAGCAGGAAACCTCCCTCCACAGACAAAAGTATACGTTTAAGTATAAGTTGAGCTCCTGAGGTCCTGGCCGTATTATTGACTTGTAAGTGTTTTTCCCCTGTGTTTTTTGTGTAAGAGTGTATGCTCTGTTTTTGCGAGGAGCTTTGCGTTCCGAGGACCCGCAGGCTGTCGTGTGAGTTGGATGGGACACCAACAGGGAGCAGGCCCGTGTCGCGGCGCAGGCCAAGGCAACACTCAACACTGAGGCAACTGGGAAGTGTCCCGGTGCTCCTCAAGGGCTGCCCACCACAAGCTCCCACAGAGGACTCATGAACGCTCTGGTCCGGACCACGTCTGAGACCGGCAACGCTGAAAAGCGACAAACGTCACAGACGCGTGTCCTCTCTGGGAGTGTGGAATGAGACCTATGGCAGAAACGGCTCCTATTTAAAATCTTCCGAGGGTGAA
The DNA here is from genome assembly GCF_046630095.1 of Trachinotus anak. Taxonomy (NCBI): domain Eukaryota; kingdom Metazoa; phylum Chordata; class Actinopteri; order Carangiformes; family Carangidae; genus Trachinotus; species Trachinotus anak. Next base: position 276,793 of record NW_027273868.1, read on the forward strand.
GTAGTCATATCGAATGTGACGTCACCAAGCCAGGGACGTATCAAAGGAGGATCCCGCTCATTTTGCTTTGAAGTCGAGGCTTTGCTGCTGTGTGCTTTATTCTGTTTCAGGTCCAGTGTTACAGCGATTCCCTTTGCCATGTGTTGAGCCAGCCGTGTGGTGACTGCGCAATAATGAGGCAGGAGAGACATTGACTGCCACTGCTGTTTTGTTTCCTTGTGGTTTATGTAGTTGTTTTTATTTGTGATTGTATTATTAGTCTTTTGGTTTCTCTCGGCTGTGGCAATCATTGTTTTTCCCCAGTCAATTGAACACTATAGATCATTGTAACTGCCTCATGGCAGTAATTGTGGCTTTTACGCACGCTCCTTCCGCCTCTAGAATCATGTCAATACCAAAATGACGCCCAACATAATGATCAAATGATTTTCACTTTCACTGATTCTTGCTCAAGCATATGTTTCAGCAGCAAAGTGGATCTACGGGACGCTTCGATAAAGCCAATCACAGCAGCTCCTCTCATCAGGAACAGACAGTTTAACGAGCCAACACTTCAGCAGGAAACCTCCCTCCACAGACAAAAGTATACGTTTAAGTATAAGTTGAGCTCCTGAGGTCCTGGCCGTATTATTGACTTGTAAGTGTTTTTCCCCTGTGTTTTTTGTGTAAGAGTGTATGCTCTGTTTTTGCGAGGAGCTTTGCGTTCCGAGGACCCGCAGGCTGTCGTGTGAGTTGGATGGGACACCAACAGGGAGCAGGCCCGTGTCGCGGCGCAGGCCAAGGCAACACTCAACACTGAGGCAACTGGGAAGTGTCCCGGTGCTCCTCAAGGGCTGCCCACCACAAGCTCCCACAGAGGACTCATGAACGCTCTGGTCCGGACCACGTCTGAGACCGGCAACGCTGAAAAGCGACAAACGTCACAGACGCGTGTCCTCTCTGGGAGTGTGGAATGAGACCTATGGCAGAAACGGCTCCTATTTAAAATCTTCCGAGGGTGAAGTAGTCATATCGAATGTGACGTCACCAAGCCAGGGACGTATCAAAGGAGGATCCTGCTCATTTTGCTTTGAAGTCGAGGCTTTGCTGCTGTGTGCTTTATTCTGTTTCAGGTCCAGTGTTACAGCGATTCCCTTTGCCATGTGTTGAGCCAGCCGTGTGGTGACTGCGCAATAATGAGGCAGGAGAGACATTGACTGCCACTGCTGTTTTGTTTCCTTGTGGTTTATGTAGTTGTTTTTATTTGTGATTGTATTATTAGTCTTTTGGTTTCTCTCGGCTGTGGCAATCATTGTTTTTCCCCAGTCAATTGAACATCATAGATCATTGTAACTGCCTCATGGCAGTAATTGTGGCTTTTACGCACGCTCCTTCCGCCTCTAGAATCATGTCAATACCAAAATGACGCCCAACATAATGATCAAATGATTTTCACTTTCACTGATTCTTGCTCAAGCATATGTTTCAGCAGCAAAGTGGATCTACGGGACGCTTCGATAAAGCCAATCACAGCAGCTCCTCTCATCAGGAACAGACAGTTTAACGAGCCAACACTTCAGCAGGAAACCTCCCTCCACAGACAAAAGTATACGTTTAAGTATAAGTTGAGCTCCTGAGGTCCTGGCCGTATTATTGACTTGTAAGTGTTTTTCCCCTGTGTTTTTTGTGTAAGAGTGTATGCTCTGTTTTTGCGAGGAGCTTTGCGTTCCGAGGACCCGCAGGCTGTCGTGTGAGTTGGATGGGACACCAACAGGGAGCAGGCCCGTGTCGCGGCGCAGGCCAAGGCAACACTCAACACTGAGGCAACTGGGAAGTGTCCCGGTGCTCCTCAAGGGCTGCCCACCACAAGCTCCCACAGAGGACTCATGAACGCTCTGGTCCGGACCACGTCTGAGACCGGCAACGCTGAAAAGCGACAAACGTCACAGACGCGTGTCCTCTCTGGGAGTGTGGAATGAGACCTATGGCAGAAACGGCTCCTATTTAAAATCTTCCGAGGGTGAAGTAGTCATATCGAATGTGACGTCACCAAGCCAGGGACGTATCAAAGGAGGATCCTGCTCATTTTGCTTTGAAGTCGAGGCTTTGCTGCTGTGTGCTTTATTCTGTTTCAGGTCCAGTGTTACAGCGATTCCCTTTGCCATGTGTTGAGCCAGCCGTGTGGTGACTGCGCAATAATGAGGCAGGAGAGACATTGACTGCCACTGCTGTTTTGTTTCCTTGTGGTTTATGTAGTTGTTTTTATTTGTGATTGTATTATTAGTCTTTTGGTTTCTCTCGGCTGTGGCAATCATTGTTTTTCCCCAGTCAATTGAACATCATAGATCATTGTAACTGCCTCATGGCAGTAATTGTGGCTTTTACGCACGCTCCTTCCGCCTCTAGAATCATGTCAATACCAAAATGACGCCCAACATAATGATCAAATGATTTTCACTTTCACTGATTCTTGCTCAAGCATATGTTTCAGCAGCAAAGTGGATCTACGGGACGCTTCGATAAAGCCAATCACAGCAGCTCCTCTCATCAGGAACAGACAGTTTAACGAGCCAACACTTCAGCAGGAAACCTCCCTCCACAGACAAAAGTATACGTTTAAGTATAAGTTGAGCTCCTGAGGTCCTGGCCGTATTATTGACTTGTAAGTGTTTTTCCCCTGTGTTTTTTGTGTAAGAGTGTATGCTCTGTTTTTGCGAGGAGCTTTGCGTTCCGAGGACCCGCAGGCTGTCGTGTGAGTTGGATGGGACACCAACAGGGAGCAGGCCCGTGTCGCGGCGCAGGCCAAGGCAACACTCAACACTGAGGCAACTGGGAAGTGTCCCGGTGCTCCTCAAGGGCTGCCCACCACAAGCTCCCACAGAGGACTCATGAACGCTCTGGTCCGGACCACGTCTGAGACCGGCAACGCTGAAAAGCGACAAACGTCACAGACGCGTGTCCTCTCTGGGAGTGTGGAATGAGACCTATGGCAGAAACGGCTCCTATTTAAAATCTTCCGAGGGTGAAGTAGTCATATCGAATGTGACGTCACCAAGCCAGGGACGTATCAAAGGAGGATCCCGCTCATTTTGCTTTGAAGTCGAGGCTTTGCTGCTGTGTGCTTTATTCTGTTTCAGGTCCAGTGTTACAGCGATTCCCTTTGCCATGTGTTGAGCCAGCCGTGTGGTGACTGCGCAATAATGAGGCAGGAGAGACATTGACTGCCACTGCTGTTTTGTTTCCTTGTGGTTTATGTAGTTGTTTTTATTTGTGATTGTATTATTAGTCTTTTGGTTTCTCTCGGCTGTGGCAATCATTGTTTTTCCCCAGTCAATTGAACACTATAGATCATTGTAACTGCCTCATGGCAGTAATTGTGGCTTTTACGCACGCTCCTTCCGCCTCTAGAATCATGTCAATACCAAAATGACGCCCAACATAATGATCAAATGATTTTCACTTTCACTGATTCTTGCTCAAGCATATGTTTCAGCAGCAAAGTGGATCTACGGGACGCTTCGATAAAGCCAATCACAGCAGCTCCTCTCATCAGGAACAGACAGTTTAACGAGCCAACACTTCAGCAGGAAACCTCCCTCCACAGACAAAAGTATACGTTTAAGTATAAGTTGAGCTCCTGAGGTCCTGGCCGTATTATTGACTTGTAAGTGTTTTTCCCCTGTGTTTTTTGTGTAAGAGTGTATGCTCTGTTTTTGCGAGGAGCTTTGCGTTCCGAGGACCCGCAGGCTGTCGTGTGAGTTGGATGGGACACCAACAGGGAGCAGGCCCGTGTCGCGGCGCAGGCCAAGGCAACACTCAACACTGAGGCAACTGGGAAGTGTCCCGGCGCTCCTCAAGGGCTGCCCACCACAAGCTCCCACAGAGGACTCATGAACGCTCTGGTCCGGACCACGTCTGAGACCGGCAACGCTGAAAAGCGACAAACGTCACAGACGCGTGTCCTCTCTGGGAGTGTGGAATGAGACCTATGGCAGAAACGGCTCCTATTTAAAATCTTCCGAGGGTGAAGTAGTCATATCGAATGTGACGTCACCAAGCCAGGGACGTATCAAAGGAGGATTCCGCTCATTTTGCTTTGAAGTCGAGGCTTTGCTGCTGTGTGCTTTATTCTGTTTCAGGTCCAGTGTTACAGCGATTCCCTTTGCCATGTGTTGAGCCAGCCGTGTGGTGACTGCGCAATAATGAGGCAGGAGAGACATTGACTGCCACTGCTGTTTTGTTTCCTTGTGGTTTATGTAGTTGTTTTTATTTGTGATTGTATTATTAGTCTTTTGGTTTCTCTCGGCTGTGGCAATCATTGTTTTTCCCCAGTCAATTGAACACTATAGATCATTGTAACTGCCTCATGGCAGTAATTGTGGCTTTTACGCACGCTCCTTCCGCCTCTAGAATCATGTCAATACCAAAATGACGCCCAACATAATGATCAAATGATTTTCACTTTTAACTGATTCTTGCTCAAGCATATGTTTCAGCAGCAAAGTGGATCTACGGGACGCTTCGATAAAGCCAATCACAGCAGCTCCTCTCATCAGGAACAGACAGTTTAACGAGCCAACACTTCAGCAGGAAACCTCCCTCCACAGACAAAAGTATACGTTTAAGTATAAGTTGAGCTCCTGAGGTCCTGGCCGTATTATTGACTTGTAAGTGTTTTTCCCCTGTGTTTTTTGTGTAAGAGTGTATGCTCTGTTTTTGCGAGGAGCTTTGCGTTCCGAGGACCCGCAGGCTGTCGCGTGAGTTGGATGGGACACCAACAGGGAGCAGGCCCGTGTCGCGGCGCAGGCCAAGGCAACACTCAACACTGAGGCAACTGGGAAGTGTCCCGGTGCTCCTCAAGGGCTGCCCACCACAAGCTCCCACAGAGGACTCATGAACGCTCTGGTCCGGACCACGTCTGAGACCGGCAACGCTGAAAAGCGACAAACGTCACAGACGCGTGTCCTCTCTGGGAGTGTGGAATGAGACCTATGGCAGAAACGGCTCCTATTTAAAATCTTCCGAGGGTGAAGTAGTCATATCGAATGTGACGTCACCAAGCCAGGGACGTATCAAAGGAGGATTCCGCTCATTTTGCTTTGAAGTCGAGGCTTTGCTGCTGTGTGCTTTATTCTGTTTCAGGTCCAGTGTTACAGCGATTCCCTTTGCCATGTGTTGAGCCAGCCGTGTGGTGACTGCGCAATAATGAGGCAGGAGAGACATTGACTGCCACTGCTGTTTTGTTTCCTTGTGGTTTATGTAGTTGTTTTTATTTGTGATTGTATTATTAGTCTTTTGGTTTCTCTCGGCTGTGGCAATCATTGTTTTTCCCCAGTCAATTGAACACTATAGATCATTGTAACTGCCTCATGGCAGTAATTGTGGCTTTTACGCACGCTCCTTCCGCCTCTAGAATCATGTCAATACCAAAATGACGCCCAACATAATGATCAAATGATTTTCACTTTTAACTGATTCTTGCTCAAGCATATGTTTCAGCAGCAAAGTGGATCTACGGGACGCTTCGATAAAGCCAATCACAGCAGCTCCTCTCATCAGGAACAGACAGTTTAACGAGCCAACACTTCAGCAGGAAACCTCCCTCCACAGACAAAAGTATACGTTTAAGTATAAGTTGAGCTCCTGAGGTCCTGGCCGTATTATTGACTTGTAAGTGTTTTTCCCCTGTGTTTTTTGTGTAAGAGTGTATGCTCTGTTTTTGCGAGGAGCTTTGCGTTCCGAGGACCCGCAGGCTGTCGTGTGAGTTGGATGGGACACCAACAGGGAGCAGGCCCGTGTCGCGGCGCAGGCCAAGGCAACACTCAACACTGAGGCAACTGGGAAGTGTCCCGGTGCTCCTCAAGGGCTGCCCACCACAAGCTCCCACAGAGGACTCATGAACGCTCTGGTCCGGACCACGTCTGAGACCGGCAACGCTGAAAAGCGACAAACGTCACAGACGCGTGTCCTCTCTGGGAGTGTGGAATGAGACCTATGGCAGAAATAACACCCATGGTTTCCGGAGCTCTTTCACCAGAGAAGAGCTCATTAACATCATCACTTGTTACTTTGCCCCATTCAGGTCTGGAGTGCATTTGTGTTCTCTGGTTTCTAACATAACAGTGTGTTTTATGTGAAGCTTTTCAGTTTCTGAGGTTTGCAGGCATGAAACAGTCATTTTAAAGCACAGTCAACTGAAAATGACTCAGTGTGAGTGAAAAGTGGTCAGAATCAACACTATTGTGTTTATCGTGAAGCTTTTCAGTTTCTGAGGTTTGCAGGAATGACACACAAATTTTAGAAAAAAGTCAACTGAAAACCACTCAGTGTGAGTGAATACTGGTCAGAATCAGCACTTCTGTGTTTTTTGTCACGCTTTTCAGTTTGTGAGGTCTGCAGGCCTGAAACAACTGAAAATAACTCAGTGTGACTGAATCGTGGTCAGAATCAACGCTTGTGTGATGTTTGTGACACTTTTCAGTTTCTGAAGTTTGCAGGAATGAAACAAGCAACAATGAGGCAACTGGGAAGTGTCCCAAGCTCCCACAGAGGACTCATGAACGCTCTGGTCCGGACCACGTCTGAGACCGGCAACGCTGAAAAGCGACAAACGTCACAGACGCGTGTCCTCTCTGGGAGTGTGGAATGAGACCTATGGCAGAAACGGCTCCTATTTAAATTCTTCCCAAGGTGAAGTAGTCATATCGAATGTGACGTCACCAAGCCAGGGACGTATCAAAGGAGGATCCCGCTCATTTTGCTTTGAAGTCGAGGCTTTGCTGCTGTGTGCTTTATTCTGTTTCAGGTCCAGTGTTACAGCGATTCCCTTTGCCATGTGTTGAGCCAGCCGTGTGGTGACTGCGCAATAATGAGGCAGGAGAGACATTGACTGCCACTGCTGTTTTGTTTCCTTGTGGTTTATGTAGTTGTTTTTATTTGTGATTGTATTATTAGTCTTTTGGTTTCTCTCGGCTGTGGCAATCATTGTTTTTCCCCAGTCAATTGAACACTATAGATCATTGTAACTGCCTCATGGCAGTAATTGTGGCTTTTACGCACGCTCCTTCCGCCTCTAGAATCATGTCAATACCAAAATGACGCCCAACATAATGATCAAATGATTTTCACTTTTAACTGATTCTTGCTCAAGCATATGTTTCAGCAGCAAAGTGGATCTACGGGACGCTTCGATAAAGCCAATCACAGCAGCTCCTCTCATCAGGAACAGACAGTTTAACGAGCCAACACTTCAGCAGGAAACCTCCCTCCACAGACAAAAGTATACGTTTAAGTATAAGTTGAGCTCCTGAGGTCCTGGCCGTATTATTGACTTGTAAGTGTTTTTCCCCTGTGTTTTTTGTGTAAGAGTGTATGCTCTGTTTTTGCGAGGAGCTTTGCGTTCCGAGGACCCGCAGGCTGTCGTGTGAGTTGGATGGGACACCAACAGGGAGCAGGCCCGTGTCGCGGCGCAGGCCAAGGCAACACTCAACACTGAGGCAACTGGGAAGTGTCCCGGTGCTCCTCAAGGGCTGCCCACCACAAGCTCCCACAGAGGACTCATGAACGCTCTGGTCCGGACCACGTCTGAGACCGGCAACGCTGAAAAGCGACAAACGTCACAGACGCGTGTCCTCTCTGGGAGTGTGGAATGAGACCTATGGCAGAAATAACACCCATGGTTTCCGGAGCTCTTTCACCAGAGAAGAGCTCATTAACATCATCACTTGTAACTTTGCCCCATTCAGGCCTGGAGTGCATTTGTGTTCTCTGGTTTCTAACATAACAGTGTGTTTTATGTGAAGCTTTTCAGTTTCTGAGGTTTGCAGGCATGAAACAGTCATTTTAAAGCACAGTCAACTGAAAATGACTCAGTGTGAGTGAAAAGTGGTCAGAATCAACACTATTGTGTTTATCGTGAAGCTTTTCAGTTTCTGAGGTTTGCAGGAATGACACACAAATTTTAGAAAAAAGTCAACTGAAAACCACTCAGTGTCAGTGAATACTGGTCAGAATCAGCACTTATGTGTTTTTTGTCACGCTTTTCAGTTTGTGAGGTCTGCAGGCCTGAAACAACTGAAAATGACTCAGTGTGACTGAATCGTGGTCAGAATCAACGCTTGTGTGATGTTTTTTGAAACTTTTCAGTTTCTGAAGTTTGCAGGAATGAAACAATCAACAATGAGGCAACTGGGAAGTGTCCCAAGCTCCCACAGAGGACTCATGAACGCTCTGGTCCGGACCACGTCTGAGACCGGCAACGCTGAAAAGCGACAAACGTCACAGACGCGTGTCCTCTCTGGGAGTGTGGAATGAGACCTATGGCAGAAACGGCTCCTATTTAAAATCTTCCCAAGGTGAAGTAGTCATATCGAATGTGACGTCACCAAGCCAGGGACGTATCAAAGGAGGATCCCGCTCATTTTGCTTTGAGGTCGAGGCTTTGCTGCTGTGTGCTTTATTCTGTTTCAGGTCCAGTGTTACAGCGATTCCCTTTGCCATGTGTTGAGCCAGCCGTGTGGTGACTGCGCAATAATGAGGCAGGAGAGACATTGACTGCCACTGCTGTTTTGTTTCCTTGTGGTTTATGTAGTTGTTTTTATTTGTGATTGTATTATTAGTCTTTTGGTTTCTCTCGGCTGTGGCAATCATTGTTTTTCCCCAGTCAATTGAACACTATAGATCATTGTAACTGCCTCATGGCAGTAATTGTGGCTTTTACGCACGCTCCTTCCGCCTCTAGAATCATGTCAATACCAAAATGACGCCCAACATAATGATCAAATGATTTTCACTTTTAACTGATTCTTGCTCAAGCATATGTTTCAGCAGCAAAGTAGATCTACGGGACGCTTCGATAAAGCCAATCACAGCAGCTCCTCTCATCAGGAACAGACAGTTTAACGAGCCAACACTTCAGCAGGAAACCTCCCCCTTCACAGACAAAAGTATACGTTTAAGTATAAGTTGAGCTCCTGAGGTCCTGGCCGTATTATTGACTTGTAAGTGTTTTTCCCCTGTGTTTTTTGTGTAAGAGTGTATGCTCTGTTTTTGCGAGGAGCTTTGCGTTCCGAGGACCCGCAGGCTGTTGCGTGAGTTGGATGGGACACCAACAGGGAGCAGGCCCGTGTCGCGGCGCAGGCCAAGGCAACACTCAACACTGAGGCAACTGGGAAGTGTCCCGGTGCTCCTCAAGGGCTGCCCACCACAAGCTCCCACAGAGGACTCATGAACGCTCTGGTCCGGACCACGTCTGAGACCGGCAACGCTGAAAAGCGACAAACGTCACAGACGCGTGTCCTCTCTGGGAGTGTGGAATGAGACCTATGGCAGAAATAACACCCATGGTTTCCGGAGCTCTTTCACCAGAGAAGAGCTCATTAACATCATCACTTGTAACTTTGCCCCATTCAGGCCTGGAGTGCATTTGTGTTCTCTGGTTTCTAACATAACAGTGTGTTTTATGTGAAGCTTTTCAGTTTCTGAGGTTTGCAGGCATGAAACAGTCATTTTAAAGCACAGTCAACTGAAAATGACTCAGTGTGAGTGAAAAGTGGTCAGAATCAACACTATTGTGTTTATCGTGAAGCTTTTCAGTTTCTGAGGTTTGCAGGAATGACACACAAATTTTAGAAAAAAGTCAACTGAAAACCACTCAGTGTCAGTGAATACTGGTCAGAATCAGCACTTCTGTGTTTTTTGTCAAGCTTTTCAGTTTGTGAGGTCTGCAAGCCTGAAACAACTGAAAATGACTCAGTGTGATTGAATCGTGGTCAGAATCAACGCTTGTGTGATGTTTGTGAAACTTTTCAGTTTCTGAAGTTTGCAGGAATGAAACAAGCAACAATGAGGCAACTGGGAAGTGTCCCAAGCTCCCACAGAGGACTCATGAACGCTCTGGTCCGGACCACGTCTGAGACCGGCAACGCTGAAAAGCGACAAACGTCACAGACGCGTGTCCTCTCTGGGAGTGTGGAATGAGACCTATGGCAGAAACGGCTCCTATTTAAAATCTTCCGAGGGTGAAGTAGTCATATCGAATGTGACGTCACCAAGCCAGGGACGTATCAAAGGAGGATCCCGCTCATTTTGCTTTGAAGTCGAGGCTTTGCTGCTGTGTGCTTTATTCTGTTTCAGGTCCAGTGTTACAGCGATTCCCTTTGCCATGTGTTGAGCCAGCCGTGTGGTGACTGCGCAATAATGAGGCAGGAGAGACATTGACTGCCACTGCTGTTTGGTTTCCTTGTGGTTTATGTAGTTGTTTTTATTTGTGATTGTATTATTAGTCTTTTGGTTTCTCTCGGCTGTGGCAATCATTGTTTTTCCCCAGTCAATTGAACACTATAGATCATTGTAACTGCCTCATGGCAGTAATTGTGGCTTTTACGCACGCTCCTTCCGCCTCTAGAATCATGTCAATACCAAAATGACGCCCAACATAATGATTTCATGTAATGATCAAATGATTTTCACTTTCACTGATTCTTGCTCAAGCATATGTTTCAGCAGCAAAGTGGATCTACGGGACGCTTCGATAAAGCCAATCACAGCAGCTCCTCTCATCAGGAACAGACAGTTTAACGAGCCAACACTTCAGCAGGAAACCTCCCTCCACAGACAAAAGTATACGTTTAAGTATAAGTTGAGCTCCTGAGGTCCTGGCCGTATTATTGACTTGTAAGTGTTTTTCCCCTGTGTTTTTTGTGTAAGAGTGTATGCTCTGTTTTTGCGAGGAGCTTTGCGTTCCGAGGACCCGCAGGCTGTCGTGTGAGTTGGATGGGACACCAACAGGGAGCAGGCCCGTGTCGCGGCGCAGGCCAAGGCAACACTCAACACTGAGGCAACTGGGAAGTGTCCCGGTGCTCCTCAAGGGCTGCCCACCACAAGCTCCCACAGAGGACTCATGAACGCTCTGGTCCGGACCACGTCTGAGACCGGCAACGCTGAAAAGCGACAAACGTCACAGACGCGTGTCCTCTCTGGGAGTGTGGAATGAGACCTATGGCAGAAATAACACCCATGGTTTCCGGAGCTCTTTCACCAGAGAAGAGCTCATTAACATCATCACTTGTTACTTTGCCCCATTCAGGCCTGGAGTGCATTTGTGTTCTCTGGTTTCTAACATAACAGTGTTTTTTATGTGAAGCTTTTCAGTTTCTGAGGTTTGCAGGCATGAAACAGTCATTTTAAAGCACAGTCAACTGAAAATGACTCAGTGTGAGTGAAAAGTGGTCAGAATCAACACTATTGTGTTTATCGTGAAGCTTTTCAGTTTCTGAGGTTTGCAGGAATGACACACAAATTTTAGAAAAAAGTCAACTGAAAACCACTCAGTGTCAGTGAATACTGGTCAGAATCAGCACTTCTGTGTTTTTTGTCAAGCTTTTCAGTTTGTGAGGTCTGCAAGCCTGAAACAACTGAAAATGACTCAGTGTGATTGAATCGTGGTCAGAATCAACGCTTGTGTGATGTTTGTGAAACTTTTCAGTTTCTGAAGTTTGCAGGAATGAAACAAGCAACAATGAGGCAACTGGGAAGTGTCCCAAGCTCCCACAGAGGACTCATGAACGCTCTGGTCCGGACCACGTCTGAGACCGGCAACGCTGAAAAGCGACAAACGTCACAGACGCGTGTCCTCTCTGGGAGTGTGGAATGAGACCTATGGCAGAAACGGCTCCTATTTAAAATCTTCCGAGGGTGAAGTAGTCATATCGAATGTGACGTCACCAAGCCAGGGACGTATCAAAGGAGGATCCCGCTCATTTTGCTTTGAAGTCGAGGCTTTGCTGCTGTGTGCTTTATTCTGTTTCAGGTCCAGTGTTACAGCGATTCCCTTTGCCATGTGTTGAGCCAGCCGTGTGGTGACTGCGCAATAATGAGGCAGGAGAGACACTGACTGCCACTGCTGTTTTGTTTCCTTGTGGTTTATGTAGTTGTTTTTATTTGTGATTGTATTATTAGTCTTTTGGTTTCTCTCGGCTGTGGCAATCATTGTTTTTCCCCAGTCAATTGAACATCATAGATCATTGTAACTGCCTCATGGCAGTAATTGTGGCTTTTACGCACACTCCTTCCGCCTCTAGAATCATGTCAATACCAAAATGACGCCCAACATAATGATTTCATGTAATGATCAAATGATTTTCACTTTCACTGATTCTTGCTCAAGCATATGTTTCAGCAGCAAAGTGGATCTACGGGACGCTTCGATAAAGCCAATCACAGCAGCTCCTCTCATCAGGAACAGACAGTTTAACGAGCCAACACTTCAGCAGGAAACCTCCCTCCACAGACAAAAGTATACGTTTAAGTATAAGTTGAGCTCCTGAGGTCCTGGCCGTATTATTGACTTGTAAGTGTTTTTCCCCTGTGTTTTTTGTGTAAGAGTGTATGCTCTGTTTTTGCGAGGAGCTTTGCGTTCCGAGGACCCGCAGGCTGTCGTGTGAGTTGGATGGGACACCAACAGGGAGCAGGCCCGTGTCGCGGCGCAGGCCAAGGCAACACTCAACACTGAGGCAACTGGGAAGTGTCCCGGTGCTCCTCAAGGGCTGCCCACCACAAGCTCCCACAGAGGACTCATGAACGCTCTGGTCCGGACCACGTCTGAGACCGGCAACGCTGAAAAGCGACAAACGTCACAGACGCGTGTCCTCTCTGGGAGTGTGGAATGAGACCTATGGCAGAAATAACACCCATGGTTTCCGGAGCTCTTTCACCAGAGAAGAGCTCATTAACATCATCACTTGTTACTTTGCCCCATTCAGGTCTGGAGTGCATTTGTGTTCTCTGGTTTCTAACATAACAGTGTGTTTTATGTGAAGCTTTTCAGTTTCTGAGGTTTGCAGGCATGAAACAGTCATTTTAAAGCACAGTCAACTGAAAATGACTCAGTGTGAGTGAAAAGTGGTCAGAATCAACACTATTGTGTTTATCGTGAAGCTTTTCAGTTTCTGAGGTTTGCAGGAATGACACACAAATTTTAGAAAAAAGTCAACTGAAAACCACTCAGTGTGAGTGAATACTGGTCAGAATCAGCACTTCTGTGTTTTTTGTCACGCTTTTCAGTTTGTGAGGTCTGCAGGCCTGAAACAACTGAAAATAACTCAGTGTGACTGAATCGTGGTCAGAATCAACGCTTGTGTGATGTTTGTGACACTTTTCAGTTTCTGAAGTTTGCAGGAATGAAACAAGCAACAATGAGGCAACTGGGAAGTGTCCCAAGCTCCCACAGAGGACTCATGAACGCTCTGGTCCGGACCACGTCTGAGACCGGCAACGCTGAAAAGCGACAAACGTCACAGACGCGTGTCCTCTCTGGGAGTGTGGAATGAGACCTATGGCAGAAACGGCTCCTATTTAAATTCTTCCCAAGGTGAAGTAGTCATATCGAATGTGACGTCACCAAGCCAGGGACGTATCAAAGGAGGATCCCGCTCATTTTGCTTTGAAGTCGAGGCTTTGCTGCTGTGTGCTTTATTCTGTTTCAGGTCCAGTGTTACAGCGATTCCCTTTGCCATGTGTTGAGCCAGCCGTGTGGTGACTGCGCAATAATGAGGCAGGAGAGACATTGACTGCCACTGCTGTTTTGTTTCCTTGTGGTTTATGTAGTTGTTTTTATTTGTGATTGTATTATTAGTCTTTTGGTTTCTCTCGGCTGTGGCAATCATTGTTTTTCCCCAGTCAATTGAACACTATAGATCATTGTAACTGCCTCATGGCAGTAATTGTGGCTTTTACGCACGCTCCTTCCGCCTCTAGAATCATGTCAATACCAAAATGACGCCCAACATAATGATCAAATGATTTTCACTTTTAACTGATTCTTGCTCAAGCATATGTTTCAGCAGCAAAGTGGATCTACGGGACGCTTCGATAAAGCCAATCACAGCAGCTCCTCTCATCAGGAACAGACAGTTTAACGAGCCAACACTTCAGCAGGAAACCTCCCTCCGCAGACAAAAGTATACGTTTAAGTATAAGTTGAGCTCCTGAGGTCCTGGCCGTATGATTGACTTGTAAGTGTTTTTCCCCTGTGTTTTTTGTGTAAGAGTGTATGCTCTGTTTTTGCGAGGAGCTTTGCGTTCCGAGGACCCGCAGGCTGTCGTGTGAGTTGGATGGGACACCAACAGGGAGCAGGCCCGTGTCGCGGCGCAGGCCAAGGCAACACTCAACACTGAGGCAACTGGGAAGTGTCCCGGTGCTCCTCAAGGGCTGCCCACCACAAGCTCCCACAGAGGACTCATGAACGCTCTGGTCCGGACCACGTCTGAGACCGGCAACGCTGAAAAGCGACAAACGTCACAGACGCGTGTCCTCTCTGGGAGTGTGGAATGAGACCTATGGCAGAAATAACACCCATGGTTTCCGGAGCTCTTTCACCAGAGAAGAGCTCATTAACATCATCACTTGTTACTTTGCCCCATTCAGGCCTGGAGTGCATTTGTGTTCTCTGGTTTCTAACATAACAGTGTGTTTTATGTGAAGCTTTTCAGTTTCTGAGGTTTGCAGGCATGAAACAGTCATTTTAAAGCACAGTCAACTGAAAATGACTCAGTGTGAGTGAAAAGTGGTCAGAATCAACACTATTGTGTTTATCGTGAAGCTTTTCAGTTTCTGAGGTTTGCAGGAATGACACACAAATTTTAGAAAAAAGTCAACTGAAAACCACTCAGTGTCAGTGAATACTGGTCAGAATCAGCACTTCTGTGTTTTTTGTCAAGCTTTTCAGTTTGTGAGGTCTGCAAGCCTGAAACAACTGAAAATGACTCAGTGTGATTGAATCGTGGTCAGAATCAACGCTTGTGTGATGTTTGTGAAACTTTTCAGTTTCTGAAGTTTGCAGGAATGAAACAAGCAACAATGAGGCAACTGGGAAGTGTCCCAAGCTCCCACAGAGGACTCATGAACGCTCTGGTCCGGACCACGTCTGAGACCGGCAACGCTGAAAAGCGACAAACGTCACAGACGCGTGTCCTCTCTGGGAGTGTGGAATGAGACCTATGGCAGAAACGGCTCCTATTTAAAATCTTCCGAGGGTGAAGTAGTCATATCGAATGTGACGTCACCAAGCCAGGGACGTATCAAAGGAGGATCCCGCTCATTTTGCTTTGAAGTCGAGGCTTTGCTGCTGTGTGCTTTATTCTGTTTCAGGTCCAGTGTTACAGCGATTCCCTTTGCCATGTGTTGAGCCAGCCGTGTGGTGACTGCGCAATAATGAGGCAGGAGAGACACTGACTGCCACTGCTGTTTTGTTTCCTTGTGGTTTATGTAGTTGTTTTTATTTGTGATTGTATTATTAGTCTTTTGGTTTCTCTCGGCTGTGGCAATCATTGTTTTTCCCCAGTCAATTGAACATCATAGATCATTGTAACTGCCTCATGGCAGTAATTGTGGCTTTTACGCACACTCCTTCCGCCTCTAGAATCATGTCAATACCAAAATGACGCCCAACATAATGATTTCATGTAATGATCAAATGATTTTCACTTTCACTGATTCTTGCTCAAGCATATGTTTCAGCAGCAAAGTGGATCTACGGGACGCTTCGATAAAGCCAATCACAGCAGCTCCTCTCATCAGGAACAGACAGTTTAACGAGCCAACACTTCAGCAGGAAACCTCCCTCCACAGACAAAAGTATACGTTTAAGTATAAGTTGAGCTCCTGAGGTCCTGGCCGTATTATTGACTTGTAAGTGTTTTTCCCCTGTGTTTTTTGTGTAAGAGTGTATGCTCTGTTTTTGCGAGGAGCTTTGCGTTCCGAGGACCCGCAGGCTGTCGTGTGAGTTGGATGGGACACCAACAGGGAGCAGGCCCGTGTCGCGGCGCAGGCCAAGGCAACACTCAACACTGAGGCAACTGGGAAGTGTCCCGGTGCTCCTCAAGGGCTGCCCACCACAAGCTCCCACAGAGGACTCATGAACGCTCTGGTCCGGACCACGTCTGAGACCGGCAACGCTGAAAAGCGACAAACGTCACAGACGCGTGTCCTCTCTGGGAGTGTGGAATGAGACCTATGGCAGAAATAACACCCATGGTTTCCGGAGCTCTTTCACCAGAGAAGAGCTCATTAACATCATCACTTGTAACTTTGCCCCATTCAGGCCTGGAGTGCATTTGTGTTCTCTGGTTTCTAACATAACAGTGTGTTTTATGTGAAGCTTTTCAGTTTCTGAGGTTTGCAGGCATGAAACAGTAATTTTAAAGCACAGTCAACTGAAAATGACTCAGTGTGAGTGAAAAGTGGTCAGAATCAACACTATTGTGTTTATCGTGAAGCTTTTCAGTTTCTGAGGTTTGCAGGAATGACACACAAATTTTAGAAAAAAGTCAACTGAAAACCACTCAGTGTGAGTGAATACTGGTCAGAATCAGCACTTCTGTGTTTTTTGTCAAGCTTTTCAGTTTGTGAGGTCTGCAAGTCTGAAACAACTGAAAATGACTCAGTGTGATTGAATCGTGGTCAGAATCAACGCTTGTGTGATGTTTGTGAAACTTTTCAGTTTCTGAAGTTTGCAGGAATGAAACAAGCAACAATGAGGCAACTGGGAAGTGTCCCAAGCTCCCACAGAGGACTCATGAACGCTCTGGTCCGGACCACGTCTGAGACCGGCAACGCTGAAAAGCGACAAACGTCACAGACGCGTGTCCTCTCTGGGAGTGTGGAATGAGACCTATGGCAGAAACGGCTCCTATTTAAAATCTTCCGAGGGTGAAGTAGTCATATCGAATGTGACGTCACCAAGCCAGGGACGTATCAAAGGAGGATCCCGCTCATTTTGCTTTGAAGTCGAGGCTTTGCTGCTGTGTGCTTTATTCTGTTTCAGGTCCAGTGTTACAGCGATTCCCTTTGCCATGTGTTGAGCCAGCCGTGTGGTGACTGCGCAATAATGAGGCAGGAGAGACATTGACTGCCACTGCTGTTTTGTTTCCTTGTGGTTTATGTAGTTGTTTTTATTTGTGATTGTATTATTAGTCTTTTGGTTTCTCTCGGCTGTGGCAATCATTGTTTTTCCCCAGTCAATTGAACACTATAGATCATTGTAACTGCCTCATGGCAGTAATTGTGGCTTTTACGCACACTCCTTCCGCCTCTAGAATCATGTCAATACCAAAATGACGCCCAACATAATGATTTCATGTAATGATCAAATGATTTTCACTTTCACTGATTCTTGCTCAAGCATATGTTTCAGCAGCAAAGTGGATCTACGGGACGCTTCGATAAAGCCAATCACAGCAGCTCCTCTCATCAGGAACAGACAGTTTAACGAGCCAACACTTCAGCAGGAAACCTCCCTCCACAGACAAAAGTATACGTTTAAGTATAAGTTGAGCTCCTGAGGTCCTGGCCGTATTATTGACTTGTAAGTGTTTTTCCCCTGTGTTTTTTGTGTAAGAGTGTATGCTCTGTTTTTGCGAGGAGCTTTGCGTTCCGAGGACCCGCAGGCTGTCGTGTGAGTTGGATGGGACACCAACAGGGAGCAGGCCCGTGTCGCGGCGCAGACCAAGGCAACACTCAACACTGAGGCAACTGGGAAGTGTCCCGGTGCTCCTCAAGGGCTGCCCACCACAAGCTCCCACAGAGGACTCATGAACGCTCTGGTCCGGACCACGTCTGAGACCGGCAACGCTGAAAAGCGACAAACGTCACAGACGCGTGTCCTCTCTGGGAGTGTGGAATGAGACCTATGGCAGAAATAACACCCATGGTTTCCGGAGCTCTTTCACCAGAGAAGAGCTCATTAACATCATCACTTGTAACTTTGCCCCATTCAGGCCTGGAGTGCATTTGTGTTCTCTGGTTTCTAACATAACAGTGTGTTTTATGTGAAGCTTTTCAGTTTCTGAGGTTTGCAGGCATGAAACAGTAATTTTAAAGCACAGTCAACTGAAAATGACTCAGTGTGAGTGAAAAGTGGTCAGAATCAACACTATTGTGTTTATCGTGAAGCTTTTCAGTTTCTGAGGTTTGCAGGAATGACACACAAATTTTAGAAAAAAGTCAACTGAAAACCACTCAGTGTGAGTGAATACTGGTCAGAATCAGCACTTCTGTGTTTTTTGTCAAGCTTTTCAGTTTGTGAGGTCTGCAAGTCTGAAACAACTGAAAATGACTCAGTGTGATTGAATCGTGGTCAGAATCAACGCTTGTGTGATGTTTGTGAAACTTTTCAGTTTCTGAAGTTTGCAGGAATGAAACAAGCAACAATGAGGCAACTGGGAAGTGTCCCAAGCTCCCACAGAGGACTCATGAACGCTCTGGTCCGGACCACGTCTGAGACCGGCAACGCTGAAAAGCGACAAACGTCACAGACGCGTGTCCTCTCTGGGAGTGTGGAATGAGACCTATGGCAGAAACGGCTCCTATTTAAAATCTTCCGAGGGTGAAGTAGTCATATCGAATGTGACGTCACCAAGCCAGGGACGTATCAAAGGAGGATCCCGCTCATTTTGCTTTGAAGTCGAGGCTTTGCTGCTGTGTGCTTTATTCTGTTTCAGGTCCAGTGTTACAGCGATTCCCTTTGCCATGTGTTGAGCCAGCCGTGTGGTGACTGCGCAATAATGAGGCAGGAGAGACATTGACTGCCACTGCTGTTTGGTTTCCTTGTGGTTTATGTAGTTGTTTTTATTTGTGATTGTATTATTAGTCTTTTGGTTTCTCTCGGCTGTGGCAATCATTGTTTTTCCCCAGTCAATTGAACACTATAGATCATTGTAACTGCCTCATGGCAGTAATTGTGGCTTTTACGCACGCTCCTTCCGCCTCTAGAATCATGTCAATACCAAAATGACGCCCAACATAATGATCAAATGATTTTCACTTTCACTGATTCTTGCTCAAGCATATGTTTCAGCAGCAAAGTGGATCTACGGGACGCTTCGATAAAGCCAATCACAGCAGCTCCTCTCATCAGGAACAGACAGTTTAACGAGCCAACACTTCAGCAGGAAACCTCCCTCCACAGACAAAAGTATACGTTTAAGTATAAGTTGAGCTCCTGAGGTCCTGGCCGTATTATTGACTTGTAAGTGTTTTTCCCCTGTGTTTTTTGTGTAAGAGTGTATGCTCTGTTTTTGCGAGGAGCTTTGCGTTCCGAGGACCCGCAGGCTGTCGCGTGAGTTGGATGGGACACCAACAGGGAGCAGGCCCGTGTCGCGGCGCAGGCCAAGGCAACACTCAACACTGAGGCAACTGGGAAGTGTCCCGGTGCTCCTCAAGGGCTGCCCACCACAAGCTCCCACAGAGGACTCATGAACGCTCTGGTCCGGACCACGTCTGAGACCGGCAACGCTGAAAAGCGACAAACGTCACAGACGCGTGTCCTCTCTGGGAGTGTGGAATGAGACCTATGGCAGAAACGGCTCAGATTTACAATTCAGTCAGTCTGAGTGATTGTCTGTGAGAGGTAAACGAAAATCAGGGAGTGATGTCTGCAGAAATGAAAAACTGAACAGTTTCACAAAGATCGCATAACTGTTTTTTCTGATCTGTATTGACTTCATCTGAGTCATTTTCTGTGCAATTTGACATAAGTGTAGTAAGACACACATGCCGACCTCAGAAACTGAAAAGTTTCACAAAGTCGCACAACTGTTCTTTCTGATCTGTATTCACTCAGTCTAAGTCATTTTCTGTGCAATTTGACATAAGAGTAGTACGACATACATGCCGACCTCAGAAACTGAAAGGTTTCACAAAGATCGCACAGCTGTTGTTTCTGATCTGTATTCACTCAGTCTGATTCAATTTCTGTGCAATTTGACATAACAGTACTACGACATACATGCCGACCTCAGAAATTGAAACGTTACACTGAGATCGCATAACTGTTGTTTCTGATCTGTATTCACTTCATCTGAGTCATTTTCTGTGCAATTTGACATAACGGTAGTAAGACCCACATGCCGACCTCAGAAACTGAAACGTTACGCTGAGATCGCATAACTGTTGTTTCTGATCTGTATTCACTCAGTCTGATTCATTTTCTGTGCAATTTGAAATAACAGTAGTAAGACATACATGACGACCTCAGAAACTGAAAAGTTTCACAAAGATCGCACAGCTGTTGTTTGTTATCAGTATTCACTCAAGCTGAGTCATTTTTTGTGCAATTTGACATAAGTGTAGTACGACATACATGCCGACCTCAGAAACTGAAAAGTTTCACAAAGTCGCACAACTGTTCTTTCTGATCTGTATTCACTTCATCTGAGTCATTTTCTGTGCTTTTTGACATAACAGTAGTAAGACACACATGCCGACCTCAGAAACTGAAAAGTTTCACAAAGATCGCAGAGCTGTTGTTTCTGATCTGTATTCACTCAGTCGGATTCATTTTCTGTGCAATTTGACATAACAGTAGTAAGACATACATGCCGACCTCAGAAACTGAAACGTTACACTGAGATCGCATAACTGTTGTTTGTGATCAGTATTCACTCAATCTGAGTCATTTTCTGTGCAATGTGACCTAAAAGCTGGGATTCATTAAGTCAACGTCAAAAACTTGAAAAGTTTCACAAAGATCGCACAGCTGTTGTTTCTGATCTGTATTCACTTCATCTGAGTCATTTTCTGTGCAATTTGACATAACAGTAGTAAGACACACATGCCGACCTCAGAAACTGAAAAGTTTCACAAAGTCGCATAACTGTTGTTTCTGATCTGTATTCACTCAGTCTGATTCAATTTCTGTGCAATTTGACATAACAGTAGTAAGACCCACATGCCGACCTCAGAAACTGAAATGTTTCACTGAGATCGCACAGCTGTTGTTTGTGATCAGTATTCATTCAATCTGAGTCATTTTCTGTGCAATTTGACCTAAAAGAAGGGATTCATTAAGTCAACGTCAAAAACTTGAAAAGTTTCACAAAGATCGCACAGCTGTTGTTTCTGATCTTTATTCACTCAGTCTGATTCATTTTCTGTGCAATTTGACATAACAGTAGTAAGACATACATGCCGACCTCAGAAACTGAAAAATTTCACAAAGATCGCACAACTGTTCTTTCTGATCTGTATTCACTTCATCTGAGTCATTTTCTGTGCAATTTGACATAAGTGTAGTAAGACATACATGCCGACCTCAGAAACTGAAAAGTTTCACAAAGTCGCATAACTGTTGTTTCTGATCTGTATTCACTTCATCTGAGTCATTTTCTGTGCAATTTGACATAACAGTAGTAAGACACACATGCCGACCTCAGAAACTGAAAAGTTTCACAAAGATCGCAGAGCTGTTGTTTCTGATCTGTATTCACTTCATCTGAGTCATTTTCTGTGCAATTTGACATAAGTGTAGTAAGACACACATGCCGACCTCAGAAACTGAAAAGTTTCACAAAGTCGCATAACTGTTGTTTCTGATCTGTATTCACTCAATCTGAGTCATTTTCTGTGCAATTTGACATAACAGTAGTAAGACATACATACCGACCTCAGGAACTGAAACGTTACACTGAGATCGCATAACTGTTGTTTGTGATCAGTATTCACTCAATCTGAGTCATTTTCTGTGCAATGTGACCTAAAAGCAGGGATTCATTAAGTCAACGTCAAAAACTTGAAAAGTTTCACAAAGATCGCACAGCTGTTGTTTCTGATCTGTATTCACTTCATCTGATTCATTTTCTGTGCAATTTGACATAAGAGTAGTAAGACATACATGCCGACCTCAGAAACTGAAATGTTTCACTGAGATCGCATAACTGTTGTTTCTGATCAGTATTCACTCAATCTGAGTCATTTTCTGTGCAATGTGACCTAAAAGCAGGGATTCATTAAGTCAACGTCAAAAACTTGAAAAGTTTCACAAAGATCGCACAGCTGTTGTTTCTGATCTGTATTCACTCAGTCTGATTCATTTTCTGTGCAATTTGACATAACAGTAGTAAGACATACATGCCGACCTCAGAAACTGAAAAGTTTCACAAAGATCGCACAACTGTTCTTTCTGATCTGTATTCACTTCATCTGAGTCATTTTCTGTGCAATTTGACATAACAGTAGTAAGACATACATGCCGACCTCAGAAACTGAAAAGTTTCACTGAGATCGCATAACTGTTGTTTCTGATCTGTATTCACTTCATATGAGTCATTTTCTGTGCAATTTGACATAAGAGTAGCACGGCATACATGTGGACCTCAGAAACTGAAACGTTTCACTGAGATCGCATAACTGTTTTTTCTGATCTGTATTCACTTCATCTGAGTCATTTTCTGTGCAATTTGACATAACAGTAGTAAGACACACATGCCGACCTCAGAAACTGAAAAGTTTCACAAAGTCGCATAACTGTTGTTTCTGATCTGTATTCACTCAGTCTGATTCAATTTCTGTGCAATTTGACATAACAGTAGTAAGACCCACATGCCGACCTCAGAAACTGAAATGTTTCACTGAGATCGCACAGCTGTTGTTTGTGATCAGTATTCATTCAATCTGAGTCATTTTCTGTGCAATTTGACCTAAAAGCAGGGATTCATTAAGTCAACGTCAAAAACTTGAAAAGTTTCACAAAGATCGCACAGCTGTTGTTTCTGATCTTTATTCACTCAGTCTGATTCATTTTCTGTGCAATTTGACATAACAGTAGTAAGACATACATGCTGACCTCAGAAACTGAAAAATTTCACAAAGATCGCACAACTGTTCTTTCTGATCTGTATTCACTTCATCTGAGTCATTTTCTGTGCAATTTGACATAAGAGTAGTAAGACACACATGCCGACCTCAGAAACTGAAAAGTTTCACAAAGTCGCATAACTGTTGTTTCTGATCTGTATTCACTTCATCTGAGTCATTTTCTGTGCTTTTTGACATAACAGTAGTAAGACACACATGCCGACCTCAGAAACTGAAAAGTTTCACAAAGATCGCAGAGCTGTTGTTTCTGATCTGTATTCACTCAGTCGGATTCATTTTCTGTGCAATTTGACATAACAGTAGTAAGACATACATGCCGACCTCAGAAACTGAAACGTTACACTGAGATCGCATAACTGTTGTTTGTGATCAGTATTCACTCAATCTGAGTCATTTTCTGTGCAATGTGACCTAAAAGCTGGGATTCATTAAGTCAACGTCAAAAACTTGAAAAGTTTCACAAAGATCGCACAGCTGTTGTTTCTGATACAACTTCATCTGAGTCATTTTCTGTGCAATTTGACATAACAGTAGTAAGACACACATGCCGACCTCAGAAACTGAAAAGTTTCACAAAGTCGCATAATTGTTGTTTCTGATCTGTATTCACTCAGTCTAAGTCATTTTCTGTGCAATTTGACTTAAGAATAGTACGACATACATGTGGACCTCAGAAACTGAAACGTTTCGCTGAGATCGCATAACTGTTGTTTCTGATCAGTATTCACTCAATCTGAGTCATTTTCTGTGCAATGTGACCTAAAAGCAGGGATTCATTAAGTCAACGTCAAAAACTGAAAAGTTTCACAAAGATCGCACAGCTGTTGTTTCTGATCTGTATTCACTTCATCTGAGTCATTTTCTGTGCAATTTGACATAACAGTAGTATGACATACATGCCGACCTCAGAAACTGAAAAGTTTCACAAAGTCGCATAACTGTTGTTTGTGATCTGTATTCACTCAATCTAAGTCATTTTCTGTGCAATTTGACATAAGAGTAGTACGACATACATGCCGTCCTCAGAAACTAAAAAGTTTCACAGAGATCGCACAGCTGTTGTTTGTGATCAGTATTCACTTCATCTGAGTCATTTTCTGTGCAATTTGACATAACAGTAGTAAGACCCACATGCCGACCTCAGAAACTGAAATGTTTCACTGAGATCGCACAGCTGTTGTTTGTGATCAGTATTCATTCAATCTGAGTCATTTTCTGTGCAATTTGACCTAAAAGCAGGGATTCATTAAGTCAACGTCAAAAACTTGAAAAGTTTCACAAAGATCGCACAGCTGTTGTTTCTGATCTGTATTCACTCAGTCTGATTCATTTTCTGTGCAATTTGACATAACAGTAGTAAGACACACATGCCGACCTCAGAAACTGAAAAGTTTCACAAAGTCGCATAACTGTTGTTTCTGATCTGTATTCACTCAGTATGATTCAATTTCTGTGCAATTTGACATAACAGTACAACGACATACATGCCGACCTCAGAAACTGAAAAGTTTCACAAAGATCGCACAACTGTTCTTTCTGATCTGTATTCACTTCATCTGAGTCATTTTCTGTGCAATTTGACATAAGTGTAGTAAGACACACATGCCGACCTCAGAAACTGAAAAGTTTCACAAAGTCGCATAACTGTTGTTTCTGATCTGTATTCACTCAGTCTGATTCATTTTCTGTGCAATTTGACATAAGAGTAGTAAGACATACATGCCGACCTCAGAAACGGAAACGTTTCACTGAGATCGCATAACTGTTTTTTCTGATCTGTATTCACTTCATCTGAGTCATTTTCTGTGCAATTTGACATAAGAGTAGCAGAGCATACATGCGGACCTCAGAAACGGAAACGTTTCACTGAGATCGCATAACTGTTTTTTCTGATCTGTATTCACTTCATCTGAGTCATTTTCTGTGCAATTTGACATAACAGTAGTAAGAAACACATGCCGACCTCAGAAACTGAAAAGTTTCACAAAGTCGCATAACTGTTGTTTCTGATCTGTATTCACTCAGTCTAAGTCATTTTCTGATCAATTTGACATAAGAGTAGTACGAAATACATGCCGACCTCAGAAACTGAAAGGTTTCACAAAGATCGCACAGCTGTTGTTTCTGATCTGTATTCACTCAGTCTGATTCATTTTCTGTGCAATTTGACATAACAGTAGTAAGACACACATGCCGACCTCAGAAACTGAAAAGTTTCACAAAGTCGCATAACTGTTGTTTCTGATCTGTATTCACTCAGTATGATTCAATTTCTGTGCAATTTGACATAACAGTACAACGACATACATGCCGACCTCAGAAATTGAAACGTTTCACTGAGATCGCATAACTGTTGTTTCTGATCTGTATTCACTCAGTCTGATTCATTTTCTGTGCAATTTGACATAACAGTAGTAAGACATACATGCCGACCTCAGAAACGGAAACGTTTCACTGAGATCGCATAACTGTTTTTTCTGATCTGTATTCACTTCATCTGAGTCATTTTCTGTGCAATTTGACATAAGAGTAGTAAGACATACATGCCGACCTCAGGAACTGAAAAGTTTCACAAAGATCGCAGAGCTGTTGTTTCTGATCTGTATTCACTTCATCTGAGTCATTTTCTGTGCAATTTGACATAAGTGTAGTAAGACACACATGCCGACCTCAGAAACTGAAAAGTTTCACAAAGTCGCATAACTGTTGTTTCTGATCTGTATTCACTTCATCTGAGTCATTTTCTGTGCAATTTGACATAACAGTAGTAAGACATACATACCGACCTCAGGAACTGAAACGTTACACTGAGATCGCATAACTGTTGTTTGTGATCAGTATTCACTCAATCTGAGTCATTTTCTGTGCAATGTGACCTAAAAGCAGGGATTCATTAAGTCAACGTCAAAAACTTGAAAAGTTTCACAAAGATCGCACAGCTGTTGTTTCTGATCTGTATTCACTTCATCTGATTCATTTTCTGTGCAATTTGACATAAGAGTAGTAAGACATACATGCCGACCTCAGAAACTGAAATGTTTCACTGAGATCGCACAGCTGTTGTTTCTGATCAGTATTCACTCAATCTGAGTCATTTTCTGTGCAATTTGACCTAAAAGCAGGGATTCATTAAGTCAACGTCAAAAACTTGAAAAGTTTCACAAAGATCGCACAGCTGTTGTTTCTGATCTGTATTCACTCAGTCTGATTCATTTTCTGTGCAATTTGACATAACAGTAGTAAGACATACATGCCGACCTCAGAAACTGAAAAGTTTCACAAAGATCGCACAACTGTTCTTTCTGATCTGTATTCACTTCATCTGAGTCATTTTCTGTGCAATTTGACATAACAGTAGTAAGACACACATGCCGACCTCAGAAACTGAAAAGTTTCACAAAGATCGCAGAGCTGTTGTTTCTGATCTGTATTCACTCAGTCTGATTCATTTTCTGTGCAATTTGACATAAAAGTAGTTACGACATACATGCCGACCTCAGAAACTGAAACGTTACACTGAGATCGCATAACTGTTGTTTCTGATCTGTATTCACTTCATATGAGTCATTTTCTGTGCAATTTGACATAAGAGTAGCAGAGCATACATGCGGACTTCAGAAACGGAAACGTTTCACTGAGATCGCATAACTGTTTTTTCTGATCTGTATTCACTTCATCTGAGTCATTTTCTGTGCAATTTGACATAACAGTAGTAAGAAACACATGCCGACCTCAGAAACTGAAAAGTTTCACAAAGTCGCATAACTGTTGTTTCTGATCTGTATTCACTCAGTCTAAGTCATTTTCTGATCAATTTGACATAAGAGTAGTACGAAATACATGCCGACCTCAGAAACTGAAAGGTTTCACAAAGATCGCACAGCTGTTGTTTCTGATCTGTATTCACTCAGTCTGATTCAATTTCTGTGCAATTTGACATAACAGTACTACGACATACATGACGACCTCAGAAATTGAAACGTTTCACTGAGATCGCATAACTGTTGTTTCTGATCTGTATTCACTCAGTCTGATTCATTTTCTGTGCAATTTGACATAACAGTAGTAAGACCCACATGCCGACCTCAGAAACTGAAATGTTTCACTGAGATCGCACAGCTGTTGTTTGTGATTAGTATTCATTCAATCTGAGTCATTTTCTGTGCAATTTGACCTAAAAGCAGGGATTCATTAAGTCAACGTCAAAAACTTGAAAAGTTTCACAAAGATCGCACAGCTGTTGTTTCTGATCTGTATTCACTCAGTCTGATTCATTTTCTGTGCAATTTGACATAACAGTAGTAAGACATACATGCCGACCTCAGAAACGGAAACGTTTCACTGAGATCGCATAACTGTTGTTTCTGATCTGTATTCACTTCATCTGAGTCATTTTCTGTGCAATTTGACATAAGTGTAGTAAGACATACATGCCGACCTCAGAAACTGAAAAGTTTCACAAAGTCGCATAACTGTTGTTTGTGATCAGTATTCACTTCATCTGAGTCATTTTCTGTGCAATGTGACCTAAAAGCAGGGATTCATTAAGTCAACGTCAAAAACTTGAAAAGTTTCACAAAGATCGCACAGCTGTTGTTTCTGATACAACTTCATCTGAGTCATTTTCTGTGCAATTTGACATCAGTGTAGTAAGACACACACGCCGACCTCAGAAACTGAAAAGTTTCACAAAGTCGCATAACTGTTGTTTGTGATCAGTATTCACTCAATCTAAGTCATTTTCTGTGCAATATGACCCAAAAGCAGAGAATCATGCCTGCCGACCACAGAAACTCAAAAGTTTCACAACGATCGCATAATTGTTGTTTCTGATCAGTATTCCGTCAGTCTGAATGTTTTTCTGTGCAATGTGACCTAAAATCTGAGCGTCATCGCTGCCGTCCTCAGAAACTGAAAAGTTCTACAAAGATCGCACAACTGTTGTTTCAGAACAGTATTCAGTCATTTTGATTCCTGGTGACCTGAGAAACTCAAATATTTAACAGAAATCACACAACTGTTGATCCTGACCAGTATTCACTTAATGTTTTGTACTTCACTTTGTCTGGGTTAAAAAATTACAATGTACACGGCGGCCCGGATACTCAAGTGGTTGGGGCGCGTACCACGTGAGCGCAAACGGTCTTAGCAGGCAGTCACCGGTTCGACTCTCGACCGGCCCGACTCTTCCCTGCATGTCATGCTCCTCTCCATACAAACTGTGTTCTGATGTTCCGACTTAATGGACTGGAAGCACATTCAGCATATATTCTTTAATTATGCTAACCAAAAACGCATAATTATATCACTAGATTTCAGTGTTGAGGCACAATTACATTCATCATTTTCGTAAAGGCATACTAACCTAAAAACCTGTTATTGAATCACGAGACAGTTTCAGAACTATATAGACACAGAGCAACACACCTGCCTGCATAGCAGCATGGGACTAATTATATAAATTATATTACAATAATTGATTTGTCACTTGCTGCTGTCATGTCTCTAGTGTCTATGGAGCAGCAACGTCATCATTACTTTTTCTAACTGTATTTTTGTATCTCTCATTGAAACGACAATTTGGAAAGGCAAGGGAGGGGAGAGAACGCATTAGTTTAACAAGGAAACATGGCATGTTAGGTAATGCAAAAATGAACTCTTGAAAACTTAATTCATTCATTTTTTTCATTCATTTTCCATGCCGCTTATCAGAGGCCCGGTCACGGGGGTGGGGGTGCTGGAGCCAATCCCAGCTGATATCAGAATCAGAATCAGAATCAGAATCAGTTTTATTGCCAAGTATGTTTTCACATACAAGGAATTTTTTCTGGTGATTGGTGCAATTGATCAGCAACAGTGGGGCTCTCTAGGCTTGTTGATGAGGCTAATAGCAGATGGGAAGAAGCTATTTTTGTGGCGAGAGGTTTTGGTCCTGAAGGATTGCAGCCTCCTGCCAGAGGGGAGTGTCTCAAAGAGTTTGTGTCCAGGGTGGGAGGAGTCAGCTACAATCTTCCCTGTACGCCTCAGAGTCCTTGAGGCGTACAGGTCCTGGAGGGACGGAAGATTGCAGCCAATCACCTTCTCAGCAGAGTGGATGATACACTGCAGTCTGTTATTGTCCCTCTCCGTGGCAGCAGCGTACCAGATGGTGATGGAGGAGGTGAGGATGGACTCAATGATGGAGGTGTAGAAGTTCACCATCATAGTCCTTGGCAGGTTGAACTTCTTCAATTGCCTCAGGAAATACATCCTCTGCTGAGCTTTTTTGATGAGGGAGCTGATGTTTAGCTCCCATTTGAGATCCTGTGTGATGGTGGTTCCCAAGAAGCGAAAATGCTCCACGGTAGCCACGGAGGAGTCACACAGGGAGATGGGGGTGGGTGGGGCTGGGCTCTTCCTGAAGTCCACTATCATTTCCACTGTCTTCAGAGCGTTTAGCTCTAGGTTGTTCTGCCTGCACCAGGTCACCAGACGGTCAGTCTCCCACCTGTAGGCAGACTCATCGCCATCAGAGATGAGTCCAATGAGAGTGGTGTCGTCTGCAAACTTCAGGAGCTTGACAGACTGATGGCTGGAGGTGCAGGTGTTGGTGTACAGGGAGAAGAGCAGAGGAGAAAGAACGCAGCCTTGCGGGGATCCAGTGCTGATGGTCTGGGAGTCAGACACGTGCTTTCCTAGCTTCACGTGCTGCCTCCTGTCAGACAGGAAGTCGGTGATCCACCTGCAGGTGGAGTCAGGCACGCTCAGCTGGGAGAGCTTGTCCTGCAGCAGAGCCGGGATGATGGTGTTGAAGGCAGAGCTGAAGTCCACAAACAGGATCCTGGCATAGGTCCCTGAGGAGTCCAGGTGCTGGAGGATGAAGTGGAGAGCCATGTTGACGGCGTCGTCTACAGACCTGTTGGCTCTGTAGGCGAACTGCAGGGGGTCCAGGAGTGGGTCAGTGATGGATTTGAGATGGGACAGGACAAGGTGCTCAAATGATTTCATGAGCACAGAGGTCAGGGCAATGGGTCTGTAGTCATTTAGTCCTGTGGGCCTTGGTTTTTTGGGGACAGGGATGATGGTGGAGGATTTGAAGCAGGCTGGCACGTGGCAGGTCTCCAGTGAGGTGTTGAAGATGTCCGTGAACACTGGAGACAGCTGATCAGCACAGTGCTTCAGGGATGATGGAGAGACAGAGTCAGGACCGGCTGCTTTGCGGGGGTTCTGCTTCTTAAAAAGCCTGTTGACATCTCTCTCCAGGATAGAGAGAGACGTTCCTTTGGTAGGGGAGGAGGGGGGTTCTGATGTGGCTCTGATGTGGAGGTTAGTGTCAGGCTTGTCCCACTGTCTTTCAAAGCGGCAGTAGAACTCATTCAGATCGTTGGCCAGACGGAAGTCATTAATGGAGTGGGGGGGTTTAGGTTTGTAGTTTGTGATCTTTCTGAGCCCTTTCCAGACAGAAGCAGAGTCATTGGCTGAGAACTGGAGCTGAAGTTTCTCAGAGTACAGTCGTTTAGCTTCTCTCACCACCTTGCTAAACCTGTACTTGGACTCTTTAAACCTGTCCCTGTCCCTGCTCCTGAAAGCTTCCTCCTTTTGCCTCCTGAGCTGACTGAGCTTAGCTGTGAACCAGGGTTTGTCATTGTTATAACTCACCCTGGTGCGTGATGGGATGCAACAGTCCTCACAGAAGCTGATGTATGACGTCACAGCCTCTGTGAACTCATCCAGACTGTTGGAAGCAGTCCTGAACACCTCCCAGTCAGTGCAGTCCAAACATGCCCGCAGATCCTCTATGGCTTCACTGCTCCACTGCTTTGATGTCTTCGCAACAGGTTTACACAGTTTTAGTTTCTGCCTGTATGTGGGAATCAGGTGGACCATGACATGGTCAGAGTGGCCCAGTGCAGCCCGGGGGACGGCGTGATAAGCACCACTGATTGTGGTGTAACAGTGGTCCAGAGTGTTCCCCTCTCTGGTCGGGCAATTAACAAACTGTCTGTATTTGGGCAGTTCATGACTGAGGTCACCTTTGTTAAAGTCACCAAGGACAATAACTACGGAGTCCGGGTTCGTCTGCTCCACACACAGTATCTGGTCGGCGAGCGCCCGCTGTGCCTCCTGCACTTTTGCCTGTGGTGGGATGTAAACACCGACCAGGATGATTGAGGTGAACTCACGGGGGGAGTAGAAGGGCCTGCAGTTTATGATGAAAGTCTCCAGGTCAGGAGAACAGTGCTGCAGGATCACTGTCACGTCTTTGCACCAGCCACTGTTTGCATAAAAGCAGATTCCTCCACCTTTGGTTTTGCCGGACAGCTCTGTGTCGCGATCCGCTCTGAAGAGTTGGAAGCCGGCCATCTCCAGCGCAGAGTTCGGAGTCGATCCACACAGCCACGTCTCCGTGAAGCACAGGACGGAAAATGAGGAAAAGTCTCTGTTCTTCTGCACCAGTAGCTGAAGTTCATCCAGTTTGTTGGGCAGTGAACGCACGTTGGAGAGAAAGATACCTGGGAGAGGTGTGCGGAGTCCGCGCCGGCGGAGACGCGCAAGCGCACCAGCACGTTTTCCTCTCCTCCGGCGTTTCACTGCGAGAGCAACGGTCAGTGACCTCTGACCAAAATGTCCAATAATCCCACAGATGAGTCGAGAAAAGTAGGAAAAAAATCCACTGGAGTTGTTTCTCTGATATTAATGAGCTCTTCTCTGGTGAAAGAGCTCCGGAAACCAAAGCAGAAAACTGGATTTATAAAGAAAATAAGGCAAAAAAATGCGCACCAACACACCGAGGCAGCATCCGCGGCGCCATGGCAACAGAAATTTGGGCGAGGGCGGGGTACACCCTCTGACTGTGATGGACAGGAAGAATGTATTTTTTTTTAAAGAAATTTTGGGGGCATTTTTGCTTTTATTAGATAGGACAGGAGAGAGTGACAGGAAAGGGGCAAAAGGAGATGTAATGACATGCACGAAAGAGTCGGGGCTGCCGGGAGTCGAACCGGTGATGAAAAGATCGCTTTATATGTTATACGCACTAACTACTCAGCTACCCAGTGACCTCTCTGTTTCAGGATATTTTCTTACGTTTTCTTAATTTGAATGATGCATCTCCTCCGTTTGTTTCTCCCACATCAAAGAATCGCCGCCGCCAGACGCCCCTGGGTCACACCCTTTCTTCATGTGGACGGTTAGTCTCTCTCTCCCACGTCAAAACCTCGCGCCGCCTCTTTGATCTGCCCGCCTTACTCCCTTCAGAGCATCCTGCAACCACATGCCCTGCAAAGCACTGGCATCCATGCACCGTGTCGCATCACCATCTGTACGATGAAGGTAAATGTAAGTAGCAGTGGTTAACGATCTTGCTTGTTTAAGACACTTTACTTTCTCAGCACCAGAGAATCTGAATTTGATTATGTCAAGTATTTGTGGAGGAGAGCTAATGTTAGCTAGTTAATTTTCGCCCTAAGTTACAGTTTAGCTAGCTAATGTTGGCTAACTGATAGTGTATCCTTTCAAATATGGGTGATCAGTTGTGCGCAGTGAGACTGGTGGATTTTGTTGTAGAGATGGGGTGATCCGATCACAGGTGGACAGCACTAAGTATAGATAACGCACGCAAGAGGCACTGAGATCAGATCATGTCTGTGGCCACATTCTTTTAGCAATGTGAACGCAAACGTGTCCTGGGCCACACTAAAAGACTGCCTACTCAGTTGTGCCGCCACAGTTTCACAGTGAAACCAGAAAATTTGACTCTGTCAAGTGGCTTAAGGCTTATCTCATTTGAGCTGTGCAGAGCCGATGATTGCCCAGCTCCTCCGCACCCGCTCTCTCTCTCTCTCTCTCTCTCTCTCTCTCTTTCTCTCTCTCTCTCTCTCTCACACACACACACACACACATACATTAACAATGGACCCGTCTGTCTGACTGGCTAAATAAATAAGTGTTCATTTGCTCATTTGTTCATTTTACATCTGTCTACTTGTAAGACGCATGTTATTGGCAGGTAATGAACAAGGCCATAGAGTTTATCAGTGGCTGTGGTGGTTCAGTTTGTCGTTTGAACAACGTCAAGTTATAATACTTTTGTATTTCTTTTTTTTCTTTTTTTTTTTAACCCTATCTAATGTATTGTATTAAAAGACGTGAGAGATATGGGATCCTTCCCTTGCCCTTAATAAATAAAATAAATTGAGTAAATAAATAGATATTAACAATAACAAAAAGTGAATGGATAAATAAATGAATTAATAATATTTCAAGATAATATAATAACAGCAATAAGAAATTAATAATAATTGTAGTGATAGTAATGGTAATATTAATAATGATGAAATAATAGCAATATTAATAATGATGAAATAATAGCAATATTAATAATAATGAAATAAGAGAATAGAATGTACTAAAGCAAACCCAGGAATACAAAATGAATAAAAAATTGAAGTATGATAGTAATGGTGGTATACATGATTACACAGAAAACTGAGAGAGTAATCCTATGGATTCTGTACATAACAATAATAATAGTAGTTATAATGTTAAAAAAAATAGTAAAGAGAAAAAAAAGGATAGCAACTTAATTGTTGGAGTGTGTATATAGAAACCATGCTGGAAGTTGGTGGACAAAAAGAGAAAGAAAAAACAGAATAAATAAAGGAACCATCAAATAGAGAAGTAATAATAATCATAATAGTGATAATAATAGTAATAACAATAATAAGTATGAACAGTGATAATGATAATGACTGAGAGGAGGAAGAACTCAGTAGTGTAGAAAATTAATGAAGGGTTGCCATGGCTATTATTGTGAGTTGATGAATATTCTAGAGAGATATATTCCAGAGTACGTTTTTCCAGAGTGTTGTGGTGTTCCTTCATTTCAAGTTCATGAGGATAGTCTTCTTAGCGATAGCTAGGGCAATGAGGAGGGTTCTGCTGTTTGTTGTGTTAATGTTGATAGCTGATGTGTCTCCTGCACTTAACCTTGATTGTTCCCCTTTCTGTAAGTCGCTTTGGATAAAAGCGTCTGCTAAATGACTGAATGTAAATGTAAATGTAAGCAGAGTGAGGGGGAAAGTGGGATGTGGCAGCCAAAGATGGCAGATAGTGATCGTATGACTTTTTTCCAAAATTGGTGAATGGGTGTGCAGTGCCAGGTGCCATGTAGGTTTCTGGCCTGTTTGGGTGCAATTGGTACAAATTTCAGAAGTGAATCCCATTCTAAATATTTTTTGCCCAAGGTAGTGAGTTGTATGGAGTACATATGTATGGAGACTTGAGAATGAGAGTTGAGAATGAGAGTTCCAGATTACAGGCTGTTATGTTACATTTTGCTTGTATACAGGATTTAAGTTGTAAGTATTCTAAGAAGTGGTCGCTCTCGATGCCATACTTGCCATACTGGTCAGAGTCAATTTGATTCAATTTTATTTGTATAGCGCCAAATCACAATATACATTATCTCAAGGCACTTTACAGGGTAAAGTCAAGACCTCACATTGTTACAGAGAAAAACCCAACAGCTCCCACAAAGAGCAAGTGCTTGGTGACAGGGGGGGAGGAAAATCTCCTTTTAACAGCAAGAAACCTCCAACAGAACTGGGCTCAGGGTGGGCGGCCGTCTGCCTCGACCGGTTGGGTTTAGGAGGAGAAAAAAAGGGGGAGTGGGGGGGGGATAGAGAGAGAGAGAGACCAGGAACAGCTGTATAGGTAATGGTGTGATCAATAATAATGACAGATAACAGTGGTTAATAGTAATGATGAGTCGTGGTGGATCTGGATCCTGCTGCTCCAGAGGCAGAGATACCTGCAGAATGAGGACAGAGAGATGGAGAGAGAGGAGAAGCACAAACTACTGAGGAGAGAAAAAAAAAAAAACGTTAAAAAAAGTAAAAAAGTTAA
Organism: Trachinotus anak; assembly: GCF_046630095.1. NCBI lineage: Eukaryota > Metazoa > Chordata > Actinopteri > Carangiformes > Carangidae > Trachinotus > Trachinotus anak. The sequence goes on from NW_027273868.1 coordinate 311,308, forward strand.
TGGCATAAAGTAGTCGAGAGAGAGAGAGAGAGAGAGAGAGAGAGAGAGAGAGAGAGAGAGCCCAGTGCATCATGGGAATCCCATTCTAGCTCTATAGCAGCATAACTAAGGGATGGTTCAGGACATACCCGAGCCAGCCTTGACTATAAGCTTTACCAAACAGGACAGTTTTAAGCCTGATCTCAAAGGTAGAGAGGGTGTCGGCCTCCTGAACCCACACAGGGAGCGGGTTCCACAGGAGAGGAGCCTGACAGATGAAGGCTCTACCCCCCATTCTGCTATTACAAACTCTGGGAACCACAAGTAGACCTGCATTTAGAGAGCGAAGTGTCCAATTGGGTCACATGATTGAATGAAGCCAGTTTATTATTATGGAAGATATGCTTGAGGTGTGTGATTCCTTTTTCAGCCCAGGTGCAGAAGTTAAGTGGTGCTTTATTGATAAGAAAGTCTGGATTATTCCATATTGGGGTGAGGTTAGATAGTGTAAGGATAGAGTTTGTGATTTGGTGGAATTTCGACCAGGCTGTCATAGTCTCTGATATTGTTGGTGTTAAGCCTAAATATGACTGTCTTACATAATATTTGTTCTATGTGGATGCATTTGCATTCACACTGCTAAAAGAATGTGGCCATGTGGCCCAGAGCGTTTGGTCTGGGTGATCGGATCTCAAATGTGCCCTCAATATGTCCTGGGTACAGTCACAACTCTACTTAGAACAGTCTGGGTGTGATTGGATCACCAGAGATGGATGTTAATCCCAAGTTTTAACAGGGCCTATGAGCGCCACCAAATAGTGATTTTCCCTCTACAGCTCTGACATGGTCTATGTATGTATCAGATCTATGTATCGGTATTATTCTTTCTTCTTTCCTCTCCAAATTATCATCTGACAACCCTTCAGATTTATCTGGTGACCCTTTATATAAAACTCGATATAAAGTAGTTCAAAGAGTAACATGCTGCTGAAAACTGATGCTTCAGTATTAATCATCTGATGATGTCATATACAATAATACATTAGTCAGATGGACCTAACTGTTACTTTCAGAGGAAACTTGTAAGAATTAGGACTCAGAGATGATAATGCAGTGTGTATTTTCTGTGGCTGTCCTGCAGGTTTCAAACTGAACAGGAAAGTATGGGTGATGTGAGTTTTACATTTATGTGCTGTTGAAGCAGAGGGAGGCCATAATGACAGTCAGCAGGCAGGAGGAGGTCAAGAGGACACAGTAAGCAGGCAGGACCTTTGAAGGACATTTGTGACATCCTGGGTGATAGACGGACATTGCCTTCCAACATCGTGTACGTCAAGGAGGAGAGCCCAGAAGAATCAACCCGAACCCAAACCTCAATTTTTTAAGGTAAGACTGATTTGATGGAATCTTTTGGAGGGCTGCAGCAGGCCCATGCACAGACATTTTGAGGGGTAGGTGCTCAAGGGGAAAAGGGGACCTTCCTCTCATAATTATTAAATTAAATAAAGTTACTTACATATTTATTCATTTCAATACTCTACACTTGCAGATAAAATTATCAATTTGCACAGAGACAATGGTCTTTAGTACTTTTCTACATTTATCACAAGAACAGGCAACACCAAAGAAAACAATGACACACTGTGTTTTAGGGCATTTTCACATGTATAGATTTGTCTATAAAATAATAATTCAGTCTCAAAAAATAAAGATTTGTTGATGTAAAACAAAAAAAAAGCTGGTCTCTAACTATATAAAATAATGATAAACCAACCAATCTACCTTCCAAACTAGAATGCAGCAACAATTAGGCTCATTGTATTCTGTGTACTGTACAAGGAACACACTGTGTACCCCTGTAAAGGGAGCATTATGTTGCTATTGGTCTGTATTGAGCTGTTTTAATAGTAGTTTAATTTCACAACAGTGACAAACAATACCAAGGCTTAGGACAAACACTCGTTACTTGGTTGTCACCGGTGAAGGTAGGTCAGTGAAAAGCGCTGTTCTGCAGTCCTCTCAGTCTGGGTTGGTTAACTGTGGAGACTGTGACGAGGGAAGCTGAAACACAGTCATTGGTCAATTCAACATGTTTTTTAGATGAGAACTGATGCCACGAGACAAATTTAATAACTTAAATATAAACTTAGAAAAGGAGAAATAAATAAAAAAAGTATTGTAAAAAGAGCACTTATCTGATCAGACGCCAAAAAGGCAGGTGCTTGAACACCATCAGAGGTCTGTCTGTGCGCATGCTTGGGGTGCAGTGATGAGTCTACTATTATACTATTAAGTCAACGCGTCATTTCTCATACATTGGTTTATTTATGGCAGCCAGCCGCAACATAAACATTAACTTAAAATACCACAAAACATTAATAGAAAATAGACATATATTTATTTTCTATTTTATCATTTACGTTTGCACTGTTCCTCTGCTCTTAACTCTGCTCTCTGTTCTCTGTTTTCTGCGCAAGGTACATACATGCACGAGATACAGATACACACACATACACACACACGCGGAACAAACAGCAGGGCAGAGAGGCTGCACTGGACACAGAACCAGGTGAAGAAAAGTTGACTCAAGTACACTGTTGCTGTACTTTATGTTATTTTAAGTGCAATAAAAAGTAAAAGGCTAATAAGAACTTTATCAAACAACCTGTTCAACAAGCATCTATAAAAGAGATATTTTCAACTATTTTGTCCGATGTCTCCCAGTGTTATTTACACAATGACATCACTCTTTCTAACAATAGCCAATTGTTAGAAAAAGCTAAAAGGAAAGCTGTCTTCATTTACCACAAATTGAGCAACTGCTCAGACAAAAAAGCCAATTAAATTCAAGACAATTCTAATCGTGTTCTTTATTTAATTTGTCGAATTCTTAAGTGATAGTATTAGCTGGATCAATTTTGGATAAGATAAAGATAAAATCCTAATCCCTACAGCTGGTTAGTGGTTAGTGTAGTATGGTCGTGGAGAGAGTTGGGGGTTACAGCAGGTGCTCAGATTTACAGTGCAGTCATGATTTTTTTGGAAGAGATTGAAAAGGCAAAGAAAGAAACTGGTTGAGAGCAGTGTACTGATCAACAACACCTTTGTATCAGTCTCACCAATGAGTACACCAGTAAAGATAGTGATGATCTCTTACATATCACCATTCATCAGTGATGAGATTCTGAAGGAACTGCCAAGACACAGGAAGATTGTCTCCCCATTCAATAGGTTGCAGTCAGGATGGTCAGGAAGGTCTTCACTGGTGAAACATGTTGTCTCTCACAGATGGCAGGTTCACATGATCTTCAGTAAAAAAGATGAGGACCTCCGTCTAGGTTTAAGTGTGAAGGCTGATGACTTTGAATATGTGGTGTTTGTCAACTTTGGGGCCTTTAAGTGTTTTTGAAGTGCTGCAGGAACGAGGGTCACTGTGAACCAATAACAGTCTCATAAAAACAGATTCAGACAGCCAGGGATTAATAGGTCATATTAGCTGTATGAACCAATCCTGTCAACTTGTGGAGATGAGGGGGCGGACAAAATAAACCCAAGACCTTGTCAGGACAGAGGGCCAGAGTTTGCACTTGCACAGCTGATGACACTGTGTTAGTTAGCACTAGCACAGCTACTGACGCGGTTACAAGCTAACAAACAACGTAATCAGTGAGCTACGCATACAGTTCTGATATGTCTTCCAGGAACCAGTTTTGGTCACAATAAACTCAAAAACTCCTGAGTCTGGGTATGACTAAGGCACAAACATGCAGCTCAGACTTTGTGATGTTTCCTCCACTAACCATCTTGATATGCTCTGTTGTTTCACCTGTAAACCAAGTGCAAGCAGCAGTGGTGGGTGGGGCATAAGGCCTGATCCAGATTTTTCAACGAGGAGTGTAGATGTGCTTACAGCCCTGGTTTTTGATTTTTTTTTTCACCTTTTATGCGGGAAAACCATGTTAAACAAAATATTAATCATAGCAGATTTTTACAGAGTTTAAAACATTTCTGGAGAGAAATGAAAATGATCTCAATCCAGACAAAGCTGGTAGTCAAGGCTGATAAGACCTAATCAGGGAGTGACTGTGGTTGTCTATATCATTGTTTCCAGAGGTCTCTGTTTTGCCCATCCAGACTACAAACGCATGGCTGGAGTTTTCAAACTAACACAGGGCCAGCATCATTTACAAATGTCTCCGTTTAGAAAATTCGGGAGTAGTGTGGATGCCAGGCACAAATGTAGCAAAAATGATGCATTTTGAAATGAGAACAGTAGTGTGGACATAGTGATAGAGCTCAGGAGGACAAGAGCCGGCTGTGTTGAACACTGCAGACAGAGTAGCAAAGGACACTCTGAGGGACACTGATGAGGACCTGATGGTGGATGACAATGTTTAAAGTCCCTGCTCTCAAGAGAAAGCAGATGAACACCAGTGGCTTTCAGGCCAAGAATAGTGTAGTAGGCAGGTTGAGAGAGCAGCAGCAGGAGGAGCATCCAGAGCCTGAGACTATCTACACACCCAACACAGTGCACAGAGATCAGTATTTAAATGAGCTCTGTGTGATTTTAAGTCAGTGTGGTCCTGAACAGTTTTTAATTCTTGGAGGAGATTTCAACTGTACAGAGAACAATGAGCTGGACATTAACCACACTGAGCCTCATGCTGCTTCAAAATGTGCCACAAAGCAGCTGGTGTAGGCTCACAGGTTAAATGATGTATGGAGAGAAATGCACAGACAGTAACACATGGGTGTTCAGAAACGGTAGTGATCCTTCCGCAGGTTCACGTACGGAAACCTTGTTACGACTTTTGCTTCCTATTTTCCTATTTTTCTATGGCCAGATGAGACAGTTGGGTTCTTTTTTGTTGTTTTTTTTTTGTTGTTGTTTTTTGTTTTAAGCATCATTTCAATATTTTTAAAAGGGTGTAGGATACTGCAGGATACTGGGGTTCTGATCAGATCATTCCCACAGTGTTGTGTAATGTGTTATTGCAAATCTGAAATACAAGTCTGCATACTGGCACTGTAACACTTGTTTGTTATTAGATGCACATTTAACATTTTAGAAACTCATCTCAGTAACACTTTGACAGAACTTCTTGAAATTTGGCACAACTAAATGTTGGACTCAAGTTGTGCCAACATTTAGTTGGACTCAAGGATGAACTGATAAGATTTTTGTGGTCAAAGGTCAAGGTCTTGGTGACCTCACCATACACAGTTATTTCTTCAAATTTGGTACGAAAGAACTGATTAGATTTTGGTGGTCAGTGTCAAGGGTATTGTGACTTCACAAAATACTTTTTAGCATTACTCAAGACTTCACACATCAATTATGACAAAATTTCACACAAATGGTTAATATTTTATATGACTGGAAAAACAAAGATGTGATCTGAAATTAGTCTGACAGGTGGAGGCATACAACTGTGAGGCAGTAATTCTAGTTTTGGAAAGATTGGAAAGGAGATTTTACATTGTTGAAGCAGTGGTGGGATTGTGGGAAAGTGGAAATCAAGCAGCTTTGTCACCAGTACACTCTCAATATCTCTTGTGAAAAGGCGGCATTGAAGACCTCCAATCAGAAAAGGCATACTAGCAGACCTGTTCTGATCTGATCAGACTGTACAGAAGAACTGGAAGGAAGTGGAGGAGAAGGTGGAGGGAAGGTTGGCCAAGTGGAGGTAGCTGTTACCTCACATATTGTACAGAGGAAGAGTTCTGATTATGAATAATTTGGTTCCATCAACTCTCTGGCACAGGTTAAAAAGTGTATGGATCCCCCTGCTGGTCTGTTACAGAATGTGCTGTCCATCATGGTTAACCTCTTTTGGGTACTGGAAATATTTTTTTTAAATAATTTTATGCTATGGTATACTTTCACTGAAGTTCAGAGGGAAATATTGTACTCTTTACTCCAATACACTCATCTGGCGATGGTTATTTATAGTAGTAGTTATTTTTAACATGAGTATTTCACACAAAGGATAGTTTAACAAGCATTAAAATGCAATGCATAGTTAGAGATTAAACCTGTGGTTTCAAAGCTTTTTGGCCTCTGACATTTTACAAAAAGCAGTGTGCAGACAGGGTCACATTTCAGATGTCTATGAGTTATTAACAGCTCCACTAAATAGTGATTTTTCCCTGTAAACTTCTCACATGGTTTTATTTCAATATATCTCAACAAAAATCAAAGAATAGAGGAAAAGTCCAAAAGATGAAAACAGATCCAAAATCCAGAATCGAATTTAAAATCCTCCTCCTCACCTACAAAGCCATTAATGGTCAGGCACCATCGTACCTTGGAGAGCTTATAGTTCCCTATTTTCCCAATAGGACACTTCGCTCTCTAAATGCAGGTCAACTTGTGGTTCCCAGAGTTTGTAAGAGTAGAATGGGGGGCAGAGCCTTCAGCTATCAGGCTCCTCTCCTGTGGAACCAGCTCCCAGTGTGGGTTCGGGAGGCAGACCCCCTCTCTACCTTTAAGATCAGGCTTAAAACTGTCTTGTTTAGTAAAGCTTATAGTTAAGGCTGGCTCGGGTATGTCCTGACCCATCCCTTAGTTATGCTGCTATAGAGCTAGACTGCTGGGGGATTCCCATGATTCACTGGGCGCTCTCTCCCTATTTCTGTCTCTCTCCCTCTCTCTCTCTCGATGACTTCATGCCATTAACTTTGTTTCCTTTTCTCTCCCGTAGTTTGTGCTTCTCCTCTCTCTCCCTCTCTCTGTCCTCATTCTGCAGGTATCTCTGCCTCGGGAGCAGCAGGATCCAGATCCACCACTACTCATCTTTACTATTAACCACTGTTACCTGTCATCATTATTATTGATAACACCATTACCTACACAGCTGTTCCTGGTCTCTCTCTCTCTCTCTCTCTCTCCTCTCCCCTCTCCTCCCCCTCCCCCTCTTTCTATCTTCTCCTAAACCCAACCGGTCGAGGCAGACGGCCGCCCACCCTGAGCCCGGTTCTGTTGGAGGTTTCTTCCTGTTAAAAGGGAGTTTTTCCTCCCCCCTGTCGCCAAGCGCTTGCTCGTTGTGGGAACTGTTGGGTTTTTCTCTGTAACAAAGTAAGGTCTTGACCTTACCCTGTAAAGTGCCTTGAGATAATGTATATTATGATTTGGCGCTATACAAATAAAATTGAATTGAATTGAATAGATGTATGTTTCCTCTCAGATTAATCTTCAGATTAATAATGGTTAGGTTCCTGCCACTCAGTCAGAGGGACTGAGTTACCATTACTTTTCTGATGTAATTTAACTACATTTTGCTGCTAATACTCATGTACTTTTACTAAGGCAGGATTTTTCATGCAGGACTTACAATGGAGGATTTGCTGTATTGGTACCTTTGCTGAAGTAAAGGGTCTGAATACTACCTCCACCACTGTTATTAGTTCAAAGGCTACTTCATCGAAGAGTTAATTCATAGATGAGCATGAGCAAGCGGAGTGGAGATAAGTTGCTGAAAAAGAGTAAGATGAAATTTGTAAGAATTAGGACTCAGAGATGACATTACTGTGTTTGTTGTCTGTGGTTGTGCTGTTGTATTAAGCAAGCAGAGGGAGAACATAATGACATCAGCAGGCAGGAGGAGGTCAAGAGGACAGTGAAGACCTAGAAGGATTTTTGACATACTGGGTGAGAGCTGGACATTGCTTTCTAACATTGTCGATGCCAGGGAGGACAGGCCAGAAGAGTCAACCCAAACCTTTGTGGTCAATTTTTTAAGGTAAGACTAATTTGATAGAAGCTTTTGTAGGGCTGAATTCGCCATAAAATTAATGTCAGCATTGCAAATGCTTCAACATCAATATTTGTAGGTAGACACATTGTTTCCCATACAGGTAGGGCTGCATATTCAGTCGACACAGACACACGCGCACAGAGGAACAGGCCTACATGCTGTATAGACATCTGCCTCACTCTTTGTGATGTTGACCATGTCACGGGTTCTGGTTCTGGTGTGGATCGGTGTTGAACTAGAAATGATGATCTGCTGCGATGGTTTGTGTGGGGGTCTGACTACAGTTTTGCTCCATAATACTTTGTGATGTTTTGAGACAGCTTATAGAATTAATTCTAAACAATCTTTTGCTGCATCTTCTTCAACATATCATGATGTTCATCAGTTTGTGAGTTTCTGAGGTCTGCAGGTGTGAAGCACTATTTTTAGGAGAAAGTGAATAGAAAATCACACAGTATGAGTGAAAACAAATCAGAATCAACAGTTGTTAGTTTCGTGTGATGTATTTCAGTTTCTGAGATCTTCAGGACAGAAGCACTAGTTTTAGGAGACAGTGAACTGAAAATTATTGAATGTGAGTGAATACTTATCAGAATCAGTGGTTGTGTGATTTGTGTGATGTATTTCAGTTTCTGAGATTTGCAGGTGTGAAGCAATACTTTTAGGAGAAAGTGAACAGTCGGCAGATATCAAACAGTAATCTTAGGATGCAGTCAGCTTAAAATGACTCAGATGAGTGAATACTGTTCAGTTGTGCGTTTTTGGTGAAGCTTTTGAGTTTTTGACGTCACAGATATCAAACAGGAATCTTAGGATACAGTCATCTTAAAATGACTGAATGTGAGTGAATACTGTTCAGTTGTGCGTTTTTGGTGAAGCTTTTGAGTTTTTGACGTCGGCAGATATCAAACATTAATCTTAGGATACAGTCAGCTTAAAATGACTGAATGTGAGTGAATACTGTTCAGTTGTGCGTTTTTGGTGAAGCTTTTAACTCAAAAGTGAATACTGTTCAGTTTTGCGTTTTTGGTGAAGCTTTTAACTCAAAAGCTTCACCAAAAACGCACAACTGAACAGTATTCACTCACATTGACGTCGGCAGATATCAAACATTAATCTTAGGATACAGTCAGCTTAAAATGACTCAGATGAGTGAATACTGTTCAGTTGTGCGTTTTTGGTGAAGCTTTTGAGTTTTTGACGTCGTCAGATATCAAACATTAATCTTAGGATACAGTCAGCTTAAAATGACTCAGATGAGTGAATACTGTTCAGTTGTGCGTTTTTGGTGAAGCTTTTGAGTTTTTGACGTCACAGATATCAAACATTAATCTTAGGATACAGTCAGCTTAAAATGACTGAATGTGAGTGAATACTGTTCAGTTGTGCGTTTTTGTTGAAGCTTTTGAGTTTTTGACGTCGGCAGATATCAAACATTAATCTTAGGATACAGTCAGCTTAAAATGACTGAATGTGAGTGAATACTGTTCAGTTGTGCGTTTTTGGTGAAGCTTTTGAGTTTTTGACGTCACAGATATCAAACATTAATCTTAGGATACAGTCAGCTTAAAATGACTGAATGTGAGTGAATACTGTTCAGTTGTGCGTTTTTGGTGAAGCTTTTGAGTTTTTGACGTCGGCAGATATCAAACATTAATCTTAGGATACAGTCAGCTTAAAATTACTCAGATGAGTGAATACTGTTCAGTTGTGTGGTTTTGGTGAAGCTTTTGAGTTTTTGACTTCGGCAGATATCAAACAGTAATCTTAGGATACAGTCAGCTTAAAATGACTGAATGTGAGTGAATACTGTTCAGTTGTGCGTTTTTGGTGAAGCTTTTGAGTTTTTGACGTCGTCAGATATCAAACATTAATCTTAGGATACAGTCAGCTTAAAATGACTCAGATGAGTGAATACTGTTCAGTTGTGCGTTTTTGGTGAAGCTTTTGAGTTTTTGACGTCACAGATATCAAACATTAATCTTAGGATACAGTCAGTTTAAAATGACTCAGATGACATCACAGATATCAAACAGTAATCTTAGGATACAGTCAGCTTAAAATGACTGAATGTGAGTGAATACTGTTCAGTTGTGCGTTTTTGGTGAAGCTTTTGAGTTTTTGACGTCGTCAGATATCAAACATTAATCTTAGGACACAGTCAGCTTAAAATGACTCAGATGAGTGAATACTGTTCAGTTGTGCGTTTTTGTTGAAGCTTTTGAGTTTTTGACATCACAGATATCAAACATTAATCTTAGGATACAGTCAGCTTAAAATGACTGAATGTGAGTGAATACTGTTCCGTTGTGTGGTTTTGGTGAAGCTTTTGAGTTTTTGACTTCGGCAGATATCAAACAGTAATCTTAGGATACAGTCAGCTTAAAATGACTCAGATGAGTGAATACTGTTCAGTTGTGCGTTTTTGGTGAAGCTTTTGAGTTTTTGACGTCGGCAGATATCAAACATTAATCTTAGGATACAGTCAGCTTAAAATGACTCAGATGAGTGAATACTGTTCAGTTGTGCGTTTTTGGTGAAGCTTTTGAGTTTTTGACGTCACAGATATCAAACAGTAATCTTAGGATACAGTCAGTTTAAAATGACTGAATGTGAGTGAATACTGTTCAGTTGTGCGTTTTTGGTGAAGCTTTTAACTCAAAAGTGAATACTGTTCAGTTTTGCGTTTTTGGTGAAGCTTTTAACTCAAAAGCTTCACCAAAAACGCACAACTGAACAGTATTCACTCACATTCAGTCATTTTGACGTCGGCAGATATCAAACAGTAATCTTAGGATACAGTCAGCTTAAAATGACTGAATGTGAGTGAATACTGTTCAGTTGTGCGTTTTTGGTGAAGCTTTTGAGTTTTTGACGTCACAGATATCAAACAGTAATCTTAGGATACAGTCATCTTAAAATGACTGAATGTGAGTGAATACTGTTCAGTTGTGCGTTTTTGGTGAAGCTTTTGAGTTTTTGACGTCGGCAGATATCAAACAGTAATCTTAGGATACAGTCAGCTTAAAATGACTGAATGTAAATGAATACTGTTCAGTTGTGCGTTTTTGGTGAAGCTTTTGAGTTTTTGATGTCGGCAGATATCAAACAGTAATCTTAGGATACAGTCAGCTTAAAATGACTCAGATGAGTGAATACTGTTCAGTTGTGCGTTTTTGGTGAAGCTTTTGAGTTTTTGACGTCGGCAGATATCAAACAGTAATCTTAGGATACAGTCAGCTTAAAATGACTCAGATGAGTGAATACTGTTCAGTTGTGCGTTTTTGGTGAAGCTTTTGAGTTTTTGACGTCGGCAGATATCAAACAGTAATCTTAGGATGCAGACATCTTAAAATGACTGAATGTGAGTGAATACTGTTCAGTTGTGCGTTTTTGGTGAAGCTTTTGAGTTTTTGACGTCGGCAGATATCAAACAGTAATCTTAGGATACAGTCAGCTTAAAATGACTCAGATGAGTGAATACTGTTCAGTTGTGCGTTTTTGGTGAAGCTTTTGAGTTTTTGACGTCGGCAGATATCAAACAGTAATCTTAGGATGCAGACATCTTAAAATGACTGAATGTGAGTGAATACTGTTCAGTTGTGCGTTTTTGGTGAAGCTTTTGAGTTTTTGACGTCGGCAGATATCAAACAGTAATCTTAGGATGCAGACATCTTAAAATGACTGAATGTGAGTGAATACTGTTCAGTTGTGCGTTTTTGGTGAAGCTTTTGAGTTTTTGACGTCGGCAGATATCAAACAGTAATCTTAGGATGCAGTCATCTTAAAATGACTCAGATGAGTGAATACTGTTCAGTTGTGCGTTTTTGGTGAAGCTTTTGAGTTTTTGACATCACAGATATCAAACAGTAATCTTAGGATACAGTCAGCTTAAAATGACTCAGATGAGTGAATACTGTTCAGTTGTGCGTTTTTGGTGAAGCTTTTGAGTTTTTGACGTCGGCAGATATCAAACAGTAATCTTAGGATACAGTCAGCTTAAAATGACTCAGATGAGTGAATACTGTTCAGTTGTGCGTTTTTGGTGAAGCTTTTGAGTTTTTGACGTCACAGATATCAAACAGTAATCTTAGGATGCAGACATCTTAAAATGACTGAATGTGAGTGAATACTGTTCAGTTGTGCGTTTTTGGTGAAGCTTTTGAGTTTTTGACGTCGGCAGATATCAAACAGTAATCTTAGGATACAGTCAGCTTAAAATGACTCAGATGAGTGAATACTGTTCAGTTGTGCGTTTTTGGTGAAGCTTTTGAGTTTTTGACGTCGGCAGATATCAAACAGTAATCTTAGGATACAGTCATCTTAAAATGACTGAATGTGAGTGAATAATGTTCAGTTGTGCGTTTTTGGTGAAGCTTTTGAGTTTTTGACGTCGGCAGATATCAAACAGTAATCTTAGGATACAGTCAGCTTAAAATGACTGAATGTGAGTGAATACTGTTCAGTTGTGCGTTTTTGGTGAAGCTTTTGAGTTTTTGACGTCACAGATATCAAACAGTAATCTTAGGATGCAGTCATCTTAAAATGACTCAGATGAGTGAATACTGTTCAGTTGTGCGTTTTTGGTGAAGCTTTTGAGTTTTTGACATCACAGATATCAAACAGTAATCTTAGGATACAGTCATCTTAAAATGACTGAATGTGAGTGAATAATGTTCAGTTGTGCGTTTTTGGTGAAGCTTTTGAGTTTTTGACGTCGGCAGATATCAAACAGTAATCTTAGGATACAGACATCTTAAAATGACTGAATGTGAGTGAATACTGTTCAGTTGTGCGTTTTTGGTGAAGCTTTTGAGTTTTTGACATCACAGATATCAAACAGTAATCTTAGGATACAGTCAGCTTAAAATGACTCAGATGAGTGAATACTGTTCAGTTGTGCGTTTTTGGTGAAGCTTTTGAGTTTTTGACGTCGGCAGATATCAAACAGTAATCTTAGGATACAGTCAGCTTAAAATGACTCAGATGAGTGACTACTGTTCAGTTGTGCGTTTTTGGTGAAGCTTTTGAGTTTTTGACGTCACAGATATCAAACAGTAATCTTAGGATGCAGACATCTTAAAATGACTGAATGTGAGTGAATACTGTTCAGTTGTGCGTTTTTGGTGAAGCTTTTGAGTTTTTGACGTCGGCAGATATCAAACAGTAATCTTAGGATACAGTCAGCTTAAAATGACTCAGATGAGTGAATACTGTTCAGTTGTGCGTTTTTGGTGAAGCTTTTGAGTTTTTGACGTCGGCAGATATCAAACAGTAATCTTAGGATACAGTCAGCTTAAAATGACTCAGATGAGTGACTACTATTCAGTTGTGCGTTTTTGGTGAAGCTTTTGAGTTTTTGACGTCGGCAGATATCAAACAGTAATCTTAGGATGCAGTCAGCTTAAAATGACTCAGATGAGTGAATACAGTTCAGTTGTGCGTTTTTGGTGAAGCTTTTGAGTTTTTGACGTCGGCAGATATCAAACAGTAATCTTAGGATACAGTCAGCTTAAAATGACTGAATGTGAGTGAATACTGTTCAGTTGTGCGTTTTTGGTGAAGCGTTTGAGTTTTTGACGTTGGCAGCTATCAAACAGTAATCTTAGGATACAGTCAGCTTAAAATGACTCAGATGAGTGACTACTGTTCAGTTGTGCGTTTTTGGTGAAGCTTTTGAGTTTTTGACGTCACAGATATCAAACAGTAATCTTAGGATACAGTCAGCTTAAAATGACTCAGATGAGTGAATACTGTTCAGTTGTGCGTTTTTGGTGAAGCTTTTGAGTTTTTGACATCACAGATATCAAACAGTAATCTTAGGATACAGTCAGCTTAAAATGACTGAATGTGAGTGAATACTGTTCAGTTGTGCGTTTTTGGTGAAGCTTTTGAGTTTTTGACGTCGGCAGATATCAAACAGTAATCTTAGGATACAGTCAGCTTAAAATGACTCAGATGAGTGAATACTGTTCAGTTGTGCGTTTTTGGTGAAGCTTTTGAGTTTTTGACGTCGGCAGATATCAAACAGTAATCTTAGGATACAGTCAGCTTAAAATGACTCAGATGAGTGAATACTGTTCAGTTGTGCGTTTTTGGTGAAGCTTTTGAGTTTTTGACGTCACAGATATCAAACAGTAATCTTAGGATGCAGTCATCTTAAAATGACTCAGATGAGTGAATACTGTTCAGTTGTGCGTTTTTGGTGAAGCTTTTGAGTTTTTGACGTCACAGATATCAAACAGTAATCTTAGGATACAGTCAGCTTAAAATGACTGAATGTGAGTGAATACTGTTCAGTTGTGCGTTTTTGGTGAAGCTTTTGAGTTTTTGACATCACAGATATCAAACAGTAATCTTAGGATACAGTCAGCTTAAAATGACTCAGATGAGTGAATACTGTTCAGTTGTGCGTTTTTGGTGAAGCTTTTGAGTTTTTGACGTCACAGATATCAAACAGGAATCTTAGGATACAGTCATCTTAAAATGACTGAATGTGAGTGAATACTGTTCAGTTGTGCGTTTTTGGTGAAGCTTTTGAGTTTTTGACGTCGGCAGATATCAAACATTAATCTTAGGATACAGTCAGCTTAAAATGACTGAATGTGAGTGAATACTGTTCAGTTGTGTGTTTTTGGTGAAGCTTTTGAGTTTTTGACGTCGTCAGATATCAAACATTAATCTTAGGATACAGTCAGCTTAAAATGACTCAGATGAGTGAATACTGTTCAGTTGTGCGTTTTTGGTGAAGCTTTTGAGTTTTTGACGTCACAGATATCAAACATTAATCTTAGGATACAGTCAGCTTAAAATGACTGAATGTGAGTGAATACTGTTCAGTTGTGCGTTTTTGTTGAAGCTTTTGAGTTTTTGACGTCGGCAGATATCAAACATTAATCTTAGGATACAGTCAGCTTAAAATGACTCAGATGAGTGAATACTGTTCAGTTGTGTGGTTTTGGTGAAGCTTTTGAGTTTTTGACTTCGGCAGATATCAAACAGTAATCTTAGGATACAGTCAGCTTAAAATGACTCAGATGAGTGAATACTGTTCAGTTGTGCGTTTTTGGTGAAGCTTTTGAGTTTTTGACGTCACAGATATCAAACATTAATCTTAGGATACAGTCAGTTTAAAATGACTCAGATGACGTCACAGATATCAAACAGTAATCTTAGGATACAGTCAGCTTAAAATGACTGAATGTGAGTGAATACTGTTCAGTTGTGCGTTTTTGGTGAAGCTTTTGAGTTTTTGACGTCGGCAGATATCAAACATTAATCTTAGGATACAGTCAGCTTAAAATGACTGAATGTGAGTGAATACTGTTCAGTTGTGCGTTTTTGGTGAAGCTTTTGAGTTTTTGACGTCGGCAGATATCAAACAGTAATCTTAGGATACAGTCAGCTTAAAATGACTCAGATGAGTGAATACTGTTCAGTTGTGCGTTTTTGGTGAAGCTTTTGAGTTTTTGACGTCACAGATATCAAACATTAATCTTAGGATACAGTCAGCTTAAAATGACTGAATGTGAGTGAATACTGTTCAGTTGTGCGTTTTTGTTGAAGCTTTTGAGTTTTTGACATCACAGATATCAAACAGTAATCTTAGGATACAGTCAGCTTAAAATGACTGAATGTGAGTGAATACTGTTCAGTTGTGCGTTTTTGGTGAAGCTTTTGAGTTTTTGACGTCGGCAGATATCAAACATTAATCTTAGGATACAGTCAGCTTAAAATGACTCAGATGAGTGAATACTGTTCAGTTGTGCGTTTTTGGTGAAGCTTTTGAGTTAAAAGCTTCACCAAAAACGCACAACTGAACAGTATTCACTCACATTCAGTCATTTTGACGTCGGCAGATATCAAACATTAATCTTAGGATACAGTCAGCTTAAAATGACTCAGATGAGTGAATACTGTTCCGTTGTGTGGTTTTGGTGAAGCTTTTGAGTTTTTGACTTCGGCAGATATCAAACAGTAATCTTAGGATACAGTCATCTTAAAATGACTCAGATGAGTGAATACTGTTCAGTTGTGCGTTTTTGGTGAAGCTTTTGAGTTTTTGACGTCGGCAGATATCAAACATTAATCTTAGGATACAGTCAGCTTAAAATGACTCAGATGAGTGAATACTGTTCAGTTGTGCGTTTTTGGTGAAGCTTTTGAGTTTTTGACGTCACAGATATCAAACAGTAATCTTAGGATACAGTCAGTTTAAAATGACTGAATGTGAGTGAATACTGTTCAGTTGTGCGTTTTTGGTGAAGCTTTTAACTCAAAAGTGAATACTGTTCAGTTTTGCGTTTTTGGTGAAGCTTTTAACTCAAAAGCTTCACCAAAAACGCACAACTGAACAGTATTCACTCACATTCAGTCATTTTGACGTCGGCAGATATCAAACAGTAATCTTAGGATACAGTCAGCTTAAAATGACTCAGATGAGTGAATACTGTTCAGTTGTGCGTTTTTGGTGAAGCTTTTGAGTTTTTGACGTCACAGATATCAAACAGTAATCTTAGGATACAGTCATCTTAAAATGACTGAATGTGAGTGAATACTGTTCAGTTGTGCGTTTTTGGTGAAGCTTTTGAGTTTTTGACGTCACAGATATCAAACAGTAATCTTAGGATACAGTCATCTTAAAATGACTGAATGTGAGTGAATACTGTTCAGTTGTGCGTTTTTGGTGAAGCTTTTGAGTTTTTGACGTCGGCAGATATCAAACAGTAATCTTAGGATACAGTCATCTTAAAATGACTCAGATGAGTGAATACTGTTCAGTTGTGCGTTTTTGGTGAAGCTTTTGAGTTTTTGACATCACAGATATCAAACAGTAATCTTAGGATACAGTCAGCTTAAAATAACTCAGATGAGTGAATACTGTTCAGTTGTGCGTTTTTGGTGAAGCTTTTGAGTTTTTGACGTCGGCAGATATCAAACAGTAATCTTAGGATACAGTCAGCTTAAAATGACTCAGATGAGTGAATACTGTTCAGTTGTGCGTTTTTGGTGAAGCTTTTGAGTTTTTGACGTCGGCAGATATCAAACAGTAATCTTAGGATACAGTCAGCTTAAAATGACTGAATGTGAGTGAATACTGTTCAGTTGTGCGTTTTTGGTGAAGCTTTTGAGTTTTTGACGTCGGCAGATATCAAACAGTAATCTTAGGATACAGTCAGCTTAAAATGACTCAGATGAGTGAATACTGTTCAGTTGTGCGTTTTTGGTGAAGCTTTTGAGTTTTTGACGTCGGCAGATATCAAACAGTAATCTTAGGATACAGTCAGCTTAAAATGACTGAATGTGAGTGAATACTGTTCAGTTGTGCGTTTTTGGTGAAGCGTTTGAGTTTTTGACGTTGGCAGCTATCAAACAGTAATCTTAGGATACAGTCAGCTTAAAATGACTGAATGTGAGTGAATACTGTTCAGTTGTGCGTTTTTGGTGAAGCTTTTGAGTTTTTGACGTCACAGATATCAAACAGTAATCTTAGGATACAGTCAGCTTAAAATGACTGAATGTGAGTGAATACTGTTCAGTTGTGCGTTTTTGGTGAAGCTTTTGAGTTTTTGACGTCGGCAGATATCAAACAGTAATCTTAGGATACAGTCAGCTTAAAATGACTGAATGTGAGTGAATACTGTTCAGTTGTGCGTTTTTGGTGAAGCGTTTGAGTTTTTGACGTTGGCAGCTATCAAACAGTAATCTTAGGATACAGTCAGCTTAAAATGACTCAGATGAGTGACTACTGTTCAGTTGTGCGTTTTTGGTGAAGCTTTTGAGTTTTTGACGTCACAGATATCAAACAGTAATCTTAGGATACAGTCAGCTTAAAATGACTGAATGTGAGTGAATCCTGTTCAGTTGTGCGTTTTTGGTGAAGCTTTTGAGTTTTTGACGTCGGCAGATATCAAACATTAATCTTAGGATACAGTCAGCTTGAAATGACTCAGATGAGTGAATACTGTTCAGTTGTGCGTTTTTGGTGAAGCTTTTGAGTTTTTGACGTCGGCAGATATCAAACAGTAATCTTAGGATACAGTCATCTTAAAATGACTGAATGTGAGTGAATACTGTTCAGTTGTGCGTTTTTGGTGAAGCTTTTGAGTTTTTGACGTCACAGATATCAAACAGTAATCTTAGGATACAGTCAGCTTAAAATGACTCAGATGAGTGAATACTGTTCAGTTGTGCGTTTTTGGTGAAGCTTTTGAGTTTTTGACGTCGGCAGATATCAAACAGTAATCTTAGGATACAGTCAGCTTAAAATGACTGAATGTGAGTGAATACTGTTCAGTTGTGCGTTTTTGGTGAAGCTTTTGAGTTTTTGACATCACAGATATCAAACAGTAATCTTAGGATAGAGTCAGCTTAAAATGACTGAATGTGAGTGAATACTGTTCAGTTGTGCGTTTTTGGTGAAGCTTTTGAGTTTTTGACATCACAGATATCAAACAGTAATCTTAGGATACAGTCAGCTTAAAATGACTGAATGTGAGTGAATACTGTTCAGTTGTGCGTTTTTGGTGAAGCTTTTGAGTTTTTGACGTCGGCAGATATCAAACAGTAATCTTAGGATACAGTCAGCTTAAAATGACTCAGATGAGTGAATACTGTTCAGTTGTGCGTTTTTGGTGAAGCTTTTGAGTTTTTGACGTCACAGATATCAAACATTAATCTTAGGATGCAGTCATCTTAAAATGACTCAGATGAGTGAATACTGTTCAGTTGTGCGTTTTTGGTGAAGCTTTTGAGTTTTTGACGTCGGCAGATATCAAACAGTAATCTTAGGATACAGTCAGCTTAAAATGACTGAATGTGAGTAAATACTGTTCAGTTGTGCGTTTTTGGTGAAGCTTTTGAGTTTTTGACGTCGGCAGATATCAAACAGTAATCTTAGGATACAGTCAGCTTAAAATGACTCAGATGAGTGAATACTGTTCAGTTGTGCGTTTTTGGTGAAGCTTTTGAGTTTTTGACGTCGGCAGATATCAAACAGTAATCTTAGGATACAGTCAGCTTAAAATGACTGAATGTGAATGAATACTGTTCAGTTGTGCGTTTTTGGTGAAGCTTTTGAGTTTTTGACGTCACAGATATCAAACATTAATCTTAGGATACAGTCAGCTTAAAATGACTGAATGTGAGTGAATACTGTTCAGTTGTGCGTTTTTGGTGAAGCTTTTGAGTTTTTGACGTCGGCAGATATCAAACAGTAATCTTAGGATACAGTCAGCTTAAAATGACTCAGATGAGTGAATACTGTTCAGTTGTGCGTTTTTAGTGAAGCTTTTGAGTTTTTGACGTCGGCAGATATCAAACAGTAATCTTAGGATACAGTCAGCTTAAAATGACTCAGATGAGTGAATACTGTTCAGTTGTGCGTTTTTGGTGAAGCTTTTGAGTTTTTGACGTCGGCAGATATCAAACATTAATCTTAGGATACAGTCAGTTTAAAATGACTCAGATGAGTGAATACTGTTCAGTTGTGCGTTTTTGGTGAAGCTTTTGAGTTTTTGACGTCGGCATTTATCAAACAGTAATCTTAGGATACAGTCAGCTTAAAATGACTGAATGTGAGTGAATACTGTTCAGTTGTGCGTTTTTGGTGAAGCTTTTGAGTTTTTGACGTCGGCAGATATCAAACAGTAATCTTAGGATACAGTCAGCTTAAAATGACTCAGATGAGTGACTACTATTCAGTTGTGCGTTTTTGGTGAAGCTTTTGAGTTTTTGACATCACAGATATCAAACAGTAATCTTAGGATAGAGTCAGCTTAAAATGACTGAATGTGAGTGAATACTGTTCAGTTGTGCGTTTTTGGTGAAGCGTTTGAGTTTTTGACGTCACAGATATCAAACAGTAATCTTAGGATACAGTCAGCTTAAAATGACTGAATGTGAGTGAATCCTGTTCAGTTGTGCGTTTTTGGTGAAGCTTTTGAGTTTTTGACGTCGGCAGATATCAAACAGTAATCTTAGGATACAGTCAGCTTAAAATGACTCAGATGAGTGAATACTGTTCAGTTGTGCGTTTTTGGTGAAGCTTTTGAGTTTTTGACGTCGGCAGATATCAAACAGTAATCTTAGGATACAGTCAGCTTAAAATGACTCAGATGAGTGACTACTGTTCAGTTGTGCGTTTTTGGTGAAGCTTTTGAGTTTTTGACGTCGGCAGATATCAAACATTAATCTTAGGATACAGTCAGCTTAAAATGACTGAATGTGAGTGAATACTGTTCAGTTGTGCGTTTTTGGTGAAGCGCATGAGTTTTTGACGTTGGCAGATATCAAACAGTAATCTTAGGATACAGTCATCTTAAAATGACTCAGATGAGTGAATACTGTTCAGTTGTGCGTTTTTGGTGAAGCGTTTGAGTTTTTGACGTCAGCAGATATCAAACAGTAATTTTAGGATACAGTCATCTTAAAATGACTGAATGTGAGTGAATACTGTTCAGTGGTGCGTTTTTGGTGAAGCTTTTGAGTTTTTGACATCACAGATATCAAACATTAATCTTAGGATACAGTCAGCTTAAAATGACTCAGATGAGTGAATACTGTTCAGTTGTGCGTTTTTGGTGAAGCTTTTGAGTTTTTGACGTCAGCAGATATCAAACAGTAATCTTAGGATACAGTCATCTTAAAATGACTCAGATGAGTGAATACTGTTCAGTTGTGCGTTTTTGGTGAAGCTTTTGAGTTTTTGACGTCGGCAGATATCAAACAGTAATCTTAGGATACAGTCATCTTAAAATGACACAGATGAGTGAATACTGTTCAGAATCAACAGTTGTGCGTTTTTGGTGAAGCTTTTGAGTTTTTGACGTCGGCAGATATCAAACAGTAATCTTAGGATACAGTCAGCTTAAAATGACTCAGATGAGTGAATACTGTTCAGTTGTGCGTTTTTGGTGAAGCTTTTGAGTTTTTGACGTCACAGATATCAAACAGTAATCTTAGGATACAGTCAGCTTAAAATGACTCAGATGAGTGAATACTGTTCAGTTGTGCGTTTTTGGTGAAGCTTTTGAGTTTTTGACATCACAGATATCAAACATTAATCTTAGGATACAGTCAGCTTAAAATGACTGAATGTGAGTGAATACTGTTCAGTTGTGCGTTTTTGGTGAAGCTTTTGAGTTTTTGACGTCGGCAGATATCAAACAGTAATCTTAGGATACAGTCATCTTAAATTGACTGAATGTGAGTGAATACTGTTCAGTTGTGTGTTTTTGGTGAAGCTTTTGAGTTTTTAACGTCACAGATATCAAACAGGAATCTTAGGATACAGTCACCTTAAAATGACTGAATGTGAGTGAATACCGTTCAGTTGTGCGTTTTTGGTGAAGCTTTTGAGTTTCTGACGTCGGCAGATATCAAACAGTAATCTTAGGATACAGTCACCTTAAAATGACTGAATGTGAGTGAATACCGTTCAGTTGTGCGTTTTTGGTGAAGCTTTTGAGTTTTTGACGTCGGCAGATATCAAACAGTAATCTTAGGATACAGTCATCTTAAAATGACTGAATGTGAGTGAATACTGTTCAGTTGTGCGTTTTTGGTGAAGCTTTTGAGTTTTTGACGTCACAGATATCAAACAGTAATCTTAGGATACAGTCAGCTTAAAATGACTCAGATGAGTGAATACTGTTCAGTTGTGCGTTTTTGGTGAAGCTTTTGAGTTTTTGACATCACAGATATCAAACATTAATTTTAGGATACAGTCATCTTAAAATGACTCAGATGAGTGAATACTGTTCAGTTGTGTGTTTTTGGTGAAGCTTTTGAGTTATTGACGTCATAGATATCAAACAGTAATCTTAGGATACAGTCAGCTTAAAATGACTGAATGTGAGTGAATACTATTCAGTTGTGCCTTTTTGGTGAAGCTTTTGAGTTTTTGACGTCGGCAGATATCAAACAGTAATCTTAGGATACAGTCATCTTAAAATTACTCAGATGAGTGAATACTGTTCAGTTGTGCGTTTTTGGTGAAGCTTTTGAGTTATTGACGTCATAGATATCAAACAGTAATCTTAGGATACAGTCAGCTTAAAATGACTGAATGTGAGTGAATACTATTCAGTTGTGCGTTTTTGGTGAAGCTTTTGAGTTATTGACGTCATAGATATCAAACAGTAATCTTAGGATACAGTCAGCTTAAAATGACTGAATGTGAGTGAATACTATTCAGTTGTGCCTTTTTGGTGAAGCTTTTGAGTTTTTGACGTCGGCAGATATCAAACAGTAATCTTAGGATACAGTCATCTTAAAATTACTCAGATGAGTGAATACTGTTCAGTTGTGCGTTTTTGGTGAAGCTTTTGAGTTTTTGACGTCGGCAGATATCAAACAGTAATCTTAGGATACAGTCATCTTAAAATGACTCAAATGAGTGAATACTGTTCAGTTGTGTGTTTTTGGTGAAGCTTTTGAGTTTTTGACATCACAGATATCAAACAGTAATCTTAGGATACAGTCAGCTTAAAATGACTGAATGTGAGTGAATACTGTTCAGTTGTGCGTTTTTGGTGAAGCTTTTGAGTTTTTGACATCACAGATATCAAACAGTAATCTTAGGATACAGTCAGCTTAAAATGACTCAGATGAGTGAATACAGTTCAGTTGTGCGTTTTTGGTGAAGCTTTTGAGTTTTTGACGTCGGCAGATATCAAACAGTAATCTTAGGATACAGTCAGCTTAAAATGACTCAGATGAGTGAATACTGTTCAGTTGTGCGTTTTTGGTGAAGCTTTTGAGTTTTTGACGTCGGCAGATATCAAACAGTAATCTTAGGATACAGTCATCTTAAAATGACTCAGATGAGTGAATACTGTTCAGTTGTGCGTTTTTGGTGAAGCTTTTGAGTTTTTGACGTCGGCAGATATCAAACAGTAATCTTAGGATACAGTCAGCTTAAAATGACTCAGATGAGTGAATACAGTTCAGTTGTGCGTTTTTGGTGAAGCTTTTGAGTTTTTGACGTCGGCAGATATCAAACAGTAATCTTAGGATACAGTCATCTTAAAATTACTCAGATGAGTGAATACAGTTCAGTTGTGCGTTTTTGGTGAAGCTTTTGAGTTTTTGACGTCGGCAGATATCAAACAGTAATCTTAGGATACAGTCAGCTTAAAATGACTCAGATGAGTGAATACTGTTCAGTTGTGCGTTTTTGGTGAAGCTTTTGAGTTTTTGACGTCGGCAGATATCAAACAGTAATCTTAGGATACAGTCAGCTTAAAATGACTCAGATGAGTGAATACTGTTCAGTTGTGCGTTTTTGGTGAAGCTTTTGAGTTTTTGACATCACAGTTATCAAACAGTAATCTTAGGATACAGTCAGCTTAAAATGACTGAATGTGAGTGAATACTGTTCAGTTTTGCGTTTTTGGTGAAGCTTTTGAGTTTTTGACGTCACAGATATCAAACAGTAATCTTAGGATACAGTCATCTTAAAATGACTCAGATGAGTGAAAACTGTTCAGTTGTGCGTTTTTGGTGAAGCTTTTGAGTTTTTGACGTCGGCAGATATCAAACAGTAATCTTAGGATACAGTCATCTTAAAATGACACAGATGAGTGAATACTGTTCAGAATCAACAGTTGTGCGTTTTTGGTGAAGCTTTTGAGTTTTTGACGTCGGCAGATATCAAACAGTAATCTTAGGATACAGTCAGCTTAAAATGACTCAGTTGAGTGACTACTGTTCAGTTGTGCGTTTTTGGTGAAGCTTTTGAGTTTTTGACGTCACAGATATCAAACAGTAATCTTAGGATACAGTCAGCTTAAAATGACTCAGATGAGTGAATACTGTTCAGTTGTGCGTTTTTGGTGAAGCTTTTGAGTTTTTGACATCACAGATATCAAACAGTAATCTTAGGATACAGTCAGCTTAAAATGACTCAGATGAGTGAATACTGTTCAGTTGTGCGTTTTTGGTGAAGCTTTTGAGTTTTTGACGTCGGCAGATATCAAACAGTAATCTTAGGATACAGTCATCTTAAAATGACTCAGATGAGTGAATACTGTTCAGTTGTGCGTTTTTGGTGAAGCTTTTGAGTTTTTGACGTCGGCAGATATCAAACAGTAATCTTAGGATACAGTCAGCTTAAAATGACTCAGATGAGTGAATACAGTTCAGTTGTGCGTTTTTGGTGAAGCTTTTGAGTTTTTGACGTCGGCAGATATCAAACAGTAATCTTAGGATACAGTCATCTTAAAATTACTCAGATGAGTGAATACAGTTCAGTTGTGCGTTTTTGGTGAAGCTTTTGAGTTTTTGACGTCGGCAGATATCAAACAGTAATCTTAGGATACAGTCAGCTTAAAATGACTCAGATGAGTGAATACTGTTCAGTTGTGCGTTTTTGGTGAAGCTTTTGAGTTTTTGACGTCGGCAGATATCAAACAGTAATCTTAGGATACAGTCAGCTTAAAATGACTCAGATGAGTGAATACTGTTCAGTTGTGCGTTTTTGGTGAAGCTTTTGAGTTTTTGACATCACAGTTATCAAACAGTAATCTTAGGATACAGTCAGCTTAAAATGACTGAATGTGAGTGAATACTGTTCAGTTTTGCGTTTTTGGTGAAGCTTTTGAGTTTTTGACGTCACAGATATCAAACAGTAATCTTAGGATACAGTCATCTTAAAATGACTCAGATGAGTGAAAACTGTTCAGTTGTGCGTTTTTGGTGAAGCTTTTGAGTTTTTGACGTCGGCAGATATCAAACAGTAATCTTAGGATACAGTCATCTTAAAATGACACAGATGAGTGAATACTGTTCAGAATCAACAGTTGTGCGTTTTTGGTGAAGCTTTTGAGTTTTTGACGTCGGCAGATATCAAACAGTAATCTTAGGATACAGTCAGCTTAAAATGACTCAGTTGAGTGACTACTGTTCAGTTGTGCGTTTTTGGTGAAGCTTTTGAGTTTTTGACGTCACAGATATCAAACAGTAATCTTAGGATACAGTCAGCTTAAAATGACTCAGATGAGTGAATACTGTTCAGTTGTGCGTTTTTGGTGAAGCTTTTGAGTTTTTGACATCACAGATATCAAACAGTAATCTTAGGATACAGTCAGCTTAAAATGACTCAGATGAGTGACTACTGTTCAGTTGTGCGTTTTTGGTGAAGCTTTTGAGTTTTTGACGTCGGCAGATATCAAACAGTAATCTTAGGATACAGTCAGCTTAAAATGACTGAATGTGAGTGAATACTGTTCAGTTGTGCGGTTTTGGTGAAGCGTATGAGTTTTTGACGTTGGCAGATATCAAACAGTAATCTTAGGATACAGTCAGCTTAAAATGACTCAGATGAGTGACTACTGTTCAGTTGTGCGTTTTTGGTGAAGCTTTTGAGTTTTTGACGTCGGCAGATATCAAACATTAATCTTAGGATACAGTCAGCTTAAAATGACTGAATGTGAGTGAATACTGTTCAGTTGTGCGTTTTTGGTGAAGCTTTTGAGTTTTTAACGTCACAGATATCAAACAGGAATCTTAGGATACAGTCAGCTTAAAATGACTGAATGTGAGTGAATACTGTTCAGTTGTGCGTTTTTGGTGAAGCTTTTGAGTTTTTGACGTCGGCAGATATCAAACAGTAATCTTAGGATACAGTCACCTTAAAATGACTGAATGTGAGTGAATACCGTTCAGTTGTGCGTTTTTGGTGAAGCTTTTGAGTTTTTGACGTCGGCAGATATCAAACAGTAATCTTAGGATACAGTCATCTTAAAATGACTGAATGTGAGTGAATACTGTTCAGTTGTGCGTTTTTGGTGAAGCTTTTGAGTTTTTGACGTCACAGATATCAAACAGTAATCTTAGGATACAGTCATCTTAAAATGACTCAGATGAGTGAATACTGTTCAGTTGTGCGTTTTTGGTGAAGCTTTTGAGTTATTGACGTCATAGATATCAAACAGTAATCTTAGGATACAGTCAGCTTAAAATGACTGAATGTGAGTGAATACTGTTCAGTTGTGCGTTTTTGGTGAAGCTTTTGAGTTATTGACGTCATAGATATCAAACAGTAATCTTAGGATACAGTCAGCTTAAAATGACTGAATGTGAGTGAATACTATTCAGTTGTGCCTTTTTGGTGAAGCTTTTGAGTTTTTGACGTCGGCAGATATCAAACAGTAATCTTAGGATACAGTCATCTTAAAATTACTCAGATGAGTGAATACTGTTCAGTTGTGCGTTTTTGGTGAAGCTTTTGAGTTTTTGACGTCGGCAGATATCAAACAGTAATCTTAGGATACAGTCATCTTAAAATGACTCAAATGAGTGAATACTGTTCAGTTGTGTGTTTTTGGTGAAGCTTTTGAGTTTTTGACATCACAGATATCAAACAGTAATCTTAGGATACAGTCAGCTTAAAATGACTGAATGTGAGTGAATACTGTTCAGTTGTGCGTTTTTGGTGAAGCTTTTGAGTTTTTGACATCACAGATATCAAACAGTAATCTTAGGATACAGTCAGCTTAAAATGACTCAGATGAGTGAATACAGTTCAGTTGTGCGTTTTTGGTGAAGCTTTTGAGTTTTTGACGTCGGCAGATATCAAACAGTAATCTTAGGATACAGTCATCTTAAAATGACTCAGATGAGTGAATACTGTTCAGTTGTGCGTTTTTGGTGAAGCTTTTGAGTTTTTGACGTCGGCAGATATCAAACAGTAATCTTAGGATACAGTCAGCTTAAAATGACTCAGATGAGTGAATACAGTTCAGTTGTGCGTTTTTGGTGAAGCTTTTGAGTTTTTGACGTCGGCAGATATCAAACAGTAATCTTAGGATACAGTCATCTTAAAATTACTCAGATGAGTGAATACAGTTCAGTTGTGCGTTTTTGGTGAAGCTTTTGAGTTTTTGACGTCGGCAGATATCAAACAGTAATCTTAGGATACAGTCAGCTTAAAATGACTCAGATGAGTGAATACTGTTCAGTTGTGCGTTTTTGGTGAAGCTTTTGAGTTTTTGACGTCGGCAGATATCAAACAGTAATCTTAGGATACAGTCAGCTTAAAATGACTGAATGTGAGTGAATACTGTTCAGTTTTGCGTTTTTGGTGAAGCTTTTGAGTTTTTGACGTCACAGATATCAAACAGTAATCTTAGGATACAGTCATCTTAAAATGACTCAGATGAGTGAAAACTGTTCAGTTGTGCGTTTTTGGTGAAGCTTTTGAGTTTTTGACGTCGGCAGATATCAAACAGTAATCTTAGGATACAGTCATCTTAAAATGACTCAGATGAGTGAATACTGTTCAGAATCAACAGTTGTGCGTTTTTGGTGAAGCTTTTGAGTTTTTGACGTCGGCAGATATCAAACAGTAATCTTAGGATACAGTCAGCTTAAAATGACTGAATGTGAGTGAATACTGTTCAGTTGTGCGGTTTTGGTGAAGCGTATGAGTTTTTGACGTTGGCAGATATCAAACAGTAATCTTAGGATACAGTCAGCTTAAAATGACTCAGATGAGTGACTACTGTTCAGTTGTGCGTTTTTGGTGAAGCTTTTGAGTTTTTGACGTCGGCAGATATCAAACATTAATCTTAGGATACAGTCAGCTTAAAATGACTGAATGTGAGTGAATACTGTTCAGTGGTGCGTTTTTGGTGAAGCTTTTGAGTTTTTAACGTCACAGATATCAAACAGGAATCTTAGGATACAGTCAGCTTAAAATGACTGAATGTGAGTGAATACTGTTCAGTTGTGCGTTTTTGGTGAAGCTTTTGAGTTTTTGACGTCGGCAGATATCAAACATTAATCTTAGGATACAGTCAGCTTAAAATGACTGAATGTGAGTGAATACTGTTCAGTTGTGCGTTTTTGGTGAAGCTTTTGAGTTTTTGACGTCGTCAGATATCAAACATTAATCTTAGGACACAGTCAGCTTAAAATGACTCAGATGAGTGAATACTGTTCAGTTGTGCGTTTTTGGTGAAGCTTTTGAGTTTTTGACGTCACAGATATCAAACATTAATCTTAGGATACAGTCAGCTTAAAATGACTGAATGTGAGTGAATACTGTTCAGTTGTGCGTTTTTGTTGAAGCTTTTGAGTTTTTGACATCACAGATATCAAACAGTAATCTTAGGATACAGTCAGCTTAAAATGACTGAATGTGAGTGAATACTGTTCAGTTGTGCGTTTTTGGTGAAGCTTTTGAGTTTTTGACGTCGTCAGATATCAAACATTAATCTTAGGACACAGTCAGCTTAAAATGACTCAGATGAGTGAATACTGTTCAGTTGTGCGTTTTTGGTGAAGCTTTTGAGTTTTTGACGTCACAGATATCAAACATTAATCTTAGGATACAGTCAGCTTAAAATGACTGAATGTGAGTGAATACTGTTCAGTTGTGCGTTTTTGTTGAAGCTTTTGAGTTTTTGACATCACAGATATCAAACAGTAATCTTAGGATACAGTCAGCTTAAAATGACTGAATGTGAGTGAATACTGTTCAGTTGTGCGTTTTTGGTGAAGCTTTTGAGTTTTTGACGTCACAGATATCAAACAGTAATCTTAGGATACAGTCAGCTTAAAATGACTCAGATGAGTGAATACTGTTCCGTTGTGTGGTTTTGGTGAAGCTTTTGAGTTTTTGACTTCGGCAGATATCAAACAGTAATCTTAGGATACAGTCAGCTTAAAATGACTCAGATGAGTGAATACTGTTCAGTTGTGCGTTTTTGGTGAAGCTTTTGAGTTTTTGATGTCGGCAGATATCAAACAGTAATCTTAGGATACAGTCAGCTTAAAATGACTCAGATGAGTGAATACTGTTCAGTTGTGCGTTTTTGGTGAAGCTTTTGAGTTTTTGACGTCGGCAGATATCAAACATTAATCTTAGGATACAGTCAGCTTAAAATGACTCAGATGAGTGAATACTGTTCAGTTGTGCGTTTTTGGTGAAGCTTTTGAGTTTTTGACGTCACAGATATCAAACAGTAATCTTAGGATACAGTCAGTTTAAAATGACTGAATGTGAGTGAATACTGTTCAGTTGTGCGTTTTTGGTGAAGCTTTTAACTCAAAAGTGAATACTGTTCAGTTTTGCGTTTTTGGTGAAGCTTTTAACTCAAAAGCTTCACCAAAAACGCACAACTGAACAGTATTCACTCACATTCAGTCATTTTGACGTCGGCAGATATCAAACAGTAATCTTAGGATACAGTCAGCTTAAAATGACTCAGATGAGTGAATACTGTTCAGTTTTGCGTTTTTGGTGAAGCTTTTGAGTTTTTGACGTCACAGATATCAAACAGTAATCTTAGGATACAGTCATCTTAAAATGACTGAATGTGAGTGAATACTGTTCAGTTGTGCGTTTTTGGTGAAGCTTTTGAGTTTTTGACGTCGGCAGATATCAAACAGTAATCTTAGGATACAGTCAGCTTAAAATGACTGAATGTAAATGAATACTGTTCAGTTGTGTGTTTTTGGTGAAGCTTTTGAGTTTTTGACGTCGGCAGATATCAAACAGTAATCTTAGGATACAGTCAGCTTAAAATGACTCAGATGAGTGAATACTGTTCAGTTGTGCGTTTTTGGTGAAGCTTTTGAGTTTTTGACGTCGGCAGATATCAAACAGTAATCTTAGGATACAGTCAGCTTAAAATGACTCAGATGAGTGAATACTGTTCAGTTGTGCCTTTTTGGTGAAGCTTTTGAGTTTTTGACGTCGGCAGATATCAAACAGTAATCTTAGGATACAGTCAGCTTAAAATGACTGAATGTGAGTGAATACTGTTCAGTTGTGCGGTTTTGGTGAAGCGTATGAGTTTTTGACGTTGGCAGATATCAAACAGTAATCTTAGGATACAGTCAGCTTAAAATGACTCAGATGAGTGACTACTGTTCAGTTGTGCGTTTTTGGTGAAGCTTTTGAGTTTTTGACGTCGGCAGATATCAAACATTAATCTTAGGATACAGTCAGCTTAAAATGACTGAATGTGAGTGAATACTGTTCAGTTGTGCGTTTTTGGTGAAGCTTTTGAGTTTTTAACGTCACAGATATCAAACAGGAATCTTAGGATACAGTCAGCTTAAAATGACTGAATGTGAGTGAATACTGTTCAGTTGTGCGTTTTTGGTGAAGCTTTTGAGTTTTTGACGTCGGCAGATATCAAACAGTAATCTTAGGATACAGTCACCTTAAAATGACTGAATGTGAGTGAATACCGTTCAGTTGTGCGTTTTTGGTGAAGCTTTTGAGTTTTTGACGTCGGCAGATATCAAACAGTAATCTTAGGATACAGTCATCTTAAAATGACTGAATGTGAGTGAATACTGTTCAGTTGTGCGTTT
The DNA here is from genome assembly GCF_046630095.1 of Trachinotus anak. Taxonomy (NCBI): domain Eukaryota; kingdom Metazoa; phylum Chordata; class Actinopteri; order Carangiformes; family Carangidae; genus Trachinotus; species Trachinotus anak. The sequence continues at coordinate 341,373 of NW_027273868.1, forward strand.
TTGGTGAAGCTTTTGAGTTTTTGACGTCACAGATATCAAACAGTAATCTTAGGATACAGTCATCTTAAAATGACTCAGATGAGTGAATACTGTTCAGTTGTGCGTTTTTGGTGAAGCTTTTGAGTTATTGACGTCATAGATATCAAACAGTAATCTTAGGATACAGTCAGCTTAAAATGACTGAATGTGAGTGAATACTGTTCAGTTGTGCGTTTTTGGTGAAGCTTTTGAGTTATTGACGTCATAGATATCAAACAGTAATCTTAGGATACAGTCAGCTTAAAATGACTGAATGTGAGTGAATACTATTCAGTTGTGCCTTTTTGGTGAAGCTTTTGAGTTTTTGACGTCGGCAGATATCAAACAGTAATCTTAGGATACAGTCATCTTAAAATTACTCAGATGAGTGAATACTGTTCAGTTGTGCGTTTTTGGTGAAGCTTTTGAGTTTTTGACGTCGGCAGATATCAAACAGTAATCTTAGGATACAGTCATCTTAAAATGACTCAAATGAGTGAATACTGTTCAGTTGTGTGTTTTTGGTGAAGCTTTTGAGTTTTTGACATCACAGATATCAAACAGTAATCTTAGGATACAGTCAGCTTAAAATGACTGAATGTGAGTGAATACTGTTCAGTTGTGCGTTTTTGGTGAAGCTTTTGAGTTTTTGACATCACAGATATCAAACAGTAATCTTAGGATACAGTCAGCTTAAAATGACTCAGATGAGTGAATACAGTTCAGTTGTGCGTTTTTGGTGAAGCTTTTGAGTTTTTGACGTCGGCAGATATCAAACAGTAATCTTAGGATACAGTCATCTTAAAATGACTCAGATGAGTGAATACTGTTCAGTTGTGCGTTTTTGGTGAAGCTTTTGAGTTTTTGACGTCGGCAGATATCAAACAGTAATCTTAGGATACAGTCAGCTTAAAATGACTCAGATGAGTGAATACAGTTCAGTTGTGCGTTTTTGGTGAAGCTTTTGAGTTTTTGACGTCGGCAGATATCAAACAGTAATCTTAGGATACAGTCATCTTAAAATTACTCAGATGAGTGAATACAGTTCAGTTGTGCGTTTTTGGTGAAGCTTTTGAGTTTTTGACGTCGGCAGATATCAAACAGTAATCTTAGGATACAGTCAGCTTAAAATGACTCAGATGAGTGAATACTGTTCAGTTGTGCGTTTTTGGTGAAGCTTTTGAGTTTTTGACGTCGGCAGATATCAAACAGTAATCTTAGGATACAGTCAGCTTAAAATGACTCAGATGAGTGAATACTGTTCAGTTGTGCGTTTTTGGTGAAGCTTTTGAGTTTTTGACATCACAGTTATCAAACAGTAATCTTAGGATACAGTCAGCTTAAAATGACTGAATGTGAGTGAATACTGTTCAGTTTTGCGTTTTTGGTGAAGCTTTTGAGTTTTTGACGTCACAGATATCAAACAGTAATCTTAGGATACAGTCATCTTAAAATGACTCAGATGAGTGAAAACTGTTCAGTTGTGCGTTTTTGGTGAAGCTTTTGAGTTTTTGACGTCGGCAGATATCAAACAGTAATCTTAGGATACAGTCATCTTAAAATGACTCAGATGAGTGAATACTGTTCAGAATCAACAGTTGTGCGTTTTTGGTGAAGCTTTTGAGTTTTTGACGTCGGCAGATATCAAACAGTAATCTTAGGATACAGTCAGCTTAAAATGACTGAATGTGAGTGAATACTGTTCAGTTGTGCGGTTTTGGTGAAGCGTATGAGTTTTTGACGTTGGCAGATATCAAACAGTAATCTTAGGATACAGTCAGCTTAAAATGACTCAGATGAGTGACTACTGTTCAGTTGTGCGTTTTTGGTGAAGCTTTTGAGTTTTTGACGTCGGCAGATATCAAACATTAATCTTAGGATACAGTCAGCTTAAAATGACTGAATGTGAGTGAATACTGTTCAGTGGTGCGTTTTTGGTGAAGCTTTTGAGTTTTTAACGTCACAGATATCAAACATTAATCTTAGGATACAGTCAGCTTAAAATGACTGAATGTGAGTGAATACTGTTCAGTTGTGCGTTTTTGGTGAAGCTTTTGAGTTTTTGACGTCGGCAGATATCAAACATTAATCTTAGGATACAGTCAGCTTAAAATGACTGAATGTGAGTGAATACTGTTCAGTTGTGCGTTTTTGGTGAAGCTTTTGAGTTTTTGACGTCGTCAGATATCAAACATTAATCTTAGGACACAGTCAGCTTAAAATGACTCAGATGAGTGAATACTGTTCAGTTGTGCGTTTTTGGTGAAGCTTTTGAGTTTTTGACGTCACAGATATCAAACATTAATCTTAGGATACAGTCAGCTTAAAATGACTGAATGTGAGTGAATACTGTTCAGTTGTGCGTTTTTGTTGAAGCTTTTGAGTTTTTGACATCACAGATATCAAACAGTAATCTTAGGATACAGTCAGCTTAAAATGACTGAATGTGAGTGAATACTGTTCAGTTGTGCGTTTTTGGTGAAGCTTTTGAGTTTTTGACGTCGTCAGATATCAAACATTAATCTTAGGACACAGTCAGCTTAAAATGACTCAGATGAGTGAATACTGTTCAGTTGTGCGTTTTTGGTGAAGCTTTTGAGTTTTTGACGTCACAGATATCAAACATTAATCTTAGGATACAGTCAGCTTAAAATGACTGAATGTGAGTGAATACTGTTCAGTTGTGCGTTTTTGTTGAAGCTTTTGAGTTTTTGACATCACAGATATCAAACAGTAATCTTAGGATACAGTCAGCTTAAAATGACTGAATGTGAGTGAATACTGTTCAGTTGTGCGTTTTTGGTGAAGCTTTTGAGTTTTTGACGTCACAGATATCAAACAGTAATCTTAGGATACAGTCAGCTTAAAATGACTCAGATGAGTGAATACTGTTCCGTTGTGTGGTTTTGGTGAAGCTTTTGAGTTTTTGACTTCGGCAGATATCAAACAGTAATCTTAGGATACAGTCAGCTTAAAATGACTCAGATGAGTGAATACTGTTCAGTTGTGCGTTTTTGGTGAAGCTTTTGAGTTTTTGATGTCGGCAGATATCAAACAGTAATCTTAGGATACAGTCAGCTTAAAATGACTCAGATGAGTGAATACTGTTCAGTTGTGCGTTTTTGGTGAAGCTTTTGAGTTTTTGACGTCGGCAGATATCAAACATTAATCTTAGGATACAGTCAGCTTAAAATGACTCAGATGAGTGAATACTGTTCAGTTGTGCGTTTTTGGTGAAGCTTTTGAGTTTTTGACGTCACAGATATCAAACAGTAATCTTAGGATACAGTCAGTTTAAAATGACTGAATGTGAGTGAATACTGTTCAGTTGTGCGTTTTTGGTGAAGCTTTTAACTCAAAAGTGAATACTGTTCAGTTTTGCGTTTTTGGTGAAGCTTTTAACTCAAAAGCTTCACCAAAAACGCACAACTGAACAGTATTCACTCACATTCAGTCATTTTGACGTCGGCAGATATCAAACAGTAATCTTAGGATACAGTCAGCTTAAAATGACTCAGATGAGTGAATACTGTTCAGTTGTGCGTTTTTGGTGAAGCTTTTGAGTTTTTGACGTCACAGATATCAAACAGTAATCTTAGGATACAGTCATCTTAAAATGACTGAATGTGAGTGAATACTGTTCAGTTGTGCGTTTTTGGTGAAGCTTTTGAGTTTTTGACGTCGGCAGATATCAAACAGTAATCTTAGGATACAGTCAGCTTAAAATGACTGAATGTAAATGAATACTGTTCAGTTGTGTGTTTTTGGTGAAGCTTTTGAGTTTTTGACGTCGGCAGATATCAAACAGTAATCTTAGGATACAGTCAGCTTAAAATGACTCAGATGAGTGAATACTGTTCAGTTGTGCGTTTTTGGTGAAGCTTTTGAGTTTTTGACGTCGGCAGATATCAAACAGTAATCTTAGGATACAGTCAGCTTAAAATGACTCAGATGAGTGAATACTGTTCAGTTGTGCCTTTTTGGTGAAGCTTTTGAGTTTTTGACGTCGGCAGATATCAAACAGTAATCTTAGGATGCAGACATCTTAAAATGACTGAATGTGAGTGAATACTGTTCAGTTGTGCATTTTTGGTGAAGCTTTTGAGTTTTTGACGTCGGCAGATATCAAACAGTAATCTTAGGATGCAGTCATCTTAAAATGACTCAGATGAGTGAATACTGTTCAGTTGTGCGTTTTTGGTGAAGCTTTTGAGTTTTTGACATCACAGATATCAAACAGTAATCTTAGGATACAGTCAGCTTAAAATGACTCAGATGAGTGAATACTGTTCAGTTGTGCGTTTTTGGTGAAGCTTTTGAGTTTTTGACGTCACAGATATCAAACAGTAATCTTAGGATGCAGACATCTTAAAATGACTGAATGTGAGTGAATACTGTTCAGTTGTGCGTTTTTGGTGAAGCTTTTGAGTTTTTGACGTCGGCAGATATCAAACAGTAATCTTAGGATACAGTCAGCTTAAAATGACTCAGATGAGTGAATACTGTTCAGTTGTGCGTTTTTGGTGAAGCTTTTGAGTTTTTGACGTCGGCAGATATCAAACAGTAATCTTAGGATACAGTCATCTTAAAATGACTGAATGTGAGTGAATAATGTTCAGTTGTGCGTTTTTGGTGAAGCTTTTGAGTTTTTGACGTCGGCAGATATCAAACAGTAATCTTAGGATGCAGTCATCTTAAAATGACTCAGATGAGTGAATACTGTTCAGTTGTGCGTTTTTGGTGAAGCTTTTGAGTTTTTGACATCACAGATATCAAACAGTAATCTTAGGATACAGTCAGCTTAAAATGACTCAGATGAGTGAATACTGTTCAGTTGTGCGTTTTTGGTGAAGCTTTTGAGTTTTTGACATCACAGATATCAAACAGTAATCTTAGGATACAGTCATCTTAAAATGACTGAATGTGAGTGAATAATGTTCAGTTGTGCGTTTTTGGTGAAGCTTTTGAGTTTTTGACGTCGGCAGATATCAAACAGTAATCTTAGGATACAGACATCTTAAAATGACTGAATGTGAGTGAATACTGTTCAGTTGTGCGTTTTTGGTGAAGCTTTTGAGTTTTTGACATCACAGATATCAAACAGTAATCTTAGGATACAGTCAGCTTAAAATGACTCAGATGAGTGAATACTGTTCAGTTGTGCGTTTTTGGTGAAGCTTTTGAGTTTTTGACGTCGGCAGATATCAAACAGTAATCTTAGGATACAGTCAGCTTAAAATGACTCAGATGAGTGACTACTGTTCAGTTGTGCGTTTTTGGTGAAGCTTTTGAGTTTTTGACGTCACAGATATCAAACAGTAATCTTAGGATGCAGACATCTTAAAATGACTGAATGTGAGTGAATACTGTTCAGTTGTGCGTTTTTGGTGAAGCTTTTGAGTTTTTGACGTCGGCAGATATCAAACAGTAATCTTAGGATACAGTCAGCTTAAAATGACTCAGATGAGTGAATACTGTTCAGTTGTGCGTTTTTGGTGAAGCTTTTGAGTTTTTGACGTCGGCAGATATCAAACAGTAATCTTAGGATACAGTCAGCTTAAAATGACTCAGATGAGTGACTACTATTCAGTTGTGCGTTTTTGGTGAAGCTTTTGAGTTTTTGACGTCGGCAGATATCAAACAGTAATCTTAGGATGCAGTCATCTTAAAATGACTCAGATGAGTGAATACAGTTCAGTTGTGCGTTTTTGGTGAAGCTTTTGAGTTTTTGACGTCGGCAGATATCAAACAGTAATCTTAGGATACAGTCAGCTTAAAATGACTGAATGTGAGTGAATACTGTTCAGTTGTGCGTTTTTGGTGAAGCGTTTGAGTTTTTGACGTTGGCAGCTATCAAACAGTAATCTTAGGATACAGTCAGCTTAAAATGACTGAATGTGAGTGAATACTGTTCAGTTGTGCGTTTTTGGTGAAGCTTTTGAGTTTTTGACGTCACAGATATCAAACAGTAATCTTAGGATACAGTCAGCTTAAAATGACTGAATGTGAGTGAATACTGTTCAGTTGTGCGTTTTTGGTGAAGCTTTTGAGTTTTTGACGTCGGCAGATATCAAACAGTAATCTTAGGATACAGTCAGCTTAAAATGACTGAATGTGAGTGAATCCTGTTCAGTTGTGCGTTTTTGGTGAAGCTTTTGAGTTTTTGACGTCGGCAGATATCAAACATTAATCTTAGGATACAGTCAGCTTGAAATGACTCAGATGAGTGAATACTGTTCAGTTGTGCGTTTTTGGTGAAGCTTTTGAGTTTTTGACATCACAGATATCAAACAGTAATCTTAGGATACAGTCAGCTTAAAATGACTGAATGTGAGTGAATACTGTTCAGTTGTGCGTTTTTGGTGAAGCTTTTGAGTTTTTGACGTCGGCAGATATCAAACAGTAATCTTAGGATACAGTCAGCTTAAAATGACTCAGATGAGTGAATACTGTTCAGTTGTGCGTTTTTGGTGAAGCTTTTGAGTTTTTGACATCACAGATATCAAACAGTAATCTTAGGATACAGTCAGCTTAAAATGACTGAATGTGAGTGAATACTGTTCAGTTGTGCGTTTTTGGTGAAGCTTTTGAGTTTTTGACGTCGGCAGATATCAAACAGTAATCTTAGGATACAGTCAGCTTAAAATGACTCAGATGAGTGAATACTGTTCAGTTGTGCGTTTTTGGTGAAGCTTTTGAGTTTTTGACGTCACAGATATCAAACAGTAATCTTAGGATACAGTCAGCTTAAAATGACTGAATGTGAGTGAATCCTGTTCAGTTGTGCGTTTTTGGTGAAGCTTTTGAGTTTTTGACGTCGGCAGATATCAAACATTAATCTTAGGATACAGTCAGCTTGAAATGACTCAGATGAGTGAATACTGTTCAGTTGTGCGTTTTTGGTGAAGCTTTTGAGTTTTTGACGTCGGCAGATATCAAACAGTAATCTTAGGATACAGTCATCTTAAAATGACTGAATGTGAGTGAATACTGTTCAGTTGTGCGTTTTTGGTGAAGCTTTTGAGTTTTTGACATCACAGATATCAAACAGTAATCTTAGGATACAGTCAGCTTAAAATGACTGAATGTGAGTGAATACAGTTCAGTTGTGCGTTTTTGGTGAAGCTTTTGAGTTTTTGACGTCGGCAGATATCAAACAGTAATCTTAGGATACAGTCAGCTTAAAATGACTCAGATGAGTGAATACTGTTCAGTTGTGTGTTTTTGGTGAAGCTTTTGAGTTTTTGACGTCACAGATATCAAACATTAATCTTAGGATGCAGTCATCTTAAAATGACTCAGATGAGTGAATACTGTTCAGTTGTGCGTTTTTGGTGAAGCTTTTGAGTTTTTGACGTCGGCAGATATCAAACAGTAATCTTAGGATACAGTCAGCTTAAAATGACTGAATGTGAGTAAATACTGTTCAGTTGTGCGTTTTTGGTGAAGCTTTTGAGTTTTTGACGTCGGCAGATATCAAACAGTAATCTTAGGATACAGTCAGCTTAAAATGACTCAGATGAGTGAATACTGTTCAGTTGTGCGTTTTTGGTGAAGCTTTTGAGTTTTTGACGTCGGCAGATATCAAACAGTAATCTTAGGATACAGTCAGCTTAAAATGACTCAGATGAGTGAATACTGTTCAGTTGTGCGTTTTTGGTGAAGCTTTTGAGTTTTTGACGTCGGCAGATATCAAACAGTAATCTTAGGATACAGTCAGCTTAAAATGACTGAATGTGAATGAATACTGTTCAGTTGTGCGTTTTTGGTGAAGCTTTTGAGTTTTTGACGTCACAGATATCAAACATTAATCTTAGGATACAGTCAGCTTAAAATGACTGAATGTGAGTGAATACTGTTCAGTTGTGCGTTTTTGGTGAAGCTTTTGAGTTTTTGACGTCGGCAGATATCAAACAGTAATCTTAGGATACAGTCAGCTTAAAATGACTCAGATGAGTGAATACTGTTCAGTTGTGCGTTTTTGGTGAAGCTTTTGAGTTTTTGACGTCGGCAGATATCAAACATTAATCTTAGGATACAGTCAGTTTAAAATGACTCAGATGAGTGAATACTGTTCAGTTGTGCGTTTTTGGTGAAGCTTTTGAGTTTTTGACGTCGGCATTTATCAAACAGTAATCTTAGGATACAGTCAGCTTAAAATGACTGAATGTGAGTGAATACTGTTCAGTTGTGCGTTTTTGGTGAAGCTTTTGAGTTTTTGACGTCGGCAGATATCAAACAGTAATCTTAGGATACAGTCAGCTTAAAATGACACAGATGAGTGAATACTGTTCAGAATCAACAGTTGTGCGTTTTTGGTGAAGCTTTTGAGTTTTTGACGTCACAGATATCAAACAGTAATCTTAGGATACAGTCAGCTTAAAATGACTCAGATGAGTGAATACTGTTCAGTTGTGCGTTTTTGGTGAAGCTTTTGAGTTTTTGACATCACAGATATCAAACATTAATCTTAGGATACAGTCAGCTTAAAATGACTGAATGTGAGTGAATACTGTTCAGTTGTGCGTTTTTGGTGAAGCTTTTGAGTTTTTGACGTCGGCAGATATCAAACAGTAATCTTAGGATACAGTCATCTTAAAATTACTCAGATGAGTGAATACTGTTCAGTTGTGCGTTTTTGGTGAAGCTTTTGAGTTTTTGACGTCGGCAGATATCAAACAGTAATCTTAGGATACAGTCATCTTAAAATGACTCAAATGAGTGAATACTGTTCAGTTGTGTGTTTTTGGTGAAGCTTTTGAGTTTTTGACATCACAGATATCAAACAGTAATCTTAGGATACAGTCAGCTTAAAATGACTGAATGTGAGTGAATACTGTTCAGTTGTGCGTTTTTGGTGAAGCTTTTGAGTTTTTGACATCACAGATATCAAACAGTAATCTTAGGATACAGTCAGCTTAAAATGACTGAATGTGAGTGAATACAGTTCAGTTGTGCGTTTTTGGTGAAGCTTTTGAGTTTTTGACATCACAGATATCAAACAGTAATCTTAGGATACAGTCAGCTTAAAATGACTCAGATGAGTGAATACAGTTCAGTTGTGCGTTTTTGGTGAAGCTTTTGAGTTTTTGACGTCGGCAGATATCAAACAGTAATCTTAGGATACAGTCAGCTTAAAATGACTCAGATGAGTGAATACTGTTCAGTTGTGCGTTTTTGGTGAAGCTTTTGAGTTTTTGACGTCGGCAGATATCAAACAGTAATCTTAGGATACAGTCATCTTAAAATGACTCAGATGAGTGAATACTGTTCAGTTGTGCGTTTTTGGTGAAGCTTTTGAGTTTTTGACGTCGGCAGATATCAAACAGTAATCTTAGGATACAGTCAGCTTAAAATGACTCAGATGAGTGAATACAGTTCAGTTGTGCGTTTTTGGTGAAGCTTTTGAGTTTTTGACGTCGGCAGATATCAAACAGTAATCTTAGGATACAGTCATCTTAAAATTACTCAGATGAGTGAATACAGTTCAGTTGTGCGTTTTTGGTGAAGCTTTTGAGTTTTTGACGTCGGCAGATATCAAACAGTAATCTTAGGATACAGTCAGCTTAAAATGACTCAGATGAGTGAATACTGTTCAGTTGTGCGTTTTTGGTGAAGCTTTTGAGTTTTTGACGTCGGCAGATATCAAACAGTAATCTTAGGATACAGTCAGCTTAAAATGACTCAGATGAGTGAATACTGTTCAGTTGTGCGTTTTTGGTGAAGCTTTTGAGTTTTTGACATCACAGTTATCAAACAGTAATCTTAGGATACAGTCAGCTTAAAATGACTGAATGTGAGTGAATACTGTTCAGTTTTGCGTTTTTGGTGAAGCTTTTGAGTTTTTGACGTCACAGATATCAAACAGTAATCTTAGGATACAGTCATCTTAAAATGACTCAGATGAGTGAAAACTGTTCAGTTGTGCGTTTTTGGTGAAGCTTTTGAGTTTTTGACGTCGGCAGATATCAAACAGTAATCTTAGGATACAGTCAGCTTAAAATGACTCAGTTGAGTGACTACTGTTCAGTTGTGCGTTTTTGGTGAAGCTTTTGAGTTTTTGACGTCACAGATATCAAACAGTAATCTTAGGATACAGTCAGCTTAAAATGACTCAGATGAGTGACTACTGTTCAGTTGTGCGTTTTTGGTGAAGCTTTTGAGTTTTTGACGTCGGCAGATATCAAACAGTAATCTTAGGATACAGTCAGCTTAAAATGACTGAATGTGAGTGAATACTGTTCAGTTGTGCGGTTTTGGTGAAGCGTATGAGTTTTTGACGTTGGCAGATATCAAACAGTAATCTTAGGATACAGTCAGCTTAAAATGACTCAGATGAGTGACTACTGTTCAGTTGTGCGTTTTTGGTGAAGCTTTTGAGTTTTTGACGTCGGCAGATATCAAACATTAATCTTAGGATACAGTCAGCTTAAAATGACTGAATGTGAGTGAATACTGTTCAGTGGTGCGTTTTTGGTGAAGCTTTTGAGTTTTTAACGTCACAGATATCAAACAGGAATCTTAGGATACAGTCAGCTTAAAATGACTGAATGTGAGTGAATACTGTTCAGTTGTGCGTTTTTGGTGAAGCTTTTGAGTTTTTGACGTCGGCAGATATCAAACAGTAATCTTAGGATATACAGTCAGCTTAAAATGACTCAGATGAGTGAATACAGTTCAGTTGTGCGTTTTTGGTGAAGCTTTTGAGTTTTTGATGTCAGCAGATATCAAACAGTAATCTTAGGATACAGTCAGCTTAAAATGACTGAATGTGAGTGAATACTGTTCAGTTGTGCGTTTTTGGTGAAGCTTTTGAGTTTTTGACATCACAGATATCAAACAGTAATCTTAGGATACAGTCAGCTTAAAATGACTGAATGTGAGTGAATACTGTTCAGTTGTGCGTTTTTGGTGAAGCTTTTGAGTTTTTGATGTCGGCAGATATCAAACAGTAATCTTAGGATACAGTCAGCTTAAAATGACTCAGATGAGTGACTACTGTTCAGTTGTGCGTTTTTGGTGAAGCTTTTGAGTTTTTGACGTCGGCAGATATCAAACAGTAATCTTAGGATACAGTCAGCTTAAAATGACTCAGATGAGTGAATACAGTTCAGTGGTGCGTTTTTGGTGAAGCTTTTGATTTTTTGACATCACAAATATCAAACAGTAATCTTAGGATACAGTCAGCTTAAAATGACTGAATGTGAGTGAATACTGTTCAGTTGTGCGTTTTTGGTGAAGCTTTTGAGTTTTTGACATCACAGATATCAAACAGTAATCTTAGGATACAGTCAGCTTAAAATGACTCAGATGAGTGAATACAGTTCAGTTGTGCGTTTTTGGTGAAGCTTTTGAGTTTTTGACGTCGGCAGATATCAAACAGTAATCTTAGGATACAGTCAGCTTAAAATGACTCAGATGAGTGAATACTATTCAGTTGTGCGTTTTTGGTGAAGCTTTTGAGTTTTTGACATCACAGATATCAAACAGTAATCTTAGGATACAGTCAGCTTAAAATGACTGAATGTGAGTGAATACTGTTCAGTTGTGCGTTTTTGGTGAAGCTTTTGAGTTTTTGACGTCGGCAGATATCAAACAGTAATCTTAGGATACAGTCAGCTTAAAATGACTGAATGTGAGTGAATACTGTTCAGTTGTGCGTTTTTGGTGAAGCTTTTGAGTTTTTGACATCACAGATATCAAACAGTAATCTTAGGATACAGTCAGCTTAAAATGACTCAGATGAGTGAATACAGTTCAGTTGTGCGTTTTTGGTGAAGCTTTTGAGTTTTTGACGTCGGCAGATATCAAACAGTAATCTTAGGATACAGTCAGCTTAAAATGACTCAGATGAGTGAATACTGTTCAGTTGTGCGTTTTTGGTGAAGCTTTTGAGTTTTTGACATCACAGATATCAAACAGTAATCTTAGGATACAGTCAGCTTAAAATGACTGAATGTGAGTGAATACTGTTCAGTTGTGCGTTTTTGGTGAAGCTTTTGAGTTTTTGATGTCGGCAGATATCAAACAGTAATCTTAGGATACAGTCAGCTTAAAATGACTCAGATGAGTGACTACTGTTCAGTTGTGCGTTTTTGGTGAAGCTTTTGAGTTTTTGACGTCGGCAGATATCAAACAGTAATCTTAGGATACAGTCAGCTTAAAATGACTCAGATGAGTGAATACAGTTCAGTGGTGCGTTTTTGGTGAAGCTTTTGATTTTTTGACATCACAAATATCAAACAGTAATCTTAGGATACAGTCAGCTTAAAATGACTGAATGTGAGTGAATACTGTTCAGTTGTGCGTTTTTGGTGAAGCTTTTGAGTTTTTGACATCACAGATATCAAACAGTAATCTTAGGATACAGTCAGCTTAAAATGACTCAGATGAGTGAATACAGTTCAGTTGTGCGTTTTTGGTGAAGCTTTTGAGTTTTTGACGTCGGCAGATATCAAACAGTAATCTTAGGATACAGTCAGCTTAAAATGACTCAGATGAGTGAATACAGTTCAGTTGTGCGTTTTTGGTGAAGCTTTTGAGTTTTTGACGTCGGCAGATATCAAACAGTAATCTTAGGATACAGTCAGCTTAAAATGACTCAGATGAGTGAATACAGTTCAGTTGTGCGTTTTTGGTGAAGCTTTTGAGTTTTTGACGTCGGCAGATATCAAACAGTAATCTTAGGATACAGTCATCTTAAAATGACTCAGATGAGTGAATACTGTTCAGTTGTGCGTTTTTGGTGAAGCTTTTGAGTTTTTGACGTCGGCAGATATCAAACAGTAATCTTAGGATACAGTCAGCTTAAAATGACTGAATGTGAGTGAATACTGTTCAGTTGTGCGTTTTTGGTGAAGCGTATGAGTTTTTGACGTCGGCAGATATCAAACAGTAATCTTAGGATACAGTCATCTTAAAATGACTCAGATGAGAGAATACTGTTCAGTTGTGCGTTTTTGGTGAAGCTTTTGAGTTTTTGACGTCGGCAGATATCAAACAGTAATCTTAGGATACAGTCATCTTAAAATGACTGAATGTGAGTGAATACTGTTCAGTTGTGCGTTTTTGGTGAAGCTTTTGATTTTTTGACATCACAGATATCAAACAGTAATCTTAGGATACAGTCAGCTTAAAATGACTGAATGTGAGTGAATACTGTTCAGTTGTGCGTTTTTGGTGAAGCTTTTGAGTTTTTGACGTCGGCAGATATCAAACCGTAATCTTAGGATACAGTCAGCTTAAAATGACTCAGATGAGTGAATACAGTTCAGTTGTGCGTTTTTGGTGAAGCTTTTGAGTTTTTGACATCACAGATATCAAACAGTAATCTTAGGATACAGTCAGCTTAAAATGACTCAGATGAGTGAATACAGTTCAGTTGTGCGTTTTTGGTGAAGCTTTTGAGTTTTTGACGTCGGCAGATATCAAACAGTAATCTTAGGATACAGTCAGCTTAAAATGACTCAGATGAGTGAATACAGTTCAGTTGTGCGTTTTTGGTGAAGCTTTTGAGTTTTTGACGTCGGCAGATATCAAACAGTAATCTTAGGATACAGTCAGCTTAAAATGACTCAGATGAGTGAATACAGTTCAGTTGTGCGTTTTTGGTGAAGCTTTTGAGTTTTTGACGTCGGCAGATATCAAACAGTAATCTTAGGATACAGTCATCTTAAAATGACTCAGATGAGTGAATACTGTTCAGTTGTGCGTTTTTGGTGAAGCTTTTGAGTTTTTGACGTCGGCAGATATCAAACAGTAATCTTAGGATACAGTCAGCTTAAAATGACTGAATGTGAGTGAATACTGTTCAGTTGTGCGTTTTTGGTGAAGCGTATGAGTTTTTGACGTCGGCAGATATCAAACAGTAATCTTAGGATACAGTCATCTTAAAATGACTCAGATGAGAGAATACTGTTCAGTTGTGCGTTTTTGGTGAAGCTTTTGAGTTTTTGACGTCGGCAGATATCAAACAGTAATCTTAGGATACAGTCATCTTAAAATGACTGAATGTGAGTGAATACTGTTCAGTTGTGCGTTTTTGGTGAAGCTTTTGATTTTTTGACATCACAGATATCAAACAGTAATCTTAGGATACAGTCAGCTTAAAATGACTGAATGTGAGTGAATACTGTTCAGTTGTGCGTTTTTGGTGAAGCTTTTGAGTTTTTGACGTCACAGATATCAAACAGTAATCTTAGGATACAGTCAGCTTAAAATGACTCAGATGAGTGAATACAGTTCAGTTGTGCGTTTTTGGTGAAGCTTTTGAGTTTTTGACGTCGGCAGATATCAAACAGTAATCTTAGGATACAGTCAGCTTAAAATGACTCAGATGAGTGAATACTGTTCAGTTGTGCGTTTTTGGTGAAGCTTTTGAGTTTTTGACGTCGGCAGATATCAAACAGTAATCTTAGGATACAGTCAGCTTAAAATGACTGAATGTGAGTGAATACTGTTCAGTTGTGCGTTTTTGGTGAAGCTTTTGAGTTTTTGACGTCGGCAGATATCAAACAGTAATCTTAGGATACAGTCAGCTTAAAATGACTCAGATGAGTGAATACAGTTCAGTTGTGCGTTTTTGGTGAAGCTTTTGAGTTTTTGACGTCGGCAGATATCAAACAGTAATCTTAGGATACAGTCAGCTTAAAATGACTGAATGTGAGTGAATACTGTTCAGTTGTGCGTTTTTGGTGAAGCTTTTGAGTTTTTGACATCACAGATATCAAACAGTAATCTTAGGATACAGTCAGCTTAAAATGACTCAGATGAGTGAATACAGTTCAGTTGTGCGTTTTTGGTGAAGCTTTTGAGTTTTTGATGTCGGCAGATATCAAACAGTAATCTTAGGATACAGTCATTTTAAAATGACTCAGATGAGTGAATACTGTTCAGTTGTGCGTTTTTGGTGAAGCTTTTGAGTTTTTGACGTCGGCAGATATCAAACAGTAATCTTAGGATACAGTCAGCTTAAAATGACTGAATGTGAGTGAATACAGTTCAGTTGTGCGTTTTTGGTGAAGCTTTTGAGTTTTTGACGTCGGCAGATATCAAACAGTAATCTTAGGATACAGTCACCTTAAAATGACTCAGATGAGTGAATACAGTTCAGTTGTGCGGTTTTGGTGAAGCTTTTGAGTTTTTGACGTCGGCAGATATCAAACAGTAATCTTAGGATACAGTCATCTTAAAATGACTGAATGTGAGTGAATACTGTTCAGTTGTGCGTTTTTGGTGAAGCTTTTGATTTTTTGACATCACAGATATCAAACAGTAATCTTAGGATACAGTCAGCTTAAAATGACTGAATGTGAGTGAATACTGTTCAGTTGTGCGTTTTTGGTGAAGCTTTTGAGTTTTTGACGTCACAGATATCAAACAGTAATCTTAGGATACAGTCAGCTTAAAATGACTCAGATGAGTGAATACAGTTCAGTTGTGCGTTTTTGGTGAAGCTTTTGAGTTTTTGACGTCGGCAGATATCAAACAGTAATCTTAGGATACAGTCAGCTTAAAATGACTCAGATGAGTGAATACTGTTCAGTTGTGCGTTTTTGGTGAAGCTTTTGAGTTTTTGACGTCGGCAGATATCAAACAGTAATCTTAGGATACAGTCAGCTTAAAATGACTGAATGTGAGTGAATACTGTTCAGTTGTGCGTTTTTGGTGAAGCTTTTGAGTTTTTGACGTCGGCAGATATCAAACAGTAATCTTAGGATACAGTCAGCTTAAAATGACTGAATGTGAGTGAATACTGTTCAGTTGTGCGTTTTTGGTGAAGCTTTTGAGTTTTTGACGTCGGCAGATATCAAACAGTAATCTTAGGATACAGTCAGCTTAAAATGACTCAGATGAGTGAATACAGTTCAGTTGTGCGTTTTTGGTGAAGCTTTTGAGTTTTTGACGTCGGCAGATATCAAACAGTAATCTTAGGATACAGTCAGCTTAAAATGACTGAATGTGAGTGAATACTGTTCAGTTGTGCGTTTTTGGTGAAGCTTTTGAGTTTTTGACATCACAGATATCAAACAGTAATCTTAGGATACAGTCAGCTTAAAATGACTCAGATGAGTGAATACAGTTCAGTTGTGCGTTTTTGGTGAAGCTTTTGAGTTTTTGATGTCGGCAGATATCAAACAGTAATCTTAGGATACAGTCATTTTAAAATGACTCAGATGAGTGAATACTGTTCAGTTGTGCGTTTTTGGTGAAGCTTTTGAGTTTTTGACATCACAGATATCAAACAGTAATCTTAGGATACAGTCAGCTTAAAATGACTCAGATGAGTGAATACAGTTCAGTTGTGCGTTTTTGGTGAAGCTTTTGAGTTTTTGACGTCGGCAGATATCAAACAGTAATCTTAGGATACAGTCAGCTTAAAATGACTCAGATGAGTGAATACAGTTCAGTTGTGCGTTTTTGGTGAAGCTTTTGAGTTTTTGACGTCGGCAGATATCAAACAGTAATCTTAGGATACAGTCAGCTTAAAATGACTCAGATGAGTGAATACAGTTCAGTTGTGCGTTTTTGGTGAAGCTTTTGAGTTTTTGACGTCGGCAGATATCAAACAGTAATCTTAGGATACAGTCATCTTAAAATGACTCAGATGAGTGAATACTGTTCAGTTGTGCGTTTTTGGTGAAGCTTTTGAGTTTTTGACGTCGGCAGATATCAAACAGTAATCTTAGGATACAGTCAGCTTAAAATGACTGAATGTGAGTGAATACTGTTCAGTTGTGCGTTTTTGGTGAAGCGTATGAGTTTTTGACGTCGGCAGATATCAAACAGTAATCTTAGGATACAGTCAGCTTAAAATGACTCAGATGAGAGAATACTGTTCAGTTGTGCGTTTTTGGTGAAGCTTTTGAGTTTTTGACGTCGGCAGATATCAAACAGTAATCTTAGGATACAGTCATCTTAAAATGACTGAATGTGAGTGAATACTGTTCAGTTGTGCGTTTTTGGTGAAGCTTTTGATTTTTTGACATCACAGATATCAAACAGTAATCTTAGGATACAGTCAGCTTAAAATGACTGAATGTGAGTGAATACTGTTCAGTTGTGCGTTTTTGGTGAAGCTTTTGAGTTTTTGACGTCGGCAGATATCAAACAGTAATCTTAGGATACAGTCAGCTTAAAATGACTCAGATGAGTGAATACTGTTCAGTTGTGCGTTTTTGGTGAAGCTTTTGAGTTTTTGACGTCGGCAGATATCAAACAGTAATCTTAGGATACAGTCAGCTTAAAATGACTGAATGTGAGTGAATACTGTTCAGTTGTGCGTTTTTGGTGAAGCTTTTGAGTTTTTGACGTCGGCAGATATCAAACAGTAATCTTAGGATACAGTCAGCTTAAAATGACTGAATGTGAGTGAATACTGTTCAGTTGTGCGTTTTTGGTGAAGCTTTTGAGTTTTTGACGTCGGCAGATATCAAACAGTAATCTTAGGATACAGTCAGCTTAAAATGACTCAGATGAGTGAATACAGTTCAGTTGTGCGTTTTTGGTGAAGCTTTTGAGTTTTTGACGTCGGCAGATATCAAACAGTAATCTTAGGATACAGTCAGCTTAAAATGACTGAATGTGAGTGAATACTGTTCAGTTGTGCGTTTTTGGTGAAGCTTTTGAGTTTTTGACATCACAGATATCAAACAGTAATCTTAGGATACAGTCAGCTTAAAATGACTCAGATGAGTGAATACAGTTCAGTTGTGCGTTTTTGGTGAAGCTTTTGAGTTTTTGATGTCGGCAGATATCAAACAGTAATCTTAGGATACAGTCATTTTAAAATGACTCAGATGAGTGAATACTGTTCAGTTGTGCGTTTTTGGTGAAGCTTTTGAGTTTTTGACGTCGGCAGATATCAAACAGTAATCTTAGGATACAGTCAGCTTAAAATGACTCAGATGAGAGAATACTGTTCAGTTGTGCGTTTTTGGTGAAGCTTTTGAGTTTTTGACGTCGGCAGATATCAAACAGTAATCTTAGGATACAGTCAGCTTAAAATGACTCAGATGAGTGAATACTGTTCAGTTGTGCGTTTTTGGTGAAGCTTTTGAGTTTTTGACGTCGGCAGATATCAAACAGTAATCTTAGGATACAGTCAGCTTAAAATGACTCAGATGAGTGAATACTGTTCAGTTGTGCGTTTTTGGTGAAGCTTTTGAGTTTTTGACGTCGGCAGATATCAAACAGTAATCTTAGGATACAGTCAGCTTAAAATGACTCAGATGAGTGAATACAGTTCAGTTGTGCGTTTTTGGTGAAGCTTTTGAGTTTTTGACGTCGGCAGATATCAAACAGTAATCTTAGGATACAGTCAGCTTAAAATGACTGAATGTGAGTGAATACTGTTCAGTTGTGCGTTTTTGGTGAAGCTTTTGAGTTTTTGACATCACAGATATCAAACAGTAATCTTAGGATACAGTCAGCTTAAAATGACTCAGATGAGAGAATACTGTTCAGTTGTGCGTTTTTGGTGAAGCTTTTGAGTTTTTGACGTCGGCAGATATCAAACAGTAATCTTAGGATACAGTCAGCTTAAAATGACTCAGATGAGTGAATACAGTTCAGTTGTGCGTTTTTGGTGAAGCTTTTGAGTTTTTGACGTCGGCAGATATCAAACAGTAATCTTAGGATACAGTCAGCTTAAAATGACTGAATGTGAGTGAATACTGTTCAGTTGTGCGTTTTTGGTGAAGCTTTTGAGTTTTTGACGTCGGCAGATATCAAACAGTAATCTTAGGATACAGTCAGCTTAAAATGACTGAATGTGAGTGAATACAGTTCAGTTGTGCGTTTTTGGTGAAGCTTTTGAGTTTTTGACGTCGGCAGATATCAAACAGTAATCTTAGGATACAGTCAGCTTAAAATGACTCAGATGAGTGAATACAGTTCAGTTGTGCGTTTTTGGTGAAGCTTTTGAGTTTTTGACGTCGGCAGATATCAAACAGTAATCTTAGGATACAGTCATCTTAAAATGACTGAATGTGAGTGAATACTGTTCAGTTGTGCGTTTTTGGTGAAGCTTTTGAGTTTTTGACATCACAGATATCAAACAGTAATCTTAGGATACAGTCAGCTTAAAATGACTCAGATGAGTGAATACTGTTCAGTTGTGCGTTTTTGGTGAAGCTTTTGAGTTTTTGACGTCGGCAGATATCAAACAGTAATCTTAGGATACAGTCAGCTTAAAATGACTCAGATGAGTGAATACTGATCAGTTGTGCGTTTTTGGTGAAGCTTTTGAGTTTTTGACGTCGGCAGATATCAAACAGTAATCTTAGGATACAGTCAGCTTAAAATGACTGAATGTGAGTCAATACAGTTCAGTTGTGCGTTTTTGGTGAAGCTTTTGAGTTTTTGACGTCGGCAGATATCAAACAGTAATCTTAGGATACAGTCACCTTAAAATGACTCAGATGAGTGAATACAGTTCAGTTGTGCGGTTTTGGTGAAGCTTTTGAGTTTTTGACGTCGGCAGATATCAAACAGTAATCTTAGGATACAGTTATCTTAAAATGACTGAATGTGAGTGAATACTGTTCAGTGGTGCGTTTTTGGTGAAGCTTTTGATTTTTTGACATCACAGATATCAAACAGTAATCTTAGGATACAGTCAGCTTAAAATGACTGAATGTGAGTGAATACTGTTCAGTTGTGCGTTTTTGGTGAAGCTTTTGAGTTTTTGACATCACAGATATCAAACAGTAATCTTAGGATACAGTCAGCTTAAAATGACTCAGATGAGTGAATACAGTTCAGTTGTGCGTTTTTGGTGAAGCTTTTGAGTTTTTGACGTGGGCAGATATCAAACAGTAATCTTAGGATACAGTCAGCTTAAAATGACTCAGATGAGTGAATACAGTTCAGTTCTGCGTTTTTGGTGAAGCTTTTGAGTTTTTGACGTGGGCAGATATCAAACAGTAATCTTAGGATACAGTCAGCTTAAAATGACTCAGATGAGTGAATACAGTTCAGTTGTGCGTTTTTGGTGAAGCTTTTGAGTTTTTGACGTCGGCAGATATCAAACAGTAATCTTAGGATACAGTCATCTTAAAATGACTGAATGTGAGTGAATACTGTTCAGTTGTGCGTTTTTGGTGAAGCTTTTGATTTTTTGACATCACAGATATCAAACAGTAATCTTAGGATACAGTCAGCTTAAAATGACTCAGATGAGTGAATACTGTTCAGTTGTGCGTTTTTGGTGAAGCTTTTGAGTTTTTGACGTCGGCAGATATCAAACAGTAATCTTAGGATACAGTCAGCTTAAAATGACTGAATGTGAGTGAATACTGTTCAGTTGTGCGTTTTTGGTGAAGCTTTTGAGTTTTTGACGTCGGCAGATATCAAACAGTAATCTTAGGATACAGTCAGCTTAAAATGACTCAGATGAGTGAATACTGTTCAGTTGTGCGTTTTTGGTGAAGCTTTTGAGTTTTTGACGTCGGCAGATATCAAACAGTAATCTTAGGATACAGTCATCTTAAAATGACTGAATGTGAGTGAATACTGTTCAGTTGTGCGTTTTTGGTGAAGCTTTTGATTTTTTGACATCACAGATATCAAACAGTAATCTTAGGATACAGTCAGCTTAAAATGACTCAGATGAGTGAATACAGTTCAGTTGTGCGTTTTTGGTGAAGCTTTTGAGTTTTTGACGTCGGCAGATATCAAACAGTAATCTTAGGATACAGTCACCTTAAAATGACTCAGATGAGTGAATACAGTTCAGTTCTGCGTTTTTGGTGAAGCTTTTGAGTTTTTGACGTCGGCAGATATCAAACCGTAATCTTAGGATACAGTCAGCTTAAAATGACTCAGATGAGTGAATACAGTTCAGTTGTGCGTTTTTGGTGAAGCTTTTGAGTTTTTGACGTCGGCAGATATCAAACAGTAATCTTAGGATACAGTCAGCTTAAAATGACTCAGATGAGTGACTACTGTTCAGTTGTGCGTTTTTGGTGAAGCTTTTGAGTTTTTGACGTCGGCAGATATCAAACAGTAATCTTAGGATACAGTCAGCTTAAAATGACTGAATGTGAGTGAATACTGTTCAGTTGTGCGTTTTTGGTGAAGCTTTTGAGTTTTTGACGTCGGCAGATATCAAACAGTAATCTTAGGATAAAGTCATCTTAAAATGACTCAGATGAGTGAATACTGTTCAGTTGTGCGTTTTTGGTGAAGCTTTTGAGTTTTTGACGTCGGCAGATATCAAACAGTAATCTTAGGATACAGTCAGCTTAAAATGACTCAGATGAGTGAATACAGTTCAGTTGTGCGTTTTTGGTGAAGCTTTTGAGTTTTTGACGTCGGCAGATATCAAACAGTAATCTTAGGATACAGTCAGCTTAAAATGACTGAATGTGAGTGAATACTGTTCAGTTGTGCGTTTTTGGTGAAGCTTTTGAGTTTTTGACATCACAGATATCAAACAGTAATCTTAGGATACAGTCAGCTTAAAATGACTCAGATGAGTGAATACTGTTCAGTTGTGCGTTTTTGGTGAAGCTTTTGAGTTTTTGACGTCGGCAGATATCAAACAGTAATCTTAGGATACAGTCAGCTTAAAATGACTCAGATGAGTGAATACTGATCAGTTGTGCGTTTTTGGTGAAGCTTTTGAGTTTTTGACGTCGGCAGATATCAAACAGTAATCTTAGGATACAGTCAGCTTAAAATGACTGAATGTGAGTGAATACAGTTCAGTTGTGCGTTTTTGGTGAAGCTTTTGAGTTTTTGACGTCGGCAGATATCAAACAGTAATCTTAGGATACAGTCATCTTAAAATGACTGAATGTGAGTGAATACTGTTCAGTTCTGCGTTTTTGGTGAAGCTTTTGAGTTTTTGACGTCGGCAGATATCAAACAGTAATCTTAGGATACAGTCAGCTTAAAATGACTCAGATGAGTGAATACAGTTCAGTTGTGCGGTTTTGGTGAAGCTTTTGAGTTTTTGACGTCGGCAGATATCAAACAGTAATCTTAGGATACAGTCATCTTAAAATGACTGAATGTGAGTGAATACTGTTCAGTGGTGCGTTTTTGGTGAAGCTTTTGATTTTTTGACATCACAGATATCAAACAGTAATCTTAGGATACAGTCAGCTTAAAATGACTGAATGTGAGTGAATACTGTTCAGTTGTGCGTTTTTGGTGAAGCTTTTGAGTTTTTGACATCACAGATATCAAACAGTAATCTTAGGATACAGTCAGCTTAAAATGACTGAATGTGAGTGAATACTGTTCAGTTGTGCGTTTTTGGTGAAGCTTTTGAGTTTTTGACGTCGGCAGATATCAAACAGTAATCTTAGGATACAGTCATCTTAAAATGACTGAATGTGAGTGAATACTGTTCAGTTGTGCGTTTTTGGTGAAGCGTATGAGTTTTTGACGTCGGCAGATATCAAACAGTAATCTTAGGATACAGTCAGCTTAAAATGACTCAGATGAGTGAATACAGTTCAGTTGTGCGTTTTTGGTGAAGCTTTTGATTTTTTGACATGACAAATATCAAACAGTAATCTTAGGATACAGTCAGCTTAAAATGACTGAATGTGAGTGAATACTGTTCAGTTGTGCGTTTTTGGTGAAGCTTTTGAGTTTTTGACGTCGGCAGATATCAAACAGTAATCTTAGGATACAGTCAGCTTAAAATGACTCAGATGAGTGAATACTGTTCAGTTGTGCGTTTTTGGTGAAGCTTTTGAGTTTTTGACGTCGGCAGATATCAAACAGTAATCTTAGGATACAGTCACCTTAAAATGACTCAGATGAGTGAATACAGTTCAGTTCTGCGTTTTTGGTGAAGCTTTTGAGTTTTTGACGTCGGCAGATATCAAACAGTAATCTTAGGATACAGTCAGCTTAAAATGACTCAGATGAGTGACTACTGTTCAGTTGTGCGTTTTTGGTGAAGCTTTTGAGTTTTTGACGTCGGCA
Organism: Trachinotus anak; assembly: GCF_046630095.1. Classification (NCBI taxonomy): domain Eukaryota; kingdom Metazoa; phylum Chordata; class Actinopteri; order Carangiformes; family Carangidae; genus Trachinotus; species Trachinotus anak. Next base: position 364,335 of record NW_027273868.1, read on the forward strand.
GATATCAAACAGTAATCTTAGGATACAGTCAGCTTAAAATGACTGAATGTGAGTGAATACTGTTCAGTTGTGCGTTTTTGGTGAAGCGTATGAGTTTTTGACGTCGGCAGATATCAAACAGTAATCTTAGGATACAGTCAGCTTAAAATGACTCAGATGAGTGAATACAGTTCAGTTGTGCGTTTTTGGTGAAGCTTTTGATTTTTTGACATCACAAATATCAAACAGTAATCTTAGGATACAGTCAGCTTAAAATGACTGAATGTGAGTGAATACTGTTCAGTTGTGCGTTTTTGGTGAAGCTTTTGAGTTTTTGACATCACAGATATCAAACAGTAATCTTAGGATACAGTCAGCTTAAAATGACTCAGATGAGTGAATACAGTTCAGTGGTGCGTTTTTGGTGAAGCTTTTGAGTTTTTGACGTCGGCAGATATCAAACAGTAATCTTAGGATAAAGTCATCTTAAAATGACTCAGATGAGTGAATACTGTTCAGTTGTGCGTTTTTGGTGAAGCTTTTGAGTTTTTGACGTCGGCAGATATCAAACAGTAATCTTAGGATACAGTCAGCTTAAAATGACTCAGATGAGTGAATACAGTTCAGTTGTGCGTTTTTGGTGAAGCTTTTGAGTTTTTGACGTCGGCAGATATCAAACAGTAATCTTAGGATACAGTCAGCTTAAAATGACTGAATGTGAGTGAATACTGTTCAGTTGTGCGTTTTTGGTGAAGCTTTTGAGTTTTTGACATCACAGATATCAAACAGTAATCTTAGGATACAGTCAGCTTAAAATGACTCAGATGAGTGAATACTGTTCAGTTGTGCGTTTTTGGTGAAGCTTTTGAGTTTTTGACGTCGGCAGATATCAAACAGTAATCTTAGGATACAGTCATCTTAAAATGACTGAATGTGAGTGAATACTGTTCAGTTCTGCGTTTTTGGTGAAGCGTATGAGTTTTTGACGTCGGCAGATATCAAACAGTAATCTTAGGATACAGTCAGCTTAAAATGACTGAATGTGAGTGAATACAGTTCAGTTGTGCGTTTTTGGTGAAGCTTTTGAGTTTTTGACGTCGGCAGATATCAAACAGTAATCTTAGGATACAGTCATCTTAAAATGACTGAATGTGAGTGAATACTGTTCAGTTGTGCGTTTTTGGTGAAGCTTTTGAGTTTTTGACGTCGGCAGATATCAAACAGTAATCTTAGGATACAGTCAGCTTAAAATGACTCAGATGAGTGAATACTGATCAGTTGTGCGTTTTTGGTGAAGCTTTTGAGTTTTTGACGTCGGCAGATATCAAACAGTAATCTTAGGATACAGTCAGCTTAAAATGACTGAATGTGAGTGAATACAGTTCAGTTGTGCGTTTTTGGTGAAGCTTTTGAGTTTTTGACGTCGGCAGATATCAAACAGTAATCTTAGGATAAAGTCATCTTAAAATGACTCAGATGAGTGAATACTGTTCAGTTGTGCGTTTTTGGTGAAGCTTTTGAGTTTTTGACGTCGGCAGATATCAAACAGTAATCTTAGGATACAGTCAGCTTAAAATGACTCAGATGAGTGAATACAGTTCAGTTGTGCGTTTTTGGTGAAGCTTTTGAGTTTTTGACGTCGGCAGATATCAAACAGTAATCTTAGGATACAGTCAGCTTAAAATGACTGAATGTGAGTGAATACTGTTCAGTTGTGCGTTTTTGGTGAAGCTTTTGAGTTTTTGACATCACAGATATCAAACAGCAATCTTAGGATACAGTCAGCTTAAAATGACTCAGATGAGTGAATACAGTTCAGTTGTGCGTTTTTGGTGAAGCTTTTGAGTTTTTGACGTCGGCAGATATCAAACAGTAATCTTAGGATACAGTCAGCTTAAAATGACTCAGATGAGTGAATACAGTTCAGTTGTGCGTTTTTGGTGAAGCTTTTGAGTTTTTGACGTCGGCAGATATCAAACAGTAATCTTAGGATACAGTCAGCTTAAAATGACTGAATGTGAGTGAATACTGTTCAGTTGTGCGTTTTTGGTGAAGCGTATGAGTTTTTGACGTCGGCAGATATCAAACAGTAATCTTAGGATACAGTCAGCTTAAAATGACTCAGATGAGTGAATACAGTTCAGTTGTGCGGTTTTGGTGAAGCTTTTGAGTTTTTGACGTCGGCAGATATCAAACAGTAATCTTAGGATACAGTCAGCTTAAAATGACTGAATGTGAGTGAATACTGTTCAGTGGTGCGTTTTTGGTGAAGCTTTTGATTTTTTGACATCACAGATATCAAACAGTAATCTTAGGATACAGTCAGCTTAAAATGACTGAATGTGAGTGAATACTGTTCAGTTGTGCGTTTTTGGTGAAGCTTTTGAGTTTTTGACATCACAGATATCAAACAGTAATCTTAGGATACAGTCAACTTAAAATGACTCAGATGAGTGAATACAGTTCAGTTCTGCGTTTTTGGTGAAGCTTTTGAGTTTTTGACGTCGGCAGATATCAAACAGTAATCTTAGGATACAGTCATCTTAAAATGACTCAGATGAGTGAATACTGTTCAGTTGTGCGTTTTTGGTGAAGCTTTTGAGTTTTTGACGTCGGCAGATATCAAACAGTAATCTTAGGATACAGTCATCTTAAAATGACTCAGATGAGTGAATACTGTTCAGTTGTGCGTTTTTGGTGAAGCTTTTGAGTTTTTGACGTCGGCAGATATCAAACAGTAATCTTAGGATACAGTCAGCTTAAAATGACTCAGATGAGTGAATACAGTTCAGTTGTGCGTTTTTGGTGAAGCTTTTGAGTTTTTGACGTCGGCAGATATCAAACAGTAATCTTAGGATACAGTCATCTTAAAATGACTGAATGTGAGTGAATACTGTTCAGTTGTGCGTTTTTGGTGAAGCTTTTGGTTTTTTGACATCACAGATATCAAACAGTAATCTTAGGATACAGTCAGCTTAAAATGACTGAATGTGAGTGAATACTGTTCAGTTGTGCGTTTTTGGTGAAGCTTTTGAGTTTTTGATGTCGGCAGATATCAAACAGTAATCTTAGGATACAGTCAGCTTAAAATGACTCAGATGAGTGACTACTGTTCAGTTGTGCGTTTTTGGTGAAGCTTTTGAGTTTTTGACGTCGGCAGATATCAAACAGTAATCTTAGGATACAGTCAGCTTAAAATGACTCAGATGAGTGAATACAGTTCAGTTGTGCGTTTTTGGTGAAGCTTTTGAGTTTTTGACGTCGGCAGATATCAAACAGTAATCTTAGGATACAGTCAGCTTAAAATGACTCAGATGAGTGAATACTGTTCAGTTGTGCGTTTTTGGTGAAGCTTTTGAGTTTTTGACGTCGGCAGATATCAAACAGTAATCTTAGGATACAGTCATCTTAAAATGACTGAATGTGAGTGAATACTGTTCAGTGGTGCGTTTTTGGTGAAGCTTTTGATTTTTTGACATCACAGATATCAAACAGTAATCTTAGGATACAGTCAGCTTAAAATGACTGAATGTGAGTGAATACTGTTCAGTTGTGCGTTTTTGGTGAAGCTTTTGAGTTTTTGATGTCGGCAGATATCAAACAGTAATCTTAGGATACAGTCATCTTAAAATGACTGAATGTGAGTGAATACTGTTCAGTTGTGCGTTTTTGGTGAAGCGTATGAGTTTTTGACGTCGGCAGATATCAAACAGTAATCTTAGGATACAGTCAGCTTAAAATGACTCAGATGAGTGAATACAGTTCAGTTGTGCGGTTTTGGTGAAGCTTTTGAGTTTTTGACGTCGGCAGATATCAAACAGTAATCTTAGGATACAGTCAGCTTAAAATGACTGAATGTGAGTGAATACTGTTCAGTGGTGCGTTTTTGGTGAAGCTTTTGATTTTTTGACATCACAGATATCAAACAGTAATCTTAGGATACAGTCAGCTTAAAATGACTGAATGTGAGTGAATACTGTTCAGTTGTGCGTTTTTGGTGAAGCTTTTGAGTTTTTGACATCACAGATATCAAACAGTAATCTTAGGATACAGTCAACTTAAAATGACTCAGATGAGTGAATACAGTTCAGTTCTGCGTTTTTGGTGAAGCTTTTGAGTTTTTGACGTCGGCAGATATCAAACAGTAATCTTAGGATACAGTCATCTTAAAATGACTCAGATGAGTGAATACTGTTCAGTTGTGCGTTTTTGGTGAAGCTTTTGAGTTTTTGACGTCGGCAGATATCAAACAGTAATCTTAGGATACAGTCATCTTAAAATGACTCAGATGAGTGAATACTGTTCAGTTGTGCGTTTTTGGTGAAGCTTTTGAGTTTTTGACGTCGGCAGATATCAAACAGTAATCTTAGGATACAGTCAGCTTAAAATGACTCAGATGAGTGAATACAGTTCAGTTGTGCGTTTTTGGTGAAGCTTTTGAGTTTTTGACGTCGGCAGATATCAAACAGTAATCTTAGGATACAGTCATCTTAAAATGACTGAATGTGAGTGAATACTGTTCAGTTGTGCGTTTTTGGTGAAGCTTTTGGTTTTTTGACATCACAGATATCAAACAGTAATCTTAGGATACAGTCAGCTTAAAATGACTGAATGTGAGTGAATACTGTTCAGTTGTGCGTTTTTGGTGAAGCTTTTGAGTTTTTGATGTCGGCAGATATCAAACAGTAATCTTAGGATACAGTCAGCTTAAAATGACTCAGATGAGTGACTACTGTTCAGTTGTGCGTTTTTGGTGAAGCTTTTGAGTTTTTGACGTCGGCAGATATCAAACAGTAATCTTAGGATACAGTCAGCTTAAAATGACTCAGATGAGTGAATACAGTTCAGTTGTGCGTTTTTGGTGAAGCTTTTGAGTTTTTGACGTCGGCAGATATCAAACAGTAATCTTAGGATACAGTCAGCTTAAAATGACTCAGATGAGTGAATACTGTTCAGTTGTGCGTTTTTGGTGAAGCTTTTGAGTTTTTGACGTCGGCAGATATCAAACAGTAATCTTAGGATACAGTCATCTTAAAATGACTGAATGTGAGTGAATACTGTTCAGTGGTGCGTTTTTGGTGAAGCTTTTGATTTTTTGACATCACAGATATCAAACAGTAATCTTAGGATACAGTCAGCTTAAAATGACTGAATGTGAGTGAATACTGTTCAGTTGTGCGTTTTTGGTGAAGCTTTTGAGTTTTTGATGTCGGCAGATATCAAACAGTAATCTTAGGATACAGTCAGCTTAAAATGACTCAGATGAGTGACTACTGTTCAGTTGTGCGTTTTTGGTGAAGCTTTTGAGTTTTTGACGTCGGCAGATATCAAACAGTAATCTTAGGATACAGTCAGCTTAAAATGACTGAATGTGAGTGAATACAGTTCAGTTGTGCGTTTTTGGTGAAGCGTATGAGTTTTTGACGTCGGCAGATATCAAACAGTAATCTTAGGATACAGTCAGCTTAAAATGACTCAGATGAGTGAATACAGTTCAGTTGTGCGTTTTTGGTGAAGCTTTTGAGTTTTTGATGTCGGCAGATATCAAACAGTAATCTTAGGATACAGTCATCTTAAAATGACTGAATGTGAGTGAATACTGTTCAGTTGTGCGTTTTTGGTGAAGCTTTTGATTTTTTGACATCACAGATATCAAACAGTAATCTTAGGATACAGTCAGCTTAAAATGACTGAATGTGAGTGAATACTGTTCAGTTGTGCGTTTTTGGTGAAGCTTTTGAGTTTTTGATGTCGGCAGATATCAAACAGTAATCTTAGGATACAGTCAGCTTAAAATGACTCAGATGAGTGACTACTGTTCAGTTGTGCGTTTTTGGTGAAGCTTTTGAGTTTTTGACGTCGGCAGATATCAAACAGTAATCTTAGGATACAGTCAGCTTAAAATGACTGAATGTGAGTGAATACTGTTCAGTTGTGCGTTTTTGGTGAAGCGTATGAGTTTTTGACGTCGGCAGATATCAAACAGTAATCTTAGGATACAGTCAGCTTAAAATGACTCAGATGAGTGAATACAGTTCAGTTGTGCGTTTTTGGTGAAGCTTTTGATTTTTTGACATCACAAATATCAAACAGTAATCTTAGGATACAGTCAGCTTAAAATGACTGAATGTGAGTGAATACTGTTCAGTTGTGCGTTTTTGGTGAAGCTTTTGAGTTTTTGACATCACAGATATCAAACAGTAATCTTAGGATAAAGTCATCTTAAAATGACTCAGATGAGTGAATACTGTTCAGTTGTGCGTTTTTGGTGAAGCTTTTGAGTTTTTGACGTCGGCAGATATCAAACAGTAATCTTAGGATACAGTCAGCTTAAAATGACTGAATGTGAGTGAATACTGTTCAGTTGTGCGTTTTTGGTGAAGCTTTTGAGTTTTTGACATCACAGATATCAAACAGTAATCTTAGGATAAAGTCATCTTAAAATGACTCAGATGAGTGAATACTGTTCAGTTGTGCGTTTTTGGTGAAGCTTTTGAGTTTTTGACGTCGGCAGATATCAAACAGTAATCTTAGGATACAGTCAGCTTAAAATGACTGAATGTGAGTGAATACTGTTCAGTTGTGCGTTTTTGGTGAAGCTTTTGAGTTTTTGACATCACAGATATCAAACAGTAATCTTAGGATACAGTCAGCTTAAAATGACTCAGATGAGTGAATACTGTTCAGTTGTGCGTTTTTGGTGAAGCTTTTGAGTTTTTGACGTCGGCAGATATCAAACATTAATCTTAGGATACAGTCAGCTTAAAATGACTCAGATGAGTGAATACAGTTCAGTTGTGCGTTTTTGGTGAAGCTTTTGAGTTTTTGACGTCGGCAGATATCAAACAGTAATCTTAGGATACAGTCAGCTTAAAATGACTCAGATGAGTGAATACAGTTCAGTTGTGCGTTTTTGGTGAAGCTTTTGAGTTTTTGACGTCGGCAGATATCAAACAGTAATCTTAGGATACAGTCAGCTTAAAATGACTGAATGTGAGTGAATACTGTTCAGTTGTGCGTTTTTGGTGAAGCTTTTGAGTTTTTGACATCACAGATATCAAACAGTAATCTTAGGATAAAGTCATCTTAAAATGACTCAGATGAGTGAATACTGTTCAGTTGTGCGTTTTTGGTGAAGCTTTTGAGTTTTTGACGTCGGCAGATATCAAACAGTAATCTTAGGATACAGTCAGCTTAAAATGACTCAGATGAGTGAATACAGTTCAGTTGTGCGTTTTTGGTGAAGCTTTTGAGTTTTTGACGTCGGCAGATATCAAACAGTAATCTTAGGATACAGTCAGCTTAAAATGACTGAATGTGAGTGAATACTGTTCAGTTGTGCGTTTTTGGTGAAGCTTTTGAGTTTTTGACATCACAGATATCAAACAGTAATCTTAGGATACAGTCAGCTTAAAATGACTGAATGTGAGTGAATACTGTTCAGTTGTGCGTTTTTGGTGAAGCTTTTGAGTATTTGATGTCGGCAGATATCAAACAGTAATCTTAGGATACAGTCATCTTAAAATGACTCAGATGAGTGAATACTGTTCAGTTGTGCGTTTTTGGTGAAGCTTTTGAGTTTTTGATGTCGGCAGATATCAAACAGTAATCTTAGGATACAGTCAGCTTAAAATGACTGAATGTGAGTGAATACTGTTCAGTTGTGCGTTTTTGGTGAAGCTTTTGAGTTTTTGACGTCGGCAGATATCAAACAGTAATCTTAGGATACAGTCAGCTTAAAATGACTGAATGTGAGTGAATACTGTTCAGTTGTGCGTTTTTGGTGAAGCTTTTGAGTTTTTGATGTCCGCAGATATCAAACAGTAATCTTAGGATACAGTCAGCTTAAAATGACTCAGATGAGTGAATACTGTTCAGTTGTGCGTTTTTGGTGAAGCTTTTGAGTTTTTGACGTCGGCAGATATCAAACAGTAATCTTAGGATACAGTCACCTTAAAATGACTCAGATGAGTGAATACAGTTCAGTTGTGCGTTTTTGGTGAAGCTTTTGAGTTTTTGACGTCGGCAGATATCAAACAGTAATCTTAGGATACAGTCATCTTAAAATGACTCAGATGAGTGAATACTGTTCAGTTGTGCGTTTTTGGTGAAGCTTTTGAGTTTTTGACGTCGGCAGATATCAAACAGTAATCTTAGGATACAGTCAGCTTAAAATGACTGAATGTGAGTGAATACTGTTCAGTTGTGCGTTTTTGGTGAAGCTTTTGAGTTTTTGACGTCGGCAGATATCAAACAGTAATCTTAGGATACAGTCAGCTTAAAATGACTCAGATGAGTGAATACAGTTCAGTTGTGCGTTTTTGGTGAAGCTTTTGATTTTTTGACATCACAAATATCAAACAGTAATCTTAGGATACAGTCAGCTTAAAATGACTGAATGTGAGTGAATACTGTTCAGTTGTGCGTTTTTGGTGAAGCTTTTGAGTTTTTGACATCACAGATATCAAACAGTAATCTTAGGATACAGTCAGCTTAAAATGACTCAGATGAGTGAATACAGTTCAGTTGTGCGTTTTTGGTGAAGCTTTTGAGTTTTTGATGTCGGCAGATATCAAACAGTAATCTTAGGATACAGTCATCTTAAAATGACTCAGATGAGTGAATACTGTTCAGTTGTGCGTTTTTGGTGAAGCTTTTGAGTTTTTGACGTCGGCAGATATCAAACAGTAATCTTAGGATACAGTCATCTTAAAATGACTGAATGTGAGTGAATACTGTTCAGTGGTGCGTTTTTGGTGAAGCTTTTGATTTTTTGACATCACAGATATCAAACAGTAATCTTAGGATACAGTCAGCTTAAAATGACTGAATGTGAGTGAATACTGTTCAGTTGTGCGTTTTTGGTGAAGCTTTTGAGTTTTTGATGTCGGCAGATATCAAACAGTAATCTTAGGATACAGTCAGCTTAAAATGACTCAGATGAGTGACTACTGTTCAGTTGTGCGTTTTTGGTGAAGCTTTTGAGTTTTTGACGTCGGCAGATATCAAACAGTAATCTTAGGATACAGTCAGCTTAAAATGACTGAATGTGAGTGAATACTGTTCAGTTGTGCGTTTTTGGTGAAGCGTATGAGTTTTTGACATCACAGATATCAAACAGTAATCTTAGGATACAGTCAGCTTAAAATGACTCAGATGAGTGAATACAGTTCAGTTGTGCGTTTTTGGTGAAGCTTTTGATTTTTTGACATCACAAATATCAAACAGTAATCTTAGGATACAGTCAGCTTAAAATGACTCAGATGAGTGAATACAGTTCAGTTGTGCGTTTTTGGTGAAGCTTTTGATTTTTTGACATCACAAATATCAAACAGTAATCTTAGGATACAGTCAGCTTAAAATGACTGAATGTGAGTGAATACTGTTCAGTTGTGCGTTTTTGGTGAAGCTTTTGAGTTTTTGACATCACAGATATCAAACAGTAATCTTAGGATAAAGTCATCTTAAAATGACTCAGATGAGTGAATACTGTTCAGTTGTGCGTTTTTGGTGAAGCTTTTGAGTTTTTGACGTCGGCAGATATCAAACAGTAATCTTAGGATACAGTCAGCTTAAAATGACTGAATGTGAGTGAATACTGTTCAGTTGTGCGTTTTTGGTGAAGCTTTTGAGTTTTTGACATCACAGATATCAAACAGTAATCTTAGGATACAGTCACCTTAAAATGACTCAGATGAGTGAATACTGTTCAGTTGTGCGTTTTTGGTGAAGCTTTTGAGTTTTTGACGTCGGCAGATATCAAACATTAATCTTAGGATACAGTCAGCTTAAAATGACTCAGATGAGTGAATACAGTTCAGTTGTGCGTTTTTGGTGAAGCTTTTGAGTTTTTGACGTCGGCAGATATCAAACAGTAATCTTAGGATACAGTCAGCTTAAAATGACTCAGATGAGTGAATACAGTTCAGTTGTGCGTTTTTGGTGAAGCTTTTGAGTTTTTGACGTCGGCAGATATCAAACAGTAATCTTAGGATACAGTCATCTTAAAATGACTGAATGTGAGTGAATACTGTTCAGTTGTGCGTTTTTGGTGAAGCTTTTGAGTTTTTGACATCACAGATATCAAACAGTAATCTTAGGATAAAGTCATCTTAAAATGACTCAGATGAGTGAATACTGTTCAGTTGTGCGTTTTTGGTGAAGCTTTTGAGTTTTTGACGTCGGCAGATATCAAACAGTAATCTTAGGATACAGTCAGCTTAAAATGACTGAATGTGAGTGAATACTGTTCAGTTGTGCGTTTTTGGTGAAGCTTTTGAGTTTTTGACGTCGGCAGATATCAAACAGTAATCTTAGGATACAGTCAGCTTAAAATGACTCAGATGAGTGAATACTGTTCAGTTGTGCGTTTTTGGTGAAGCTTTTGAGTTTTTGACGTCGGCAGATATCAAACAGTAATCTTAGGATACAGTCAGCTTAAAATGACTGAATGTGAGTGAATACTGTTCAGTTGTGCGTTTTTGGTGAAGCTTTTGAGTTTTTGACGTCGGCAGATATCAAACAGTAATCTTAGGATACAGTCAGCTTAAAATGACTGAATGTGAGTGAATACTGTTCAGTTGTGCGTTTTTGGTGAAGCTTTTGAGTTTTTGACATCACAGATATCAAACAGTAATCTTAGGATACAGTCAGCTTAAAATGACTGAATGTGAGTGAATACTGTTCAGTTGTGCGTTTTTGGTGAAGCTTTTGAGTTTTTGACGTCGGCAGATATCAAACAGTAATCTTAGGATACAGTCAGCTTAAAATGACTGAATGTGAGTGAATACTGTTCAGTTGTGCGTTTTTGGTGAAGCGTATGAGTTTTTGACGTCGGCAGATATCAAACAGTAATCTTAGGATACAGTCAGCTTAAAATGACTCAGATGAGTGAATACAGTTCAGTGGTGCGTTTTTGGTGAAGCTTTTGAGTTTTTGACGTCGGCAGATATCAAACAGTAATCTTAGGATACAGTCAGCTTAAAATGACTGAATGTGAGTGAATACTGTTCAGTTGTGCGTTTTTGGTGAAGCTTTTGAGTTTTTGACATCACAGATATCAAACAGTAATCTTAGGATACAGTCAGCTTAAAATGACTCAGATGAGTGAATACTGATCAGTTGTGCGTTTTTGGTGAAGCTTTTGAGTTTTTGACGTCGGCAGATATCAAACAGTAATCTTAGGATACAGTCAGCTTAAAATGACTGAATGTGAGTGAATACAGTTCAGTTGTGCGTTTTTGGTGAAGCTTTTGAGTTTTTGACGTCGGCAGATATCAAACAGTAATCTTAGGATACAGTCACCTTAAAATGACTCAGATGAGTGAATACAGTTCAGTTCTGCGTTTTTGGTGAAGCTTTTGAGTTTTTGACGTCGGCAGATATCAAACAGTAATCTTAGGATACAGTCATCTTAAAATGACTGAATGTGAGTGAATACTGTTCAGTTCTGCGTTTTTGGTGAAGCGTATGAGTTTTTGACGTCGGCAGATATCAAACAGTAATCTTAGGATACAGTCAGCTTAAAATGACTCAGATGAGTGAATACAGTTCAGTTGTGCGGTTTTGGTGAAGCTTTTGAGTTTTTGACGTCGGCAGATATCAAACAGTAATCTTAGGATACAGTCATCTTAAAATGACTGAATGTGAGTGAATACTGTTCAGTGGTGCGTTTTTGGTGAAGCTTTTGATTTTTTGACATCACAGATATCAAACAGTAATCTTAGGATACAGTCAGCTTAAAATGACTGAATGTGAGTGAATACTGTTCAGTTGTGCGTTTTTGGTGAAGCTTTTGAGTTTTTGACATCACAGATATCAAACAGTAATCTTAGGATACAGTCAGCTTAAAATGACTCAGATGAGTGAATACAGTTCAGTTGTGCGTTTTTGGTGAAGCTTTTGAGTTTTTGACGTCGGCAGATATCAAACAGTAATCTTAGGATACAGTCAGCTTAAAATGACTCAGATGAGTGAATACTGTTCAGTTGTGCGTTTTTGGTGAAGCTTTTGAGTTTTTGACGTCGGCAGATATCAAACAGTAATCTTAGGATACAGTCAGCTTAAAATGACTCAGATGAGAGAATACTGTTCAGTTGTGCGTTTTTGGTGAAGCTTTTGAGTTTTTGACATCGGCAGATATCAAACAGTAATCTTAGGATACAGTCAGCTTAAAATGACTCAGATGAGTGAATACAGTTCAGTTGTGCGTTTTTGGTGAAGCTTTTGAGTTTTTGACGTCGGCAGATATCAAACAGTAATCTTAGGATACAGTCAGCTTAAAATGACTGAATGTGAGTGAATACAGTTCAGTTGTGCGTTTTTGGTGAAGCTTTTGAGTTTTTGACGTCGGCAGATATCAAACAGTAATCTTAGGATACAGTCAGCTTAAAATGACTGAATGTGAGTGAATACTGTTCAGTTGTGCGTTTTTGGTGAAGCGTATGAGTTTTTGACGTCGGCAGATATCAAACAGTAATCTTAGGATACAGTCAGCTTAAAATGACTCAGATGAGTGAATACAGTTCAGTTGTGCGTTTTTGGTGAAGCTTTTGAGTTTTTGACGTCGGCAGATATCAAACAGTAATCTTAGGATACAGTCAGCTTAAAATGACTGAATGTGAGTGAATACTGTTCAGTTGTGCGTTTTTGGTGAAGCTTTTGAGTTTTTGACATCACAGATATCAAACAGTAATCTTAGGATACAGTCAGCTTAAAATGACTCAGATGAGTGAATACAGTTCAGTTCTGCGTTTTTGGTGAAGCTTTTGAGTTTTTGACGTCGGCAGATATCAAACAGTAATCTTAGGATACAGTCAGCTTAAAATGACTCAGATGAGTGAATACAGTTCAGTTGTGCGTTTTTGGTGAAGCTTTTGAGTTTTTGACGTCGGCAGATAGCAAACAGTAATCTTAGGATACAGTCAGCTTAAAATGACTGAATGTGAGTGAATACTGTTCAGTTGTGCGTTTTTGGTGAAGCTTTTGAGTTTTTGACATCACAGATATCAAACAGTAATCTTAGGATACAGTCAGCTTAAAATGACTCAGATGAGTGAATACAGTTCAGTTGTGCGTTTTTGGTGAAGCTTTTGAGTTTTTGACGTCGGCAGATATCAAACAGTAATCTTAGGATACAGTCAGCTTAAAATGACTCAGATGAGTGAATACTGTTCAGTTGTGCGTTTTTGGTGAAGCTTTTGAGTTTTTGACGTCGGCAGATATCAAACAGTAATCTTAGGGATACAGTCAGCTTAAAATGACTCAGATGAGTGAATACAGTTCAGTTGTGCGTTTTTGGTGAAGCTTTTGAGTTTTTGACGTCGGCAGATATCAAACAGTAATCTTAGGATACAGTCAGCTTAAAATGACTGAATGTGAGTGAATACTGTTCAGTTGTGCGTTTTTGGTGAAGCTTTTGAGTTTTTGACATCACAGATATCAAACAGTAATCTTAGGATACAGTCAGCTTAAAATGACTGAATGTGAGTGAATACTGTTCAGTTGTGCGTTTTTGGTGAAGCTTTTGAGTTTTTGACGTCGGCAGATATCAAACAGTAATCTTAGGATACAGTCATCTTAAAATGACTGAATGTGAGTGAATACAGTTCAGTTGTGCGTTTTTGATGAAGCTTTTGAGTTTTTGACGTCGGCAGATATCAAACAGTAATCTTAGGATACAGTCGTCTTAAAATGACTCAGATGAGTGAATACAGTTCAGTTGTGCGTTTTTGGTGAAGCTTTTGAGTTTTTGATGTCGGCAGATATCAAACAGTAATCTTAGGATACAGTCATCTTAAAATGACTCAGATGAGTGAATACTGTTCAGTTGTGCGTTTTTGGTGAAGCTTTTGAGTTTTTGACGTCGGCAGATATCAAACAGTAATCTTAGGATACAGTCAGCTTAAAATGACTCAGATGAGTGAATACAGTTCAGTTGTGCGTTTTTGGTGAAGCTTTTGAGTTTTTGACGTCGGCAGATATCAAACAGTAATCTTAGGATACAGTCACCTTAAAATGACTCAGATGAGTGAATACAGTTCAGTTGTGCGTTTTTGGTGAAGCTTTTGAGTTTTTGACGTCGGCAGATATCAAACAGTAATCTTAGGATACAGTCAGTTTAAAATGACTCAGATGAGTGAATACAGTTCAGTTGTGCGTTTTTGGTGAAGCTTTTGAGTTTTTGACGTCGGCAGATATCAAACAGTAATCTTAGGATACAGTCATCTTAAAATGACTGAATGTGAGTGAATACTGTTCAGTGGTGCGTTTTTGGTGAAGCTTTTGATTTTTTGACATCACAGATATCAAACAGTAATCTTAGGATACAGTCAGCTTAAAATGACTGAATGTGAGTGAATACTGTTCAGTTGTGCGTTTTTGGTGAAGCTTTTGAGTTTTTGATGTCGGCAGATATCAAACAGTAATCTTAGGATACAGTCAGCTTAAAATGACTCAGATGAGTGAATACTGTTCAGTTGTGCGTTTTTGGTGAAGCTTTTGAGTTTTTGACGTCGGCAGATATCAAACAGTAATCTTAGGATACAGTCAGCTTAAAATGACTCAGATGAGTGAATACAGTTCAGTTGTGCGTTTTTGGTGAAGCTTTTGATTTTTTGACATCACAAATATCAAACAGTAATCTTAGGATACAGTCAGCTTAAAATGACTGAATGTGAGTGAATACTGTTCAGTTGTGCGTTTTTGGTGAAGCTTTTGAGTTTTTGACATCACAGATATCAAACAGTAATCTTAGGATACAGTCAGCTTAAAATGACTCAGATGAGTGAATACTGTTCAGTTGTGCGTTTTTGGTGAAGCTTTTGAGTTTTTGACGTCGGCAGATATCAAACAGTAATCTTAGGATACAGTCAGCTTAAAATGACTCAGATGAGTGAATACAGTTCAGTTGTGCGTTTTTGGTGAAGCTTTTGAGTTTTTGACATCGGCAGATATCAAACAGTAATCTTAGGATACAGTCAGCTTAAAATGACTGAATGTGAGTGAATACTGTTCAGTTGTGCGTTTTTGGTGAAGCTTTTGAGTTTTTGACATCACAGATATCAAACAGTAATCTTAGGATACAGTCAGCTTAAAATGATTCAGATGAGTGAATACAGTTCAGTTGTGCGTTTTTGGTGAAGCTTTTGAGTTTTTGACGTCGGCAGATATCAAACAGTAATCTTAGGATACAGTCATCTTAAAATGACTGAATGTGAGTGAATACTTTTCAGTGGTGCGTTTTTGGTGAAGCTTTTGATTTTTTGACATCACAGATATCAAACAGTAATCTTAGGATACAGTCAGCTTAAAATGACTGAATGTGAGTGAATACTGTTCAGTTGTGCGTTTTTGGTGAAGCTTTTGAGTTTTTGATGTCGGCAGATATCAAACAGTAATCTTAGGATACAGTCAGCTTAAAATGACTTTAATGAGAGAATACTGTTCAGTTGTGCGTTTTTGGTGAAGCTTTTGAGTTTTTGACGTCGGCAGATATCAAACAGTAATCTTAGGATACAGTCAGCTTAAAATGAGTCAGATGAGTGAATACAGTTCAGTTGTGCGTTTTTGGTGAAGCTTTTGAGTTTTTGACGTCGGCAGATATCAAACAGTAATCTTAGGATACAGTCAGCTTAAAATGAGTCAGATGAGTGAATACAGTTCAGTTGTGCGTTTTTGGTGAAGCTTTTGAGTTTTTGACATCACAGATATCAAACAGTAATCTTAGGATACAGTCAGCTTAAAATGACTGAATGTGAGTGAATACTGTTCAGTTGTGCGTTTTTGGTGAAGCTTTTGAGTTTTTGACATCACAGATATCAAACAGTAATCTTAGGATACAGTCAGCTTAAAATGACTCAGATGAGTGAATACAGTTCAGTTGTGCGTTTTTGGTGAAGCGTATGAGTTTTTGACGTCGGCAGATATCAAACAGTAATCTTAGGATACAGTCATCTTAAAATGACTGAATGTGAGTGAATACTGTTCAGTTGTGCGTTTTTGGTGAAGCTTTTGAGTTTTTGACGTCGGCAGATATCAAACAGTAATCTTAGGATACAGTCAGCTTAAAATGACTCAGATGAGTGACTACTGTTCAGTTGTGCGTTTTTGGTGAAGCTTTTGAGTTTTTGACGTCGGCAGATATCAAACAGTAATCTTAGGATACAGTCAGCTTAAAATGACTGAATGTGAGTGAATACTGTTCAGTTGTGCGTTTTTGGTGAAGCGTATGAGTTTTTGACGTCGGCAGATATCAAACAGTAATCTTAGGATACAGTCACCTTAAAATGACTCAGATGAGTGAATACAGTTCAGTTGTGCGTTTTTGGTGAAGCTTTTGAGTTTTTGACGTCGGCAGATATCAAACAGTAATCTTAGGATACAGTCAGCTTAAAATGACTGAATGTGAGTGAATACTGTTCAGTTGTGCGTTTTTGGTGAAGCTTTTGAGTTTTTGACATCACAGATATCAAACAGTAATCTTAGGATACAGTCAGCTTAAAATGACTCAGATGAGTGAATACAGTTCAGTTGTGCGTTTTTGGTGAAGCTTTTGAGTTTTTGACGTCGGCAGATATCAAACAGTAATCTTAGGATACAGTCAGCTTAAAATGACTCAGATGAGTGAATACAGTTCAGTTGTGCGTTTTTGGTGAAGCTTTTGAGTTTTTGACATCACAGATATCAAACAGTAATCTTAGGATACAGTCAGCTTAAAATGACTCAGATGAGTGAATACAGTTCAGTTGTGCGTTTTTGGTGAAGCTTTTGAGTTTTTGACGTCGGCAGATATCAAACAGTAATCTTAGGATACAGTCAGCTTAAAATGACTGATGAGTGAATACAGTTCAGTTGTGCGTTTTTGGTGAAGCTTTTGAGTTTTTGACGTCGGCAGATATCAAACAGTAATCTTAGGATACAGTCAGCTTAAAATGACTGAATGTGAGTGAATACTGTTCAGTTGTGCGTTTTTGGTGAAGCTTTTGAGTTTTTGACATCACAGATATCAAACAGTAATCTTAGGATACAGTCAGCTTAAAATGACTCAGATGAGTGAATACAGTTCAGTTGTGCGTTTTTGGTGAAGCTTTTGATTTTTTGACATCACAAATATCAAACAGTAATCTTAGGATACAGTCAGCTTAAAATGACTGAATGTGAGTGAATACTGTTCAGTTGTGCGTTTTTGGTGAAGCTTTTGAGTTTTTGACATCACAGATATCAAACAGTAATCTTAGGATACAGTCACCTTAAAATGACTCAGATGAGTGAATACAGTTCAGTTGTGCGTTTTTGGTGAAGCTTTTGAGTTTTTGACATCACAGATATCAAACAGTAATCTTAGGATACAGTCAGCTTAAAATGACTCAGATGAGTGAATACTGTTCAGTTGTGCGTTTTTGGTGAAGCTTTTGAGTTTTTGACGTCGGCAGATATCAAACAGTAATCTTAGGATACAGTCAGCTTAAAATGACTGAATGTGAGTGAATACAGTTCAGTTGTGCGTTTTTGGTGAAGCTTTTGAGTTTTTGACGTCGGCAGATATCAAACAGTAATCTTAGGATACAGTCAGCTTAAAATGACTCAGATGAGTGAATACTGATCAGTTGTGCGTTTTTGGTGAAGCTTTTGAGTTTTTGACGTCGGCAGATATCAAACAGTAATCTTAGGATACAGTCAGCTTAAAATGACTGAATGTGAGTGAATACAGTTCAGTTGTGCGTTTTTGGTGAAGCTTTTGAGTTTTTGACGTCGGCAGATATCAAACAGTAATCTTAGGATACAGTCACCTTAAAATGACTCAGATGAGTGAATACAGTTCAGTTGTGCGTTTTTGGTGAAGCTTTTGAGTTTTTGACGTCGGCAGATATCAAACAGTAATCTTAGGATACAGTCATCTTAAAATGACTGAATGTGAGTGAATACTGTTCAGTTCTGCGTTTTTGGTGAAGCGTATGAGTTTTTGACGTCGGCAGATATCAAACAGTAATCTTAGGATACAGTCAGCTTAAAATGACTCAGATGAGTGAATACTGTTCAGTTGTGCGTTTTTGGTGAAGCTTTTGAGTTTTTGACGTCGGCAGATATCAAACAGTAATCTTAGGATACAGTCAGCTTAAAATGACTCAGATGAGTGAATACTGTTCAGTTGTGCGTTTTTGGTGAAGCTTTTGATTTTTTGACATCACAAATATCAAACAGTAATCTTAGGATACAGTCATCTTAAAATGACTGAATGTGAGTGAATACTGTTCAGTTGTGCGTTTTTGGTGAAGCTTTTGAGTTTTTGACGTCGGCAGATATCAAACAGTAATCTTAGGATACAGTCAGCTTAAAATGACTCAGATGAGTGAATACTGTTCAGTTGTGCGTTTTTGGTGAAGCTTTTGAGTTTTTGACGTCGGCAGATATCAAACAGTAATCTTAGGATACAGTCAGCTTAAAATGACTGAATGTGAGTGAATACTGTTCAGTTGTGCGTTTTTGGTGAAGCGTATGAGTTTTTGACGTCGGCAGATATCAAACAGTAATCTTAGGATACAGTCAGTTTAAAATGACTCAGATGAGTGAATACAGTTCAGTTGTGCGTTTTTGGTGAAGCTTTTGATTTTTTGACATCACAAATATCAAACAGTAATCTTAGGATACAGTCAGCTTAAAATGACTCAGATGAGAGAATACTGTTCAGTTGTGCGTTTTTGGTGAAGCTTTTGATTTTTTGACATCACAAATATCAAACAGTAATCTTAGGATACAGTCAGCTTAAAATGACTCAGATGAGTGAATACAGTTCAGTTGTGCGTTTTTGGTGAAGCTTTTGAGTTTTTGACATCACAGATATCAAACAGTAATCTTAGGATACAGTCAGCTTAAAATGACTCAGATGAGTGAATACTGTTCAGTTGTGCGTTTTTGGTGAAGCTTTTGAGTTTTTGACGTCGGCAGATATCAAACAGTAATCTTAGGATACAGTCAGCTTAAAATGACTGAATGTGAGTGAATACAGTTCAGTTCTGCGTTTTTGGTGAAGCTTTTGAGTTTTTGACGTCGGCAGATATCAAACAGTAATCTTAGGATACAGTCAGCTTAAAATGACTCAGATGAGTGAATACTGATCAGTTGTGCGTTTTTGGTGAAGCTTTTGAGTTTTTGACGTCGGCAGATATCAAACAGTAATCTTAGGATACAGTCAGCTTAAAATGACTGAATGTGAGTGAATACAGTTCAGTTGTGCGTTTTTGGTGAAGCTTTTGAGTTTTTGACGTCGGCAGATATCAAACAGTAATCTTAGGATACAGTCACCTTAAAATGACTCAGATGAGTGAATACAGTTCAGTTGTGCGTTTTTGGTGAAGCTTTTGAGTTTTTGACGTCGGCAGATATCAAACAGTAATCTTAGGATACAGTCATCTTAAAATGACTGAATGTGAGTGAATACTGTTCAGTTCTGCGTTTTTGGTGAAGCGTATGAGTTTTTGACGTCGGCAGATATCAAACAGTAATCTTAGGATACAGTCAGCTTAAAATGACTCAGATGAGTGAATACTGTTCAGTTGTGCGTTTTTGGTGAAGCTTTTGAGTTTTTGACGTCGGCAGATATCAAACAGTAATCTTAGGATACAGTCAGCTTAAAATGACTCAGATGAGTGAATACTGTTCAGTTGTGCGTTTTTGGTGAAGCTTTTGATTTTTTGACATCACAAATATCAAACAGTAATCTTAGGATACAGTCATCTTAAAATGACTGAATGTGAGTGAATACTGTTCAGTTGTGCGTTTTTGGTGAAGCTTTTGAGTTTTTGACATCACAGATATCAAACAGTAATCTTAGGATACAGTCAGCTTAAAATGACTCAGATGAGTGAATACTGTTCAGTTGTGCGTTTTTGGTGAAGCTTTTGAGTTTTTGACGTCGGCAGATATCAAACAGTAATCTTAGGATACAGTCAGCTTAAAATGACTCAGATGAGTGAATACTGATCAGTTGTGCGTTTTTGGTGAAGCTTTTGAGTTTTCGACGTCGGCAGATATCAAACAGTAATCTTAGGATACAGTCAGCTTAAAATGACTGAATGTGAGTGAATACAGTTCAGTTCTGCGTTTTTGGTGAAGCTTTTGAGTTTTTGACGTCGGCAGATATCAAACAGTAATCTTAGGATACAGTCACCTTAAAATGACTCAGATGAGTGAATACAGTTCAGTTGTGCGTTTTTGGTGAAGCTTTTGAGTTTTTGACGTCGGCAGATATCAAACAGTAATCTTAGGATACAGTCATCTTAAAATGACTGAATGTGAGTGAATACTGTTCAGTTCTGCGTTTTTGGTGAAGCGTATGAGTTTTTGACGTCGGCAGATATCAAACAGTAATCTTAGGATACAGTCAGCTTAAAATGACTCAGATGAGTGAATACTGTTCAGTTGTGCGTTTTTGGTGAAGCTTTTGAGTTTTTGACGTCGGCAGATATCAAACAGTAATCTTAGGATACAGTCAGCTTAAAATGACTCAGATGAGTGAATACAGTTCAGTTGTGCGTTTTTGGTGAAGCTTTTGAGTTTTTGACATCACAGATATCAAACAGTAATCTTAGGATACAGTCAGCTTAAAATGACTCAGATGAGTGAATACAGTTCAGTTGTGCGTTTTTGGTGAAGCTTTTGAGTTTTTGACGTCGGCAGATATCAAACAGTAATCTTAGGATACAGTCAGCTTAAAATGACTCAGATGAGTGAATACAGTTCAGTTGTGCGTTTTTGGTGAAGCTTTTGAGTTTTTGACGTCGGCAGATATCAAACAGTAATCTTAGGATACAGTCAGCTTAAAATGACTGAATGTGAGTGAATACTGTTCAGTTGTGCGTTTTTGGTGAAGCTTTTGAGTTTTTGACATCACAGATATCAAACAGTAATCTTAGGATACAGTCATCTTAAAATGACTGAATGTGAGTGAATACTGTTCAGTTGTGCGTTTTTGGTGAAGCGTATGAGTTTTTGACGTCGGCAGATATCAAACAGTAATCTTAGGATACAGTCAGCTTAAAATGACTCAGATGAGTGAATACAGTTCAGTTGTGCGTTTTTGGTGAAGCTTTTGAGTTTTTGACGTCGGCAGATATCAAACAGTAATCTTAGGATACAGTCAGCTTAAAATGACTCAGATGAGTGAATACAGTTCAGTTGTGCGTTTTTGGTGAAGCTTTTGAGTTTTTGATGTCGGCAGATATCAAACAGTAATCTTAGGATACAGTCAGCTTAAAATGACTCAGATGAGTGACTACTGTTCAGTTGTGCGTTTTTGGTGAAGCTTTTGAGTTTTTGACGTCGGCAGATATCAAACAGTAATCTTAGGATACAGTCAGCTTAAAATGACTGAATGTGAGTGAATACTGTTCAGTTGTGCGTTTTTGGTGAAGCTTTTGAGTTTTTGACATCACAGATATCAAACAGTAATCTTAGGATACAGTCATCTTAAAATGATTCAGATGAGTGAATACAGTTCAGTTCTGCGTTTTTGGTGAAGCTTTTGAGTTTTTGACGTGGGCAGATATCAAACAGTAATCTTAGGATACAGTCAGCTTAAAATGACTCAGATGAGTGAATACAGTTCAGTTGTGCGTTTTTGGTGAAGCTTTTGAGTTTTTGACGTCGGCAGATATCAAACAGTAATCTTAGGATACAGTCAGCTTAAAATGACTGAATGTGAGTGAATACTGTTCAGTTGTGCGTTTTTGGTGAAGCTTTTGAGTTTTTGACATCACAGATATCAAACAGTAATCTTAGGATACAGTCAGCTTAAAATGACTCAGATGAGTGAATACTGTTCAGTTGTGCGTTTTTGGTGAAGCTTTTGAGTTTTTGACGTCGGCAGATATCAAACAGTAATCTTAGGATACAGTCAGCTTAAAATGACTCAGATGAGTGAATACAGTTCAGTTGTGCGTTTTTGGTGAAGCTTTTGAGTTTTTGACATCACAGATATCAAACAGTAATCTTAGGATACAGTCAGCTTAAAATGACTCAGATGAGTGAATACAGTTCAGTTGTGCGTTTTTGGTGAAGCTTTTGAGTTTTTGACGTCGGCAGATATCAAACAGTAATCTTAGGATACAGTCAGCTTAAAATGACTCAGATGAGTGAATACAGTTCAGTTGTGCGTTTTTGGTGAAGCTTTTGAGTTTTTGACGTCGGCAGATATCAAACAGTAATCTTAGGATACAGTCAGCTTAAAATTACTGAATGTGAGTGAATACTGTTCAGTTGTGCGTTTTTGGTGAAGCTTTTGAGTTTTTGACATCACAGATATCAAACAGTAATCTTAGGATACAGTCAGCTTAAAATGACTCAGATGAGTGAATACAGTTCAGTTGTGCGTTTTTGGTGAAGCTTTTGATTTTTTGACATCACAAATATCAAACAGTAATCTTAGGATACAGTCAGCTTAAAATGACTGAATGTGAGTGAATACTGTTCAGTTGTGCGTTTTTGGTGAAGCTTTTGAGTTTTTGACATCACAGATATCAAACAGTAATCTTAGGATACAGTCACCTTAAAATGACTCAGATGAGTGAATACAGTTCAGTTGTGCGTTTTTGGTGAAGCTTTTGAGTTTTTGACATCACAGATATCAAACAGTAATCTTAGGATACAGTCAGCTTAAAATGACTCAGATGAGTGAATACTGTTCAGTTGTGCGTTTTTGGTGAAGCTTTTGAGTTTTTGACGTCGGCAGATATCAAACAGTAATCTTAGGATACAGTCAGCTTAAAATGACTGAATGTGAGTGAATACAGTTCAGTTCTGCGTTTTTGGTGAAGCTTTTGAGTTTTTGACGTCGGCAGATATCAAACAGTAATCTTAGGATACAGTCAGCTTAAAATGACTCAGATGAGTGAATACTGATCAGTTGTGCGTTTTTGGTGAAGCTTTTGAGTTTTTGACGTCGGCAGATATCAAACAGTAATCTTAGGATACAGTCAGCTTAAAATGACTGAATGTGAGTGAATACAGTTCAGTTGTGCGTTTTTGGTGAAGCTTTTGAGTTTTTGACGTCGGCAGATATCAAACAGTAATCTTAGGATACAGTCACCTTAAAATGACTCAGATGAGTGAATACAGTTCAGTTGTGCGTTTTTGGTGAAGCTTTTGAGTTTTTGACGTCGGCAGATATCAAACAGTAATCTTAGGATACAGTCATCTTAAAATGACTGAATGTGAGTGAATACTGTTCAGTGGTGCGTTTTTGGTGAAGCGTATGAGTTTTTGACGTCGGCAGATATCAAACAGTAATCTTAGGATACAGTCAGCTTAAAATGACTCAGATGAGTGAATACTGTTCAGTTGTGCGTTTTTGGTGAAGCTTTTGAGTTTTTGACGTCGGCAGATATCAAACAGTAATCTTAGGATACAGTCAGCTTAAAATGACTCAGATGAGTGAATACTGTTCAGTTGTGCGTTTTTGGTGAAGCTTTTGATTTTTTGACATCACAAATATCAAACAGTAATCTTAGGATACAGTCATCTTAAAATGACTGAATGTGAGTGAATACTGTTCAGTTGTGCGTTTTTGGTGAAGCTTTTGAGTTTTTGACATCACAGATATCAAACAGTAATCTTAGGATACAGTCAGCTTAAAATGACTCAGATGAGTGAATACTGTTCAGTTGTGCGTTTTTGGTGAAGCTTTTGAGTTTTTGACGTCGGCAGATATCAAACAGTAATCTTAGGATACAGTCACCTTAAAATGACTCAGATGAGTGAATACTGATCAGTTGTGCGTTTTTGGTGAAGCTTTTGAGTTTTTGACGTCGGCAGATATCAAACAGTAATCTTAGGATACAGTCAGCTTAAAATGACTGAATGTGAGTGAATACAGTTCAGTTCTGCGTTTTTGGTGAAGCTTTTGAGTTTTTGACGTCGGCAGATATCAAACAGTAATCTTAGGATACAGTCACCTTAAAATGACTCAGATGAGTGAATACAGTTCAGTTGTGCGTTTTTGGTGAAGCTTTTGAGTTTTTGACGTCGGCAGATATCAAACAGTAATCTTAGGATACAGTCATCTTAAAATGACTGAATGTGAGTGAATACTGTTCAGTTCTGCGTTTTTGGTGAAGCGTATGAGTTTTTGACGTCGGCAGATATCAAACAGTAATCTTAGGATACAGTCAGCTTAAAATGACTCAGATGAGTGAATACAGTTCAGTTGTGCGGTTTTGGTGAAGCTTTTGAGTTTTTGACGTCGGCAGATATCAAACAGTAATCTTAGGATACAGTCAGCTTAAAATGACTGAATGTGAGTGAATACTGTTCAGTGGTGCGTTTTTGGTGAAGCTTTTGATTTTTTGACATCACAGATATCAAACAGTAATCTTAGGATACAGTCAGCTTAAAATGACTGAATGTGAGTGAATACTGTTCAGTTGTGCGTTTTTGGTGAAGCTTTTGAGTTTTTGACGTCGGCAGATATCAAACAGTAATCTTAGGATACAGTCAGCTTAAAATGACTCAGATGAGTGAATACAGTTCAGTTGTGCGTTTTTGGTGAAGCTTTTGAGTTTTTGACATCACAGATATCAAACAGTAATCTTGGGATACAGTCAGCTTAAAATGACTCAGATGAGTGAATACAGTTCAGTTGTGCGTTTTTGGTGAAGCTTTTGAGTTTTTGACGTCGGCAGATATCAAACAGTAATCTTAGGATACAGTCAGCTTAAAATGACTCAGATGAGTGAATACAGTTCAGTTGTGCGTTTTTGGTGAAGCTTTTGAGTTTTTGACGTCGGCAGATATCAAACAGTAATCTTAGGATACAGTCAGCTTAAAATGACTGAATGTGAGTGAATACTGTTCAGTTGTGCGTTTTTGGTGAAGCTTTTGAGTTTTTGATGTCGGCAGATATCAAACAGTAATCTTAGGATACAGTCAGCTTAAAATGACTCAGATGAGTGACTACTGTTCAGTTGTGCGTTTTTGGTGAAGCTTTTGAGTTTTTGACGTCGGCAGATATCAAACAGTAATCTTAGGATACAGTCAGCTTAAAATGACTCAGATGAGTGAATACAGTTCAGTTGTGCGTTTTTGGTGAAGCTTTTGATTTTTTGACATCACAAATATCAAACAGTAATCTTAGGATACAGTCAGCTTAAAATGACTGAATGTGAGTGAATACTGTTCAGTTGTGCGTTTTTGGTGAAGCTTTTGAGTTTTTGACATCACAGATATCAAACAGTAATCTTAGGATACAGTCAGCTTAAAATGACTCAGATGAGTGAATACAGTTCAGTTGTGCGTTTTTGGTGAAGCTTTTGAGTTTTTGACGTCGGCAGATATCAAACAGTAATCTTAGGATACAGTCATCTTAAAATGACTGAATGTGAGTGAATACTTTTCAGTGGTGCGTTTTTGGTGAAGCTTTTGATTTTTTGACATCACAGATATCAAACAGTAATCTTAGGATACAGTCAGCTTAAAATGACTGAATGTGAGTGAATACTGTTCAGTTGTGCGTTTTTGGTGAAGCTTTTGAGTTTTTGATGTCGGCAGATATCAAACAGTAATCTTAGGATACAGTCAGCTTAAAATGACTTTAATGAGAGAATACTGTTCAGTTGTGCGTTTTTGGTGAAGCTTTTGAGTTTTTGACGTCGGCAGATATCAAACAGTAATCTTAGGATACAGTCAGCTTAAAATGAGTCAGATGAGTGAATACAGTTCAGTTGTGCGTTTTTGGTGAAGCTTTTGAGTTTTTGACGTCGGCAGATATCAAACAGTAATCTTAGGATACAGTCAGCTTAAAATGACTTTAATGAGAGAATACTGTTCAGTTGTGCGTTTTTGGTGAAGCTTTTGAGTTTTTGACGTCGGCAGATATCAAACAGTAATCTTAGGATACAGTCAGCTTAAAATGAGTCAGATGAGTGAATACAGTTCAGTTGTGCGTTTTTGGTGAAGCTTTTGAGTTTTTGACATCACAGATATCAAACAGTAATCTTAGGATACAGTCAGCTTAAAATGACTGAATGTGAGTGAATACTGTTCAGTTGTGCGTTTTTGGTGAAGCTTTTGAGTTTTTGACATCACAGATATCAAACAGTAATCTTAGGATACAGTCAGCTTAAAATGACTCAGATGAGTGAATACAGTTCAGTTGTGCGTTTTTGGTGAAGCGTATGAGTTTTTGACGTCGGCAGATATCAAACAGTAATCTTAGGATACAGTCAGCTTAAAATGACTCAGATGAGTGAATACAGTTCAGTTGTGCGTTTTTGGTGAAGCTTTTGAGTTTTTGACGTCGGCAGATATCAAACAGTAATCTTAGGATACAGTCAGCTTAAAATGACTGAATGTGAGTGAATACTGTTCAGTTGTGCGTTTTTGGTGAAGCGTATGAGTTTTTGACGTCGGCAGATATCAAACAGTAATCTTAGGATACAGTCAGCTTAAAATGACTCAGATGAGTGAATACAGTTCAGTTGTGCGTTTTTGGTGAAGCTTTTGAGTTTTTGACGTCGGCAGATATCAAACAGTAATCTTAGGATACAGTCAGCTTAAAATGACTGAATGTGAGTGAATACTGTTCAGTTGTGCGTTTTTGGTGAAGCTTTTGAGTTTTTGACATCACAGATATCAAACAGTAATCTTAGGATACAGTCAGCTTAAAATGACTCAGATGAGTGAATACAGTTCAGTTGTGCGTTTTTGGTGAAGCTTTTGAGTTTTTGACGTCGGCAGATATCAAACAGTAATCTTAGGATACAGTCAGCTTAAAATGACTGAATGTGAGTGAATACTGTTCAGTTGTGCGTTTTTGGTGAAGCTTTTGAGTTTTTGACATCACAGATATCAAACAGTAATCTTAGGATACAGTCAGCTTAAAATGACTCAGATGAGTGAATACAGTTCAGTTGTGCGTTTTTGGTGAAGCTTTTGATTTTTTGACATCACAAATATCAAACAGTAATCTTAGGATACAGTCAGCTTAAAATGACTGAATGTGAGTGAATACTGTTCAGTTGTGCGTTTTTGGTGAAGCTTTTGAGTTTTTGACATCACAGATATCAAACAGTAATCTTAGGATACAGTCACCTTAAAATGACTCAGATGAGTGAATACAGTTCAGTTGTGCGTTTTTGGTGAAGCTTTTGAGTTTTTGACATCACAGATATCAAACAGTAATCTTAGGATACAGTCAGCTTAAAATGACTCAGATGAGTGAATACTGTTCAGTTGTGCGTTTTTGGTGAAGCTTTTGAGTTTTTGACGTCGGCAGATATCAAACAGTAATCTTAGGATACAGTCAGCTTAAAATGACTGAATGTGAGTGAATACAGTTCAGTTCTGCGTTTTTGGTGAAGCTTTTGAGTTTTTGACGTCGGCAGATATCAAACAGTAATCTTAGGATACAGTCAGCTTAAAATGACTCAGATGAGTGAATACTGATCAGTTGTGCGTTTTTGGTGAAGCGTATGAGTTTTTGACGTCGGCAGATATCAAACAGTAATCTTAGGATACAGTCAGCTTAAAATGACTGAATGTGAGTGAATACAGTTCAGTTGTGCGTTTTTGGTGAAGCTTTTGAGTTTTTGACGTCGGCAGATATCAAACAGTAATCTTAGGATACAGTCACCTTAAAATGACTCAGATGAGTGAATACAGTTCAGTTGTGCGTTTTTGGTGAAGCTTTTGAGTTTTTGACGTCGGCAGATATCAAACAGTAATCTTAGGATACAGTCATCTTAAAATGACTGAATGTGAGTGAATACTGTTCAGTTCTGCGTTTTTGGTGAAGCGTATGAGTTTTTGATGTCGGCAGATATCAAACAGTAATCTTAGGATACAGTCAGCTTAAAATGACTCAGATGAGTGAATACTGTTCAGTTGTGCGTTTTTGGTGAAGCTTTTGAGTTTTTGACGTCGGCAGATATCAAACAGTAATCTTAGGATACAGTCAGCTTAAAATGACTCAGATGAGTGAATACTGTTCAGTTGTGCGTTTTTGGTGAAGCTTTTGATTTTTTGACATCACAAATATCAAACAGTAATCTTAGGATACAGTCATCTTAAAATGACTGAATGTGAGTGAATACTGTTCAGTTGTGCGTTTTTGGTGAAGCTTTTGAGTTTTTGACATCACAGATATCAAACAGTAATCTTAGGATACAGTCAGCTTAAAATGACTCAGATGAGTGAATACTGTTCAGTTGTGCGTTTTTGGTGAAGCTTTTGAGTTTTTGACGTCGGCAGATATCAAACAGTAATCTTAGGATACAGTCAGCTTAAAATGACTCAGATGAGTGAATACTGATCAGTTGTGCGTTTTTGGTGAAGCTTTTGAGTTTTTGACGTCGGCAGATATCAAACAGTAATCTTAGGATACAGTCAGCTTAAAATGACTGAATGTGAGTGAATACAGTTCAGTTCTGCGTTTTTGGTGAAGCTTTTGAGTTTTTGACGTCGGCAGATATCAAACAGTAATCTTAGGATACAGTCACCTTAAAATGACTCAGATGAGTGAATACAGTTCAGTTGTGCGTTTTTGGTGAAGCTTTTGAGTTTTTGACGTCGGCAGATATCAAACAGTAATCTTAGGATACAGTCATCTTAAAATGACTGAATGTGAGTGAATACTGTTCAGTTCTGCGTTTTTGGTGAAGCGTATGAGTTTTTGACGTCGGCAGATATCAAACAGTAATCTTAGGATACAGTCAGCTTAAAATGACTCAGATGAGTGAATACAGTTCAGTTGTGCGTTTTTGGTGAAGCTTTTGAGTTTTTGACGTCGGCAGATATCAAACAGTAATCTTAGGATACAGTCATCTTAAAATGACTGAATGTGAGTGAATACTGTTCAGTTGTGCGTTTTTGGTGAAGCTTTTGAGTTTTTGACGTCGGCAGATATCAAACAGTAATCTTAGGATACAGTCAGCTTAAAATGACTCAGATGAGTGAATACAGTTCAGTTGTGCGTTTTTGGTGAAGCTTTTGATTTTTTGACATCACAAATATCAAACAGTAATCTTAGGATACAGTCAGCTTAAAATGACTCAGATGAGAGAATACTGTTCAGTTGTGCGTTTTTGGTGAAGCTTTTGAGTTTTTGACATCACAGATATCAAACAGTAATCTTAGGATACAGTCATCTTAAAATGACTGAATGTGAGTGAATACTGTTCAGTGGTGCGTTTTTGGTGAAGCTTTTGATTTTTTGACATCACAGATATCAAACAGTAATCTTAGGATACAGTCAGCTTAAAATGACTGAATGTGAGTGAATACTGTTCAGTTGTGCGTTTTTGGTGAAGCGTATGAGTTTTTGACGTCGGCAGATATCAAACAGTAATCTTAGGATACAGTCAGCTTAAAATGACTCAGATGAGTGAATACAGTTCAGTTGTGCGTTTTTGGTGAAGCTTTTGAGTTTTTGACGTCGGCAGATATCAAACAGTAATCTTAGGATACAGTCAGCTTAAAATGACTCAGATGAGTGACTACTGTTCAGTTGTGCGTTTTTGGTGAAGCTTTTGAGTTTTTGACGTCGGCAGATATCAAACAGTAATCTTAGGATACAGTCAGTTTAAAATGACTCAGATGAGTGAATACAGTTCAGTTGTGCGTTTTTGGTGAAGCTTTTGATTTTTTGACATCACAAATATCAAACAGTAATCTTAGGATACAGTCAGCTTAAAATGACTGAATGTGAGTGAATACTGTTCAGTTGTGCGTTTTTGGTGAAGCTTTTGAGTTTTTGACATCACAGATATCAAACAGTAATCTTAGGATACAGTCAGCTTAAAATGATTCAGATGAGTGAATACAGTTCAGTTCTGCGTTTTTGGTGAAGCTTTTGAGTTTTTGACGTGGGCAGATATCAAACAGTAATCTTAGGATACAGTCAGCTTAAAATGACTCAGATGAGTGAATACAGTTCAGTTGTGCGTTTTTGGTGAAGCTTTTGAGTTTTTGACGTCGGCAGATATCAAACAGTAATCTTAGGATACAGTCAGCTTAAAATGACTGAATGTGAGTGAATACTGTTCAGTTGTGCGTTTTTGGTGAAGCTTTTGAGTTTTTGACATCACAGATATCAAACAGTAATCTTAGGATACAGTCAGCTTAAAATGACTCAGATGAGTGAATACTGTTCAGTTGTGCGTTTTTGGTGAAGCTTTTGAGTTTTTGACGTCGGCAGATATCAAACAGTAATCTTAGGATACAGTCAGCTTAAAATGACTCAGATGAGTGAATACAGTTCCGTTGTGCGTTTTTGGTGAAGCTTTTGAGTTTTTGACATCACAGATATCAAACAGTAATCTTAGGATACAGTCAGCTTAAAATGACTCAGATGAGTGAATACAGTTCAGTTGTGCGTTTTTGGTGAAGCTTTTGAGTTTTTGACGTCGGCAGATATCAAACAGTAATCTTAGGATACAGTCAGCTTAAAATGACTCAGATGAGTGAATACAGTTCAGTTGTGCGTTTTTGGTGAAGCTTTTGAGTTTTTGACGTCGGCAGATATCAAACAGTAATCTTAGGATACAGTCAGCTTAAAATGACTGAATGTGAGTGAATACTGTTCAGTTGTGCGTTTTTGGTGAAGCTTTTGAGTTTTTGACATCACAGATATCAAACAGTAATCTTAGGATACAGTCAGCTTAAAATGACTCAGATGAGTGAATACAGTTCAGTTGTGCGTTTTTGGTGAAGCTTTTGATTTTTTGACATCACAAATATCAAACAGTAATCTTAGGATACAGTCAGCTTAAAATGACTGAATGTGAGTGAATACTGTTCAGTTG
The DNA here is from genome assembly GCF_046630095.1 of Trachinotus anak. Classification (NCBI taxonomy): domain Eukaryota; kingdom Metazoa; phylum Chordata; class Actinopteri; order Carangiformes; family Carangidae; genus Trachinotus; species Trachinotus anak. Next base: position 395,105 of record NW_027273868.1, read on the forward strand.
TGCGTTTTTGGTGAAGCTTTTGAGTTTTTGACATCACAGATATCAAACAGTAATCTTAGGATACAGTCAGCTTAAAATGACTCAGATGAGTGAATACTGTTCAGTTGTGCGTTTTTGGTGAAGCTTTTGAGTTTTTGACGTCGGCAGATATCAAACAGTAATCTTAGGATACAGTCAGCTTAAAATGACTCAGATGAGTGAATACTGATCAGTTGTGCGTTTTTGGTGAAGCTTTTGAGTTTTTGACGTCGGCAGATATCAAACAGTAATCTTAGGATACAGTCAGCTTAAAATGACTGAATGTGAGTGAATACAGTTCAGTTCTGCGTTTTTGGTGAAGCTTTTGAGTTTTTGACGTCGGCAGATATCAAACAGTAATCTTAGGATACAGTCACCTTAAAATGACTCAGATGAGTGAATACAGTTCAGTTGTGCGTTTTTGGTGAAGCTTTTGAGTTTTTGACGTCGGCAGATATCAAACAGTAATCTTAGGATACAGTCATCTTAAAATGACTGAATGTGAGTGAATACTGTTCAGTTCTGCGTTTTTGGTGAAGCGTATGAGTTTTTGACGTCGGCAGATATCAAACAGTAATCTTAGGATACAGTCAGCTTAAAATGACTCAGATGAGTGAATACAGTTCAGTTGTGCGTTTTTGGTGAAGCTTTTGAGTTTTTGACGTCGGCAGATATCAAACAGTAATCTTAGGATACAGTCATCTTAAAATGACTGAATGTGAGTGAATACTGTTCAGTTGTGCGTTTTTGGTGAAGCTTTTGAGTTTTTGACGTCGGCAGATATCAAACAGTAATCTTAGGATACAGTCAGCTTAAAATGACTCAGATGAGTGAATACAGTTCAGTTGTGCGTTTTTGGTGAAGCTTTTGATTTTTTGACATCACAAATATCAAACAGTAATCTTAGGATACAGTCAGCTTAAAATGACTCAGATGAGAGAATACTGTTCAGTTGTGCGTTTTTGGTGAAGCTTTTGAGTTTTTGACATCACAGATATCAAACAGTAATCTTAGGATACAGTCATCTTAAAATGACTGAATGTGAGTGAATACTGTTCAGTGGTGCGTTTTTGGTGAAGCTTTTGATTTTTTGACATCACAGATATCAAACAGTAATCTTAGGATACAGTCAGCTTAAAATGACTGAATGTGAGTGAATACTGTTCAGTTGTGCGTTTTTGGTGAAGCGTATGAGTTTTTGACGTCGGCAGATATCAAACAGTAATCTTAGGATACAGTCAGCTTAAAATGACTCAGATGAGTGAATACAGTTCAGTTGTGCGTTTTTGGTGAAGCTTTTGAGTTTTTGACGTCGGCAGATATCAAACAGTAATCTTAGGATACAGTCAGCTTAAAATGACTCAGATGAGTGACTACTGTTCAGTTGTGCGTTTTTGGTGAAGCTTTTGAGTTTTTGACGTCGGCAGATATCAAACAGTAATCTTAGGATACAGTCAGTTTAAAATGACTCAGATGAGTGAATACAGTTCAGTTGTGCGTTTTTGGTGAAGCTTTTGATTTTTTGACATCACAAATATCAAACAGTAATCTTAGGATACAGTCAGCTTAAAATGACTGAATGTGAGTGAATACTGTTCAGTTGTGCGTTTTTGGTGAAGCTTTTGAGTTTTTGACATCACAGATATCAAACAGTAATCTTAGGATACAGTCAGCTTAAAATGATTCAGATGAGTGAATACAGTTCAGTTCTGCGTTTTTGGTGAAGCTTTTGAGTTTTTGACGTGGGCAGATATCAAACAGTAATCTTAGGATACAGTCAGCTTAAAATGACTCAGATGAGTGAATACAGTTCAGTTGTGCGTTTTTGGTGAAGCTTTTGAGTTTTTGACGTCGGCAGATATCAAACAGTAATCTTAGGATACAGTCAGCTTAAAATGACTGAATGTGAGTGAATACTGTTCAGTTGTGCGTTTTTGGTGAAGCTTTTGAGTTTTTGACATCACAGATATCAAACAGTAATCTTAGGATACAGTCAGCTTAAAATGACTCAGATGAGTGAATACTGTTCAGTTGTGCGTTTTTGGTGAAGCTTTTGAGTTTTTGACGTCGGCAGATATCAAACAGTAATCTTAGGATACAGTCAGCTTAAAATGACTCAGATGAGTGAATACAGTTCCGTTGTGCGTTTTTGGTGAAGCTTTTGAGTTTTTGACATCACAGATATCAAACAGTAATCTTAGGATACAGTCAGCTTAAAATGACTCAGATGAGTGAATACAGTTCAGTTGTGCGTTTTTGGTGAAGCTTTTGAGTTTTTGACGTCGGCAGATATCAAACAGTAATCTTAGGATACAGTCAGCTTAAAATGACTCAGATGAGTGAATACAGTTCAGTTGTGCGTTTTTGGTGAAGCTTTTGAGTTTTTGACGTCGGCAGATATCAAACAGTAATCTTAGGATACAGTCAGCTTAAAATGACTGAATGTGAGTGAATACTGTTCAGTTGTGCGTTTTTGGTGAAGCTTTTGAGTTTTTGACATCACAGATATCAAACAGTAATCTTAGGATACAGTCAGCTTAAAATGACTCAGATGAGTGAATACAGTTCAGTTGTGCGTTTTTGGTGAAGCTTTTGATTTTTTGACATCACAAATATCAAACAGTAATCTTAGGATACAGTCAGCTTAAAATGACTGAATGTGAGTGAATACTGTTCAGTTGTGCGTTTTTGGTGAAGCTTTTGAGTTTTTGACATCACAGATATCAAACAGTAATCTTAGGATACAGTCAGCTTAAAATGACTCAGATGAGTGAATACTGTTCAGTTGTGCGTTTTTGGTGAAGCTTTTGAGTTTTTGACGTCGGCAGATATCAAACAGTAATCTTAGGATACAGTCAGCTTAAAATGACTCAGATGAGTGAATACTGATCAGTTGTGCGTTTTTGGTGAAGCTTTTGAGTTTTTGACGTCGGCAGATATCAAACAGTAATCTTAGGATACAGTCAGCTTAAAATGACTGAATGTGAGTGAATACAGTTCAGTTCTGCGTTTTTGGTGAAGCTTTTGAGTTTTTGACGTCGGCAGATATCAAACAGTAATCTTAGGATACAGTCACCTTAAAATGACTCAGATGAGTGAATACAGTTCAGTTGTGCGTTTTTGGTGAAGCTTTTGAGTTTTTGACTTCGGCAGATATCAAACAGTAATCTTAGGATACAGTCATCTTAAAATGACTGAATGTGAGTGAATACTGTTCAGTTCTGCGTTTTTGGTGAAGCGTATGAGTTTTTGACGTCGGCAGATATCAAACAGTAATCTTAGGATACAGTCAGCTTAAAATGACTCAGATGAGTGAATACAGTTCAGTTGTGCGGTTTTGGTGAAGCTTTTGAGTTTTTGACGTCGGCAGATATCAAACAGTAATCTTAGGATACAGTCATCTTAAAATGACTGAATGTGAGTGAATACTGTTCAGTGGTGCGTTTTTGGTGAAGCTTTTGATTTTTTGACATCACAGATATCAAACAGTAATCTTAGGATACAGTCAGCTTAAAATGACTGAATGTGAGTGAATGCTGTTCAGTTGTGCGTTTTTGGTGAAGCTTTTGAGTTTTTGACGTCGGCAGATATCAAACAGTAATCTTAGGATACAGTCAGCTTAAAATGACTCAGATGAGTGAATACAGTTCAGTTGTGCGTTTTTGGTGAAGCTTTTGAGTTTTTGACATCACAGATATCAAACAGTAATCTTAGGATACAGTCAGCTTAAAATGACTCAGATGAGTGAATACAGTTCAGTTGTGCGTTTTTGGTGAAGCTTTTGAGTTTTTGACGTCGGCAGATATCAAACAGTAATCTTAGGATACAGTCAGCTTAAAATGACTCAGATGAGTGAATACAGTTCAGTTGTGCGTTTTTGGTGAAGCTTTTGAGTTTTTGACGTCGGCAGATATCAAACAGTAATCTTAGGATACAGTCAGCTTAAAATGACTGAATGTGAGTGAATACTGTTCAGTTGTGCGTTTTTGGTGAAGCTTTTGAGTTTTTGACATCACAGATATCAAACAGTAATCTTAGGATACAGTCATCTTAAAATGACTGAATGTGAGTGAATACTGTTCAGTTCTGCGTTTTTGGTGAAGCGTATGAGTTTTTGACGTCGGCAGATATCAAACAGTAATCTTAGGATACAGTCAGCTTAAAATGACTCAGATGAGTGAATACAGTTCAGTTGTGCGGTTTTGGTGAAGCTTTTGAGTTTTTGACGTCGGCAGATATCAAACAGTAATCTTAGGATACAGTCATCTTAAAATGACTGAATGTGAGTGAATACTGTTCAGTGGTGCGTTTTTGGTGAAGCTTTTGATTTTTTGACATCACAGATATCAAACAGTAATCTTAGGATACAGTCAGCTTAAAATGACTGAATGTGAGTGAATACTGTTCAGTTGTGCGTTTTTGGTGAAGCGTATGAGTTTTTGACGTCGGCAGATATCAAACAGTAATCTTAGGATACAGTCAGCTTAAAATGACTCAGATGAGTGAATACAGTTCAGTTGTGCGTTTTTGGTGAAGCTTTTGATTTTTTGACATCACAAATATCAAACAGTAATCTTAGGATACAGTCATCTTAAAATGACTGAATGTGAGTGAATACTGTTCAGTTGTGCGTTTTTGGTGAAGCTTTTGAGTTTTTGACATCACAGATATCAAACAGTAATCTTAGGATACAGTCAGCTTAAAATGACTCAGATGAGTGAATACTGTTCAGTTGTGCGTTTTTGGTGAAGCTTTTGAGTTTTTGACGTCGGCAGATATCAAACAGTAATCTTAGGATACAGTCAGCTTAAAATGACTCAGATGAGTGAATACAGTTCAGTTGTGCGTTTTTGGTGAAGCTTTTGAGTTTTTGACGTCGGCAGATATCAAACAGTAATCTTAGGATACAGTCAGCTTAAAATGACTGAATGTGAGTGAATACTGTTCAGTTGTGCGTTTTTGGTGAAGCTTTTGAGTTTTTGACATCACAGATATCAAACAGTAATCTTAGGATACAGTCACCTTAAAATGACTCAGATGAGTGAATACAGTTCAGTTGTGCGTTTTTGGTGAAGCTTTTGAGTTTTTGACGTCGGCAGATATCAAACAGTAATCTTAGGATACAGTCATCTTAAAATGACTGAATGTGAGTGAATACTGTTCAGTTCTGCGTTTTTGGTGAAGCGTATGAGTTTTTGACGTCGGCAGATATCAAACAGTAATCTTAGGATACAGTCAGCTTAAAATGACTCAGATGAGTGAATACAGTTCAGTTGTGCGGTTTTGGTGAAGCTTTTGAGTTTTTGACGTCGGCAGATATCAAACAGTAATCTTAGGATACAGTCATCTTAAAATGACTGAATGTGAGTGAATACTGTTCAGTTGTGCGTTTTTGGTGAAGCTTTTGAGTTTTTGACGTCGGCAGATATCAAACAGTAATCTTAGGATACAGTCAGCTTAAAATGACTCAGATGAGTGAATACAGTTCAGTTGTGCGTTTTTGGTGAAGCTTTTGAGTTTTTGACATCACAGATATCAAACAGTAATCTTAGGATACAGTCAGCTTAAAATGACTCAGATGAGTGAATACAGTTCAGTTGTGCGTTTTTGGTGAAGCTTTTGAGTTTTTGACGTCGGCAGATATCAAACAGTAATCTTAGGATACAGTCAGCTTAAAATGACTCAGATGAGTGAATACAGTTCAGTTGTGCGTTTTTGGTGAAGCTTTTGAGTTTTTGACGTCGGCAGATATCAAACAGTAATCTTAGGATACAGTCATCTTAAAATGACTGAATGTGAGTGAATACTGTTCAGTTCTGCGTTTTTGGTGAAGCGTATGAGTTTTTGACGTCGGCAGATATCAAACAGTAATCTTAGGATACAGTCAGCTTAAAATGACTCAGATGAGTGAATACAGTTCAGTTGTGCGGTTTTGGTGAAGCTTTTGAGTTTTTGACGTCGGCAGATATCAAACAGTAATCTTAGGATACAGTCATCTTAAAATGACTGAATGTGAGTGAATACTGTTCAGTGGTGCGTTTTTGGTGAAGCTTTTGATTTTTTGACATCACAGATATCAAACAGTAATCTTAGGATACAGTCAGCTTAAAATGACTGAATGTGAGTGAATACTGTTCAGTTGTGCGTTTTTGGTGAAGCGTATGAGTTTTTGACGTCGGCAGATATCAAACAGTAATCTTAGGATACAGTCAGCTTAAAATGACTCAGATGAGTGAATACAGTTCAGTTGTGCGTTTTTGGTGAAGCTTTTGATTTTTTGACATCACAAATATCAAACAGTAATCTTAGGATACAGTCATCTTAAAATGACTGAATGTGAGTGAATACTGTTCAGTTGTGCGTTTTTGGTGAAGCCTTTTGAGTTTTTGACATCACAGATATCAAACAGTAATCTTAGGATACAGTCAGCTTAAAATGACTCAGATGAGTGAATACTGTTCAGTTGTGCGTTTTTGGTGAAGCTTTTGAGTTTTTGACGTCGGCAGATATCAAACAGTAATCTTAGGATACAGTCAGCTTAAAATGACTCAGATGAGTGAATACAGTTCAGTTGTGCGTTTTTGGTGAAGCTTTTGAGTTTTTGACGTCGGCAGATATCAAACAGTAATCTTAGGATACAGTCAGCTTAAAATGACTGAATGTGAGTGAATACTGTTCAGTTGTGCGTTTTTGGTGAAGCTTTTGAGTTTTTGACATCACAGATATCAAACAGTAATCTTAGGATACAGTCAGCTTAAAATGACTCAGATGAGTGAATACAGTTCAGTTGTGCGTTTTTGGTGAAGCTTTTGAGTTTTTGACGTCGGCAGATATCAAACAGTAATCTTAGGATACAGTCATCTTAAAATGACTGAATGTGAGTGAATACTTTTCAGTGGTGCGTTTTTGGTGAAGCTTTTGATTTTTTGACATCACAGATATCAAACAGTAATCTTAGGATACAGTCATCTTAAAATGACTGAATGTGAGTGAATACTGTTCAGTTGTGCGTTTTTGGTGAAGCTTTTGAGTTTTTGATGTCGGCAGATATCAAACAGTAATCTTAGGATACAGTCAGCTTAAAATGACTTTAATGAGAGAATACTGTTCAGTTGTGCGTTTTTGGTGAAGCTTTTGAGTTTTTGACGTCGGCAGATATCAAACAGTAATCTTAGGATACAGTCAGCTTAAAATGAGTCAGATGAGTGAATACAGTTCAGTTGTGCGTTTTTGGTGAAGCTTTTGAGTTTTTGACGTCGGCAGATATCAAACAGTAATCTTAGGATACAGTCAGCTTAAAATGAGTCAGATGAGTGAATACAGTTCAGTTGTGCGTTTTTGGTGAAGCTTTTGAGTTTTTGACATCACAGATATCAAACAGTAATCTTAGGATACAGTCAGCTTAAAATGACTGAATGTGAGTGAATACTGTTCAGTTGTGCGTTTTTGGTGAAGCTTTTGAGTTTTTGACATCACAGATATCAAACAGTAATCTTAGGATACAGTCAGCTTAAAATGACTCAGATGAGTGAATACAGTTCAGTTGTGCGTTTTTGGTGAAGCGTATGAGTTTTTGACGTCGGCAGATATCAAACAGTAATCTTAGGATACAGTCAGCTTAAAATGACTCAGATGAGTGAATACAGTTCAGTTGTGCGTTTTTGGTGAAGCTTTTGAGTTTTTGACGTCGGCAGATATCAAACAGTAATCTTAGGATACAGTCAGCTTAAAATGACTCAGATGAGTGACTACTGTTCAGTTGTGCGTTTTTGGTGAAGCTTTTGAGTTTTTGACGTCGGCAGATATCAAACAGTAATCTTAGGATACAGTCAGCTTAAAATGACTGAATGTGAGTGAATACTGTTCAGTTGTGCGTTTTTGGTGAAGCGTATGAGTTTTTGACGTCGGCAGATATCAAACAGTAATCTTAGGATACAGTCAGCTTAAAATGACTCAGATGAGTGAATACAGTTCCGTTGTGCGTTTTTGGTGAAGCTTTTGAGTTTTTGACATCACAGATATCAAACAGTAATCTTAGGATACAGTCATCTTAAAATGACTCAGATGAGTGACTACTGTTCAGTTGTGCGTTTTTGGTGAAGCTTTTGAGTTTTTGACGTCGGCAGATATCAAACAGTAATCTTAGGATACAGTCAGCTTAAAATGACTCAGATGAGAGAATACTGTTCAGTTGTGCGTTTTTGGTGAAGCTTTTGAGTTTTTGACGTCGGCAGATATCAAACAGTAATCTTAGGATACAGTCGTCTTAAAATGACTGAATGTGAGTGAATACTGTTCAGTGGTGCGTTTTTGGTGAAGCTTTTGATTTTTTGACATCACAGATATCAAACAGTAATCTTAGGATACAGTCAGCTTAAAATGACTGAATGTGAGTGAATACTGTTCAGTTGTGCGTTTTTGGTGAAGCTTTTGAGTTTTTGACATCACAGATATCAAACAGTAATCTTAGGATACAGTCAGCTTAAAATGACTCAGATGAGTGAATACAGTTCAGTTGTGCGTTTTTGGTGAAGCTTTTGAGTTTTTGACGTCGGCAGATATCAAACAGTAATCTTAGGATACAGTCAGCTTAAAATGACTCAGATGAGTGAATACAGTTCAGTTGTGCGTTTTTGGTGAAGCTTTTGAGTTTTTGACGTCGGCAGATATCAAACAGTAATCTTAGGATACAGTCAGCTTAAAATGACTCAGATGAGTGAATACAGTTCAGTTGTGCGTTTTTGGTGAAGCTTTTGAGTTTTTGACGTCGGCAGATATGAAAACAGTAATCTTAGGATACAGTCAGCTTAAAATGACTCAGATGAGTGAATACAGTTCAGTTGTGCGTTTTTGGTGAAGCTTTTGAGTTTTTGACTTCGGCAGATATGAAAACAGTAATCTTAGGATACAGTCAGCTTAAAATGACTCAGATGAGTGAATACAGTTCAGTTGTGCGTTTTTGGTGAAGCTTTTGAGTTTTTGATGTCGGCAGATATCAAACAGTAATCTTAGGATACAGTCATCTTAAAATGACTCAGATGAGTGAATACTGTTCAGTTGTGCGTTTTTGGTGAAGCTTTTGAGTTTTTGACGTCGGCAGATATCAAACAGTAATCTTAGGATACAGTCAGCTTAAAATGACTGAATGTGAGTGAATACTGTTCAGTTGTGCGTTTTTGGTGAAGCTTTTGAGTTTTTGACATCACAGATATCAAACAGTAATCTTAGGATACAGTCATCTTAAAATGACTGAATGTGAGTGAATACTGTTCAGTTCTGCGTTTTTGGTGAAGCGTATGAGTTTTTGACGTCGGCAGATATCAAACAGTAATCTTAGGATACAGTCAGCTTAAAATGACTCAGATGAGTGAATACAGTTCAGTTGTGCGGTTTTGGTGAAGCTTTTGAGTTTTTGACGTCGGCAGATATCAAACAGTAATCTTAGGATACAGTCATCTTAAAATGACTGAATGTGAGTGAATACTGTTCAGTGGTGCGTTTTTGGTGAAGCTTTTGATTTTTTGACATCACAGATATCAAACAGTAATCTTAGGATACAGTCAGCTTAAAATGACTGAATGTGAGTGAATACTGTTCAGTTGTGCGTTTTTGGTGAAGCGTATGAGTTTTTGACGTCGGCAGATATCAAACAGTAATCTTAGGATACAGTCAGCTTAAAATGACTCAGATGAGTGAATACAGTTCAGTTGTGCGTTTTTGGTGAAGCTTTTGATTTTTTGACATCACAAATATCAAACAGTAATCTTAGGATACAGTCATCTTAAAATGACTGAATGTGAGTGAATACTGTTCAGTTGTGCGTTTTTGGTGAAGCCTTTTGAGTTTTTGACATCACAGATATCAAACAGTAATCTTAGGATACAGTCAGCTTAAAATGACTCAGATGAGTGAATACTGTTCAGTTGTGCGTTTTTGGTGAAGCTTTTGAGTTTTTGACGTCGGCAGATATCAAACAGTAATCTTAGGATACAGTCAGCTTAAAATGACTCAGATGAGTGAATACAGTTCAGTTGTGCGTTTTTGGTGAAGCTTTTGAGTTTTTGACGTCGGCAGATATCAAACAGTAATCTTAGGATACAGTCAGCTTAAAATGACTGAATGTGAGTGAATACTGTTCAGTTGTGCGTTTTTGGTGAAGCTTTTGAGTTTTTGACATCACAGATATCAAACAGTAATCTTAGGATACAGTCAGCTTAAAATGACTCAGATGAGTGAATACAGTTCAGTTGTGCGTTTTTGGTGAAGCTTTTGAGTTTTTGACGTCGGCAGATATCAAACAGTAATCTTAGGATACAGTCATCTTAAAATGACTGAATGTGAGTGAATACTTTTCAGTGGTGCGTTTTTGGTGAAGCTTTTGATTTTTTGACATCACAGATATCAAACAGTAATCTTAGGATACAGTCATCTTAAAATGACTGAATGTGAGTGAATACTGTTCAGTTGTGCGTTTTTGGTGAAGCTTTTGAGTTTTTGATGTCGGCAGATATCAAACAGTAATCTTAGGATACAGTCAGCTTAAAATGACTTTAATGAGAGAATACTGTTCAGTTGTGCGTTTTTGGTGAAGCTTTTGAGTTTTTGACGTCGGCAGATATCAAACAGTAATCTTAGGATACAGTCAGCTTAAAATGAGTCAGATGAGTGAATACAGTTCAGTTGTGCGTTTTTGGTGAAGCTTTTGAGTTTTTGACGTCGGCAGATATCAAACAGTAATCTTAGGATACAGTCAGCTTAAAATGAGTCAGATGAGTGAATACAGTTCAGTTGTGCGTTTTTGGTGAAGCTTTTGAGTTTTTGACATCACAGATATCAAACAGTAATCTTAGGATACAGTCAGCTTAAAATGACTGAATGTGAGTGAATACTGTTCAGTTGTGCGTTTTTGGTGAAGCTTTTGAGTTTTTGACATCACAGATATCAAACAGTAATCTTAGGATACAGTCAGCTTAAAATGACTCAGATGAGTGAATACAGTTCAGTTGTGCGTTTTTGGTGAAGCGTATGAGTTTTTGACGTCGGCAGATATCAAACAGTAATCTTAGGATACAGTCAGCTTAAAATGACTCAGATGAGTGAATACAGTTCAGTTGTGCGTTTTTGGTGAAGCTTTTGAGTTTTTGACGTCGGCAGATATCAAACAGTAATCTTAGGATACAGTCAGCTTAAAATGACTCAGATGAGTGACTACTGTTCAGTTGTGCGTTTTTGGTGAAGCTTTTGAGTTTTTGACGTCGGCAGATATCAAACAGTAATCTTAGGATACAGTCAGCTTAAAATGACTGAATGTGAGTGAATACTGTTCAGTTGTGCGTTTTTGGTGAAGCGTATGAGTTTTTGACGTCGGCAGATATCAAACAGTAATCTTAGGATACAGTCAGCTTAAAATGACTCAGATGAGTGAATACAGTTCCGTTGTGCGTTTTTGGTGAAGCTTTTGAGTTTTTGACATCACAGATATCAAACAGTAATCTTAGGATACAGTCATCTTAAAATGACTCAGATGAGTGACTACTGTTCAGTTGTGCGTTTTTGGTGAAGCTTTTGAGTTTTTGACGTCGGCAGATATCAAACAGTAATCTTAGGATACAGTCAGCTTAAAATGACTCAGATGAGAGAATACTGTTCAGTTGTGCGTTTTTGGTGAAGCTTTTGAGTTTTTGACGTCGGCAGATATCAAACAGTAATCTTAGGATACAGTCGTCTTAAAATGACTGAATGTGAGTGAATACTGTTCAGTGGTGCGTTTTTGGTGAAGCTTTTGATTTTTTGACATCACAGATATCAAACAGTAATCTTAGGATACAGTCAGCTTAAAATGACTGAATGTGAGTGAATACTGTTCAGTTGTGCGTTTTTGGTGAAGCTTTTGAGTTTTTGACATCACAGATATCAAACAGTAATCTTAGGATACAGTCAGCTTAAAATGACTCAGATGAGTGAATACAGTTCAGTTGTGCGTTTTTGGTGAAGCTTTTGAGTTTTTGACGTCGGCAGATATCAAACAGTAATCTTAGGATACAGTCAGCTTAAAATGACTCAGATGAGTGAATACAGTTCAGTTGTGCGTTTTTGGTGAAGCTTTTGAGTTTTTGACGTCGGCAGATATCAAACAGTAATCTTAGGATACAGTCAGCTTAAAATGACTCAGATGAGTGAATACAGTTCAGTTGTGCGTTTTTGGTGAAGCTTTTGAGTTTTTGACGTCGGCAGATATGAAAACAGTAATCTTAGGATACAGTCAGCTTAAAATGACTCAGATGAGTGAATACAGTTCAGTTGTGCGTTTTTGGTGAAGCTTTTGAGTTTTTGACTTCGGCAGATATGAAAACAGTAATCTTAGGATACAGTCAGCTTAAAATGACTCAGATGAGTGAATACAGTTCAGTTGTGCGTTTTTGGTGAAGCTTTTGAGTTTTTGATGTCGGCAGATATCAAACAGTAATCTTAGGATACAGTCAGCTTAAAATGACTGAATGTGAGTGAATACTGTTCAGTTGTGCGTTTTTGGTGAAGCTTTTGAGTTTTTGACATCACAGATATCAAACAGTAATCTTAGGATACAGTCAGCTTAAAATGACTCAGATGAGTGAATACAGTTCAGTTGTGCGTTTTTGGTGAAGCTTTTGAGTTTTTGACGTCGGCAGATATCAAACAGTAATCTTAGGATACAGTCAGCTTAAAATGACTCAGATGAGTGAATACAGTTCAGTTGTGCGTTTTTGGTGAAGCTTTTGAGTTTTTGACGTCGGCAGATATCAAACAGTAATCTTAGGATACAGTCAGCTTAAAATGACTCAGATGAGTGAATACAGTTCAGTTGTGCGTTTTTGGTGAAGCTTTTGAGTTTTTGACGTCGGCAGATATGAAAACAGTAATCTTAGGATACAGTCAGCTTAAAATGACTCAGATGAGTGAATACAGTTCAGTTGTGCGTTTTTGGTGAAGCTTTTGAGTTTTTGACTTCGGCAGATATGAAAACAGTAATCTTAGGATACAGTCAGCTTAAAATGACTCAGATGAGTGAATACAGTTCAGTTGTGCGTTTTTGGTGAAGCTTTTGAGTTTTTGATGTCGGCAGATATCAAACAGTAATCTTAGGATACAGTCATCTTAAAATGACTCAGATGAGTGAATACTGTTCAGTTGTGCGTTTTTGGTGAAGCTTTTGAGTTTTTGACGTCGGCAGATATCAAACAGTAATCTTAGGATACAGTCAGCTTAAAATGACTGAATGTGAGTGAATACTGTTCAGTTGTGCGTTTTTGGTGAAGCTTTTGAGTTTTTGACATCACAGATATCAAACAGTAATCTTAGGATACAGTCATCTTAAAATGACTGAATGTGAGTGAATACTGTTCAGTTCTGCGTTTTTGGTGAAGCGTATGAGTTTTTGACGTCGGCAGATATCAAACAGTAATCTTAGGATACAGTCAGCTTAAAATGACTCAGATGAGTGAATACAGTTCAGTTGTGCGGTTTTGGTGAAGCTTTTGAGTTTTTGACGTCGGCAGATATCAAACAGTAATCTTAGGATACAGTCATCTTAAAATGACTGAATGTGAGTGAATACTGTTCAGTGGTGCGTTTTTGGTGAAGCTTTTGATTTTTTGACATCACAGATATCAAACAGTAATCTTAGGATACAGTCAGCTTAAAATGACTGAATGTGAGTGAATACTGTTCAGTTGTGCGTTTTTGGTGAAGCGTATGAGTTTTTGACGTCGGCAGATATCAAACAGTAATCTTAGGATACAGTCAGCTTAAAATGACTCAGATGAGTGAATACAGTTCAGTTGTGCGTTTTTGGTGAAGCTTTTGATTTTTTGACATCACAAATATCAAACAGTAATCTTAGGATACAGTCATCTTAAAATGACTGAATGTGAGTGAATACTGTTCAGTTGTGCGTTTTTGGTGAAGCCTTTTGAGTTTTTGACATCACAGATATCAAACAGTAATCTTAGGATACAGTCAGCTTAAAATGACTCAGATGAGTGAATACTGTTCAGTTGTGCGTTTTTGGTGAAGCTTTTGAGTTTTTGACGTCGGCAGATATCAAACAGTAATCTTAGGATACAGTCAGCTTAAAATGACTCAGATGAGTGAATACAGTTCAGTTGTGCGTTTTTGGTGAAGCTTTTGAGTTTTTGACGTCGGCAGATATCAAACAGTAATCTTAGGATACAGTCAGCTTAAAATGACTGAATGTGAGTGAATACTGTTCAGTTGTGCGTTTTTGGTGAAGCTTTTGAGTTTTTGACATCACAGATATCAAACAGTAATCTTAGGATACAGTCAGCTTAAAATGACTCAGATGAGTGAATACAGTTCAGTTGTGCGTTTTTGGTGAAGCTTTTGAGTTTTTGACGTCGGCAGATATCAAACAGTAATCTTAGGATACAGTCATCTTAAAATGACTGAATGTGAGTGAATACTTTTCAGTGGTGCGTTTTTGGTGAAGCTTTTGATTTTTTGACATCACAGATATCAAACAGTAATCTTAGGATACAGTCATCTTAAAATGACTGAATGTGAGTGAATACTGTTCAGTTGTGCGTTTTTGGTGAAGCTTTTGAGTTTTTGATGTCGGCAGATATCAAACAGTAATCTTAGGATACAGTCAGCTTAAAATGACTTTAATGAGAGAATACTGTTCAGTTGTGCGTTTTTGGTGAAGCTTTTGAGTTTTTGACGTCGGCAGATATCAAACAGTAATCTTAGGATACAGTCAGCTTAAAATGAGTCAGATGAGTGAATACAGTTCAGTTGTGCGTTTTTGGTGAAGCTTTTGAGTTTTTGACGTCGGCAGATATCAAACAGTAATCTTAGGATACAGTCAGCTTAAAATGAGTCAGATGAGTGAATACAGTTCAGTTGTGCGTTTTTGGTGAAGCTTTTGAGTTTTTGACATCACAGATATCAAACAGTAATCTTAGGATACAGTCAGCTTAAAATGACTGAATGTGAGTGAATACTGTTCAGTTGTGCGTTTTTGGTGAAGCTTTTGAGTTTTTGACATCACAGATATCAAACAGTAATCTTAGGATACAGTCAGCTTAAAATGACTCAGATGAGTGAATACAGTTCAGTTGTGCGTTTTTGGTGAAGCGTATGAGTTTTTGACGTCGGCAGATATCAAACAGTAATCTTAGGATACAGTCAGCTTAAAATGACTCAGATGAGTGAATACAGTTCAGTTGTGCGTTTTTGGTGAAGCTTTTGAGTTTTTGACGTCGGCAGATATCAAACAGTAATCTTAGGATACAGTCAGCTTAAAATGACTCAGATGAGTGACTACTGTTCAGTTGTGCGTTTTTGGTGAAGCTTTTGAGTTTTTGACGTCGGCAGATATCAAACAGTAATCTTAGGATACAGTCAGCTTAAAATGACTGAATGTGAGTGAATACTGTTCAGTTGTGCGTTTTTGGTGAAGCGTATGAGTTTTTGACGTCGGCAGATATCAAACAGTAATCTTAGGATACAGTCAGCTTAAAATGACTCAGATGAGTGAATACAGTTCCGTTGTGCGTTTTTGGTGAAGCTTTTGAGTTTTTGACATCACAGATATCAAACAGTAATCTTAGGATACAGTCATCTTAAAATGACTCAGATGAGTGACTACTGTTCAGTTGTGCGTTTTTGGTGAAGCTTTTGAGTTTTTGACGTCGGCAGATATCAAACAGTAATCTTAGGATACAGTCAGCTTAAAATGACTCAGATGAGAGAATACTGTTCAGTTGTGCGTTTTTGGTGAAGCTTTTGAGTTTTTGACGTCGGCAGATATCAAACAGTAATCTTAGGATACAGTCGTCTTAAAATGACTGAATGTGAGTGAATACTGTTCAGTGGTGCGTTTTTGGTGAAGCTTTTGATTTTTTGACATCACAGATATCAAACAGTAATCTTAGGATACAGTCAGCTTAAAATGACTGAATGTGAGTGAATACTGTTCAGTTGTGCGTTTTTGGTGAAGCTTTTGAGTTTTTGACATCACAGATATCAAACAGTAATCTTAGGATACAGTCAGCTTAAAATGACTCAGATGAGTGAATACAGTTCAGTTGTGCGTTTTTGGTGAAGCTTTTGAGTTTTTGACGTCGGCAGATATCAAACAGTAATCTTAGGATACAGTCAGCTTAAAATGACTCAGATGAGTGAATACAGTTCAGTTGTGCGTTTTTGGTGAAGCTTTTGAGTTTTTGACGTCGGCAGATATCAAACAGTAATCTTAGGATACAGTCAGCTTAAAATGACTCAGATGAGTGAATACAGTTCAGTTGTGCGTTTTTGGTGAAGCTTTTGAGTTTTTGACGTCGGCAGATATGAAAACAGTAATCTTAGGATACAGTCAGCTTAAAATGACTCAGATGAGTGAATACAGTTCAGTTGTGCGTTTTTGGTGAAGCTTTTGAGTTTTTGACTTCGGCAGATATGAAAACAGTAATCTTAGGATACAGTCAGCTTAAAATGACTCAGATGAGTGAATACAGTTCAGTTGTGCGTTTTTGGTGAAGCTTTTGAGTTTTTGATGTCGGCAGATATCAAACAGTAATCTTAGGATACAGTCATCTTAAAATGACTCAGATGAGTGAATACTGTTCAGTTGTGCGTTTTTGGTGAAGCTTTTGAGTTTTTGACGTCGGCAGATATCAAACAGTAATCTTAGGATACAGTCAGCTTAAAATGACTGAATGTGAGTGAATACTGTTCAGTTGTGCGTTTTTGGTGAAGCTTTTGAGTTTTTGACATCACAGATATCAAACAGTAATCTTAGGATACAGTCATCTTAAAATGACTGAATGTGAGTGAATACTGTTCAGTTGTGCGTTTTTGGTGAAGCTTTTGATTTTTTGACATCACAGATATCAAACAGTAATCTTAGGATACAGTCAGCTTAAAATGACTGAATGTGAGTGAATACTGTTCAGTTGTGCGTTTTTGGTGAAGCTTTTGAGTTTTTGACATCACAGATATCAAACAGTAATCTTAGGATACAGTCATCTTAAAATGACTGAATGTGAGTGAATACTGTTCAGTTGTGCGTTTTTGGTGAAGCTTTTGATTTTTTGACATCACAGATATCAAACAGTAATCTTAGGATACAGTCAGCTTAAAATGACTGAATGTGAGTGAATACTGTTCAGTTGTGCGTTTTTGGTGAAGCTTTTGAGTATTTGATGTCGGCAGATATCAAACAGTAATCTTAGGATACAGTCAGCTTAAAATGACTGAATGTGAGTGAATACTGTTCAGTTGTGCGTTTTTGGTGAAGCTTTTGAGTTTTTGACATCACAGATATCAAACAGTAATCTTAGGATACAGTCAGCTTAAAATGACTCAGATGAGTGAATACAGTTCAGTTGTGCGTTTTTGGTGAAGCTTTTGAGTTTTTGACGTCGGCAGATATCAAACAGTAATCTTAGGATACAGTCAGCTTAAAATGACTCAGATGAGTGAATACAGTTCAGTTGTGCGTTTTTGGTGAAGCTTTTGAGTTTTTGACGTGGGCAGATATCAAACAGTAATCTTAGGATACAGTCAGCTTAAAATGACTCAGATGAGTGAATACAGTTCAGTTGTGCGTTTTTGGTGAAGCTTTTGAGTTTTTGACGTCGGCAGATATCAAACAGTAATCTTAGGATACAGTCAGCTTAAAATGACTGAATGTGAGTGAATACTGTTCAGTTGTGCGTTTTTGGTGAAGCTTTTGAGTATTTGATGTCGGCAGATATCAAACAGTAATCTTAGGATACAGTCATCTTAAAATGACTCAGATGAGTGAATACTGTTCAGTTGTGCGTTTTTGGTGAAGCTTTTGAGTTTTTGACGTCGGCAGATATCAAACAGTAATCTTAGGATACAGTCATCTTAAAATGACTGAATGTGAGTGAATACTGTTCAGTGGTGCGTTTTTGGTGAAGCTTTTGGTTTTTTGACATCACAGATATCAAACATTAATCTTAGGATACAGTCAGCTTAAAATGACTGAATGTGAGTGAATACTGTTCAGTTGTGCGTTTTTGGTGAAGCGTATGAGTTTTTGACGTCGGCAGATATCAAACAGTAATCTTAGGATACAGTCAGCTTAAAATGACTCAGATGAGTGAATACTGTTCAGTTGTGCGTTTTTGGTGAAGCTTTTGATTTTTTGACATCACAGATATCAAACAGTAATCTTAGGATACAGTCAGCTTAAAATGACTGAATGTGAGTGAATACTGTTCAGTTGTGCGCTTTTGGTGAAGCTTTTGAGTATTTGATGTCGGCAGATATCAAACAGTAATCTTAGGATACAGTCAGCTTAAAATGACTGAATGTGAGTGAATACTGTTCAGTTGTGCGTTTTTGATGAAGCTTTTGAGTTTTTGACATCACAGATATCAAACAGTAATCTTAGGATACAGTCACCTTAAAATGACTCAGATGAGAGAATACTGTTCAGTTGTGCGTTTTTGGTGAAGCTTTTGAGTTTTTGACGTCGGCAGATATCAAACAGTAATCTTAGGATACAGTCGTCTTAAAATGACTGAATGTGAGTGAATACTGTTCAGTTGTGCGTTTTTGGTGAAGCTTTTGATTTTTTGACATCACAGATATCAAACAGTAATCTTAGGATACAGTCAGCTTAAAATGACTGAATGTGAGTGAATACTGTTCAGTTGTGCGTTTTTGGTGAAGCTTTTGAGTTTTTGACATCACAGATATCAAACAGTAATCTTAGGATACAGTCAGCTTAAAATGACTCAGATGAGTGAATACAGTTCAGTTGTGCGTTTTTGGTGAAGCTTTTGAGTTTTTGACGTCGGCAGATATCAAACAGTAATCTTAGGATACAGTCAGCTTAAAATGACTCAGATGAGTGAATACAGTTCAGTTGTGCGTTTTTGGTGAAGCTTTTGAGTTTTTGACGTCGGCAGATATCAAACAGTAATCTTAGGATACAGTCAGCTTAAAATGACTCAGATGAGTGAATACAGTTCAGTTGTGCGTTTTTGGTGAAGCTTTTGAGTTTTTGACGTCGGCAGATATGAAAACAGTAATCTTAGGATACAGTCAGCTTAAAATGACTCAGATGAGTGAATACAGTTCAGTTGTGCGTTTTTGGTGAAGCTTTTGAGTTTTTGACGTCGGCAGATATCAAACAGTAATCTTAGGATACAGTCAGCTTAAAATGACTGAATGTGAGTGAATACTGTTCAGTTGTGCGTTTTTGGTGAAGCTTTTGAGTTTTTGACGTCGGCAGATATCAAACATTAATCTTAGGACACAGTCAGCTTAAAATGACTCAGATGAGTGAATACAGTTCAGTTGTGCGTTTTTGGTGAAGCTTTTGAGTTTTTGACGTCGGCAGATATGAAAACAGTAATCTTAGGATACAGTCAGCTTAAAATGACTCAGATGAGTGAATACAGTTCAGTTGTGCGTTTTTGGTGAAGCTTTTGAGTTTTTGATGTCCGCAGATATCAAACAGTAATCTTAGGATACAGTCAGCTTAAAATGACTGAATGTGAGTGAATACAGTTCAGTTGTGCGTTTTTGGTGAAGCTTTTGAGTTTTTGACGTCGGCAGATATCAAACAGTAATCTTAGGATACAGTCAGCTTAAAATGACTCAGATGAGAGAATACTGTTCAGTTGTGCGTTTTTGGTGAAGCTTTTGAGTTTTTGACGTCGGCAGATATCAAACAGTAATCTTAGGATACAGTCAGCTTAAAATGACTGAATGTGAGTGAATACTGTTCAGTTGTGCGTTTTTGGTGAAGCTTTTGAGTTTTTGACATCACAGATATCAAACAGTAATCTTAGGATACAGTCAGCTTAAAATGACTCAGATGAGTGAATACAGTTCAGTTGTGCGTTTTTGGTGAAGCTTTTGAGTTTTTGACGTCGGCAGATATCAAACAGTAATCTTAGGATACAGTCAGCTTAAAATGACTCAGATGAGTGAATACAGTTCAGTTGTGCGTTTTTGGTGAAGCTTTTGAGTTTTTGACGTCGGCAGATATCAAACAGTAATCTTAGGATACAGTCACCTTAAAATGACTCAGATGAGTGAATACAGTTCAGTTCTGCGTTTTTGGTGAAGCTTTTGAGTTTTTGACGTCGGCAGATATCAAACAGTAATCTTAGGATACAGTCACCTTAAAATGACTCAGATGAGTGAATACAGTTCAGTTCTGCGTTTTTGGTGAAGCTTTTGAGTTTTTGACGTCGGCAGATATCAAACAGTAATCTTAGGATACAGTCAGCTTAAAATGACTCAGATGAGTGAATACAGTTCAGTTGTGCGTTTTTGGTGAAGCTTTTGAGTTTTTGACGTCGGCAGATATCAAACAGTAATCTTAGGATACAGTCATCTTAAAATGACTGAATGTGAGTGAATACTGTTCAGTGGTGCGTTTTTGGTGAAGCTTTTGGTTTTTTGACATCACAGATATCAAACATTAATCTTAGGATACAGTCAGCTTAAAATGACTGAATGTGAGTGAATACTGTTCAGTTGTGCGTTTTTGGTGAAGCGTATGAGTTTTTGACGTCGGCAGATATCAAACAGTAATCTTAGGATACAGTCAGCTTAAAATGACTCAGATGAGTGAATACTGTTCAGTTGTGCGTTTTTGGTGAAGCTTTTGATTTTTTGACATCACAGATATCAAACAGTAATCTTAGGATACAGTCAGCTTAAAATGACTGAATGTGAGTGAATACTGTTCAGTTGTGCGCTTTTGGTGAAGCTTTTGAGTATTTGATGTCGGCAGATATCAAACAGTAATCTTAGGATACAGTCAGCTTAAAATGACTGAATGTGAGTGAATACTGTTCAGTTGTGCGTTTTTGGTGAAGCTTTTGAGTTTTTGACATCACAGATATCAAACAGTAATCTTAGGATACAGTCACCTTAAAATGACTCAGATGAGAGAATACTGTTCAGTTGTGCGTTTTTGGTGAAGCTTTTGAGTTTTTGACGTCGGCAGATATCAAACAGTAATCTTAGGATACAGTCGTCTTAAAATGACTGAATGTGAGTGAATACTGTTCAGTTGTGCGTTTTTGGTGAAGCTTTTGATTTTTTGACATCACAGATATCAAACAGTAATCTTAGGATACAGTCAGCTTAAAATGACTGAATGTGAGTGAATACTGTTCAGTTGTGCGTTTTTGGTGAAGCTTTTGAGTTTTTGACATCACAGATATCAAACAGTAATCTTAGGATACAGTCAGCTTAAAATGACTCAGATGAGTGAATACAGTTCAGTTGTGCGTTTTTGGTGAAGCTTTTGAGTTTTTGACGTCGGCAGATATCAAACAGTAATCTTAGGATACAGTCAGCTTAAAATGACTCAGATGAGTGAATACAGTTCAGTTGTGCGTTTTTGGTGAAGCTTTTGAGTTTTTGACGTCGGCAGATATCAAACAGTAATCTTAGGATACAGTCAGCTTAAAATGACTCAGATGAGTGAATACAGTTCAGTTGTGCGTTTTTGGTGAAGCTTTTGAGTTTTTGACGTCGGCAGATATGAAAACAGTAATCTTAGGATACAGTCAGCTTAAAATGACTCAGATGAGTGAATACAGTTCAGTTGTGCGTTTTTGGTGAAGCTTTTGAGTTTTTGATGTCCGCAGATATCAAACAGTAATCTTAGGATACAGTCAGCTTAAAATGACTGAATGTGAGTGAATACTGTTCAGTGGTGCGTTTTTGGTGAAGCTTTTGGTTTTTTGACATCACAGATATCAAACATTAATCTTAGGATACAGTCAGCTTAAAATGACTGAATGTGAGTGAATACTGTTCAGTTGTGCGTTTTTGGTGAAGCGTATGAGTTTTTGACGTCGGCAGATATCAAACAGTAATCTTAGGATACAGTCAGCTTAAAATGACTCAGATGAGTGAATACTGTTCAGTTGTGCGTTTTTGGTGAAGCTTTTGATTTTTTGACATCACAGATATCAAACAGTAATCTTAGGATACAGTCAGCTTAAAATGACTGAATGTGAGTGAATACTGTTCAGTTGTGCGCTTTTGGTGAAGCTTTTGAGTATTTGATGTCGGCAGATATCAAACAGTAATCTTAGGATACAGTCAGCTTAAAATGACTGAATGTGAGTGAATACTGTTCAGTTGTGCGTTTTTGGTGAAGCTTTTGAGTTTTTGACATCACAGATATCAAACAGTAATCTTAGGATACAGTCACCTTAAAATGACTCAGATGAGAGAATACTGTTCAGTTGTGCGTTTTTGGTGAAGCTTTTGAGTTTTTGACGTCGGCAGATATCAAACAGTAATCTTAGGATACAGTCGTCTTAAAATGACTGAATGTGAGTGAATACTGTTCAGTTGTGCGTTTTTGGTGAAGCTTTTGATTTTTTGACATCACAGATATCAAACAGTAATCTTAGGATACAGTCAGCTTAAAATGACTGAATGTGAGTGAATACTGTTCAGTTGTGCGTTTTTGGTGAAGCTTTTGAGTTTTTGACATCACAGATATCAAACAGTAATCTTAGGATACAGTCAGCTTAAAATGACTCAGATGAGTGAATACAGTTCAGTTGTGCGTTTTTGGTGAAGCTTTTGAGTTTTTGACGTCGGCAGATATCAAACAGTAATCTTAGGATACAGTCAGCTTAAAATGACTCAGATGAGTGAATACAGTTCAGTTGTGCGTTTTTGGTGAAGCTTTTGAGTTTTTGACGTCGGCAGATATCAAACAGTAATCTTAGGATACAGTCAGCTTAAAATGACTCAGATGAGTGAATACAGTTCAGTTGTGCGTTTTTGGTGAAGCTTTTGAGTTTTTGACGTCGGCAGATATGAAAACAGTAATCTTAGGATACAGTCAGCTTAAAATGACTCAGATGAGTGAATACAGTTCAGTTGTGCGTTTTTGGTGAAGCTTTTGAGTTTTTGATGTCCGCAGATATCAAACAGTAATCTTAGGATACAGTCAGCTTAAAATGACTGAATGTGAGTGAATACTGTTCAGTTGTGCGTTTTTGGTGAAGCTTTTGAGTTTTTGACGTCGGCAGATATCAAACAGTAATCTTAGGATACAGTCAGCTTAAAATGACTCAGATGAGAGAATACTGTTCAGTTGTGCGTTTTTGGTGAAGCTTTTGAGTTTTTGACGTCGGCAGATATCAAACAGTAATCTTAGGATACAGTCATCTTAAAATGACTGAATGTGAGTGAATACTGTTCAGTTGTGCGTTTTTGGTGAAGCTTTTGAGTTTTTGACATCACAGATATCAAACAGTAATCTTAGGATACAGTCAGCTTAAAATGACTCAGATGAGTGAATACAGTTCAGTTGTGCGTTTTTGGTGAAGCTTTTGAGTTTTTGACGTCGGCAGATATCAAACAGTAATCTTAGGATACAGTCAGCTTAAAATGACTCAGATGAGTGAATACAGTTCAGTTGTGCGTTTTTGGTGAAGCTTTTGAGTTTTTGACGTCGGCAGATATCAAACAGTAATCTTAGGATACAGTCAGCTTAAAATGACTCAGATGAGTGAATACAGTTCAGTTGTGCGTTTTTGGTGAAGCTTTTGAGTTTTTGACGTCGGCAGATATCAAACAGTAATCTTAGGATACAGTCAGCTTAAAATGACTGAATGTGAGTGAATACTGTTCAGTTGTGCGTTTTTGGTGAAGCTTTTGAGTTTTTGACGTCGGCAGATATCAAACAGTAATCTTAGGATACAGTCAGCTTAAAATGACTCAGATGAGAGAATACTGTTCAGTTGTGCGTTTTTGGTGAAGCTTTTGAGTTTTTGACGTCGGCAGATATCAAACAGTAATCTTAGGATACAGTCAGCTTAAAATGACTGAATGTGAGTGAATACTGTTCAGTTGTGCGTTTTTGGTGAAGCTTTTGAGTTTTTGACATCACAGATATCAAACAGTAATCTTAGGATACAGTCAGCTTAAAATGACTCAGATGAGTGAATACAGTTCAGTTGTGCGTTTTTGGTGAAGCTTTTGAGTTTTTGACGTCGGCAGATATCAAACAGTAATCTTAGGATACAGTCAGCTTAAAATGACTCAGATGAGTGAATACAGTTCAGTTGTGCGTTTTTGGTGAAGCTTTTGAGTTTTTGACGTCGGCAGATATCAAACAGTAATCTTAGGATACAGTCAGCTTAAAATGACTCAGATGAGTGAATACAGTTCAGTTGTGCGTTTTTGGTGAAGCTTTTGAGTTTTTGACGTCGGCAGATATCAAACAGTAATCTTAGGATACAGTCAGCTTAAAATGACTGAATGTGAGTGAATACTGTTCAGTTGTGCGTTTTTGGTGAAGCTTTTGAGTTTTTGACGTCGGCAGATATCAAACAGTAATCTTAGGATACAGTCAGCTTAAAATGACTCAGATGAGAGAATACTGTTCAGTTGTGCGTTTTTGGTGAAGCTTTTGAGTTTTTGACGTCGGCAGATATCAAACAGTAATCTTAGGATACAGTCAGCTTAAAATGACTGAATGTGAGTGAATACTGTTCAGTTGTGCGTTTTTGGTGAAGCTTTTGAGTTTTTGACATCACAGATATCAAACAGTAATCTTAGGATACAGTCAGCTTAAAATGACTCAGATGAGTGAATACAGTTCAGTTGTGCGTTTTTGGTGAAGCTTTTGAGTTTTTGACGTCGGCAGATATCAAACAGTAATCTTAGGATACAGTCAGCTTAAAATGACTCAGATGAGTGAATACAGTTCAGTTGTGCGTTTTTGGTGAAGCTTTTGAGTTTTTGACGTCGGCAGATATCAAACAGTAATCTTAGGATACAGTCAGCTTAAAATGACTCAGATGAGTGAATACAGTTCAGTTGTGCGTTTTTGGTGAAGCTTTTGAGTTTTTGACTTCGGCAGATATGAAAACAGTAATCTTAGGATACAGTCAGCTTAAAATGACTCAGATGAGTGAATACAGTTCAGTTGTGCGTTTTTGGTGAAGCTTTTGAGTTTTTGATGTCGGCAGATATCAAACAGTAATCTTAGGATACAGTCATCTTAAAATGACTCAGATGAGTGAATACAGTTCAGTTGTGCGTTTTTGGTGAAGCTTTTGAGTTTTTGACGTCGGCAGATATCAAACAGTAATCTTAGGATACAGTCAGCTTAAAATGACTCAGATGAGTGAATACAGTTCAGTTGTGCGTTTTTGGTGAAGCTTTTGAGTTTTTGATGTCCGCAGATATCAAACAGTAATCTTAGGATACAGTCAGCTTAAAATGACTGAATGTGAGTGAATACAGTTCAGTTGTGCGTTTTTGGTGAAGCTTTTGAGTTTTTGACGTCGGCAGATATCAAACAGTAATCTTAGGATACAGTCAGCTTAAAATGACTCAGATGAGAGAATACTGTTCAGTTGTGCGTTTTTGGTGAAGCTTTTGAGTTTTTGACGTCGGCAGATATCAAACAGTAATCTTAGGATACAGTCAGCTTAAAATGACTGAATGTGAGTGAATACTGTTCAGTTGTGCGTTTTTGGTGAAGCTTTTGAGTTTTTGACATCACAGATATCAAACAGTAATCTTAGGATACAGTCAGCTTAAAATGACTCAGATGAGTGAATACAGTTCAGTTGTGCGTTTTTGGTGAAGCTTTTGAGTTTTTGACGTCGGCAGATATCAAACAGTAATCTTAGGATACAGTCAGCTTAAAATGACTCAGATGAGTGAATACAGTTCAGTTGTGCGTTTTTGGTGAAGCTTTTGAGTTTTTGACGTCGGCAGATATCAAACAGTAATCTTAGGATACAGTCAGCTTAAAATGACTGAATGTGAGTGAATACTGTTCAGTTGTGCGCTTTTGGTGAAGCTTTTGAGTATTTGATGTCGGCAGATATCAAACAGTAATCTTAGGATACAGTCAGCTTAAAATGACTGAATGTGAGTGAATACTGTTCAGTTGTGCGTTTTTGGTGAAGCTTTTGAGTTTTTGACATCACAGATATCAAACAGTAATCTTAGGATACAGTCACCTTAAAATGACTCGGATGAGAGAATACTGTTCAGTTGTGCGTTTTTGGTGAAGCTTTTGAGTTTTTGACGTCGGCAGATATCAAACAGTAATCTTAGGATACAGTCGTCTTAAAATGACTGAATGTGAGTGAATACTGTTCAGTTGTGCGTTTTTGGTGAAGCTTTTGATTTTTTGACATCACAGATATCAAACAGTAATCTTAGGATACAGTCAGCTTAAAATGACTGAATGTGAGTGAATACTGTTCAGTTGTGCGTTTTTGGTGAAGCTTTTGAGTTTTTGACATCACAGATATCAAACAGTAATCTTAGGATACAGTCAGCTTAAAATGACTCAGATGAGTGAATACAGTTCAGTTGTGCGTTTTTGGTGAAGCTTTTGAGTTTTTGACGTCGGCAGATATCAAACAGTAATCTTAGGATACAGTCAGCTTAAAATGACTCAGATGAGTGAATACAGTTCAGTTGTGCGTTTTTGGTGAAGCTTTTGAGTTTTTGACGTCGGCAGATATCAAACAGTAATCTTAGGATACAGTCAGCTTAAAATGACTCAGATGAGTGAATACAGTTCAGTTGTGCGTTTTTGGTGAAGCTTTTGAGTTTTTGACGTCGGCAGATATGAAAACAGTAATCTTAGGATACAGTCAGCTTAAAATGACTCAGATGAGTGAATACAGTTCAGTTGTGCGTTTTTGGTGAAGCTTTTGAGTTTTTGACGTCGGCAGATATCAAACAGTAATCTTAGGATACAGTCAGCTTAAAATGACTGAATGTGAGTGAATACTGTTCAGTTGTGCGTTTTTGGTGAAGCTTTTGAGTTTTTGACGTCGGCAGATATCAAACATTAATCTTAGGACACAGTCAGCTTAAAATGACTCAGATGAGTGAATACAGTTCAGTTGTGCGTTTTTGGTGAAGCTTTTGAGTTTTTGACGTCGGCAGATATGAAAACAGTAATCTTAGGATACAGTCAGCTTAAAATGACTCAGATGAGTGAATACAGTTCAGTTGTGCGTTTTTGGTGAAGCTTTTGAGTTTTTGATGTCCGCAGATATCAAACAGTAATCTTAGGATACAGTCAGCTTAAAATGACTGAATGTGAGTGAATACAGTTCAGTTGTGCGTTTTTGGTGAAGCTTTTGAGTTTTTGACGTCGGCAGATATCAAACAGTAATCTTAGGATACAGTCAGCTTAAAATGACTCAGATGAGAGAATACTGTTCAGTTGTGCGTTTTTGGTGAAGCTTTTGAGTTTTTGACGTCGGCAGATATCAAACAGTAATCTTAGGATACAGTCAGCTTAAAATGACTGAATGTGAGTGAATACTGTTCAGTTGTGCGTTTTTGGTGAAGCTTTTGAGTTTTTGACATCACAGATATCAAACAGTAATCTTAGGATACAGTCAGCTTAAAATGACTCAGATGAGTGAATACAGTTCAGTTGTGCGTTTTTGGTGAAGCTTTTGAGTTTTTGACGTCGGCAGATATCAAACAGTAATCTTAGGATACAGTCAGCTTAAAATGACTCAGATGAGTGAATACAGTTCAGTTGTGCGTTTTTGGTGAAGCTTTTGAGTTTTTGACGTCGGCAGATATCAAACAGTAATCTTAGGATACAGTCACCTTAAAATGACTCAGATGAGTGAATACAGTTCAGTTCTGCGTTTTTGGTGAAGCTTTTGAGTTTTTGACGTCGGCAGATATCAAACAGTAATCTTAGGATACAGTCACCTTAAAATGACTCAGATGAGTGAATACAGTTCAGTTCTGCGTTTTTGGTGAAGCTTTTGAGTTTTTGACGTCGGCAGATATCAAACAGTAATCTTAGGATACAGTCAGCTTAAAATGACTCAGATGAGTGAATACAGTTCAGTTGTGCGTTTTTGGTGAAGCTTTTGAGTTTTTGACGTCGGCAGATATCAAACAGTAATCTTAGGATACAGTCATCTTAAAATGACTGAATGTGAGTGAATACTGTTCAGTGGTGCGTTTTTGGTGAAGCTTTTGGTTTTTTGACATCACAGATATCAAACATTAATCTTAGGATACAGTCAGCTTAAAATGACTGAATGTGAGTGAATACTGTTCAGTTGTGCGTTTTTGGTGAAGCGTATGAGTTTTTGACGTCGGCAGATATCAAACAGTAATCTTAGGATACAGTCAGCTTAAAATGACTCAGATGAGTGAATACTGTTCAGTTGTGCGTTTTTGGTGAAGCTTTTGATTTTTTGACATCACAGATATCAAACAGTAATCTTAGGATACAGTCAGCTTAAAATGACTGAATGTGAGTGAATACTGTTCAGTTGTGCGCTTTTGGTGAAGCTTTTGAGTATTTGATGTCGGCAGATATCAAACAGTAATCTTAGGATACAGTCAGCTTAAAATGACTGAATGTGAGTGAATACTGTTCAGTTGTGCGTTTTTGGTGAAGCTTTTGAGTTTTTGACATCACAGATATCAAACAGTAATCTTAGGATACAGTCACCTTAAAATGACTCAGATGAGAGAATACTGTTCAGTTGTGCGTTTTTGGTGAAGCTTTTGAGTTTTTGACGTCGGCAGATATCAAACAGTAATCTTAGGATACAGTCGTCTTAAAATGACTGAATGTGAGTGAATACTGTTCAGTTGTGCGTTTTTGGTGAAGCTTTTGATTTTTTGACATCACAGATATCAAACAGTAATCTTAGGATACAGTCAGCTTAAAATGACTGAATGTGAGTGAATACTGTTCAGTTGTGCGTTTTTGGTGAAGCTTTTGAGTTTTTGACATCACAGATATCAAACAGTAATCTTAGGATACAGTCAGCTTAAAATGACTCAGATGAGTGAATACAGTTCAGTTGTGCGTTTTTGGTGAAGCTTTTGAGTTTTTGACGTCGGCAGATATCAAACAGTAATCTTAGGATACAGTCAGCTTAAAATGACTCAGATGAGTGAATACAGTTCAGTTGTGCGTTTTTGGTGAAGCTTTTGAGTTTTTGACGTCGGCAGATATCAAACAGTAATCTTAGGATACAGTCAGCTTAAAATGACTCAGATGAGTGAATACAGTTCAGTTGTGCGTTTTTGGTGAAGCTTTTGAGTTTTTGACGTCGGCAGATATGAAAACAGTAATCTTAGGATACAGTCAGCTTAAAATGACTCAGATGAGTGAATACAGTTCAGTTGTGCGTTTTTGGTGAAGCTTTTGAGTTTTTGATGTCCGCAGATATCAAACAGTAATCTTAGGATACAGTCAGCTTAAAATGACTGAATGTGAGTGAATACTGTTCAGTGGTGCGTTTTTGGTGAAGCTTTTGGTTTTTTGACATCACAGATATCAAACATTAATCTTAGGATACAGTCAGCTTAAAATGACTGAATGTGAGTGAATACTGTTCAGTTGTGCGTTTTTGGTGAAGCGTATGAGTTTTTGACGTCGGCAGATATCAAACAGTAATCTTAGGATACAGTCAGCTTAAAATGACTCAGATGAGTGAATACTGTTCAGTTGTGCGTTTTTGGTGAAGCTTTTGATTTTTTGACATCACAGATATCAAACAGTAATCTTAGGATACAGTCAGCTTAAAATGACTGAATGTGAGTGAATACTGTTCAGTTGTGCGCTTTTGGTGAAGCTTTTGAGTATTTGATGTCGGCAGATATCAAACAGTAATCTTAGGATACAGTCAGCTTAAAATGACTGAATGTGAGTGAATACTGTTCAGTTGTGCGTTTTTGGTGAAGCTTTTGAGTTTTTGACATCACAGATATCAAACAGTAATCTTAGGATACAGTCAGCTTAAAATGACTCAGATGAGTGAATACAGTTCAGTTGTGCGTTTTTGGTGAAGCTTTTGAGTTTTTGACGTCGGCAGATATCAAACAGTAATCTTAGGATACAGTCAGCTTAAAATGACTCAGATGAGTGAATACAGTTCAGTTGTGCGTTTTTGGTGAAGCTTTTGAGTTTTTGACGTCGGCAGATATCAAACAGTAATCTTAGGATACAGTCAGCTTAAAATGACTCAGATGAGTGAATACAGTTCAGTTGTGCGTTTTTGGTGAAGCTTTTGAGTTTTTGACGTCGGCAGATATGAAAACAGTAATCTTAGGATACAGTCAGCTTAAAATGACTCAGATGAGTGAATACAGTTCAGTTGTGCGTTTTTGGTGAAGCTTTTGAGTTTTTGATGTCCGCAGATATCAAACAGTAATCTTAGGATACAGTCAGCTTAAAATGACTGAATGTGAGTGAATACTGTTCAGTTGTGCGTTTTTGGTGAAGCTTTTGAGTTTTTGACGTCGGCAGATATCAAACAGTAATCTTAGGATACAGTCAGCTTAAAATGACTCAGATGAGAGAATACTGTTCAGTTGTGCGTTTTTGGTGAAGCTTTTGAGTTTTTGACGTCGGCAGATATCAAACAGTAATCTTAGGATACAGTCAGCTTAAAATGACTGAATGTGAGTGAATACTGTTCAGTTGTGCGTTTTTGGTGAAGCTTTTGAGTTTTTGACATCACAGATATCAAACAGTAATCTTAGGATACAGTCAGCTTAAAATGACTCAGATGAGTGAATACAGTTCAGTTGTGCGTTTTTGGTGAAGCTTTTGAGTTTTTGACGTCGGCAGATATCAAACAGTAATCTTAGGATACAGTCAGCTTAAAATGACTCAGATGAGTGAATACAGTTCAGTTGTGCGTTTTTGGTGAAGCTTTTGATTTTTTGACGTCGGCAGATATCAAACAGTAATCTTAGGATACAGTCAGCTTAAAATGACTCAGATGAGTGAATACAGTTCAGTTGTGCGTTTTTGGTGAAGCTTTTGAGTTTTTGACGTCGGCAGATATCAAACAGTAATCTTAGGATACAGTCAGCTTAAAATGACTGAATGTGAGTGAATACTGTTCAGTTGTGCGTTTTTGGTGAAGCTTTTGAGTTTTTGACGTCGGCAGATATCAAACAGTAATCTTAGGATACAGTCAGCTTAAAATGACTCAGATGAGAGAATACTGTTCAGTTGTGCGTTTTTGGTGAAGCTTTTGAGTTTTTGACGTCGGCAGATATCAAACAGTAATCTTAGGATACAGTCAGCTTAAAATGACTGAATGTGAGTGAATACTGTTCAGTTGTGCGTTTTTGGTGAAGCTTTTGAGTTTTTGACATCACAGATATCAAACAGTAATCTTAGGATACAGTCAGCTTAAAATGACTCAGATGAGTGAATACAGTTCAGTTGTGCGTTTTTGGTGAAGCTTTTGAGTTTTTGACGTCGGCAGATATCAAACAGTAATCTTAGGATACAGTCAGCTTAAAATGACTCAGATGAGTGAATACAGTTCAGTTGTGCGTTTTTGGTGAAGCTTTTGAGTTTTTGACGTCGGCAGATATCAAACAGTAATCTTAGGATACAGTCAGCTTAAAATGACTCAGATGAGTGAATACAGTTCAGTTGTGCGTTTTTGGTGAAGCTTTTGAGTTTTTGACGTCGGCAGATATCAAACAGTAATCTTAGGATACAGTCAGCTTAAAATGACTGAATGTGAGTGAATACTGTTCAGTTGTGCGTTTTTGGTGAAGCTTTTGAGTTTTTGACGTCGGCAGATATCAAACAGTAATCTTAGGATACAGTCAGCTTAAAATGACTCAGATGAGAGAATACTGTTCAGTTGTGCGTTTTTGGTGAAGCTTTTGAGTTTTTGACGTCGGCAGATATCAAACAGTAATCTTAGGATACAGTCAGCTTAAAATGACTGAATGTGAGTGAATACTGTTCAGTTGTGCGTTTTTGGTGAAGCTTTTGAGTTTTTGACATCACAGATATCAAACAGTAATCTTAGGATACAGTCAGCTTAAAATGACTCAGATGAGTGAATACAGTTCAGTTGTGCGTTTTTGGTGAAGCTTTTGAGTTTTTGACGTCGGCAGATATCAAACAGTAATCTTAGGATACAGTCAGCTTAAAATGACTCAGATGAGTGAATACAGTTCAGTTGTGCGTTTTTGGTGAAGCTTTTGAGTTTTTGACTTCGGCAGATATGAAAACAGTAATCTTAGGATACAGTCAGCTTAAAATGACTCAGATGAGTGAATACAGTTCAGTTGTGCGTTTTTGGTGAAGCTTTTGAGTTTTTGATGTCGGCAGATATCAAACAGTAATCTTAGGATACAGTCATCTTAAAATGACTCAGATGAGTGAATACTGTTCAGTTGTGCGTTTTTGGTGAAGCTTTTGAGTTTTTGACGTCGGCAGATATCAAACAGTAATCTTAGGATACAGTCAGCTTAAAATGACTGAATGTGAGTGAATACTGTTCAGTTGTGCGTTTTTGGTGAAGCTTTTGATTTTTTGACATCACAGATATCAAACAGTAATCTTAGGATACAGTCAGCTTAAAATGACTGAATGTGAGTGAATACTGTTCAGTTGTGCGTTTTTGGTGAAGCTTTTGAGTTTTTGACATCACAGATATCAAACAGTAATCTTAGGATACAGTCAGCTTAAAATGACTCAGATGAGTGAATACAGTTCAGTTGTGCGTTTTTGGTGAAGCTTTTGAGTTTTTGACGTCGGCAGATATCAAACAGTAATCTTAGGATACAGTCAGCTTAAAATGACTCAGATGAGTGAATACAGTTCAGTTGTGCGTTTTTGGTGAAGCTTTTGAGTTTTTGACGTCGGCAGATATCAAACAGTAATCTTAGGATACAGTCAGCTTAAAATGACTGAATGTGAGTGAATACTGTTCAGTTGTGCGTTTTTGGTGAAGCTTTTGAGTTTTTGACGTCGGCAGATATCAAACATTAATCTTAGGACACAGTCAGCTTAAAATGACTCAGATGAGTGAATACAGTTCAGTTGTGCGTTTTTGGTGAAGCTTTTGAGTTTTTGACGTCGGCAGATATGAAAACAGTAATCTTAGGATACAGTCAGCTTAAAATGACTCAGATGAGTGAATACAGTTCAGTTGTGCGTTTTTGGTGAAGCTTTTGAGTTTTTGATGTCCGCAGATATCAAACAGTAATCTTAGGATACAGTCAGCTTAAAATGACTGAATGTGAGTGAATACAGTTCAGTTGTGCGTTTTTGGTGAAGCTTTTGAGTTTTTGACGTCGGCAGATATCAAACAGTAATCTTAGGATACAGTCAGCTTAAAATGACTCAGATGAGAGAATACTGTTCAGTTGTGCGTTTTTGGTGAAGCTTTTGAGTTTTTGACGTCGGCAGATATCAAACAGTAATCTTAGGATACAGTCAGCTTAAAATGACTGAATGTGAATGAATACTGTTCAGTTGTGCGTTTTTGGTGAAGCTTTTGAGTTTTTGACATCACAGATATCAAACAGTAATCTTAGGATACAGTCAGCTTAAAATGACTCAGATGAGTGAATACAGTTCAGTTGTGCGTTTTTGGTGAAGCTTTTGAGTTTTTGACGTCGGCAGATATCAAACAGTAATCTTAGGATACAGTCAGCTTAAAATGACTCAGATGAGTGAATACAGTTCAGTTGTGCGTTTTTGGTGAAGCTTTTGAGTTTTTGACGTCGGCAGATATCAAACAGTAATCTTAGGATACAGTCAGCTTAAAATGACTCAGATGAGTGAATACAGTTCAGTTGTGCGTTTTTGGTGAAGCTTTTGAGTTTTTGACGTCGGCAGATATCAAACAGTAATCTTAGGATACAGTCACCTTAAAATGACTCAGATGAGTGAATACAGTTCAGTTCTGCGTTTTTGGTGAAGCTTTTGAGTTTTTGACGTCGGCAGATATCAAACAGTAATCTTAGGATACAGTCACCTTAAAATGACTCAGATGAGTGAATACAGTTCAGTTCTGCGTTTTTGGTGAAGCTTTTGAGTTTTTGACGTCGGCAGATATCAAACAGTAATCTTAGGATACAGTCAGCTTAAAATGACTCAGATGAGTGAATACAGTTCAGTTGTGCGTTTTTGGTGAAGCTTTTGAGTTTTTGACGTCGGCAGATATCAAACAGTAATCTTAGGATACAGTCATCTTAAAATGACTGAATGTGAGTGAATACTGTTCAGTGGTGCGTTTTTGGTGAAGCTTTTGGTTTTTTGACATCACAGATATCAAACATTAATCTTAGGATACAGTCAGCTTAAAATGACTGAATGTGAGTGAATACTGTTCAGTTGTGCGTTTTTGGTGAAGCGTATGAGTTTTTGACGTCGGCAGATATCAAACAGTAATCTTAGGATACAGTCAGCTTAAAATGACTCAGATGAGTGAATACTGTTCAGTTGTGCGTTTTTGGTGAAGCTTTTGATTTTTTGACATCACAGATATCAAACAGTAATCTTAGGATACAGTCAGCTTAAAATGACTGAATGTGAGTGAATACTGTTCAGTTGTGCGCTTTTGGTGAAGCTTTTGAGTATTTGATGTCGGCAGATATCAAACAGTAATCTTAGGATACAGTCAGCTTAAAATGACTGAATGTGAGTGAATACTGTTCAGTTGTGCGTTTTTGGTGAAGCTTTTGAGTTTTTGACATCACAGATATCAAACAGTAATCTTAGGATACAGTCACCTTAAAATGACTCAGATGAGAGAATACTGTTCAGTTGTGCGTTTTTGGTGAAGCTTTTGAGTTTTTGACGTCGGCAGATATCAAACAGTAATCTTAGGATACAGTCGTCTTAAAATGACTGAATGTGAGTGAATACTGTTCAGTTGTGCGTTTTTGGTGAAGCTTTTGATTTTTTGACATCACAGATATCAAACAGTAATCTTAGGATACAGTCAGCTTAAAATGACTGAATGTGAGTGAATACTGTTCAGTTGTGCGTTTTTGGTGAAGCTTTTGAGTTTTTGACATCACAGATATCAAACAGTAATCTTAGGATACAGTCAGCTTAAAATGACTCAGATGAGTGAATACAGTTCAGTTGTGCGTTTTTGGTGAAGCTTTTGAGTTTTTGACGTCGGCAGATATCAAACAGTAATCTTAGGATACAGTCAGCTTAAAATGACTCAGATGAGTGAATACAGTTCAGTTGTGCGTTTTTGGTGAAGCTTTTGAGTTTTTGACGTCGGCAGATATCAAACAGTAATCTTAGGATACAGTCAGCTTAAAATGACTCAGATGAGTGAATACAGTTCAGTTGTGCGTTTTTGGTGAAGCTTTTGAGTTTTTGACGTCGGCAGATATCAAACAGTAATCTTAGGATACAGTCAGCTTAAAATGACTCAGATGAGTGAATACAGTTCAGTTGTGCGTTTTTGGTGAAGCTTTTGAGTTTTTGACGTCGGCAGATATGAAAACAGTAATCTTAGGATACAGTCAGCTTAAAATGACTCAGATGAGTGAATACAGTTCAGTTGTGCGTTTTTGGTGAAGCTTTTGAGTTTTTGATGTCCGCAGATATCAAACAGTAATCTTAGGATACAGTCAGCTTAAAATAACTGAATGTGAGTGAATACTGTTCAGTTGTGCGTTTTTGGTGAAGCTTTTGAGTTTTTGACGTCGGCAGATATCAAACAGTAATCTTAGGATACAGTCAGCTTAAAATGACTCAGATGAGAGAATACTGTTCAGTTGTGCGTTTTTGGTGAAGCTTTTGAGTTTTTGACGTCGGCAGATATCAAACAGTAATCTTAGGATACAGTCAGCTTAAAATGACTGAATGTGAGTGAATACTGTTCAGTTGTGCGTTTTTGGTGAAGCTTTTGAGTTTTTGACATCACAGATATCAAACAGTAATCTTAGGATACAGTCAGCTTAAAATGACTCAGATGAGTGAATACAGTTCAGTTGTGCGTTTTTGGTGAAGCTTTTGAGTTTTTGACGTCGGCAGATATCAAACAGTAATCTTAGGATACAGTCAGCTTAAAATGACTCAGATGAGTGAATACAGTTCAGTTGTGCGTTTTTGGTGAAGCTTTTGAGTTTTTGACGTCGGCAGATATCAAACAGTAATCTTAGGATACAGTCAGCTTAAAATGACTCAGATGAGTGAATACAGTTCAGTTGTGCGTTTTTGGTGAAGCTTTTGAGTTTTTGACGTCGGCAGATATCAAACAGTAATCTTAGGATACAGTCAGCTTAAAATGACTGAATGTGAGTGAATACTGTTCAGTGGTGCGTTTTTGGTGAAGCTTTTGATTTTTTGACATCACAGATATCAAACAGTAATCTTAGGATACAGTCAGCTTAAAATGACTGAATGTGAGTGAATACTGTTCAGTTGTGCGTTTTTGGTGAAGCTTTTGAGTTTTTGACATCACAGATATCAAACAGTAATCTTAGGATACAGTCAGCTTAAAATGACTCAGATGAGTGAATACAGTTCAGTTGTGCGTTTTTGGTGAAGCTTTTGAGTTTTTGACGTCGGCAGATATCAAACAGTAATCTTAGGATACAGTCAGCTTAAAATGACTCAGATGAGTGAATACAGTTCAGTTGTGCGTTTTTGGTGAAGCTTTTGAGTTTTTGACGTCGGCAGATATCAAACAGTAATCTTAGGATACAGTCAGCTTAAAATGACTCAGATGAGTGAATACAGTTCAGTTGTGCGTTTTTGGTGAAGCTTTTGAGTTTTTGACGTCGGCAGATATGAAAACAGTAATCTTAGGATATAGTCAGCTTAAAATGACTCAGATGAGTGAATACAGTTCAGTTGTGCGTTTTTGGTGAAGCTTTTGAGTTTTTGATGTCCGCAGATATCAAACAGTAATCTTAGGATACAGTCAGCTTAAAATGTCTCAGATGAGAGAATACTGTTCAGTTGTGCGTTTTTGGTGAAGCTTTTGAGTTTTTGACGTCGGCAGATATCAAACAGTAATCTTAGGATACAGTCAGCTTAAAATGACTGAATGTGAGTGAATACTGTTCAGTTGTGCGTTTTTGGTGAAGCTTTTGAGTTTTTGACATCACAGATATCAAACAGTAATCTTAGGATACAGTCAGCTTAAAATGACTGAATGTGAGTGAATACTGTTCAGTGGTGCGTTTTTGGTGAAGCTTTTGATTTTTTGACATCACAGATATCAAACAGTAATCTTAGGATACAGTCATCTTAAAATGACTCAGATGAGTGAATACTGTTCAGTTGTGCGTTTTTGGTGAAGCTTTTGAGTTTTTGACATCACAGATATCAAACAGTAATCTTAGGATACAGTCAGCTTAAAATGACTCAGATGAGTGAATACAGTTCAGTTGTGCGTTTTTGGTGAAGCTTTTGAGTTTTTGACGTCGGCAGATATCAAACAGTAATCTTAGGATACAGTCAGTTTAAAATGACTCAGATGAGTGAATACAGTTCAGTTGTGCGTTTTTGGTGAAGCTTTTGAGTTTTTGACGTCGGCAGATATGAAAACAGTAATCTTAGGATACAGTCAGCTTAAAATGACTCAGATGAGTGAATACAGTTCAGTTGTGCGTTTTTGGTGAAGCTTTTGAGTTTTTGATGTCCGCAGATATCAAACAGTAATCTTAGGATACAGTCAGCTTAAAATGACTCAGATGAGAGAATACTGTTCAGTTGTGCGTTTTTGGTGAAGCTTTTGAGTTTTTGACGTCGGCAGATATCAAACAGTAATCTTAGGATACAGTCAGCTTAAAATGACTGAATGTGAGTGAATACTGTTCAGTTGTGCGTTTTTGGTGAAGCTTTTGAGTTTTTGATGTCCGCAGATATCAAACAGTAATCTTAGGATACAGTCAGCTTAAAATGACTCAGATGAGAGAATACTGTTCAGTTGTGCGTTTTTGGTGAAGCTTTTGAGTTTTTGACGTCACAGATATCAAACAGTAATCTTAGGATACAGTCAGCTTAAAATGACTGAATGTGAGTGAATACTGTTCAGTTGTGCGTTTTTGGTGAAGCTTTTGAGTTTTTGACGTCGGCAGATATCAAACAGTAATCTTAGGATACAGTCATCTTAAAATGACTGAATGTGAGTGAATACAGTTCAGTTGTGCGTTTTTGGTGAAGCTTTTGAGTTTTTGACGTCGGCAGATATCAAACAGTAATCTTAGGATACAGTCGTCTTAAAATGACTGAATGTGAGTGAATACTGTTCAGTGGTGCGTTTTTGGTGAAGCTTTTGATTTTTTGACATCACAGATATCAAACAGTAATCTTAGGATACAGTCATCTTAAAATGACTCAGATGAGTGAATACTGTTCAGTTGTGCGTTTTTGGTGAAGCTTTTGAGTTTTTGACGTCGGCAGATATCAAACAGTAATCTTAGGATACAGTCATCTTAAAATGACTGAATGTGAGTGAATACTGTTCAGTTGTGCGTTTTTGGTGAAGCTTTTGAGTTTTTGACGTCGGCAGATATGAAAACAGTAATCTTAGGATACAGTCAGCTTAAAATGACTCAGATGAGTGAATACAGTTCAGTTGTGCGTTTTTGGTGAAGCTTTTGAGTTTTTGACGTCGGCAGATATCAAACAGTAATCTTAGGATACAGTCAGCTTAAAATGACTCAGATGAGTGAATACAGTTCAGTTGTGCGTTTTTGGTGAAGCTTTTGAGTTTTTGACGTCGGCAGATATCAAACAGTAATCTTAGGATACAGTCAGCTTAAAATGACTCAGATGAGTGAATACAGTTCAGTTGTGCGTTTTTGGTGAAGCTTTTGAGTTTTTGACTTCGGCAGATATGAAAACAGTAATCTTAGGATACAGTCAGCTTAAAATGACTCAGATGAGTGAATACAGTTCAGTTGTGCGTTTTTGGTGAAGCTTTTGAGTTTTTGATGTCGGCAGATATCAAACAGTAATCTTAGGATACAGTCAGCTTAAAATGACTCAGATGAGAGAATACTGTTCAGTTGTGCGTTTTTGGTGAAGCTTTTGAGTTTTTGACGTCGGCAGATATCAAACAGTAATCTTAGGATACAGTCAGCTTAAAATGACTGAATGTGAGTGAATACTGTTCAGTTGTGCGTTTTTGGTGAAGCTTTTGAGTTTTTGACATCACAGATATCAAACAGTAATCTTAGGATACAGTCAGCTTAAAATGACTGAATGTGAGTGAATACTGTTCAGTTGTGCGTTTTTGGTGAAGCTTTTGATTTTTTGACATCACAGATATCAAACAGTAATCTTAGGATACAGTCAGCTTAAAATGACTGAATGTGAGTGAATACTGTTCAGTTGTGCGTTTTTGGTGAAGCTTTTGAGTATTTGATGTCGGCAGATATCAAACAGTAATCTTAGGATACAGTCATCTTAAAATGACTGAATGTGAGTGAATACTGTTCAGTTGTGCGTTTTTGGTGAAGCTTTTGAGTTTTTGACATCACAGATATCAAACAGTAATCTTAGGATACAGTCAGCTTAAAATGACTCAGATGAGTGAATACAGTTCAGTTGTGCGTTTTTGGTGAAGCTTTTGAGTTTTTGATGTCGGCAGATATCAAACAGTAATCTTAGGATACAGTCAGCTTAAAATGACTCAGATGAGAGAATACTGTTCAGTTGTGCGTTTTTGGTGAAGCTTTTGAGTTTTTGACGTCGGCAGATATCAAACAGTAATCTTAGGATACAGTCAGCTTAAAATGACTCAGATGAGAGAATACTGTTCAGTTGTGCGTTTTTGGTGAAGCTTTTGAGTTTTTGACGTCGGCAGATATCAAACAGTAATCTTAGGATACAGTCAGCTTAAAATGACTGAATGTGAGTGAATACTGTTCAGTTGTGCGTTTTTGGTGAAGCTTTTGAGTTTTTGACATCACAGATATCAAACAGTAATCTTAGGATACAGTCAGCTTAAAATGACTGAATGTGAGTGAATACTGTTCAGTTGTGCGTTTTTGGTGAAGCTTTTGATTTTTTGACATCACAGATATCAAACAGTAATCTTAGGATACAGTCAGCTTAAAATGACTGAATGTGAGTGAATACTGTTCAGTTGTGCGTTTTTGGTGAAGCTTTTGAGTATTTGATGTCGGCAGATATCAAACAGTAATCTTAGGATACAGTCATCTTAAAATGACTGAATGTGAGTGAATACTGTTCAGTTGTGCGTTTTTGGTGAAGCTTTTGAGTTTTTGACATCACAGATATCAAACAGTAATCTTAGGATACAGTCAGCTTAAAATGACTCAGATGAGTGAATACAGTTCAGTTGTGCGTTTTTGGTGAAGCTTTTGAGTTTTTGACGTCGGCAGATATCAAACAGTAATCTTAGGATACAGTCATCTTAAAATGACTGAATGTGAGTGAATACTGTTCAGTTGTGCGTTTTTGGTGAAGCTTTTGATTTTTTGACATCACAGATATCAAACAGTAATCTTAGGATACAGTCAGCTTAAAATGACTGAATGTGAGTGAATACTGTTCAGTTGTGCGTTTTTGGTGAAGCTTTTGAGTTTTTGACATCACAGATATCAAACAGTAATCTTAGGATACAGTCAGCTTAAAATGACTCAGATGAGTGAATACAGTTCAGTTGTGCGTTTTTGGTGAAGCTTTTGAGTTTTTGACGTCGGCAGATATCAAACAGTAATCTTAGGATACAGTCATCTTAAAATGACTGAATGTGAGTGAATACTGTTCAGTTGTGCGTTTTTGGTGAAGCTTTTGATTTTTTGACATCACAGATATCAAACAGTAATCTTAGGATACAGTCAGCTTAAAATGACTCAGATGAGTGAATACAGTTCAGTTGTGCGTTTTTGGTGAAGCTTTTGAGTTTTTGACGTCGGCAGATATCAAACAGTAATCTTAGGATACAGTCAGCTTAAAATGACTGAATGTGAGTGAATACTGTTCAGTTGTGCGTTTTTGGTGAAGCTTTTGAGTTTTTGACGTCGGCAGATATCAAACAGTAATCTTAGGATACAGTCACCTTAAAATGACTCAGATGAGTGAATACAGTTCAGTTCTGCGTTTTTGGTGAAGCTTTTGAGTTTTTGACGTCGGCAGATATCAAACAGTAATCTTAGGATACAGTCAGCTTAAAATGACTCAGATGAGTGAATACAGTTCAGTTGTGCGTTTTTGGTGAAGCTTTTGATTTTTTGACATCACAGATATCAAACAGTAATCTTAGGATACAGTCAGCTTAAAATGACTGAATGTGAGTGAATACTGTTCAGTTGTGCGTTTTTGGTGAAGCTTTTGAGTTTTTGACATCACAGATATCAAACAGTAATCTTAGGATACAGTCAGCTTAAAATGACTCAGATGAGTGAATACAGTTCAGTTGTGCGTTTTTGGTGAAGCTTTTGAGTTTTTGACGTCGGCAGATATCAAACAGTAATCTTAGGATACAGTCATCTTAAAATGACTGAATGTGAGTGAATACTGTTCAGTTGTGCGTTTTTGGTGAAGCTTTTGATTTTTTGACATCACAGATATCAAACAGTAATCTTAGGATACAGTCAGCTTAAAATGACTCAGATGAGTGAATACAGTTCAGTTGTGCGTTTTTGGTGAAGCTTTTGAGTTTTTGACGTCGGCAGATATCAAACAGTAATCTTAGGATACAGTCAGCTTAAAATGACTGAATGTGAGTGAATACTGTTCAGTTGTGCGTTTTTGGTGAAGCTTTTGAGTTTTTGACGTCGGCAGATATCAAACAGTAATCTTAGGATACAGTCACCTTAAAATGACTCAGATGAGTGAATACAGTTCAGTTCTGCGTTTTTGGTGAAGCTTTTGAGTTTTTGACGTCGGCAGATATCAAACAGTAATCTTAGGATACAGTCATCTTAAAATGACTCAGATGAGTGAATACTGTTCAGTTGTGCGTTTTTGGTGAAGCTTTTGAGTTTTTGACGTCGGCAGATATCAAACAGTAATCTTAGGATACAGTCAGCTTAAAATGACTCAGATGAGTGAATACAGTTCAGTTGTGCGTTTTTGGTGAAGCTTTTGAGTTTTTGACGTCGGCAGATATCAAACAGTAATCTTAGGATACAGTCAGCTTAAAATGACTCAGATGAGTGAATACAGTTCAGTTGTGCGTTTTTGGTGAAGCTTTTGAGTTTTTGACGTCGGCAGATATCAAACAGTAATCTTAGGATACAGTCAGCTTAAAATGACTGAATGTGAGTGAATACTGTTCAGTGGTGCGTTTTTGGTGAAGCTTTTGGTTTTTTGACATCACAGATATCAAACAGTAATCTTAGGATACAGTCAGCTTAAAATGACTGAATGTGAGTGAATACTGTTCAGTTGTGCGTTTTTGGTGAAGCGTATGAGTTTTTGACGTCGGCAGATATCAAACAGTAATCTTAGGATACAGTCATCTTAAAATGACTCAGATGAGTGAATACTGTTCAGTTGTGCGTTTTTGGTGAAGCTTTTGATTTTTTGACATCACAGATATCAAACAGTAATCTTAGGATACAGTCAGCTTAAAATGACTGAATGTGAGTGAATACTGTTCAGTTGTGCGTTTTTGGTGAAGCTTTTGAGTATTTGATGTCGGCAGATATCAAACAGTAATCTTAGGATACAGTCAGCTTAAAATGACTGAATGTGAGTGAATACTGTTCAGTTGTGCGTTTTTGGTGAAGCTTTTGAGTTTTTGACATCACAGATATCAAACAGTAATCTTAGGATACAGTCAGCTTAAAATGACTCAGATGAGTGAATACAGTTCAGTTGTGCGTTTTTGGTGAAGCTTTTGAGTTTTTGACGTCGGCAGATATCAAACAGTAATCTTAGGATACAGTCATCTTAAAATGACTGAATGTGAGTGACTACTGTTCAGTTGTGCGTTTTTGGTGAAGCTTTTGATTTTTTGACATCACAGATATCAAACAGTAATCTTAGGATACAGTCAGCTTAAAATGACTGAATGTGAGTGAATACTGTTCAGTTGTGCGTTTTTGGTGAAGCTTTTGAGTATTTGATGTCGGCAGATATCAAACAGTAATCTTAGGATACAGTCATCTTAAAATGACTCAGATGAGTGAATACAGTTCAGTTCTGCGTTTTTGGTGAAGCTTTTGAGTTTTTGACGTCGGCAGATATCAAACAGTAATCTTAGGATACAGTCATCTTAAAATGACTCAGATGAGTGAATACTGTTCAGTTGTGCGTTTTTGGTGAAGCTTTTGAGTTTTTGACGTCGGCAGATATCAAACAGTAATCTTAGGATACAGTCACCTTAAAATGACTCAGATGAGTGAATACAGTTCAGTTGTGCGTTTTTGGTGAAGCTTTTGAGTTTTTGACGTCGGCAGATATCAAACAGTAATCTTAGGATACAGTCAGCTTAAAATGACTCAGATGAGTGAATACAGTTCAGTTGTGCGTTTTTGGTGAAGCTTTTGAGTTTTTGACGTCGGCAGATATCAAACAGTAATCTTAGGATACAGTCATCTTAAAATGACTGAATGTGAGTGAATACTGTTCAGTGGTGCGTTTTTGGTGAAGCTTTTGGTTTTTTGACATCACAGATATCAAACAGTAATCTTAGGATACAGTCATCTTAAAATGACTGAATGTGAGTGAATACTGTTCAGTTGTGCGTTTTTGGTGAAGCTTTTGAGTTTTTGACGTCGGCAGATATCAAACAGTAATCTTAGGATACAGTCAGCTTAAAATGACTCAGATGAGTGAATACAGTTCAGTTGTGCGTTTTTGGTGAAGCTTTTGAGTTTTTGACGTCGGCAGATATCAAACAGTAATCTTAGGATACAGTCAGCTTAAAATGACTCAGATGAGTGAAGACAGTTCAGTTGTGCGTTTTTGGTGAAGCTTTTGAGTTTTTGACGTCGGCAGATATCAAACAGTAATCTTAGGATACAGTCATCTTAAAATGACTGAATGTGAGTGAATACTGTTCAGTGGTGCGTTTTTGGTGAAGCTTTTGATTTTTTGACATCACAGATATCAAACAGTAATCTTAGGATACAGTCAGCTTAAAATGACTGAATGTGAGTGAATTCTGTTCAGTTGTGCGTTTTTGGT
This sequence comes from Trachinotus anak, assembly GCF_046630095.1. Lineage (NCBI taxonomy): Eukaryota > Metazoa > Chordata > Actinopteri > Carangiformes > Carangidae > Trachinotus > Trachinotus anak. The sequence goes on from NW_027273868.1 coordinate 439,029, forward strand.
GAAGCTTTTGAGTTTTTGACATCACAGATATCAAACAGTAATCTTAGGATAAAGTCATCTTAAAATGACTCAGATGAGTGAATACTGTTCAGTTGTGCGTTTTTGGTGAAGCTTTTGGTTTTTTGACATCACAGATATCAAACAGTAATCTTAGGATACAGTCATCTTAAAATGACTGAATGTGAGTGAATACTGTTCAGTGGTGTGTTTTTGGTGAAGCTTTTGGTTTTTTGACATCACAGATATCAAACAGTAATCTTAGGATACAGTCAGCTTAAAATGACTCAGATGAGTGAATACAGTTCAGTTGTGCGTTTTTGGTGAAGCTTTTGAGTTTTTGACATCACAGATATCAAACAGTAATCTTAGGATAAAGTCATCTTAAAATGACTCAGATGAGTGAATACTGTTCAGTTGTGCGTTTTTGGTGAAGCTTTTGGTTTTTTGACATCACAGATATCAAACAGTAATCTTAGGATACAGTCAGCTTAAAATGACTGAATGTGAGTGAATACTGTTCAGTTGTGCGTTTTTGGTGAAGCGTATGAGTTTTTGACGTCGGCAGATATCAAACAGTAATCTTAGGATACAGTCAGCTTAAAATGACTCAGATGAGTGAATACTGTTCAGTTGTGCGTTTTTGGTGAAGCTTTTGATTTTTTGACATCACAGATATCAAACAGTAATCTTAGGATACAGTCAGCTTAAAATGACTGAATGTGAGTGAATACTGTTCAGTTGTGCGTTTTTGGTGAAGCGTATGAGTTTTTGACGTCGGCAGATATCAAACAGTAATCTTAGGATACAGTCATCTTAAAATGACTCAGATGAGTGAATACAGTTCAGTTGTGCGTTTTTGGTGAAGCTTTTGAGTTTTTGACATCACAGATATCAAACAGTAATCTTAGGATACAGTCAGCTTAAAATGACTCAGATGAGTGAATACAGTTCAGTTGTGCGTTTTTGGTGAAGCTTTTGAGTTTTTGACGTCGGCAGATATCAAACAGTAATCTTAGGATACAGTCAGCTTAAAATGAGTCAGATGAGTGAATACAGTTCAGTTGTGCGTTTTTGGTGAAGCTTTTGAGTTTTTGACGTCGGCAGATATCAAACAGTAATCTTAGGATACAGTCAGTTTAAATTGACTCAGATGAGTGAATACAGTTCAGTTGTGCGTTTTTGGTGAAGCTTTTGAGTTTTTGACGTCGGCAGATATCAAACAGTAATCTTAGGATACAGTCATCTTAAAATGACTGAATGTGAGTGAATACTGTTCAGTGGTGCGTTTTTGGTGAAGCTTTTGATTTTTTGACATCACAGATATCAAACAGTAATCTTAGGATACAGTCAGCTTAAAATGACTGAATGTGAGTGAATACTGTTCAGTTGTGCGTTTTTGGTGAAGCTTTTGAGTTTTTGACATCACAGATATCAAACAGTAATCTTAGGATACAGTCAGCTTAAAATGACTCAGATGAGTGAATACAGTTCAGTTGTGCGTTTTTGGTGAAGCTTTTGAGTTTTTGACGTCGGCAGATATCAAACAGTAATCTTAGGATACAGTCAGCTTAAAATGACTCAGATGAGTGAATACAGTTCAGTTGTGCGTTTTTGGTGAAGCTTTTGAGTTTTTGATGTCGGCAGATATCAAACAGTAATCTTAGGATACAGTCATCTTAAAATGACTCAGATGAGTGAATACTGTTCAGTTGTGCGTTTTTGGTGAAGCTTTTGAGTTTTTGACGTCGGCAGATATCAAACAGTAATCTTAGGATACAGTCAGCTTAAAATGACTCAGATGAGTGAATACTGTTCAGTTGTGCGTTTTTGGTGAAGCTTTTGAGTTTTTGACATCACAGATATCAAACAGTAATCTTAGGATACAGTCAGCTTAAAATGACTGAATGTGAGTGAATACTGTTCAGTTGTGCGTTTTTGGTGAAGCTTTTGAGTATTTGATGTCGGCAGATATCAAACAGTAATCTTAGGATACAGTCAGCTTAAAATGACTGAATGTGAGTGAATACTGTTCAGTTGTGCGTTTTTGGTGAAGCTTTTGAGTTTTTGACATCACAGATATCAAACAGTAATCTTAGGATACAGTCAGCTTAAAATGACTCAGATGAGTGAATACAGTTCAGTTGTGCGTTTTTGGTGAAGCTTTTGAGTTTTTGACGTCGGCAGATATCAAACAGTAATCTTAGGGATACAGTCAGCTTAAAATGACTCAGATGAGTGAATACAGTTCAGTTGTGCGTTTTTGGTGAAGCTTTTGAGTTTTTGACGTCGGCAGATATCAAACAGTAATCTTAGGATACAGTCAGCTTAAAATGACTGAATGTGAGTGAATACTGTTCAGTTGTGCGTTTTTGGTGAAGCTTTTGAGTTTTTGACGTCGGCAGATATCAAACAGTAATCTTAGGATACAGTCACCTTAAAATGACTCAGATGAGTGAATACTGTTCAGTTGTGCGTTTTTGGTGAAGCTTTTGAGTTTTTGACGTCGGCAGATATCAAACAGTAATCTTAGGATACAGTCAGCTTAAAATGACTGAATGTGAGTGAATACTGTTCAGTTGTGCGTTTTTGGTGAAGCTTTTGAGTTTTTGACGTCGGCAGATATCAAACAGTAATCTTAGGATACAGTCATCTTAAAATGACTGAATGTGAGTGAATACAGTTCAGTTGTGCGTTTTTGGTGAAGCTTTTGAGTTTTTGACGTCGGCAGATATCAAACAGTAATCTTAGGATACAGTCATCTTAAAATGACTGAATGTGAGTGAATACTGTTCAGTGGTGCGTTTTTGGTGAAGCTTTTGATTTTTTGACATCACAGATATCAAACAGTAATCTTAGGATACAGTCAGCTTAAAATGACTGAATGTGAGTGAATACTGTTCAGTTGTGCGTTTTTGGTGAAGCTTTTGAGTTTTTGACATCACAGATATCAAACAGTAATCTTAGGATACAGTCAGCTTAAAATGACTCAGATGAGTGAATACAGTTCAGTTGTGCGTTTTTGGTGAAGCTTTTGAGTTTTTGACGTCGGCAGATATCAAACAGTAATCTTAGGATACAGTCAGCTTAAAATGACTCAGATGAGTGAATACAGTTCAGTTGTGCGTTTTTGGTGAAGCTTTTGAGTTTTTGACGTCGGCAGATATCAAACAGTAATCTTAGGATACAGTCATCTTAAAATGACTCAGATGAGTGAATACTGTTCAGTTGTGCGTTTTTGGTGAAGCTTTTGAGTTTTTGACGTCGGCAGATATCAAACAGTAATCTTAGGATACAGTCAGCTTAAAATGACTCAGATGAGTGAATACAGTTCAGTTGTGCGTTTTTGGTGAAGCTTTTGAGTTTTTGACGTCGGCAGATATCAAACAGTAATCTTAGGATACAGTCAGCTTAAAATGACTGAATGTGAGTGAATACTGTTCAGTTGTGCGTTTTTGGTGAAGCTTTTGAGTTTTTGACGTCGGCAGATATCAAACAGTAATCTTAGGATACAGTCATCTTAAAATGACTGAATGTGAGTGAATACAGTTCAGTTGTGCGTTTTTGGTGAAGCTTTTGAGTTTTTGACGTCGGCAGATATCAAACAGTAATCTTAGGATACAGTCATCTTAAAATGACTGAATGTGAGTGAATACTGTTCAGTGGTGCGTTTTTGGTGAAGCTTTTGATTTTTTGACATCACAGATATCAAACAGTAATCTTAGGATACAGTCAGCTTAAAATGACTGAATGTGAGTGAATACTGTTCAGTTGTGCGTTTTTGGTGAAGCTTTTGAGTTTTTGACATCACAGATATCAAACAGTAATCTTAGGATACAGTCAGCTTAAAATGACTCAGATGAGTGAATACAGTTCAGTTGTGCGTTTTTGGTGAAGCTTTTGAGTTTTTGACGTCGGCAGATATCAAACAGTAATCTTAGGATACAGTCACCTTAAAATGACTCAGATGAGTGAATACTGTTCAGTTGTGCGTTTTTGGTGAAGCTTTTGAGTTTTTGACGTCGGCAGATATCAAACAGTAATCTTAGGATACAGTCAGCTTAAAATGACTGAATGTGAGTGAATACTGTTCAGTTGTGCGTTTTTGGTGAAGCTTTTGAGTTTTTGACGTCGGCAGATATCAAACAGTAATCTTAGGATACAGTCATCTTAAAATGACTGAATGTGAGTGAATACAGTTCAGTTGTGCGTTTTTGGTGAAGCTTTTGAGTTTTTGACGTCGGCAGATATCAAACAGTAATCTTAGGATACAGTCATCTTAAAATGACTGAATGTGAGTGAATACTGTTCAGTGGTGCGTTTTTGGTGAAGCTTTTGATTTTTTGACATCACAGATATCAAACAGTAATCTTAGGATACAGTCAGCTTAAAATGACTGAATGTGAGTGAATACTGTTCAGTTGTGCGTTTTTGGTGAAGCTTTTGAGTTTTTGACATCACAGATATCAAACAGTAATCTTAGGATACAGTCAGCTTAAAATGACTCAGATGAGTGAATACAGTTCAGTTGTGCGTTTTTGGTGAAGCTTTTGAGTTTTTGACGTCGGCAGATATCAAACAGTAATCTTAGGATACAGTCAGCTTAAAATGACTGAATGTGAGTGAATACTGTTCAGTTGTGCGTTTTTGGTGAAGCTTTTGAGTTTTTGACGTCGGCAGATATCAAACAGTAATCTTAGGATACAGTCATCTTAAAATGACTGAATGTGAGTGAATACTGTTCAGTTGTGCGTTTTTGGTGAAGCGTATGAGTTTTTGACGTCGGCAGATATCAAACAGTAATCCTAGGATACAGTCAGCTTAAAATGACTCAGATGAGTGAATACAGTTCAGTTGTGCGTTTTTGGTGAAGCTTTTGAGTTTTTGACATCACAGATATCAAACAGTAATCTTAGGATACAGTCAGCTTAAAATGACTCAGATGAGTGAATACTGTTCAGTTGTGCGTTTTTGGTGAAGCTTTTGGTTTTTTGACATCACAGATATCAAGCAGTAATCTTAGGATACAGTCATCTTAAAATGACTGAATGTGAGTGAATACTGTTCAGTGGTGTGTTTTTGGTGAAGCTTTTGGTTTTTTGACATCACAGATATCAAACAGTAATCTTAGGATACAGTCAGCTTAAAATGACTGAATGTGAGTGAATACTGTTCAGTTGTGCGTTTTTGGTGAAGCGTATGAGTTTTTGACGTCGGCAGATATCAAACAGTAATCTTAGGATACAGTCAGCTTAAAATGACTCAGATGAGTGAATACTGTTCAGTTGTGCGTTTTTGGTGAAGCTTTTGAGTTTTTGACATCACAGATATCAAACAGTAATCTTAGGATACAGTCAGCTTAAAATGACTGAATGTGAGTGAATACTGTTCAGTTGTGCGTTTTTGGTGAAGCTTTTGAGTATTTGATGTCGGCAGATATCAAACAGTAATCTTAGGATACAGTCAGCTTAAAATGACTGAATGTGAGTGAATACTGTTCAGTTGTGCGTTTTTGGTGAAGCGTATGAGTTTTTGACGTCGGCAGATATCAAACAGTAATCTTAGGATACAGTCATCTTAAAATGACTCAGATGAGTGAATACTGTTCAGTTGTGCGTTTTTGGTGAAGCTTTTGAGTTTTTGACATCACAGATATCAAACAGTAATCTTAGGATACAGTCAGCTTAAAATGACTCAGATGAGTGAATACAGTTCAGTTGTGCGTTTTTGGTGAAGCTTTTGAGTTTTTGACGTCGGCAGATATCAAACAGTAATCTTAGGATACAGTCAGCTTAAAATGACTGAATGTGAGTGAATACTGTTCAGTTGTGCGTTTTTGGTGAAGCTTTTGAGTTTTTGATGTCGGCAGATATCAAACAGTAATCTTAGGATACAGTCAGCTTAAAATGACTCAGATGAGTGAATACAGTTCAGTTGTGCGTTTTTGGTGAAGCTTTTGAGTTTTTGATGTCGGCAGATATCAAACAGTAATCTTAGGATACAGTCATCTTAAAATGACTCAGATGAGTGAATACTGTTCAGTTGTGCGTTTTTGGTGAAGCTTTTGAGTTTTTGACGTCGGCAGATATCAAACAGTAATCTTAGGATACAGTCAGCTTAAAATGACTCAGATGAGTGAATACAGTTCAGTTGTGCGTTTTTGGTGAAGCTTTTGAGTTTTTGACGTCGGCAGATATCAAACAGTAATCTTAGGATACAGTCATCTTAAAATGACTGAATGTGAGTGAATACTGTTCAGTGGTGCGTTTTTGGTGAAGCTTTTGATTTTTTGACATCACAGATATCAAACAGTAATCTTAGGATACAGTCAGCTTAAAATGACTCAGATGAGTGAATACTGTTCAGTTGTGCGTTTTTGGTGAAGCTTTTGAGTTTTTGACGTCGGCAGATATCAAACAGTAATCTTAGGATACAGTCAGCTTAAAATGACTGAATGTGAGTGAATACTGTTCAGTTGTGCGTTTTTGGTGAAGCTTTTGAGTTTTTGACGTCGGCAGATATCAAACAGTAATCTTAGGATACAGTCATCTTAAAATGACTGAATGTGAGTGAATACAGTTCAGTTGTGCGTTTTTGGTGAAGCTTTTGAGTTTTTGACGTCGGCAGATATCAAACAGTAATCTTAGGATACAGTCATCTTAAAATGACTGAATGTGAGTGAATACTGTTCAGTGGTGCGTTTTTGGTGAAGCTTTTGATTTTTTGACATCACAGATATCAAACAGTAATCTTAGGATACAGTCAGCTTAAAATGACTGAATGTGAGTGAATACTGTTCAGTTGTGCGTTTTTGGTGAAGCTTTTGAGTTTTTGACATCACAGATATCAAACAGTAATCTTAGGATACAGTCAGCTTAAAATGACTCAGATGAGTGAATACAGTTCAGTTGTGCGTTTTTGGTGAAGCTTTTGAGTTTTTGACGTCGGCAGATATCAAACAGTAATCTTAGGATACAGTCAGCTTAAAATGAGTCAGATGAGTGAATACAGTTCAGTTGTGCGTTTTTGGTGAAGCTTTTGAGTTTTTGACGTCGGCAGATATCAAACAGTAATCTTAGGATACAGTCAGCTTAAAATGACTCAGATGAGTGAATACAGTTCAGTTGTGCGTTTTTGGTGAAGCTTTTGAGTTTTTGACGTCGGCAGATATCAAACAGTAATCTTAGGATACAGTCAGCTTAAAATGACTCAGATGAGTGAATACAGTTCAGTTGTGCGTTTTTGGTGAAGCTTTTGAGTTTTTGATGTCGGCAGATATCAAACAGTAATCTTAGGATACAGTCATCTTAAAATGACTCAGATGAGTGAATACTGTTCAGTTGTGCGTTTTTGGTGAAGCTTTTGAGTTTTTGACGTCGGCAGATATCAAACAGTAATCTTAGGATACAGTCAGCTTAAAATGACTCAGATGAGTGAATACAGTTCAGTTGTGCGTTTTTGGTGAAGCTTTTGAGTTTTTGACGTCGGCAGATATCAAACAGTAATCTTAGGATACAGTCATCTTAAAATGACTGAATGTGAGTGAATACTGTTCAGTGGTGCGTTTTTGGTGAAGCTTTTGATTTTTTGACATCACAGATATCAAACAGTAATCTTAGGATACAGTCAGCTTAAAATGACTGAATGTGAGTGAATACTGTTCAGTTGTGCGTTTTTGGTGAAGCTTTTGAGTTTTTGACATCACAGATATCAAACAGTAATCTTAGGATACAGTCAGCTTAAAATGACTCAGATGAGTGAATACAGTTCAGTTGTGCGTTTTTGGTGAAGCTTTTGAGTTTTTGACGTCGGCAGATATCAAACAGTAATCTTAGGATACAGTCAGCTTAAAATGACTCAGATGAGTGAATACAGTTCAGTTGTGCGTTTTTGGTGAAGCTTTTGAGTTTTTGATGTCGGCAGATATCAAACAGTAATCTTAGGATACAGTCATCTTAAAATGACTCAGATGAGTGAATACTGTTCAGTTGTGCGTTTTTGGTGAAGCTTTTGAGTTTTTGACGTCGGCAGATATCAAACAGTAATCTTAGGATACAGTCAGCTTAAAATGACTCAGATGAGTGAATACAGTTCAGTTGTGCGTTTTTGGTGAAGCTTTTGAGTTTTTGACGTCGGCAGATATCAAACAGTAATCTTAGGATACAGTCAGCTTAAAATGAGTCAGATGAGTGAATACAGTTCAGTTGTGCGTTTTTGGTGAAGCTTTTGAGTTTTTGACGTCGGCAGATATCAAACAGTAATCTTAGGATACAGTCAGTTTAAAATGACTCAGATGAGTGAATACTGTTCAGTTGTGCGTTTTTGGTGAAGCTTTTGAGTTTTTGACGTCGGCAGATATCAAACAGTAATCTTAGGATACAGTCATCTTAAAATGACTCAGATGAGTGAATACTGTTCAGTTGTGCGTTTTTGGTGAAGCTTTTGAGTTTTTGACGTCGGCAGATATCAAACAGTAATCTTAGGATACAGTCAGCTTAAAATGACTCAGATGAGTGAATACAGTTCAGTTGTGCGTTTTTGGTGAAGCTTTTGAGTTTTTGACGTCGGCAGATATCAAACAGTAATCTTAGGGATACAGTCAGCTTAAAATGACTCAGATGAGTGAATACAGTTCAGTTGTGCGTTTTTGGTGAAGCTTTTGAGTTTTTGACGTCGGCAAATATCAAACAGTAATCTTAGGATACAGTCAGCTTAAAATGACTCAGATGAGTGAATACAGTTCAGTTGTGCGTTTTTGGTGAAGCTTTTGAGTTTTTGATGTCGGCAGATATCAAACAGTAATCTTAGGATACAGTCATCTTAAAATGACTCAGATGAGTGAATACTGTTCAGTTGTGCGTTTTTGGTGAAGCTTTTGAGTTTTTGACGTCGGCAGATATCAAACAGTAATCTTAGGATACAGTCAGCTTAAAATGACTCAGATGAGTGAATACAGTTCAGTTGTGCGTTTTTGGTGAAGCTTTTGAGTTTTTGACGTCGGCAGATATCAAACAGTAATCTTAGGATACAGTCAGCTTAAAATGACTGAATGTGAGTGAATACTGTTCAGTTGTGCGTTTTTGGTGAAGCTTTTGAGTTTTTGACGTCGGCAGATATCAAACAGTAATCTTAGGATACAGTCATCTTAAAATGACTGAATGTGAGTGAATACAGTTCAGTTGTGCGTTTTTGGTGAAGCTTTTGAGTTTTTGACGTCGGCAGATATCAAACAGTAATCTTAGGATACAGTCATCTTAAAATGACTGAATGTGAGTGAATACTGTTCAGTGGTGCGTTTTTGGTGAAGCTTTTGATTTTTTGACATCACAGATATCAAACAGTAATCTTAGGATACAGTCAGCTTAAAATGACTGAATGTGAGTGAATACTGTTCAGTTGTGCGTTTTTGGTGAAGCTTTTGAGTTTTTGACATCACAGATATCAAACAGTAATCTTAGGATACAGTCAGCTTAAAATGACTCAGATGAGTGAATACAGTTCAGTTGTGCGTTTTTGGTGAAGCTTTTGAGTTTTTGACGTCGGCAGATATCAAACAGTAATCTTAGGATACAGTCAGCTTAAAATGACTCAGATGAGTGAATACTGTTCAGTTGTGCGTTTTTGGTGAAGCTTTTGAGTTTTTGACGTCGGCAGATATCAAACAGTAATCTTAGGATACAGTCAGCTTAAAATGACTCAGATGAGTGAATACAGTTCAGTTGTGCGTTTTTGGTGAAGCTTTTGAGTTTTTGACGTCGGCAGATATCAAACAGTAATCTTAGGATACAGTCAGCTTAAAATGAGTCAGATGAGTGAATACAGTTCAGTTGTGCGTTTTTGGTGAAGCTTTTGAGTTTTTGACGTCGGCAGATATCAAACAGTAATCTTAGGATACAGTCAGTTTAAAATGACTCAGATGAGTGAATACAGTTCAGTTGTGCGTTTTTGGTGAAGCTTTTGAGTTTTTGACGTCGGCAGATATCAAACAGTAATCTTAGGATACAGTCATCTTAAAATGACTGAATGTGAGTGAATACTGTTCAGTGGTGCGTTTTTGGTGAAGCTTTTGATTTTTTGACATCACAGATATCAAACAGTAATCTTAGGATACAGTCAGCTTAAAATGACTGAATGTGAGTGAATACTGTTCAGTTGTGCGTTTTTGGTGAAGCTTTTGAGTTTTTGACATCACAGATATCAAACAGTAATCTTAGGATACAGTCAGCTTAAAATGACTCAGATGAGTGAATACAGTTCAGTTGTGCGTTTTTGGTGAAGCTTTTGAGTTTTTGACGTCGGCAGATATCAAACAGTAATCTTAGGATACAGTCAGCTTAAAATGACTCAGATGAGTGAATACAGTTCAGTTGTGCGTTTTTGGTGAAGCTTTTGAGTTTTTGATGTCGGCAGATATCAAACAGTAATCTTAGGATACAGTCATCTTAAAATGACTCAGATGAGTGAATACTGTTCAGTTGTGCGTTTTTGGTGAAGCTTTTGAGTTTTTGACGTCGGCAGATATCAAACAGTAATCTTAGGATACAGTCAGCTTAAAATGACTCAGATGAGTGAATACAGTTCAGTTGTGCGTTTTTGGTGAAGCTTTTGAGTTTTTGACGTCGGCAGATATCAAACAGTAATCTTAGGATACAGTCATCTTAAAATGACTGAATGTGAGTGAATACTGTTCAGTGGTGCGTTTTTGGTGAAGCTTTTGATTTTTTGACATCACAGATATCAAACAGTAATCTTAGGATACAGTCAGCTTAAAATGACTGAATGTGAGTGAATACTGTTCAGTTGTGCGTTTTTGGTGAAGCTTTTGAGTTTTTGACATCACAGATATCAAACAGTAATCTTAGGATACAGTCAGCTTAAAATGACTCAGATGAGTGAATACAGTTCAGTTGTGCGTTTTTGGTGAAGCTTTTGAGTTTTTGACGTCGGCAGATATCAAACAGTAATCTTAGGATACAGTCAGCTTAAAATGACTCAGATGAGTGAATACAGTTCAGTTGTGCGTTTTTGGTGAAGCTTTTGAGTTTTTGATGTCGGCAGATATCAAACAGTAATCTTAGGATACAGTCATCTTAAAATGACTCAGATGAGTGAATACTGTTCAGTTGTGCGTTTTTGGTGAAGCTTTTGAGTTTTTGACGTCGGCAGATATCAAACAGTAATCTTAGGATACAGTCAGCTTAAAATGACTCAGATGAGTGAATACAGTTCAGTTGTGCGTTTTTGGTGAAGCTTTTGAGTTTTTGATGTCGGCAGATATCAAACAGTAATCTTAGGATACAGTCAGCTTAAAATGACTGAATGTGAGTGAATACTGTTCAGTTGTGCGTTTTTGGTGAAGCTTTTGAGTTTTTGACGTCGGCAGATATCAAACAGTAATCTTAGGATACAGTCATCTTAAAATGACTGAATGTGAGTGAATACTGTTCAGTTGTGCGTTTTTGGTGAAGCGTATGAGTTTTTGACGTCGGCAGATATCAAACAGTAATCCTAGGATACAGTCAGCTTAAAATGACTCAGATGAGTGAATACAGTTCAGTTGTGCGTTTTTGGTGAAGCTTTTGAGTTTTTGACATCACAGATATCAAACAGTAATCTTAGGATACAGTCAGCTTAAAATGACTCAGATGAGTGAATACTGTTCAGTTGTGCGTTTTTGGTGAAGCTTTTGGTTTTTTGACATCACAGATATCAAACAGTAATCTTAGGATACAGTCATCTTAAAATGACTGAATGTGAGTGAATACTGTTCAGTGGTGTGTTTTTGGTGAAGCTTTTGGTTTTTTGACATCACAGATATCAAACAGTAATCTTAGGATACAGTCAGCTTAAAATGACTGAATGTGAGTGAATACTGTTCAGTTGTGCGTTTTTGGTGAAGCGTATGAGTTTTTGACGTCGGCAGATATCAAACAGTAATCTTAGGATACAGTCAGCTTAAAATGACTCAGATGAGTGAATACTGTTCAGTTGTGCGTTTTTGGTGAAGCTTTTGATTTTTTGACATCACAGATATCAAACAGTAATCTTAGGATACAGTCAGCTTAAAATGACTGAATGTGAGTGAATACTGTTCAGTTGTGCGTTTTTGGTGAAGCTTTTGAGTATTTGATGTCGGCAGATATCAAACAGTAATCTTAGGATACAGTCAGCTTAAAATGACTCAGATGAGTGAATACAGTTCAGTTGTGCGTTTTTGGTGAAGCTTTTGAGTTTTTGACGTCGGCAGATATCAAACAGTAATCTTAGGATACAGTCAGCTTAAAATGAGTCAGATGAGTGAATACAGTTCAGTTGTGCGTTTTTGGTGAAGCTTTTGAGTTTTTGACGTCGGCAGATATCAAACAGTAATCTTAGGATACAGTCAGTTTAAAATGACTCAGATGAGTGAATACAGTTCAGTTGTGCGTTTTTGGTGAAGCTTTTGAGTTTTTGACGTCGGCAGATATCAAACAGTAATCTTAGGATACAGTCATCTTAAAATGACTGAATGTGAGTGAATACTGTTCAGTGGTGCGTTTTTGGTGAAGCTTTTGATTTTTTGACATCACAGATATCAAACAGTAATCTTAGGATACAGTCAGCTTAAAATGACTGAATGTGAGTGAATACTGTTCAGTTGTGCGTTTTTGGTGAAGCTTTTGAGTTTTTGACATCACAGATATCAAACAGTAATCTTAGGATACAGTCAGCTTAAAATGACTCAGATGAGTGAATACAGTTCAGTTGTGCGTTTTTGGTGAAGCTTTTGAGTTTTTGACGTCGGCAGATATCAAACAGTAATCTTAGGATACAGTCAGCTTAAAATGACTCAGATGAGTGAATACAGTTCAGTTGTGCGTTTTTGGTGAAGCTTTTGAGTTTTTGATGTCGGCAGATATCAAACAGTAATCTTAGGATACAGTCATCTTAAAATGACTCAGATGAGTGAATACTGTTCAGTTGTGCGTTTTTGGTGAAGCTTTTGAGTTTTTGACGTCGGCAGATATCAAACAGTAATCTTAGGATACAGTCAGCTTAAAATGACTCAGATGAGTGAATACAGTTCAGTTGTGCGTTTTTGGTGAAGCTTTTGAGTTTTTGACGTCGGCAGATATCAAACAGTAATCTTAGGATACAGTCATCTTAAAATGACTGAATGTGAGTGAATACTGTTCAGTGGTGCGTTTTTGGTGAAGCTTTTGATTTTTTGACATCACAGATATCAAACAGTAATCTTAGGATACAGTCAGCTTAAAATGACTGAATGTGAGTGAATACTGTTCAGTTGTGCGTTTTTGGTGAAGCTTTTGAGTTTTTGACATCACAGATATCAAACAGTAATCTTAGGATACAGTCAGCTTAAAATGACTCAGATGAGTGAATACAGTTCAGTTGTGCGTTTTTGGTGAAGCTTTTGAGTTTTTGACGTCGGCAGATATCAAACAGTAATCTTAGGATACAGTCAGCTTAAAATGACTCAGATGAGTGAATACAGTTCAGTTGTGCGTTTTTGGTGAAGCTTTTGAGTTTTTGATGTCGGCAGATATCAAACAGTAATCTTAGGATACAGTCATCTTAAAATGACTCAGATGAGTGAATACTGTTCAGTTGTGCGTTTTTGGTGAAGCTTTTGAGTTTTTGACGTCGGCAGATATCAAACAGTAATCTTAGGATACAGTCAGCTTAAAATGACTCAGATGAGTGAATACAGTTCAGTTGTGCGTTTTTGGTGAAGCTTTTGAGTTTTTGATGTCGGCAGATATCAAACAGTAATCTTAGGATACAGTCAGCTTAAAATGACTGAATGTGAGTGAATACTGTTCAGTTGTGCGTTTTTGGTGAAGCTTTTGAGTTTTTGACGTCGGCAGATATCAAACAGTAATCTTAGGATACAGTCATCTTAAAATGACTGAATGTGAGTGAATACTGTTCAGTTGTGCGTTTTTGGTGAAGCGTATGAGTTTTTGACGTCGGCAGATATCAAACAGTAATCCTAGGATACAGTCAGCTTAAAATGACTCAGATGAGTGAATACAGTTCAGTTGTGCGTTTTTGGTGAAGCTTTTGAGTTTTTGACATCACAGATATCAAACAGTAATCTTAGGATACAGTCAGCTTAAAATGACTCAGATGAGTGAATACTGTTCAGTTGTGCGTTTTTGGTGAAGCTTTTGGTTTTTTGACATCACAGATATCAAACAGTAATCTTAGGATACAGTCATCTTAAAATGACTGAATGTGAGTGAATACTGTTCAGTGGTGTGTTTTTGGTGAAGCTTTTGGTTTTTTGACATCACAGATATCAAACAGTAATCTTAGGATACAGTCAGCTTAAAATGACTGAATGTGAGTGAATACTGTTCAGTTGTGCGTTTTTGGTGAAGCGTATGAGTTTTTGACGTCGGCAGATATCAAACAGTAATCTTAGGATACAGTCAGCTTAAAATGACTCAGATGAGTGAATACTGTTCAGTTGTGCGTTTTTGGTGAAGCTTTTGATTTTTTGACATCACAGATATCAAACAGTAATCTTAGGATACAGTCAGCTTAAAATGACTGAATGTGAGTGAATACTGTTCAGTTGTGCGTTTTTGGTGAAGCTTTTGAGTATTTGATGTCGGCAGATATCAAACAGTAATCTTAGGATACAGTCAGCTTAAAATGACTGAATGTGAGTGAATACTGTTCAGTTGTGCGTTTTTGGTGAAGCGTATGAGTTTTTGACGTCGGCAGATATCAAACAGTAATCTTAGGATACAGTCATCTTAAAATGACTCAGATGAGTGAATACTGTTCAGTTGTGCGTTTTTGGTGAAGCTTTTGAGTTTTTGACATCACAGATATCAAACAGTAATCTTAGGATACAGTCAGCTTAAAATGACTCAGATGAGTGAATACAGTTCAGTTGTGCGTTTTTGGTGAAGCTTTTGAGTTTTTGACGTCGGCAGATATCAAACAGTAATCTTAGGATACAGTCAGCTTAAAATGACTCAGATGAGTGAATACAGTTCAGTTGTGCGTTTTTGGTGAAGCTTTTGAGTTTTTGATGTCGGCAGATATCAAACAGTAATCTTAGGATACAGTCAGCTTAAAATGACTGAATGTGAGTGAATACTGTTCAGTTGTGCGTTTTTGGTGAAGCTTTTGAGTTTTTGACGTCGGCAGATATCAAACAGTAATCTTAGGATACAGTCATCTTAAAATGACTGAATGTGAGTGAATACTGTTCAGTTGTGCGTTTTTGGTGAAGCGTATGAGTTTTTGACGTCGGCAGATATCAAACAGTAATCCTAGGATACAGTCAGCTTAAAATGACTCAGATGAGTGAATACTGTTCAGTTGTGCGTTTTTGGTGAAGCTTTTGAGTTTTTGACGTCGGCAGATATCAAACAGTAATCTTAGGATACAGTCAGCTTAAAATGACTGAATGTGAGTGAATACTGTTCAGTTGTGCGTTTTTGGTGAAGCTTTTGAGTTTTTGACATCACAGATATCAAACAGTAATCTTAGGATACAGTCAGCTTAAAATGACTGAATGTGAGTGAATACTGTTCAGTTGTGCGTTTTTGGTGAAGCGTATGAGTTTTTGACGTCGGCAGATATCAAACAGTAATCCTAGGATACAGTCAGCTTAAAATGACTCAGATGAGTGAATACAGTTCAGTTGTGCGTTTTTGGTGAAGCTTTTGAGTTTTTGACATCACAGATATCAAACAGTAATCTTAGGATACAGTCAGCTTAAAATGACTCAGATGAGAGAATACTGTTCAGTTGTGCGTTTTTGGTGAAGCTTTTGAGTTTTTGACGTCGGCAGATATCAAACAGTAATCTTAGGATACAGTCAGCTTAAAATGACTCAGATGAGTGAATACAGTTCAGTTGTGCGTTTTTGGTGAAGCTTTTGAGTTTTTGACATTACAGATATCAAACAGTAATCTTAGGATACAGTCAGCTTAAAATGACTCAGATGAGTGAATACAGTTCAGTTGTGCGTTTTTGGTGAAGCTTTTGAGTTTTTGACGTCGGCAGATATCAAACAGTAATCTTAGGATACAGTCATCTTAAAATGACTGAATGTGAGTGAATACTGTTCAGTGGTGCGTTTTTGGTGAAGCTTTTGATTTTTTGACATCACAGATATCAAACAGTAATCTTAGGATACAGTCATCTTAAAATGACTGAATGTGAGTGAATACAGTTCAGTTGTGCGTTTTTGGTGAAGCTTTTGAGTTTTTGACGTCGGCAGATATCAAACAGTAATCTTAGGATACAGTCATCTTAAAATGACTGAATGTGAGTGAATACTGTTCAGTGGTGCGTTTTTGGTGAAGCTTTTGATTTTTTGACATCACAGATATCAAACAGTAATCTTAGGATACAGTCAGCTTAAAATGACTGAATGTGAGTGAATACTGTTCAGTTGTGCGTTTTTGGTGAAGCTTTTGAGTTTTTGACATCACAGATATCAAACAGTAATCTTAGGATACAGTCAGCTTAAAATGACTCAGATGAGTGAATACAGTTCAGTTGTGCGTTTTTGGTGAAGCTTTTGAGTTTTTGACGTCGGCAGATATCAAACAGTAATCTTAGGATACAGTCAGCTTAAAATGACTCAGATGAGTGAATACTGTTCAGTTGTGCGTTTTGGGTGAAGCTTTTGAGTTTTTGACGTCGGCAGATATCAAACAGTAATCTTAGGATACAGTCAGCTTAAAATGACTCAGATGAGTGAATACAGTTCAGTTGTGCGTTTTTGGTGAAGCTTTTGAGTTTTTGACGTCGGCAGATATCAAACAGTAATCTTAGGATACAGTCAGCTTAAAATGAGTCAGATGAGTGAATACTGTTCAGTTGTGCGTTTTTGGTGAAGCTTTTGAGTTTTTGACGTCGGCAGATATCAAACAGTAATCTTAGGATACAGTCAGTTTAAAATGACTCAGATGAGTGAATACAGTTCAGTTGTGCGTTTTTGGTGAAGCTTTTGAGTTTTTGACGTCGGCAGATATCAAACAGTAATCTTAGGATACAGTCATCTTAAAATGACTGAATGTGAGTGAATACTGTTCAGTGGTGCGTTTTTGGTGAAGCTTTTGATTTTTTGACATCACAGATATCAAACAGTAATCTTAGGATACAGTCAGCTTAAAATGACTGAATGTGAGTGAATACTGTTCAGTTGTGCGTTTTTGGTGAAGCTTTTGAGTTTTTGACATCACAGATATCAAACAGTAATCTTAGGATACAGTCAGTTTAAAATGACTCAGATGAGTGAATACAGTTCAGTTGTGCGTTTTTGGTGAAGCTTTTGAGTTTTTGACGTCGGCAGATATCAAACAGTAATCTTAGGATACAGTCAGCTTAAAATGACTCAGATGAGTGAATACAGTTCAGTTGTGCGTTTTTGGTGAAGCTTTTGAGTTTTTGACGTCGGCAGATATCAAACAGTAATCTTAGGATACAGTCATCTTAAAATGACTCAGATGAGTGAATACTGTTCAGTTGTGCGTTTTTGGTGAAGCTTTTGAGTTTTTGACGTCGGCAGATATCAAACAGTAATCTTAGGATACAGTCAGCTTAAAATGACTCAGATGAGTGAATACAGTTCAGTTGTGCGTTTTTGGTGAAGCTTTTGAGTTTTTGACGTCGGCAGATATCAAACAGTAATCTTAGGATACAGTCAGCTTAAAATGACTGAATGTGAGTGAATACTGTTCAGTTGTGCGTTTTTGGTGAAGCTTTTGAGTTTTTGACGTCGGCAGATATCAAACAGTAATCTTAGGATACAGTCAGCTTAAAATGACTGAATGTGAGTGAATACTGTTCAGTTGTGCGTTTTTGGTGAAGCGTATGAGTTTTTGACGTCGGCAGATATCAAACAGTAATCCTAGGATACAGTCAGCTTAAAATGACTCAGATGAGTGAATACAGTTCAGTTGTGCGTTTTTGGTGAAGCTTTTGAGTTTTTGACGTCGGCAGATATCAAACAGTAATCTTAGGATACAGTCAGCTTAAAATGACTCAGATGAGAGAATACTGTTCAGTTGTGCGTTTTTGGTGAAGCTTTTGAGTTTTTGACGTCGGCAGATATCAAACAGTAATCTTAGGATACAGTCAGCTTAAAATGACTCAGATGAGTGAATACAGTTCAGTTGTGCGTTTTTGGTGAAGCTTTTGAGTTTTTGACGTCGGCAGATATCAAACAGTAATCTTAGGATACAGTCAGCTTAAAATGACTCAGATGAGAGAATACTGTTCAGTTGTGCGTTTTTGGTGAAGCTTTTGAGTTTTTGACGTCGGCAGATATCAAACAGTAATCTTAGGATACAGTCAGCTTAAAATGACTCAGATGAGTGAATACAGTTCAGTTGTGCGTTTTTGGTGAAGCTTTTGAGTTTTTGACGTCGGCAGATATCAAACAGTAATCTTAGGATACAGTCAGCTTAAAATGACTCAGATGAGTGAATACTGTTCAGTTGTGCGTTTTGGGTGAAGCTTTTGAGTTTTTGACGTCGGCAGATATCAAACAGTAATCTTAGGATACAGTCAGCTTAAAATGACTCAGATGAGTGAATACAGTTCAGTTGTGCGTTTTTGGTGAAGCTTTTGAGTTTTTGACGTCGGCAGATATCAAACAGTAATCTTAGGATACAGTCAGCTTAAAATGAGTCAGATGAGTGAATACAGTTCAGTTGTGCGTTTTTGGTGAAGCTTTTGAGTTTTTGACGTCGGCAGATATCAAACAGTAATCTTAGGATACAGTCAGTTTAAAATGACTCAGATGAGTGAATACAGTTCAGTTGTGCGTTTTTGGTGAAGCTTTTGAGTTTTTGACGTCGGCAGATATCAAACAGTAATCTTAGGATACAGTCATCTTAAAATGACTGAATGTGAGTGAATACTGTTCAGTGGTGCGTTTTTGGTGAAGCTTTTGATTTTTTGACATCACAGATATCAAACAGTAATCTTAGGATACAGTCAGCTTAAAATGACTGAATGTGAGTGAATACTGTTCAGTTGTGCGTTTTTGGTGAAGCTTTTGAGTTTTTGACATCACAGATATCAAACAGTAATCTTAGGATACAGTCAGTTTAAAATGACTCAGATGAGTGAATACAGTTCAGTTGTGCGTTTTTGGTGAAGCTTTTGAGTTTTTGACGTCGGCAGATATCAAACAGTAATCTTAGGATACAGTCAGCTTAAAATGACTCAGATGAGTGAATACAGTTCAGTTGTGCGTTTTTGGTGAAGCTTTTGAGTTTTTGACGTCGGCAGATATCAAACAGTAATCTTAGGATACAGTCATCTTAAAATGACTCAGATGAGTGAATACTGTTCAGTTGTGCGTTTTTGGTGAAGCTTTTGAGTTTTTGACGTCGGCAGATATCAAACAGTAATCTTAGGATACAGTCAGCTTAAAATGACTCAGATGAGTGAATACAGTTCAGTTGTGCGTTTTTGGTGAAGCTTTTGAGTTTTTGACGTCGGCAGATATCAAACAGTAATCTTAGGATACAGTCAGCTTAAAATGACTGAATGTGAGTGAATACTGTTCAGTTGTGCGTTTTTGGTGAAGCTTTTGAGTTTTTGACGTCGGCAGATATCAAACAGTAATCTTAGGATACAGTCATCTTAAAATGACTGAATGTGAGTGAATACTGTTCAGTTGTGCGTTTTTGGTGAAGCGTATGAGTTTTTGACGTCGGCAGATATCAAACAGTAATCCTAGGATACAGTCAGCTTAAAATGACTCAGATGAGTGAATACAGTTCAGTTGTGCGTTTTTGGTGAAGCTTTTGAGTTTTTGACGTCGGCAGATATCAAACAGTAATCTTAGGATACAGTCAGCTTAAAATGACTCAGATGAGTGAATACTGTTCAGTTGTGCGTTTTTGGTGAAGCTTTTGAGTTTTTGACGTCGGCAGATATCAAACAGTAATCTTAGGATACAGTCAGCTTAAAATGACTGAATGTGAGTGAATACTGTTCAGTTGTGCGTTTTTGGTGAAGCTTTTGAGTTTTTGACATCACAGATATCAAACAGTAATCTTAGGATACAGTCAGCTTAAAATGACTGAATGTGAGTGAATACTGTTCAGATGTGCGTTTTTGGTGAAGCGTATGAGTTTTTGACGTCGGCAGATATCAAACAGTAATCCTAGGATACAGTCAGCTTAAAATGACTCAGATGAGTGAATACAGTTCAGTTGTGCGTTTTTGGTGAAGCTTTTGAGTTTTTGACATCACAGATATCAAACAGTAATCTTAGGATACAGTCAGCTTAAAATGACTCAGATGAGAGAATACTGTTCAGTTGTGCGTTTTTGGTGAAGCTTTTGAGTTTTTGACGTCGGCAGATATCAAACAGTAATCTTAGGATACAGTCAGCTTAAAATGACTCAGATGAGTGAATACAGTTCAGTTGTGCGTTTTTGGTGAAGCTTTTGAGTTTTTGACGTCGGCAGATATCAAACAGTAATCTTAGGATACAGTCAGCTTAAAATGACTCAGATGAGAGAATACTGTTCAGTTGTGCGTTTTTGGTGAAGCTTTTGAGTTTTTGACGTCGGCAGATATCAAACAGTAATCTTAGGATACAGTCAGCTTAAAATGACTCAGATGAGAGAATACTGTTCAGTTGTGCGTTTTTGGTGAAGCTTTTGAGTTTTTGACGTCGGCAGATATCAAACAGTAATCTTAGGATACAGTCAGCTTAAAATGACTGAATGTGAGTGAATACTGTTCAGTTGTGCGTTTTTGGTGAAGCTTTTGAGTTTTTGACATCACAGATATCAAACAGTAATCTTAGGATACAGTCAGCTTAAAATGACTGAATGTGAGTGAATACTGTTCAGTTGTGCGTTTTTGGTGAAGCTTTTGAGTTTTTGACGTCGGCAGATATCAAACAGTAATCTTAGGATACAGTCATCTTAAAATGACTGAATGTGAGTGAATACTGTTCAGTGGTGCGTTTTTGGTGAAGCTTTTGATTTTTTGACATCACAGATATCAAATAGTAATCTTAGGATACAGTCAGCTTAAAATGACTGAATGTGAGTGAATACTGTTCAGTTGTGCGTTTTGGGTGAAGCTTTTGAGTTTTTGACTTCGGCAGATATCAAATAGTAATCTTAGGATACAGTCACCTTAAAATGACTCAGATGAGTGAATACAGTTCAGTTGTGCGTTTTTGGTGAAGCTTTTGAGTTTTTGACGTCGGCAGATATCAAACAGTAATCTTAGGATACAGTCAGCTTAAAATGACTCAGATGAGTGAATACAGTTCAGTTGTGCGTTTTTGGTGAAGCTTTTGAGTTTTTTGACATCACAGATATCAAACAGTAATCTTAGGATACAGTCAGCTTAAAATGACTGAATGTGAGTGAATACTGTTCAGTTGTGCGTTTTTGGTGAAGCTTTTGAGTTTTTGACGTCGGCAGATATCAAACAGTAATCTTAGGATACAGTCAGCTTAAAATGACTCAGATGAGTGAATACAGTTCAGTTGTGCGTTTTTGGTGAAGCTTTTGAGTTTTTGACGTGGGCAGATATCAAACAGTAATCTTAGGATACAGTCAGCTTAATATGACTGAATGTGAGTGAATACTGTTCAGTTGTGCGTTTTGGGTGAAGCTTTTGAGTTTTTGACTTCGGCAGATATCAAATAGTAATCTTAGGATACAGTCACCTTAAAATGACTCAGATGAGTGAATACAGTTCAGTTGTGCGTTTTTGGTGAAGCTTTTGAGTTTTTGACGTCGGCAGATATCAAACAGTAATCTTAGGATACAGTCAGCTTAAAATGACTCAGATGAGTGAATACAGTTCAGTTGTGCGTTTTTGGTGAAGCTTTTGAGTTTTTGACGTCGGCAGATATCAAACAGTAATCTTAGGATACAGTCAGCTTAAAATGACTGAATGTGAGTGAATACTGTTCAGTTGTGCGTTTTTGGTGAAGCTTTTGAGTTTTTGACGTCGGCAGATATCAAACAGGAATCTTAGGATACAGTCATTTAAAATGATTGAATGTGAGTGAATACTGTTCAGTTGTGCGTTTTTGGTGAAGCTTTTGAGTTTTTGCCATCACAGATATCAAACAGTAATCTTAGGATACAGTCAGCTTAAAATGACTCAGATGAGTGAATACAGTTCAGTTGTGCGTTTTTGGTGAAGCTTTTGAGTTTTTGATGTCGGCAGATATCAAACAGTAATCTTAGGATACAGTCAGCTTAAAATGACTCAGATGAGTGAATACTGTTCAGTTGTGCGTTTTTGGTGAAGCTTTTGAGTTTTTGACGTCGGCAGATATCAAACAGTAATCTTAGGATACAGTCAGCTTAAAATGACTGAATGTGAGTGAATACAGTTCAGTTGTGCGTTTTTGGTGAAGCTTTTGAGTTTTTGACGTCGGCAGATATCAAACAGTAATCTTAGGATACAGTCAGCTTAAAATGACTCAGATGAGTGAATACAGTTCAGTTGTGCGTTTTTGGTGAAGCTTTTGAGTTTTTGACGTCGGCAGATATCAAACATTAATCTTAGGATACAGTCATC
The DNA here is from genome assembly GCF_046630095.1 of Trachinotus anak. Lineage (NCBI taxonomy): Eukaryota > Metazoa > Chordata > Actinopteri > Carangiformes > Carangidae > Trachinotus > Trachinotus anak. Next base: position 461,577 of record NW_027273868.1, read on the forward strand.
TTAAAATGACTGAATGTGAGTGAATACTGTTCAGTTGTGCGTTTTTGGTGAAGCTTTTGAGTTTTTGACGTCGGCAGATATCAAACAGTAATCTTAGGATACAGTCAGCTTAAAATGACTGAATGTGAGTGAATACTGTTCAGTTGTACGTTTTTGGTGAAGCTTTTGAGTTTTTGACGTCACAGATAGCAAACAGTAATCTTAGGATACAGTCATCTTAAAATGACTCAGATGAGTGAATACTGTTCAGTTGTGCGTTTTTGGTGAAGCTTTTGAGTTTTTGACGTCGGCAGATATCAAACAGTAATCTTAGGATACAGTCATCTTAAAATGACTGAATGTGAGTGAATACTGTTCAGCTGTGCGTTTTTGGTGAAGCTTTTGAGTTATTGACGTCGGCAGATAGCAAACAGTAATCTTAGGATACAGTCAGCTTAAAATGACTGAATGTGAGTGAATACTGTTCAGTTGTGCGTTTTTGGTGAAGCTTTTGAGTTTTTGACATCACAGATATCAAACAGTAATCTTAGGATACAGTCAGCTTAAAATGACTCAGATGAGTGAATACTGTTCAGAATCAACAATTGTGCGTTTTTGTTGAAGCTTTTGAGTTTTTGACATCGGCAGATATCAAACTAATCTTAAATTACAAGACAGTTTAAAATGACTCAGATTAGTGAATACTGTTCAGTTGTGCGTTTTTGGTGAAGCTTTTGAGTTTTTGACATCGGCAGATATCAAACTAATCTTAAAATACAAGACAGTTTAAAATGACTCAGATGAGTGAATACTGTTCAGAATCAACAGTTGTGCGTTTTTGGTGAAGCTTTTGAGTTTTTGACGTCGGCAGATATCAAACAGTAATCTTAGGATACAGACAGTTTAAAATGACTCAGATGAGTGAATACCGTTCAGTTGTGCGTTTTTGGTGAAGCTTTTGAGTTTTTGACGTCGGCAATATCAAACAGTAATCTAGGATACAGACAGTTTAAAATGACTCAGATGAGTGACTACTTTTCAGTTATGCGTTTTTGGTGAAGCTTTTTAGTTTTTGACATCACAGATATCAAACAGTAATCTTAGGATACAGTCAGCTTAAAATGACTCAGATGAGTGAATACTGTTCAGTTGTGCGTTTTTGGTGAAGCTTTTGAGTTTTTGACGTCGGCAGATATCAAACAGTAATCTTAGGATACAGTCAGCTTAAAATGACTCAGATGAGTGACTACTGTTCAGTTGTGCGGTTTTGGTGAAGCTTTTGAGTTTTTGACGTCGGCAGATATCAAACAGTAATCTTAGGATGCAGACATCTTAAAATGACTGAATGTGAGTGAATACTGTTCAGTTGTGCGGTTTTGGTGAAGCTTTTGAGTTTTTGACGTTGGCAGATATCAAACAGTAATCTTAGGATACAGTCAGCTTAAAATGACTGAATGTGAGTGAATACAGTTCAGTTGTGCGTTTTTGGTGAAGCTTTTGAGTTTTTGACGTCACAGATATCAAACAGTAATCTTAGGATGCAGTCAGCTTAAAATGACTGAATGTGAGTGAATACTGTTCAGTTGTGCGGTTTTGGTGAAGCTTTTGAGTTTTTGACGTCACAGATATCAAACAGTAATCTTAGGATACTGTCAGCTTAAAATGACAGATGAATGAATACTGTTCAGTTGTGCGTTTTTGGTGAAGCTTTTGAGTTTTTGACGTCGGCAGATATCAAACAGTAATCTTAGGATACAGTCATCTTAAAATGACTCAGATGAGTGACTACTGTTCAGTTGTGCGTTTTTGGTGAAGCTTTTGAGTTTTTGACGTCGGCAGATATCGAACAGTAATCTTGGATACAGTCAGCTTAAAATACATGAATGTGAGTGAATACTGTTCAGTTGTGCGTTTTTGGTGAAGCTTTTGAGTTTTTGACGTCGGCAGATATCAAACAGTAATCTTAGGATACAGTCATCTTAAAATGACTGAATGTGAGTGAATACTGTTCAGTTGTGCGTTTTTGGTGAAGCTTTTGAGTTTTTGACATCACAGATATCAAACAGTAATCTTAGGATACAGTCATCTTAAAATGACTCAGATGAGTGAATACTGTTCAGTTGTGCGTTTTTGGTGAAGCTTTTGAGTTATTGACGTCACAGATAGCAAACAGTAATCTTAGGATACAGTCAGCTTAAAATGACTGAATGTGAGTGAATACTGTTCAGTTGTGCGTTTTTGGTGAAGCTTTTGAGTTTTTGACGTCGGCAGATATCAAACAGTAATCTTAGGATACAGTCAGCTTAAAATGACTGAATGTGAGTGAATACTGTTCAGTTGTACGTTTTTGGTGAAGCTTTTGAGTTTTTGACGTCACAGATAGCAAACAGTAATCTTAGGATACAGTCATCTTAAAATGACTCAGATGAGTGACTACTGTTCAGTTGTGCGTTTTTGGTGAAGCTTTTGAGTTTTTGACGTCGGCAGATATCAAACAGTAATCTTAGGATACAGTCATCTTAAAATGACTGAATGTGAGTGAATACTGTTCAGCTGTGCGTTTTTGGTGAAGCTTTTGAGTTTTTGACGTCACAGTTAGCAAACAGTAATCTTAGGATACAGTCATCTTAAAATGACTCAGATGAGTGACTACTGTTCAGTTGTGCGTTTTTGGTGAAGCTTTTGAGTTTTTGACGTCGGCAGATATCAAACAGTAATCTTAGGATACAGTCATCTTAAAATGACTCAGATGAGTGAATACTGTTCAGTTGTGCGTTTTTGGTGAAGCTTTTGAGTTTTTGACGTCGGCAGATATCAAACAGTAATCTTAGGATACAGTCAGCTTAAAATGACTCAGATGAGTGAATACTGTTCAGTTGTGCGTTTTTGGTGAAGCTTTTGAGTTTTTGACGTCGGCAGATATCAAACAGTAATCTTAGGATACAGTCAGCTTAAAATGACTGAATGTGAGTGAATACTGTTCAGTTGTACGTTTTTGGTGAAGCTTTTGAGTTTTTGACGTCACAGATAGCAAACAGTAATCTTAGGATACAGTCATCTTAAAATGACTCAGATGAGTGAATACTGTTCAGAATCAACAGTTGTGCGTTTTTGGTGAAGCTTTTGAGTTTTTGACGTCGGCAGATATCAAACAGTAATCTTAGGATACAGACAGTTTAAAATGACTCAGATGAGTGAATACCGTTCAGTTGTGCGTTTTTGGTGAAGCTTTTGAGTTTTTGACGTCGGCAATATCAAACAGTAATCTAGGATACAGACAGTTTAAAATGACTCAGATGAGTGACTACTTTTCAGTTATGCGTTTTTGGTGAAGCTTTTTAGTTTTTGACATCACAGATATCAAACAGTAATCTTAGGATACAGTCAGCTTAAAATGACTCAGATGAGTGAATACTGTTCAGTTGTGCGTTTTTGGTGAAGCTTTTGAGTTTTTGACGTCGGCAGATATCAAACAGTAATCTTAGGATACAGTCAGCTTAAAATGACTCAGATGAGTGACTACTGTTCAGTTGTGCGGTTTTGGTGAAGCTTTTGAGTTTTTGACGTCGGCAGATATCAAACAGTAATCTTAGGATGCAGACATCTTAAAATGACTGAATGTGAGTGAATACTGTTCAGTTGTGCGGTTTTGGTGAAGCTTTTGAGTTTTTGACGTTGGCAGATATCAAACAGTAATCTTAGGATACAGTCAGCTTAAAATGACTGAATGTGAGTGAATACAGTTCAGTTGTGCGTTTTTGGTGAAGCTTTTGAGTTTTTGACGTCACAGATATCAAACAGTAATCTTAGGATGCAGTCAGCTTAAAATGACTGAATGTGAGTGAATACTGTTCAGTTGTGCGGTTTTGGTGAAGCTTTTGAGTTTTTGACGTCACAGATATCAAACAGTAATCTTAGGATACTGTCAGCTTAAAATGACAGATGAATGAATACTGTTCAGTTGTGCGTTTTTGGTGAAGCTTTTGAGTTTTTGACGTCGGCAGATATCAAACAGTAATCTTAGGATACAGTCATCTTAAAATGACTCAGATGAGTGACTACTGTTCAGTTGTGCGTTTTTGGTGAAGCTTTTGAGTTTTTGACGTCGGCAGATATCGAACAGTAATCTTGGATACAGTCAGCTTAAAATACATGAATGTGAGTGAATACTGTTCAGTTGTGCGTTTTTGGTGAAGCTTTTGAGTTTTTGACGTCGGCAGATATCAAACAGTAATCTTAGGATACAGTCATCTTAAAATGACTGAATGTGAGTGAATACTGTTCAGTTGTGCGTTTTTGGTGAAGCTTTTGAGTTTTTGACATCACAGATATCAAACAGTAATCTTAGGATACAGTCATCTTAAAATGACTCAGATGAGTGAATACTGTTCAGTTGTGCGTTTTTGGTGAAGCTTTTGAGTTATTGACGTCACAGATAGCAAACAGTAATCTTAGGATACAGTCAGCTTAAAATGACTGAATGTGAGTGAATACTGTTCAGTTGTGCGTTTTTGGTGAAGCTTTTGAGTTTTTGACGTCGGCAGATATCAAACAGTAATCTTAGGATACAGTCAGCTTAAAATGACTGAATGTGAGTGAATACTGTTCAGTTGTACGTTTTTGGTGAAGCTTTTGAGTTTTTGACGTCACAGATAGCAAACAGTAATCTTAGGATACAGTCATCTTAAAATGACTCAGATGAGTGACTACTGTTCAGTTGTGCGTTTTTGGTGAAGCTTTTGAGTTTTTGACGTCGGCAGATATCAAACAGTAATCTTAGGATACAGTCATCTTAAAATGACTGAATGTGAGTGAATACTGTTCAGCTGTGCGTTTTTGGTGAAGCTTTTGAGTTTTTGACGTCACAGTTAGCAAACAGTAATCTTAGGATACAGTCATCTTAAAATGACTCAGATGAGTGACTACTGTTCAGTTGTGCGTTTTTGGTGAAGCTTTTGAGTTTTTGACGTCGGCAGATATCAAACAGTAATCTTAGGATACAGTCATCTTAAAATGACTCAGATGAGTGAATACTGTTCAGTTGTGCGTTTTTGGTGAAGCTTTTGAGTTTTTGACGTCGGCAGATATCAAACAGTAATCTTAGGATACAGTCAGCTTAAAATGACTCAGATGAGTGAATACTGTTCAGTTGTGCGTTTTTGGTGAAGCTTTTGAGTTTTTGACGTCGGCAGATATCAAACAGTAATCTTAGGATACAGTCAGCTTAAAATGACTGAATGTGAGTGAATACTGTTCAGTTGTACGTTTTTGGTGAAGCTTTTGAGTTTTTGACGTCACAGATAGCAAACAGTAATCTTAGGATACAGTCATCTTAAAATGACTCAGATGAGTGAATACTGTTCAGTTGTGCGTTTTTGGTGAAGCTTTTGAGTTTTTGACGTCGGCAGATATCAAACAGTAATCTTAGGATACAGTCATCTTAAAATGACTGAATGTGAGTGAATACTGTTCAGCTGTGCGTTTTTGGTGAAGCTTTTGAGTTATTGACGTCACAGATAGCAAACAGTAATCTTAGGATACAGTCATCTTAAAATGACTCAGATGAGTGACTACTGTTCAGTTGTGCGTTTTTGGTGAAGCTTTTGAGTTTTTGACGTCGGCAGATATCAAACAGTAATCTTAGGATACAGTCATCTTAAAATGACTCAGATGAGTGAATACTGTTCAGTTGTGCGTTTTTGGTGAAGCTTTTGAGTTTTTGACGTCGGCAGATATCAAACAGTAATCTTAGGATACAGTCAGCTTAAAATGACTCAGATGAGTGAATACAGTTCAGTTGTGCGTTTTTGGTGAAGCTTTTGAGTTTTTGACGTCGGCAGATATCAAACAGTAATCTTAGAATACAGTCAGCTTAAAATGACTGAATGTGAGTGAATACTGTTCAGTTGTGCGTTTTTGGTGAAGCTTTTGAGTTTTTGACGTCGGCAGATATCAAACAGTAATCTTAGGATACAGTCAGCTTAAAATGACTGAATGTGAGTGAATACTGTTCAGTTGTACGTTTTTGGTGAAGCTTTTGAGTTTTTGACGTCACAGATAGCAAACAGTAATCTTAGGATACAGTCATCTTAAAATGACTCAGATGAGTGAATACTGTTCAGTTGTGCGTTTTTGGTGAAGCTTTTGAGTTTTTGACGTCGGCAGATATCAAACAGTAATCTTAGGATACAGTCAGCTTAAAATGACTGAATGTGAGTGAATACTGTTCAGTTGTACGTTTTTGGTGAAGCTTTTGAGTTTTTGACGTCACAGATAGCAAACAGTAATCTTAGGATACAGTCATCTTAAAATGACTCAGATGAGTGAATACTGTTCAGTTGTGCGTTTTTGGTGAAGCTTTTGAGTTTTTGACGTCGGCAGATATCAAACAGTAATCTTAGGATACAGTCATCTTAAAATGACTGAATGTGAGTGAATACTGTTCAGCTGTGCGTTTTTGGTGAAGCTTTTGAGTTTTTGACGTCACAGATAGCAAACAGTAATCTTAGGATACAGTCAGCTTAAAATGACTGAATGTGAGTGAATACTGTTCAGTTGTGCGTTTTTGGTGAAGCTTTTGAGTTTTTGACGTCACAGTTAGCAAACAGTAATCTTAGGATACAGTCATCTTAAAATGACTCAGATGAGTGACTACTGTTCAGTTGTGCGTTTTTGGTGAAGCTTTTGAGTTTTTGACGTCGGCAGATATCAAACAGTAATCTTAGGATACAGTCATCTTAAAATGACTCAGATGAGTGAATACTGTTCAGTTGTGCGTTTTTGGTGAAGCTTTTGAGTTTTTGACGTCGGCAGATATCAAACAGTAATCTTAGGATACAGTCAGCTTAAAATGACTGAATGTGACTGAATACTGTTCAGTTGTGCGTTTTTGGTGAAGCTTTTGAGTTTTTGACGTCGGCAGATATCAAACAGTAATCTTAGGATACAGTCATCTTAAAATGACTCAGATGAGTGACTACTGTTCAGTTGTGCGTTTTTGGTGAAGCTTTTGAGTTTTTGACGTCGGCAGATATCAAACAGTAATCTTAGGATACAGTCATCTTAAAATGACTCAGATGAGTGAATACTGTTCAGTTGTGCGTTTTTGGTGAAGCTTTTGAGTTTTTGACGTCGGCAGATATCAAACAGTAATCTTAGGATACAGTCAGCTTAAAATGACTCAGATGAGTGAATACAGTTCAGTTGTGCGTTTTTGGTGAAGCTTTTGAGTTTTTGACGTCGGCAGATATCAAACAGTAATCTTAGGATACAGTCAGCTTAAAATGACTGAATGTGAGTGAATACAGTTCAGTTGTGCGTTTTTGGTGAAGCTTTTGAGTTTTTGACGTCGGCAGATATCAAACAGTAATCTTAGGATACAGTCAGCTTAAAATGACTCAGATGAGTGAATACAGTTCAGTTGTGCGTTTTTGGTGAAGCTTTTGAGTTTTTGACGTCGGCAGATATCAAACAGTAATCTTAGGATACAGACATCTTAAAATGACTCAGATGAGTGAATACTGTTCAGTTGTGCGTTTTTGGTGAAGCTTTTGAGTTTTTGATGTCAGCAGATATCAAACAGTAATCTTAGGATACAGTCAGCTTAAAATGACTCAGATGAGTGAATACAGTTCAGTTCTGCGTTTTTGGTGAAGCTTTTGAGTTTTTGACGTCGGCAGATATCAAACAGTAATCTTAGGATACAGTCAGCTTAAAATGACTGAGATGAGTGAATACTGTTCAGTTGTGCGTTTTTGGTGAAGCTTTTGAGTTTTTGACGTCACAGATAGCAAACAGTAATCTTAGGATACAGTCATCTTAAAATGACTCAGATGAGTGAATACTGTTCAGTTGTGCGTTTTTGGTGAAGCTTTTGAGTTTTTGACGTCGGCAGATATCAAACAGTAATCTTAGGATACAGTCATCTTAAAATGACTGAATGTGAGTAAATATTGTTCAGCTGTGCGTTTTTGGTGAAGCTTTTGAGTTATTGACGTCACAGATAGCAAACAGTAATCTTAGGATACAGTCAGCTTAAAATGACTCAGATGAGTGAATACAATTCAGTCAGCTTAAAATGACTGAATGTGAGTTAATACTGTTCAGTTGTACGTTTTTGGTGAAGCTTTTGAGTTTTTGACGTCACAGATAGCAAACAGTAATCTTAGGATACAGTCATCTTAAAATGACTCAGATGAGTGAATACTGTTCAGTTGTGCGTTTTTGGTGAAGCTTTTGAGTTTTTGACGTCGGCAGATATCAAACAGTAATCTTAGGATACAGTCAGCTTAAAATGACTGAATGTGAGTGAATACTGTTCAGTTGTACGTTTTTGGTGAAGCTTTTGAGTTTTTGACGTCACAGATAGCAAACAGTAATCTTAGGATACAGTCATCTTAAAATGACTCAGATGAGTGAATACTGTTCAGTTGTGCGTTTTTGGTGAAGCTTTTGAGTTTTTGACGTCGGCAGATATCAAACAGTAATCTTAGGATACAGTCATCTTAAAATGACTGAATGTGAGTGAATACTGTTCAGCTGTGCCTTTTTGGTGAAGCTTTTGAGTTATTGACGTCACAGATAGCAAACAGTAATCTTAGGATACAGTCATCTTAAAATGACTCAGATGAGTGACTACTGTTCAGTTGTGCGTTTTTGGTGAAGCTTTTGAGTTTTTGACGTCGGCAGATATCAAACAGTAATCTTAGGATACAGTCATCTTAAAATGACTCAGATGAGTGAATACTGTTCAGTTGTGCGTTTTTGGTGAAGCTTTTGAGTTTTTGACGTCGGCAGATATCAAACAGTAATCTTAGGATACAGTCAGCTTAAAATGACTCAGATGAGTGAATACAGTTCAGTTGTGCGTTTTTGGTGAAGCTTTTGAGTTTTTGACGTCGGCAGATATCAAACAGTAATCTTAGAATACAGTCAGCTTAAAATGACTGAATGTGAGTGAATACTGTTCAGTTGTGCGTTTTTGGTGAAGCTTTTGAGTTTTTGACGTCGGCAGATATCAAACAGTAATCTTAGGATACAGTCAGCTTAAAATGACTGAATGTGAGTGAATACTGTTCAGTTGTGCGTTTTTGGTGAAGCTTTTGAGTTTTTGACGTCGGCAGATATCAAACAGTAATCTTAGGATACAGTCAGCTTAAAATGACTGAATGTGAGTGAATACTGTTCAGTTGTACGTTTTTGGTGAAGCTTTTGAGTTTTTGACGTCACAGATAGCAAACAGTAATCTTAGGATACAGTCATCTTAAAATGACTCAGATGAGTGAATACTGTTCAGTTGTGCGTTTTTGGTGAAGCTTTTGAGTTTTTGACGTCGGCAGATATCAAACAGTAATCTTAGGATACAGTCAGCTTAAAATGACTGAATGTGAGTGAATACAGTTCAGTTGTGCGTTTTTGGTGAAGCTTTTGAGTTTTTGACGTCGGCAGATATCAAACAGTAATCTTAGGATACAGTCAGCTTAAAATGACTCAGATGAGTGAATAGAGTTCAGTTGTGCGTTTTTGGTGAAGCTTTTGAGTTTTTGACGTCGGCAGATATCAAACAGTAATCTTAGGATGCAGACATCTTAAAATGACTCAGATGAGTGAATACTGTTCAGTTGTGCGTTTTTGGTGAAGCTTTTGAGTTATTGACGTCACAGATAGCAAACAGTAATCTTAGGATACAGTCAGCTTAAAATGACTGAATGTGAGTGAATACTGTTCAGTTGTGCGTTTTTGGTGAAGCTTTTGAGTTTTTGACGTCGGCAGATATCAAACAGTAATCTTAGGATACAGTCAGCTTAAAATGACTCAGATGAGTGAATACTGTTCAGTTGTGCGTTTTTGGTGAAGCTTTTGAGTTTTTGACGTCGGCAGATATCAAACAGTAATCTTGGATACAGTCAGCTTAAAATACATGAATGTGAGTGAATACTGTTCAGTTGTGCGTTTTTGGTGAAGCTTTTGAGTTTTTGACATCACAGATATCAAACAGTAATCTTAGGATACAGTCATCTTAAAATGACTCAGATGAGTGAATACTGTTCAGTTGTGCGTTTTTGGTGAAGCTTTTGAGTTATTGACGTCACAGATAGCAAACAGTAATCTTAGGATACAGTCAGCTTAAAATGACTGAATGTGAGTGAATACTGTTCAGTTGTGCGTTTTTGGTGAAGCTTTTGAGTTTTTGACGTCGGCAGATATCAAACAGTAATCTTAGGATACAGTCAGCTTAAAATGACTGAATGTGAGTGAATACTGTTCAGTTGTACGTTTTTGGTGAAGCTTTTGAGTTTTTGACGTCACAGATAGCAAACAGTAATCTTAGGATACAGTCATCTTAAAATGACTCAGATGAGTGAATACTGTTCAGTTGTGCGTTTTTGGTGAAGCTTTTGAGTTTTTGACGTCGGCAGATATCAAACAGTAATCTTAGGATACAGTCAGCTTAAAATGACTGAATGTGAGTGAATACTGTTCAGTTGTGCGTTTTTGGTGAAGCTTTTGAGTTTTTGACGTCACAGTTAGCAAACAGTAATCTTAGGATACAGTCATCTTAAAATGACTCAGATGAGTGACTACTGTTCAGTTGTGCGTTTTTGGTGAAGCTTTTGAGTTATTGACGTCACAGATAGCAAACAGTAATCTTAGGATACAGTCATCTTAAAATGACTCAGATGAGTGAATACTGTTCAGTTGTGCGTTTTTGGTGAAGCTTTTGAGTTTTTGACGTCGGCAGATATCAAACAGTAATCTTAGGATACAGTCATCTTAAAATGACTGAATGTGAGTGAATACTGTTCAGTTGTGCGTTTTTGGTGAAGCTTTTGAGTTTTTGACGTCGGCAGATATCAAACAGTAATCTTAGGATACAGTCATCTTAAAATGACTGAATGTGAGTGAATACTGTTCAGTTGTGCGTTTTTGGTGAAGCTTTTGAGTTTTTGATGTCGGCAATATCAAACAGTAATCTAGGATACAGACAGTTTAAAATGACTCAGATGAGTGACTACTTTTCAGTTATGCGTTTTTGGTGAAGCTTTTTAGTTTTTGACATCACAGATATCGAACAGTAATCTTAGGATACAGTCAGCTTAAAATGACTCAGATGAGTGAATACTGTTCAGTTATGCGTTTTTGGTGAAGCTTTTGAGTTTTTGACGTCACAGATATCAAACAGTAATCTTAGGATACAGTCAGCTTAAAATGACTCAGATGAGTGACTACTGTTCAGTTGTGCGGTTTTGGTGAAGCTTTTGAGTTTTTGACGTCGGCAGATATCAAACAGTAATCTTAGGATGCAGACATCTTAAAATGACTGAATGTGAGTGAATACTGTTCAGTTGTGCGTTTTTGGTGAAGCTTTTGAGTTTTTGACGTTGGCAGATATCAAACAGTAATCTTAGGATACAGTCAGCTTAAAATGACTCAGATGAGTGACTACTGTTCAGTTATGCGTTTTTGGTGAAGCTTTTGAGTTTTTGACGTCACAGATATCAAACAGTAATCTTAGGATACAGTCAGCTTAAAATGACTCAGATGAGTGACTACTGTTCAGTTGTGCGGTTTTGGTGAAGCTTTTGAGTTTTTGACGTCGGCAGATATCAAACAGTAATATTAGGATACAGTCAGCTTAAAATGACTCAGATGAGTGACTACTGTTCAAGTTGTGCGTTTTTGGTGAAGCTATTGAGTTTTTGACGTCACAGATATCAAACAGTAATCTTAGGATGCAGACATCTTAAAATGACTGAATGTGAGTGAATACTGTTCAGTTGTGCGGTTTTGGTGAAGCTTTTGAGTTTTTGACGTCGGCAGATATCGAACAGTAATCTTGGATACAGTCAGCTTAAAATACATGAATGTGAGTGAATACTGTTCAGTTGTGCGTTTTTGGTGAAGCTTTTGAGTTTTTGACGTCGGCAGATATCAAACAGTAATCTTAGGATACAGTCATCTTAAAATGACTGAATGTGAGTGAATACTGTTCAGTTGTGCGTTTTTGGTGAAGCTTTTGAGTTTTTGACATCACAGATATCAAACAGTAATCTTAGGATACAGTCATCTTAAAATGACTCAGATGAGTGAATACTGTTCAGTTGTGCGTTTTTGGTGAAGCTTTTGAGTTATTGACGTCACAGATAGCAAACAGTAATCTTAGGATACAGTCAGCTTAAAATGACTGAATGTGAGTGAATACTGTTCAGTTGTGCGTTTTTGGTGAAGCTTTTGAGTTTTTGACGTCACAGTTAGCAAACAGTAATCTTAGGATACAGTCATCTTAAAATGACTCAGATGAGTGAATACTGTTCAGTTGTGCGTTTTTGGTGAAGCTTTTGAGTTATTGACGTCACAGATAGCAAACAGTAATCTTAGGATACAGTCATCTTAAAATGACTCAGATGAGTGAATACTGTTCAGTTGTGCGTTTTTGGTGAAGCTTTTGAGTTTTTGACGTCGGCAGATATCAAACAGTAATCTTAGGATACAGTCATCTTAAAATGACTGAATGTGAGTGAATACTGTTCAGTTGTGCGTTTTTGGTGAAGCTTTTGAGTTTTTGACGTCGGCAGATATCAAACAGTAATCTTAGGATACAGTCATCTTAAAATGACTGAATGTGAGTGAATACTGTTCAGTTGTGCGTTTTTGGTGAAGCTTTTGAGTTTTTGATGTCGGCAATATCAAACAGTAATCTAGGATACAGACAGTTTAAAATGACTCAGATGAGTGACTACTTTTCAGTTATGCGTTTTTGGTGAAGCTTTTTAGTTTTTGACATCACAGATATCAAACAGTAATCTTAGGATACAGTCAGCTTAAAATGACTCAGATGAGTGAATACTGTTCAGTTGTGCGTTTTTGGTGAAGCTTTTGAGTTTTTGACGTCACAGATATCAAACAGTAATCTTAGGATACAGTCAGCTTAAAATGACTCAGATGAGTGACTACTGTTCAGTTGTGCGGTTTTGGTGAAGCTTTTGAGTTTTTGACGTCGGCAGATATCAAACAGTAATCTTAGGATGCAGACATCTTAAAATGACTGAATGTGAGTGAATACTGTTCAGTTGTGCGTTTTTGGTGAAGCTTTTGAGTTTTTGACGTTGGCAGATATCAAACAGTAATCTTAGGATACAGTCAGCTTAAAATGACTCAGATGAGTGACTACTGTTCAGTTATGCGTTTTTGGTGAAGCTTTTGAGTTTTTGACGTCACAGATATCAAACAGTAATCTTAGGATACAGTCAGCTTAAAATGACTCAGATGAGTGACTACTGTTCAGTTGTGCGGTTTTGGTGAAGCTTTTGAGTTTTTGACGTCGGCAGATATCGAACAGTAATCTTGGATACAGTCAGCTTAAAATACATGAATGTGAGTGAATACTGTTCAGTTGTGCGTTTTTGGTGAAGCTTTTGAGTTTTTGACGTCGGCAGATATCAAACAGTAATCTTAGGATACAGTCATCTTAAAATGACTGAATGTGAGTGAATACTGTTCAGTTGTGCGTTTTTGGTGAAGCTTTTGAGTTTTTGACATCACAGATATCAAACAGTAATCTTAGGATACAGTCATCTTAAAATGACTCAGATGAGTGAATACTGTTCAGTTGTGCGTTTTTGGTGAAGCTTTTGAGTTATTGACGTCACAGATAGCAAACAGTAATCTTAGGATACAGTCAGCTTAAAATGACTGAATGTGAGTGAATACTGTTCAGTTGTGCGTTTTTGGTGAAGCTTTTGAGTTTTTGACGTCGGCAGATATCAAACAGTAATCTTAGGATACAGTCAGCTTAAAATGACTGAATGTGAGTGAATACTGTTCAGTTGTACGTTTTTGGTGAAGCTTTTGAGTTTTTGACGTCACAGATAGCAAACAGTAATCTTAGGATACAGTCATCTTAAAATGACTCAGATGAGTGAATACTGTTCAGTTGTGCGTTTTTGGTGAAGCTTTTGAGTTTTTGACGTCGGCAGATATCAAACAGTAATCTTAGGATACAGTCAGCTTAAAATGACTGAATGTGAGTGAATACTGTTCAGTTGTGCGTTTTTGGTGAAGCTTTTGAGTTTTTGACGTCACAGTTAGCAAACAGTAATCTTAGGATACAGTCATCTTAAAATGACTCAGATGAGTGACTACTGTTCAGTTGTGCGTTTTTGGTGAAGCTTTTGAGTTGTTGACGTCACAGTTAGCAAACAGTAATCTTAGGATACAGTCATCTTAAAATGACTCAGATGAGTGACTACTGTTCAGTTGTGCGTTTTTGGTGAAGCTTTTGAGTTTTTGACGTCGGCAGATATCAAACAGTAATCTTAGGATACAGTCATCTTAAAATGACTCAGATGAGTGAATACTGTTCAGTTGTGCGTTTTTGGTGAAGCTTTTGAGTTTTTGACGTCGGCAGATATCAAACAGTAATCTTAGGATACAGTCAGCTTAAAATGACTCAGATGAGTGAATACAGTTCAGTTGTGCGTTTTTGGTGAAGCTTTTGAGTTTTTGACGTCGGCAGATATCAAACAGTAATCTTAGGATACAGTCAGCTTAAAATGACTGAATGTGAGTGAATACTGTTCAGTTGTGCGTTTTTGGTGAAGCTTTTGAGTTTTTGACGTCGGCAGATATCAAACAGTAATCTTAGGATACAGTCAGCTTAAAATGACTGAATGTGAGTGAATACTGTTCAGTTGTGCGTTTTTGGTGAAGCTTTTGAGTTTTTGACGTCGGCAGATATCAAACAGTAATCTTAGGATGCAGACATCTTAAAATGACTCAGATGAGTGAATACAGTTCAGTTGTGCGTTTTTGGTGAAGCTTTTGAGTTTTTGACGTCGGCAGATATCAAACAGTAATCTTAGGATGCAGACATCTTAAAATGACTCAGATGAGTGAATACTGTTCAGTTGTGCGTTTTTGGTGAAGCTTTTGAGTTTTTGATGTCGGCAGATATCAAACAGTAATCTTAGGATACAGTCAGCTTAAAATGACTCAGATGAGTGAATACAGTTCAGTTCTGCGTTTTTGGTGAAGCTTTTGAGTTTTTGACGTCGGCAGATATCAAACAGTAATCTTAGGATACAGTCAGCTTAAAATGACTGAATGTGAGTGAATACTGTTCAGTTGTGCGTTTTTGGTGAAGCTTTTGAGTTATTGACGTCACAGATAGCAAACAGTAATCTTAGGATACAGTCAGCTTAAAATGACTCAGATGAGTGAATACAGTTCAGTTGTGCGTTTTTGGTGAAGCTTTTGAGTTTTTGACGTCGGCAGATATCAAACAGTAATCTTAGGATACAGTCAGCTTAAAATGACTGAATGTGAGTGAATACTGTTCAGTTGTGCGTTTTTGGTGAAGCTTTTGAGTTTTTGATGTCGGCAGGTATCAAACAGTAATCTTAGGATACAGTCAGCTTAAAATGACTCAGATGAGTGAATACTGTTCAGTTGTGCGTTTTTGGTGAAGCTTTTGAGTTTTTGACGTCGGCAGATATCAAACAGTAATCTTAGGATACAGTCAGCTTAAAATGACTCAGATGAGTGAATACTGTTCAGTGGTGCGTTTTTGGTGAAGCTTTTGAGTTTTTGATGTCAGCAGATATCAAACAGTAATCTTAGGATACAGTCAGCTTAAAATGACTCAGATGAGTGAATACAGTTCAGTTGTGCGTTTTTGGTGAAGCTTTTGAGTTTTTGACGTCGGCAGATATCAAACAGTAATCTTAGGATACAGTCAGCTTAAAATGACTGAATGTGAGTGAATACTGTTCAGTTGTGCGTTTTTGGTGAAGCTTTTGAGTTATTGACGTCACAGATAGCAAACAGTAATCTTAGGATACAGTCAGCTTAAAATGACTGAATGTGAGTGAATACTGTTCAGTTGTGCGTTTTTGGTGAAGCTTTTGAGTTATTGACGTCACAGATAGCAAACAGTAATCTTAGGATACAGTCAGCTTAAAATGACTCAGATGAGTGAATACTGTTCCGAATCAACAATTGTGCGTTTTTGTTGAAGCTTTTGAGTTTTTGACATCGGCAGATATCAAACTAATCTTAAATTACAAGACAGTTTAAAATGACTCAGATTAGTGAATACTGTTCAGTTGTGCGTTTTTGGTGAAGCTTTTGAGTTTTTGACATCGGCAGATATCAAACTAATCTTAAAATACAAGACAGTTTAAAATGACTCAGATGAGTGAATACTGTTCAGAATCAACAGTTGTGCGTTTTTGGTGAAGCTTTTGAGTTTTTGACGTCGGCAGATATCAAACAGTAATCTTAGGATACAGACAGTTTAAAATGACTCAGATGAGTGAATACTGTTCAGTTGTGCGTTTTTGGTGAAGCTTTTGAGTTTTTGACGTCGGCAATATCAAACAGTAATCTAGGATACAGACAGTTTAAAATGACTCAGATGAGTGACTACTTTTCAGTTATGCGTTTTTGGTGAAGCTTTTTAGTTTTTGACATCACAGATATCAAACAGTAATCTTAGGATACAGTCAGCTTAAAATGACTCAGATGAGTGAATACTGTTCAGTTGTGCGTTTTTGGTGAAGCTTTTGAGTTTTTGACGTCACAGATATCAAACAGTAATCTTAGGATACAGTCAGCTTAAAATGACTCAGATGAGTGACTACTGTTCAGTTGTGCGGTTTTGGTGAAGCTTTTGAGTTTTTGACGTCGGCAGATATCAAACAGTAATCTTAGGATGCAGACATCTTAAAATGACTGAATGTGAGTGAATACTGTTCAGTTGTGCGGTTTTGGTGAAGCTTTTGAGTTTTTGACGTTGGCAGATATCAAACAGTAATCTTAGGATACAGTCAGCTTAAAATGACTCAGATGAGTGACTACTGTTCAGTTATGCGTTTTTGGTGAAGCTTTTGAGTTTTTGACGTCACAGATATCAAACAGTAATCTTAGGATACAGTCAGATTAAAATGACTCAGATGAGTGACTACTGTTCAGTTGTGCGGTTTTGGTGAAGCTTTTGAGTTTTTGACGTCGGCAGATATCAAACAGTAATATTAGGATACAGTCAGCTTAAAATGACTCAGATGAGTGACTACTGTTCAGTTGTGCGTTTTTGGTGAAGCTATTGAGTTTTTGACGTCACAGATATCAAACAGTAATCTTAGGATGCAGACATCTTAAAATGACTGAATGTGAGTGAATACTGTTCAGTTGTGCGGTTTTGGTGAAGCTTTTGAGTTTTTGACGTTGGCAGATATCAAACAGTAATCTTAGGATACAGTCAGCTTAAAATGACTGAATGTGAGTGAATACAGTTCAGTTGTGCGTTTTTGGTGAAGCTTTTGAGTTTTTGACGTCACAGATATCAAACAGTAATCTTAGGATGCAGTCAGCTTAAAATGACTGAATGTGAGTGAATACTGTTCAGTTGTGCGGTTTTGGTGAAGCTTTTGAGTTTTTGACGTCGGCAGATATCAAACAGTAATCTTAGGATACAGTCAGCTTAAAATGACAGATGAATGAATACTGTTCAGTTGTGCGTTTTTGGTGAAGCTTTTGAGTTTTTGACGTCGGCAGATATCAAACAGTAATCTTAGGATACAGTCAGCTTAAAATGACTCAGATGAGTGACTACTGTTAAGTTGTGCGTTTTTGGTGAAGCTTTTGAGTTTTTGACGTCGGCAGATATCGAACAGTAATCTTGGATACAGTCAGCTTAAAATACATGAATGTGAGTGAATACTGTTCAGTTGTGCGTTTTTGGTGAAGCTTTTGAGTTTTTGACGTCGGCAGATATCAAACAGTAATCTTAGGATACAGTCATCTTAAAATGACTGAATGTGAGTGAATACTGTTCAGTTGTGCGTTTTTGGTGAAGCTTTTGAGTTTTTGACATCACAGATATCAAACAGTAATCTTAGGATACAGTCACCTTAAAATGACTCAGATGAGTGAATACAGTTCAGTTGTGCGTTTTTGGTGAAGCTTTTGAGTTTTTGACGTCGGCAGATATCAAACAGTAATCTTGGATACAGTCAGCTTAAAATACATGAATGTGAGTGAATACTGTTCAGTTGTGCGTTTTTGGTGAAGCTTTTGAGTTATTGACGTCACAGATAGCAAACAGTAATCTTAGGATACAGTCAGCTTAAAATGACTGAATGTGAGTGAATACTGTTCAGTTGTGCGTTTTTGGTGAAGCTTTTGAGTTTTTGACGTCACAGTTAGCAAACAGTAATCTTAGGATACAGTCATCTTAAAATGACTCAGATGAGTGAATACTGTTCAGTTGTGCGTTTTTGGTGAAGCTTTTGAGTTATTGACGTCGGCAGATAGCAAACAGTAATCTTAGGATACAGTCAGCTTAAAATGACTGAATGTGAGTGAATACTGTTCAGTTGTGCGTTTTTGGTGAAGCTTTTGAGTTTTTGACGTCGGCAGATATCAAACAGTAATCTTAGGATACAGTCAGCTTAAAATGACTGAATGTGAGTGAATACTGTTCAGTTGTACGTTTTTGGTGAAGCTTTTGAGTTTTTGACGTCACAGATAGCAAACAGTAATCTTAGGATACAGTCATCTTAAAATGACTCAGATGAGTGAATACTGTTCAGTTGTGCGTTTTTGGTGAAGCTTTTGAGTTTTTGACGTCGGCAGATATCAAACAGTAATCTTAGGATACAGTCATCTTAAAATGACTGAATGTGAGTGAATACTGTTCAGCTGTGCGTTTTTGGTGAAGCTTTTGAGTTATTGACGTCACAGATAGCAAACAGTAATCTTAGGATACAGTCAGCTTAAAATGACTGAATGTGAGTGAATACTGTTCAGTTGTGCGTTTTTGGTGAAGCTTTTGAGTTTTTGACGTCACAGTTAGCAAACAGTAATCTTAGGATACAGACATCTTAAAATGACTGAATGTGAGTGAATACTGTTCAGTTGTGCGTTTTTGGTGAAGCTTTTGAGTTTTTGATGTCGGCAGGTATCAAACAGTAATCTTAGGATACAGTCAGCTTAAAATGACTCAGATGAGTGAATACTGTTCAGTTGTGCGTTTTTGGTGAAGCTTTTGAGTTTTTGACGTCGGCAGATATCAAACAGTAATCTTAGGATACAGTCAGCTTAAAATGACTCAGATGAGTGAATACTGTTCAGTGGTGCGTTTTTGGTGAAGCTTTTGAGTTTTTGACATCACAGATATCAAACAGTAATCTTAGGATACAGTCAGCTTAAAATGACTCAGATGAGTGAATACAGTTCAGTTCTGCGTTTTTGGTGAAGCTTTTGAGTTTTTGACGTCGGCAGATATCAAACAGTAATCTTAGGATACAGTCAGCTTAAAATGACTGAATGTGAGTGAATACTGTTCAGTTGTGCGTTTTTGGTGAAGCTTTTGAGTTATTGACGTCACAGATAGCAAACAGTAATCTTAGGATACAGTCAGCTTAAAATGACTGAATGTGAGTGAATACTGTTCAGTTGTGCGTTTTTGGTGAAGCTTTTGAGTTATTGACGTCACAGATAGCAAACAGTAATCTTAGGATACAGTCAGCTTAAAATGACTCAGATGAGTGAATACTGTTCAGAATCAACAATTGTGCGTTTTTGTTGAAGCTTTTGAGTTTTTGACATCGGCAGATATCAAACTAATCTTAAATTACAAGACAGTTTAAAATGACTCAGATTAGTGAATACTGTTCAGTTGTGCGTTTTTGGTGAAGCTTTTGAGTTTTTGACATCCGCAGATATCAAACTAATCTTAAAATACAAGACAGTTTAAAATGACTCAGATGAGTGAATACTGTTCAGAATCAACAGTTGTGCGTTTTTGGTGAAGCTTTTGAGTTTTTGACGTCGGCAGATATCAAACAGTAATCTTAGGATACAGACAGTTTAAAATGACTCAGATGAGTGAATACTGTTCAGTTGTGCGTTTTTGGTGAAGCTTTTGAGTTTTTGACGTCGGCAATATCAAACAGTAATCTAGGATACAGACAGTTTAAAATGACTCAGATGAGTGACTACTTTTCAGTTATGCGTTTTTGGTGAAGCTTTTTAGGTTTTGACATCACAGATATCAAACAGTAATCTTAGGATACAGTCAGCTTAAAATGACTCAGATGAGTGAATACTGTTCAGTTGTGCGTTTTTGGTGAAGCTTTTGAGTTTTTGACGTCACAGATATCAAACAGTAATCTTAGGATACAGTCAGCTTAAAATGACTCAGATGAGTGACTACTGTTCAGTTGTGCGGTTTTGGTGAAGCTTTTGAGTTTTTGACGTCGGCAGATATCAAACAGTAATCTTAGGATGCAGACATCTTAAAATGACTGAATGTGAGTGAATACTGTTCAGTTGTGCGGTTTTGGTGAAGCTTTTGAGTTTTTGACGTCGGCAATATCAAACAGTAATCTAGGATACAGACAGTTTAAAATGACTCAGATGAGTGACTACTTTTCAGTTATGCGTTTTTGGTGAAGCTTTTTAGTTTTTGACATCACAGATATCAAACAGTAATCTTAGGATACAGTCAGCTTAAAATGACTCAGATGAGTGAATACTGTTCAGTTGTGCGTTTTTGGTGAAGCTTTTGAGTTTTTGACGTCACAGATATCAAACAGTAATCTTAGGATACAGTCAGCTTAAAATGACTCAGATGAGTGACTACTGTTCAGTTGTGCGGTTTTGGTGAAGCTTTTGAGTTTTTGACGTCGGCAGATATCAAACAGTAATCTTAGGATGCAGACATCTTAAAATGACTGAATGTGAGTGAATACTGTTCAGTTGTGCGGTTTTGGTGAAGCTTTTGAGTTTTTGACGTTGGCAGATATCAAACAGTAATCTTAGGATACAGTCAGCTTAAAATGACTCAGATGAGTGACTACTGTTCAGTTATGCGTTTTTGGTGAAGCTTTTGAGTTTTTGACGTCACAGATATCAAACAGTAATCTTAGGATACAGTCAGCTTAAAATGACTCAGATGAGTGACTACTGTTAAGTTGTGCGTTTTTGGTGAAGCTTTTGAGTTTTTGACGTCGGCAGATATCGAACAGTAATCTTGGATACAGTCAGCTTAAAATACATGAATGTGAGTGAATACTGTTCAGTTGTGCGTTTTTGGTGAAGCTTTTGAGTTTTTGACGTCGGCAGATATCAAACAGTAATCTTAGGATACAGTCATCTTAAAATGACTGAATGTGAGTGAATACTGTTCAGTTGTGCGTTTTTGGTGAAGCTTTTGAGTTTTTGACATCACAGATATCAAACAGTAATCTTAGGATACAGTCACCTTAAAATGACTCAGATGAGTGAATACAGTTCAGTTGTGCGTTTTTGGTGAAGCTTTTGAGTTTTTGACGTCGGCAGATATCAAACAGTAATCTTGGATACAGTCAGCTTAAAATACATGAATGTGAGTGAATACTGTTCAGTTGTGCGTTTTTGGTGAAGCTTTTGAGTTATTGACGTCACAGATAGCAAACAGTAATCTTAGGATACAGTCAGCTTAAAATGACTGAATGTGAGTGAATACTGTTCAGTTGTGCGTTTTTGGTGAAGCTTTTGAGTTTTTGACGTCACAGTTAGCAAACAGTAATCTTAGGATACAGTCATCTTAAAATGACTCAGATGAGTGAATACTGTTCAGTTGTGCGTTTTTGGTGAAGCTTTTGATTTTTTGACATCACAGATATCACACAGTAATCTTAGGATACAGTCAGCTTAAAATGACTGAATGTGAGTGAATACTGTTCAGCTGTGCGTTTTTGGTGAAGCTTTTGAGTTATTGACGTCACAGATAGCAAACAGTAATCTTAGGATACAGTCAGCTTAAAATGACTGAATGTGAGTGAATACTGTTCAGTTGTGCGTTTTTGGTGAAGCTTTTGAGTTTTTGACGTCACAGTTAGCAAACAGTAATCTTAGGATACAGACATCTTAAAATGACTGAATGTGAGTGAATACTGTTCAGTTGTGCGTTTTTGGTGAAGCTTTTGAGTTTTTGATGTCGGCAGGTATCAAACAGTAATCTTAGGATACAGTCAGCTTAAAATGACTCAGATGAGTGAATACTGTTCAGTTGTGCGTTTTTGGTGAAGCTTTTGAGTTTTTGACGTCGGCAGATATCAAACAGTAATCTTAGGATACAGTCAGCTTAAAATGACTCAGATGAGTGAATACTGTTCAGTTGTGCGTTTTTGGTGAAGCTTTTGAGTTTTTGACATCACAGATATCAAACAGTAATCTTAGGATACAGTCAGCTTAAAATGACTCAGATGAGTGAATACAGTTCAGTTCTGCGTTTTTGGTGAAGCTTTTGAGTTTTTGACGTCGGCAGATATCAAACAGTAATCTTAGGATACAGTCAGCTTAAAATGACTGAATGTGAGTGAATACTGTTCAGTTGTGCGTTTTTGGTGAAGCTTTTGAGTTATTGACGTCACAGATAGCAAACAGTAATCTTAGGATACAGTCAGCTTAAAATGACTGAGAGTGAATACTGTTCAGTTGTGCGTTTTTGGTGAAGCTTTTGAGTTATTGACGTCACAGATAGCAAACAGTAATCTTAGGATACAGTCAGCTTAAAATGACTCAGATGAGTGAATACTGTTCAGAATCAACAATTGTGCGTTTTTGTTGAAGCTTTTGAGTTTTTGACATCGGCAGATATCAAACTAATCTTAAATTACAAGACAGTTTAAAATGACTCAGATTAGTGAATACTGTTCAGTTGTGCGTTTTTGGTGAAGCTTTTGAGTTTTTGACATCGGCAGATATCAAACTAATCTTAAAATACAAGACAGTTTAAAATGACTCAGATGAGTGAATACTGTTCAGAATCAACAGTTGTGCGTTTTTGGTGAAGCTTTTGAGTTTTTGACGTCGGCAGATATCAAACAGTAATCTTAGGATACAGACAGTTTAAAATGACTCAGATGAGTGAATACTGTTCAGTTGTGCGTTTTTGGTGAAGCTTTTGAGTTTTTGACGTCGGCAATATCAAACAGTAATCTAGGATACAGACAGTTTAAAATGACTCAGATGAGTGACTACTTTTCAGTTATGCGTTTTTGGTGAAGCTTTTTAGGTTTTGACATCACAGATATCAAACAGTAATCTTAGGATACAGTCAGCTTAAAATGACTCAGATGAGTGAATACTGTTCAGTTGTGCGTTTTTGGTGAAGCTTTTGAGTTTTTGACGTCACAGATATCAAACAGTAATCTTAGGATACAGTCAGCTTAAAATGACTCAGATGAGTGACTACTGTTCAGTTGTGCGGTTTTGGTGAAGCTTTTGAGTTTTTGACGTCGGCAGATATCAAACAGTAATCTTAGGATGCAGACATCTTAAAATGACTGAATGTGAGTGAATACTGTTCAGTTGTGCGGTTTTGGTGAAGCTTTTGAGTTTTTGACGTCGGCAATATCAAACAGTAATCTAGGATACAGACAGTTTAAAATGACTCAGATGAGTGACTACTTTTCAGTTATGCGTTTTTGGTGAAGCTTTTTAGTTTTTGACATCACAGATATCAAACAGTAATCTTAGGATACAGTCAGCTTAAAATGACTCAGATGAGTGAATACTGTTCAGTTGTGCGTTTTTGGTGAAGCTTTTGAGTTTTTGACGTCACAGATATCAAACAGTAATCTTAGGATACAGTCAGCTTAAAATGACTCAGATGAGTGACTACTGTTCAGTTGTGCGGTTTTGGTGAAGCTTTTGAGTTTTTGACGTCGGCAGATATCAAACAGTAATCTTAGGATGCAGACATCTTAAAATGACTGAATGTGAGTGAATACTGTTCAGTTGTGCGGTTTTGGTGAAGCTTTTGAGTTTTTGACGTTGGCAGATATCAAACAGTAATCTTAGGATACAGTCAGCTTAAAATGACTCAGATGAGTGACTACTGTTCAGTTATGCGTTTTTGGTGAAGCTTTTGAGTTTTTGACGTCACAGATATCAAACAGTAATCTTAGGATACAGTCAGCTTAAAATGACTCAGATGAGTGACTACTGTTCAGTTGTGCGGTTTTGGTGAAGCTTTTGAGTTTTTGACGTCGGCAGATATCAAACAGTAATATTAGGATACAGTCAGCTTAAAATGACTCAGATGAGTGACTACTGTTCAGTTGTGCGTTTTTGGTGAAGCTATTGAGTTTTTGACGTCACAGATATCAAACAGTAATCTTAGGATGCAGACATCTTAAAATGACTGAATGTGAGTGAATACTGTTCAGTTGTGCGGTTTTGGTGAAGCTTTTGAGTTTTTGACGTTGGCAGATATCAAACAGTAATCTTAGGATACAGTCAGCTTAAAATGACTGAATGTGAGTGAATACAGTTCAGTTGTGCGTTTTTGGTGAAGCTTTTGAGTTTTTGACGTCACAGATATCAAACAGTAATCTTAGGATGCAGTCAGCTTAAAATGACTGAATGTGAGTGAATACTGTTCAGTTGTGCGGTTTTGGTGAAGCTTTTGAGTTTTTGACGTCGGCAGATATCAAACAGTAATCTTAGGATACAGTCAGCTTAAAATGACAGATGAATGAATACTGTTCAGTTGTGCGTTTTTGGTGAAGCTTTTGAGTTTTTGACGTCGGCAGATATCAAACAGTAATCTTAGGATACAGTCATCTTAAAATGACTGAATGTGATTGAATACTGTTCAGCTGTGCGTTTTTGGTGAAGCTTTTGAGTTATTGACGTCACAGATAGCAAACAGTAATCTTAGGATACAGTCAGCTTAAAATGACTGAATGTGAGTGAATACTGTTCAGTTGTGCGTTTTTGGTGAAGCTTTTGAGTTTTTGACGTCACAGTTAGCAAACAGTAATCTTAGGATACAGTCATCTTAAAATGACTCAGATGAGTGAATACTGTTCAGTTGTGCGTTTTTGGTGAAGCTTTTGAGTTATTGACGTCGGCAGATAGCAAACAGTAATCTTAGGATACAGTCAGCTTAAAATGACTGAATGTGAGTGAATACTGTTCAGTTGTGCGTTTTTGGTGAAGCTTTTGAGTTTTTGACGTCGGCAGATATCAAACAGTAATCTTAGGATACAGTCAGCTTAAAATGACTGAATGTGAGTGAATACTGTTCAGTTGTACGTTTTTGGTGAAGCTTTTGAGTTTTTGACGTCACAGATAGCAAACAGTAATCTTAGGATACAGTCATCTTAAAATGACTCAGATGAGTGAATACTGTTCAGTTGTGCGTTTTTGGTGAAGCTTTTGAGTTTTTGACGTCGGCAGATATCAAACAGTAATCTTAGGATACAGTCATCTTAAAATGACTGAATGTGAGTGAATACTGTTCAGCTGTGCGTTTTTGGTGAAGCTTTTGAGTTATTGACGTCGGCAGATAGCAAACAGTAATCTTAGGATACAGTCAGCTTAAAATGACTGAATGTGAGTGAATACTGTTCAGTTGTGCGTTTTTGGTGAAGCTTTTGAGTTTTTGACGTCACAGTTAGCAAACAGTAATCTTAGGATACAGTCATCTTAAAATGACTCAGATGAGTGAATACTGTTCAGTTGTGCGTTTTTGGTGAAGCTTTTGAGTTTTTGACGTCGGCAGATATCAAACAGTAATCTTAGGATACAGTCAGCTTAAAATGACTCAGATGAGTGAATACAGTTCAGTTGTGCGTTTTTGGTGAAGCTTTTGAGTTTTTGACGTCGGCAGATATCAAACAGTAATCTTAGGATACAGTCAGTTTAAAATGACTGAATGTGAGTGAATACTGTTCAGTTGTACGTTTTTGGTGAAGCTTTTGAGTTTTTGACGTCACAGATAGCAAACAGTAATCTTAGGATACAGTCATCTTAAAATGACTCAGATGAGTGAATACTGTTCAGTTGTGCGTTTTTGGTGAAGCTTTTGAGTTTTTGACGTCGGCAGATATCAAACAGTAATCTTAGGATACAGTCATCTTAAAATGACTGAATGTGAGTGAATACTGTTCAGCTGTGCGTTTTTGGTGAAGCTTTTGAGTTATTGACGTCACAGATAGCAAACAGTAATCTTAGGATACAGTCAGCTTAAAATGACTGAATGTGAGTGAATACTGTTCAGTTGTGCGTTTTTGGTGAAGCTTTTGAGTTTTTGACGTCACAGTTAGCAAACAGTAATCTTAGGATATAGTCATCTTAAAATGACTCAGATGAGTGACTACTGTTCAGTTGTGCGTTTTTGGTGAAGCTTTTGAGTTTTTGACGTCGGCAGATATCAAACAGTAATCTTAGGATACAGTCATCTTAAAATGACTCAGATGAGTGAATACTGTTCAGTTGTGCGTTTTTGGTGAAGCTTTTGAGTTTTTGACGTCGGCAGATATCAAACAGTAATCTTAGGATACAGTCAGCTTAAAATGACTCAGATGAGTGAATACAGTTCAGTTGTGCGTTTTTGGTGAAGCTTTTGAGTTTTTGACGTCGGCAGATATCAAACAGTAATCTTGGATACAGTCAGCTTAAAATACATGAATGTGAGTGAATACTGTTCAGTTGTGCGTTTTTGGTGAAGCTTTTGAGTTATTGACGTCACAGATAGCAAACAGTAATCTTAGGATACAGTCAGCTTAAAATGACTGAATGTGAGTGAATACTGTTCAGTTGTGCGTTTTTGGTGAAGCTTTTGAGTTTTTGACGTCACAGTTAGCAAACAGTAATCTTAGGATACAGTCATCTTAAAATGACTCAGATGAGTGACTACTGTTCAGTTGTGCGTTTTTGGTGAAGCTTTTGAGTTTTTGACGTCGGCAGATATCAAACAGTAATCTTAGGATACAGTCATCTTAAAATGACTCAGATGAGTGAATACTGTTCAGTTGTGCGTTTTTGGTGAAGCTTTTGAGTTTTTGACGTCGGCAGATATCAAACAGTAATCTTAGGATACAGTCAGCTTAAAATGACTCAGATGAGTGAATACAGTTCAGTTGTGCGTTTTTGGTGAAGCTTTTGAGTTTTTGACGTCGGCAGATATCAAACAGTAATCTTAGGATACAGTCAGCTTAAAATGACTGAATGTGAGTGAATACTGTTCAGTTGTGCGTTTTTGGTGAAGCTTTTGAGTTTTTGACGTCGGCAGATATCAAACAGGAATCTTAGGATACAGTCATTTAAAATGATTGAATGTGAGTGAATACTGTTCAGTCGTGCGTTTTTGGTGAAGCTTTTGAGTTTTTGCCATCACAGATATCAAACAGTAATCTTAGGATACAGTCAGCTTAAAATGACTCAGATGAGTGAATACTGTTCAGTGGTGCGTTTTTGGTGAAGCTTTTGAGTTTTTGATGTCAGCAGATATCAAACAGTAATCTTAGGATACAGTCAGCTTAAAATGACTCAGATGAGTGAATACAGTTCAGTTCTGCGTTTTTGGTGAAGCTTTTGAGTTTTTGACGTCGGCAGATATCAAACAGTAATCTTAGGATACAGTCAGCTTAAAATGACTGAATGTGAGTGAATACTGTTCAGTTGTGCGTTTTTGGTGAAGCTTTTGAGTTATTGACGTCACAGATAGCAAACAGTAATCTTAGGATACAGTCAGCTTAAAATGACTGAATGTGAGTGAATACTGTTCAGTTGTGCGTTTTTGGTGAAGCTTTTGAGTTATTGACGTCACAGATAGCAAACAGTAATCTTAGGATACAGTCAGCTTAAAATGACTCAGATGAGTGAATACTGTTCAGAATCAACAATTGTGCGTTTTTGTTGAAGCTTTTGAGTTTTTGACATCGGCAGATATCAAACTAATCTTAAATTACAAGACAGTTTAAAATGACTCAGATTAGTGAATACTGTTCAGTTGTGCGTTTTTGGTGAAGCTTTTGAGTTTTTGACATCGGCAGATATCAAACTAATCTTAAAATACAAGACAGTTTAAAATGACTCAGATGAGTGAATACTGTTCAGAATCAACAGTTGTGCGTTTTTGGTGAAGCTTTTGAGTTTTTGACGTCGGCAGATATCAAACAGTAATCTTAGGATACAGACAGTTTAAAATGACTCAGATGAGTGAATACTGTTCAGTTGTGCGTTTTTGGTGAAGCTTTTGAGTTTTTGACGTCGGCAATATCAAACAGTAATCTTAGGATGCAGACATCTTAAAATGACTGAATGTGAGTGAATACTGTTCAGTTGTGCGGTTTTGGTGAAGCTTTTGAGTTTTTGACGTTGGCAGATATCAAACAGTAATCTTAGGATACAGTCAGCTTAAAATGACTCAGATGAGTGACTACTGTTCAGTTATGCGTTTTTGGTGAAGCTTTTGAGTTTTTGACGTCACAGATATCAAACAGTAATCTTAGGATACAGTCAGCTTAAAATGACTCAGATGAGTGACTACTGTTCAGTTGTGCGGTTTTGGTGAAGCTTTTGAGTTTTTGACGTCGGCAGATATCAAACAGTAATATTAGGATACAGTCAGCTTAAAATGACTCAGATGAGTGACTACTGTTCAGTTGTGCGTTTTTGGTGAAGCTATTGAGTTTTTGACGTCACAGATATCAAACAGTAATCTTAGGATGCAGACATCTTAAAATGACTGAATGTGAGTGAATACTGTTCAGTTGTGCGGTTTTGGTGAAGCTTTTGAGTTTTTGACGTTGGCAGATATCAAACAGTAATCTTAGGATACAGTCAGCTTAAAATGACTGAATGTGAGTGAATACAGTTCAGTTGTGCGTTTTTGGTGAAGCTTTTGAGTTTTTGACGTCACAGATATCAAACAGTAATCTTAGGATGCAGTCAGCTTAAAATGACTGAATGTGAGTGAATACTGTTCAGTTGTGCGTTTTTGGTGAAGCTTTTGAGTTTTTGACGTCGGCAGATATCAAACAGTAATCTTAGGATACAGTCAGCTTAAAATGACAGATGAATGAATACTGTTCAGTTGTGCGTTTTTGGTGAAGCTTTTGAGTTTTTGACGTCGGCAGATATCAAACAGTAATCTTAGGATACAGTCAGCTTAAAATGACTGAATGTGAGTGAATACTGTTCAGTTGTGCGTTTTTGGTGAAGCTTTTGAGTTTTTGACGTCGGCAGATAGCAAACAGTAATCTTAGGATACAGTCAGCTTAAAATGACTGAATGTGAGTGAATACTGTTCAGTTGTGCGTTTTTGGTGAAGCTTTTGAGTTTTTGACGTCACAGTTAGCAAACAGTAATCTTAGGATACAGTCATCTTAAAATGACTCAGATGAGTGACTACTGTTCAGTTGTGCGTTTTTGGTGAAGCTTTTGAGTTTTTGACGTCGGCAGATATCAAACAGTAATCTTAGGATACAGTCATCTTAAAATGACTCAGATGAGTGAATACTGTTCAGTTGTGCGTTTTTGGTGAAGCTTTTGAGTTTTTGACGTCGGCAGATATCAAACAGTAATCTTAGGATACAGTCAGCTTAAAATGACTCAGATGAGTGAATACAGTTCAGTTGTGCGTTTTTGGTGAAGCTTTTGAGTTTTTGACGTCGGCAGATATCAAACAGTAATCTTAGGATACAGTCAGCTTAAAATGACTGAATGTGAGTGAATACTGTTCAGTTGTGCGTTTTTGGTGAAGCTTTTGAGTTTTTGACGTCGGCAGATATCAAACAGGAATCTTAGGATACAGTCAGCTTAAAATGACTGAATGTGAGTGAATACTGTTCAGTTGTGCGTTTTTGGTGAAGCTTTTGAGTTTTTGACGTCACAGATAGCAAACAGTAATCTTAGGATACAGTCAGCTTAAAATGACTCAGATGAGTGAATACTGTTCAGAATCAACAATTGTGCGTTTTTGTTGAAGCTTTTGAGTTTTTGACATCGGCAGATATCAAACTAATCTTAAATTACAAGACAGTTTAAAATGACTCAGATTAGTGAATACTGTTCAGTTGTGCGTTTTTGGTGAAGCTTTTGAGTTTTTGACATCGGCAGATATCAAACTAATCTTAAAATACAAGACAGTTTAAAATGACTCAGATGAGTGAATACTGTTCAGAATCAACAGTTGTGCGTTTTTGGTGAAGCTTTTGAGTTTTTGACGTCGGCAGATATCAAACAGTAATCTTAGGATACAGACAGTTTAAAATGACTCAGATGAGTGAATACTGTTCAGTTGTGCGTTTTTGGTGAAGCTTTTGAGTTTTTGACGTCGGCAATATCAAACAGTAATCTAGGATACAGACAGTTTAAAATGACTCAGATGAGTGACTACTTTTCAGTTATGCGTTTTTGGTGAAGCTTTTTAGTTTTTGACATCACAGATATCAAACAGTAATCTTAGGATACAGTCAGCTTAAAATGACTCAGATGAGTGAATACTGTTCAGTTGTGCGTTTTTGGTGAAGCTTTTGAGTTTTTGACGTCACAGATATCAAACAGTAATCTTAGGATACAGTCAACTTAAAATGACTCAGATGAGTGACTACTGTTCAGTTGTGCGGTTTTGGTGAAGCTTTTGAGTTTTTGACGTCGGCAGATATCAAACAGTAATCTTAGGATGCAGACATCTTAAAATGACTGAATGTGAGTGAATACTGTTCAGTTGTGCGGTTTTGGTGAAGCTTTTGAGTTTTTGACGTTGGCAGATATCAAACAGTAATCTTAGGATACAGTCAGCTTAAAATGACTCAGATGAGTGACTACTGTTCAGTTATGCGTTTTTGGTGAAGCTTTTGAGTTTTTGACGTCACAGATATCAAACAGTAATCTTAGGATACAGTCAGCTTAAAATGACTCAGATGAGTGACTACTGTTCAGTTGTGCGGTTTTGGTGAAGCTTTTGAGTTTTTGACGTCGGCAGATATCAAACAGTAATATTAGGATACAGTCAGCTTAAAATGACTCAGATGAGTGACTACTGTTCAGTTGTGCGTTTTTGGTGAAGCTATTGAGTTTTTGACGTCACAGATATCAAACAGTAATCTTAGGATGCAGACATCTTAAAATGACTGAATGTGAGTGAATACTGTTCAGTTGTGCGGTTTTGGTGAAGCTTTTGAGTTTTTGACGTTGGCAGATATCAAACAGTAATCTTAGGATACAGTCAGCTTAAAATGACTGAATGTGAGTGAATACAGTTCAGTTGTGCGTTTTTGGTGAAGCTTTTGAGTTTTTGACGTCACAGATATCAAACAGTAATCTTAGGATGCAGTCAGCTTAAAATGACTGAATGTGAGTGAATACTGTTCAGTTGTGCGTTTTTGGTGAAGCTTTTGAGTTTTTGACGTCGGCAGATATCAAACAGTAATCTTAGGATACAGTCAGCTTAAAATGACAGATGAATGAATACTGTTCAGTTGTGCGTTTTTGGTGAAGCTTTTGAGTTTTTGACGTCGGCAGATATCAAACAGTAATCTTAGGATACAGTCAGCTTAAAATGACTCAGATGAGTGACTACTGTTCAGTTGTGCGTTTTTGGTGAAGCTTTTGAGTTTTTGACGTCGGCAGATATCGAACAGTAATCTTGGATACAGTCAGCTTAAAATACATGAATGTGAGTGAATACTGTTCAGTTGTGCGTTTTTGGTGAAGCTTTTGAGTTTTTGACGTCGGCAGATATCAAACAGTAATCTTAGGATACAGTCAGCTTAAAATGACTCAGATGAGTGAATACAGTTCAGTTGTGCGTTTTTGGTGAAGCTTTTGAGTTTTTGACGTCGGCAGATATCAAACAGTAATCTTAGGATACAGTCAGCTTAAAATGACTGAATGTGAGTGAATACTGTTCAGTTGTGCGTTTTTGGTTAAGCTTTTGAGTTTTTGACGTCGGCAGATATCAAACAGGAATCTTAGGATACAGTCAGTTTAAAATGACTGAATGTGAGTGAATACTGTTCAGTTGTACGTTTTTGGTGAAGCTTTTGAGTTTTTGACGTCACAGATAGCAAACAGTAATCTTAGGATACAGTCATCTTAAAATGACTCAGATGAGTGAATACTGTTCAGTTGTGCGTTTTTGGTGAAGCTTTTGAGTTTTTGACGTCGGCAGATATCAAACAGTAATCTTAGGATACAGTCATCTTAAAATGACTGAATGTGAGTGAATACTGTTCAGCTGTGCGTTTTTGGTGAAGCTTTTGAGTTATTGACGTCACAGATAGCAAACAGTAATCTTAGGATACAGTCAGCTTAAAATGACTGAATGTGAGTGAATACTGTTCAGTTGTGCGTTTTTGGTGAAGCTTTTGAGTTTTTGACGTCACAGTTAGCAAACAGTAATCTTAGGATATAGTCATCTTAAAATGACTCAGATGAGTGACTACTGTTCAGTTGTGCGTTTTTGGTGAAGCTTTTGAGTTTTTGACGTCGGCAGATATCAAACAGTAATCTTAGGATACAGTCATCTTAAAATGACTCAGATGAGTGAATACTGTTCAGTTGTGCGTTTTTGGTGAAGCTTTTGAGTTTTTGACGTCGGCAGATATCAAACAGTAATCTTAGGATACAGTCAGCTTAAAATGACTCAGATGAGTGAATACAGTTCAGTTGTGCGTTTTTGGTGAAGCTTTTGAGTTTTTGACGTCGGCAGATATCAAACAGTAATCTTGGATACAGTCAGCTTAAAATACATGAATGTGAGTGAATACTGTTCAGTTGTGCGTTTTTGGTGAAGCTTTTGAGTTTTTGACGTCGGCAGATATCAAACAGTAATCTTAGGATACAGTCATCTTAAAATGACTGAATGTGATTGAATACTGTTCAGCTGTGCGTTTTTGGTGAAGCTTTTGAGTTATTGACGTCACAGATAGCAAACAGTAATCTTAGGATACAGTCAGCTTAAAATGACTGAATGTGAGTGAATACTGTTCAGTTGTGCGTTTTTGGTGAAGCTTTTGAGTTTTTGACGTCACAGTTAGCAAACAGTAATCTTAGGATACAGTCATCTTAAAATGACTCAGATGAGTGACTACTGTTCAGTTGTGCGTTTTTGGTGAAGCTTTTGAGTTTTTGACGTCGGCAGATATCAAACAGTAATCTTAGGATACAGTCATCTTAAAATGACTCAGATGAGTGAATACTGTTCAGTTGTGCGTTTTTGGTGAAGCTTTTGAGTTTTTGACGTCGGCAGATATCAAACAGTAATCTTAGGATACAGTCAGCTTAAAATGACTCAGATGAGTGAATACAGTTCAGTTGTGCGTTTTTGGTGAAGCTTTTGAGTTTTTGACGTCGGCAGATATCAAACAGTAATCTTAGGATACAGTCAGCTTAAAATGACTGAATGTGAGTGAATACTGTTCAGTTGTGCGTTTTTGGTGAAGCTTTTGAGTTTTTGACGTCGGCAGATATCAAACAGGAATCTTAGGATACAGTCATTTAAAATGATTGAATGTGAGTGAATACTGTTCAGTCGTGCGTTTTTGGTGAAGCTTTTGAGTTTTTGCCATCACAGATATCAAACAGTAATCTTAGGATACAGTCAGCTTAAAATGACTCAGATGAGTGAATACTGTTCAGTGGTGCGTTTTTGGTGAAGCTTTTGAGTTTTTGATGTCAGCAGATATCAAACAGTAATCTTAGGATACAGTCAGCTTAAAATGACTCAGATGAGTGAATACAGTTCAGTTCTGCGTTTTTGGTGAAGCTTTTGAGTTTTTGACGTCGGCAGATATCAAACAGTAATCTTAGGATACAGTCAGCTTAAAATGACTGAATGTGAGTGAATACTGTTCAGTTGTGCGTTTTTGGTGAAGCTTTTGAGTTATTGACGTCACAGATAGCAAACAGTAATCTTAGGATACAGTCAGCTTAAAATGACTGAATGTGAGTGAATACTGTTCAGTTGTGCGTTTTTGGTGAAGCTTTTGAGTTATTGACGTCACAGATAGCAAACAGTAATCTTAGGATACAGTCAGCTTAAAATGACTCAGATGAGTGAATACTGTTCAGAATCAACAATTGTGCGTTTTTGTTGAAGCTTTTGAGTTTTTGACATCGGCAGATATCAAACTAATCTTAAATTACAAGACAGTTTAAAATGACTCAGATTAGTGAATACTGTTCAGTTGTGCGTTTTTGGTGAAGCTTTTGAGTTTTTGACATCGGCAGATATCAAACTAATCTTAAAATACAAGACAGTTTAAAATGACTCAGATGAGTGAATACTGTTCAGAATCAACAGTTGTGCGTTTTTGGTGAAGCTTTTGAGTTTTTGACGTCGGCAGATATCAAACAGTAATCTTAGGATACAGACAGTTTAAAATGACTCAGATGAGTGAATACTGTTCAGTTGTGCGTTTTTGGTGAAGCTTTTGAGTTTTTGACGTCGGCAATATCAAACAGTAATCTAGGATACAGACAGTTTAAAATGACTCAGATGAGTGACTACTTTTCAGTTATGCGTTTTTGGTGAAGCTTTTTAGTTTTTGACATCACAGATATCAAACAGTAATCTTAGGATACAGTCAGCTTAAAATGACTCAGATGAGTGAATACTGTTCAGTTGTGCGTTTTTGGTGAAGCTTTTGAGTTTTTGACGTCACAGATATCAAACAGTAATCTTAGGATACAGTCAGCTTAAAATGACTCAGATGAGTGACTACTGTTCAGTTGTGCGGTTTTGGTGAAGCTTTTGAGTTTTTGACGTCGGCAGATATCAAACAGTAATCTTAGGATGCAGACATCTTAAAATGACTGAATGTGAGTGAATACTGTTCAGTTGTGCGGTTTTGGTGAAGCTTTTGAGTTTTTGACGTTGGCAGATATCAAACAGTAATCTTAGGATACAGTCAGCTTAAAATGACTCAGATGAGTGACTACTGTTCAGTTATGCGTTTTTGGTGAAGCTTTTGAGTTTTTGACGTCACAGATATCAAACAGTAATCTTAGGATACAGTCAGCTTAAAATGACTCAGATGAGTGAATACTGTTCAGTTGTGCGGTTTTGGTGAAGCTTTTGAGTTTTTGACGTCGGCAGATATCAAACAGTAATATTAGGATACAGTCAGCTTAAAATGACTCAGATGAGTGACTACTGTTCAGTTGTGCGTTTTTGGTGAAGCTATTGAGTTTTTGACGTCACAGATATCAAACAGTAATCTTAGGATGCAGACATCTTAAAATGACTGAATGTGAGTGAATACTGTTCAGTTGTGCGGTTTTGGTGAAGCTTTTGAGTTTTTGACGTTGGCAGATATCAAACAGTAATCTTAGGATACAGTCAGCTTAAAATGACTGAATGTGAGTGAATACAGTTCAGTTGTGCGTTTTTGGTGAAGCTTTTGAGTTTTTGACGTCACAGATATCAAACAGTAATCTTAGGATGCAGTCAGCTTAAAATGACTGAATGTGAGTGAATACTGTTCAGTTGTGCGGTTTTGGTGAAGCTTTTGAGTTTTTGACGTCGGCAGATATCAAACAGTAATCTTAGGATACAGTCAGCTTAAAATGACAGATGAATGAATACTGTTCAGTTGTGCGTTTTTGGTGAAGCTTTTGAGTTTTTGACGTCGGCAGATATCAAACAGTAATCTTAGGATACAGTCAGCTTAAAATGACTCAGATGAGTGACTACTGTTCAGTTGTGCGTTTTTGGTGAAGCTTTTGAGTTTTTGACGTCGGCAGATATCGAACAGTAATCTTGGATACAGTCAGCTTAAAATACATGAATGTGAGTGAATACTGTTCAGTTGTGCGTTTTTGGTGAAGCTTTTGAGTTTTTGACGTCGGCAGATATCAAACAGTAATCTTAGGATACAGTCATCTTAAAATGACTGAATGTGAGTGAATACTGTTCAGTTGTGCGTTTTTGGTGAAGCTTTTGAGTTTTTGACATCACAGATATCAAACAGTAATCTTAGGATACAGTCACCTTAAAATGACTCAGATGAGTGAATACAGTTCAGTTGTGCGTTTTTGGTGAAGCTTTTGAGTTTTTGACGTCGGCAGATATCAAACAGTAATCTTGGATACAGTCAGCTTAAAATACATGAATGTGAGTGAATACTGTTCAGTTGTGCGTTTTTGGTGAAGCTTTTGAGTTATTGACGTCACAGATAGCAAACAGTAATCTTAGGATACAGTCAGCTTAAAATGACTGAATGTGAGTGAATACTGTTCAGTTGTGCGTTTTTGGTGAAGCTTTTGAGTTTTTGACGTCACAGTTAGCAAACAGTAATCTTAGGATACAGTCATCTTAAAATGACTCAGATGAGTGAATACTGTTCAGTTGTGCGTTTTTGGTGAAGCTTTTGAGTTATTGACGTCGGCAGATAGCAAACAGTAATCTTAGGATACAGTCAGCTTAAAATGACTGAATGTGAGTGAATACTGTTCAGTTGTGCGTTTTTGGTGAAGCTTTTGAGTTTTTGACGTCGGCAGATATCAAACAGTAATCTTAGGATACAGTCAGCTTAAAATGACTGAATGTGAGTGAATACTGTTCAGTTGTACGTTTTTGGTGAAGCTTTTGAGTTTTTGACGTCACAGATAGCAAACAGTAATCTTAGGATACAGTCATCTTAAAATGACTCAGATGAGTGAATACTGTTCAGTTGTGCGTTTTTGGTGAAGCTTTTGAGTTTTTGACGTCGGCAGATATCAAACAGTAATCTTAGGATACAGTCATCTTAAAATGACTGAATGTGAGTGAATACTGTTCAGCTGTGCGTTTTTGGTGAAGCTTTTGAGTTATTGACGTCACAGATAGCAAACAGTAATCTTAGGATACAGTCAGCTTAAAATGACTGAATGTGAGTGAATACTGTTCAGTTGTGCGTTTTTGGTGAAGCTTTTGAGTTTTTGACGTCACAGTTAGCAAACAGTAATCTTAGGATACAGTCATCTTAAAATGACTCAGATGAGTGAATACTGTTCAGTTGTGCGTTTTTGGTGAAGCTTTTGAGTTATTGACGTCGGCAGATAGCAAACAGTAATCTTAGGATACAGTCAGCTTAAAATGACTGAATGTGAGTGAATACTGTTCAGTTGTGCGTTTTTGGTGAAGCTTTTGAGTTTTTGACGTCGGCAGATATCAAACAGTAATCTTAGGATACAGTCAGCTTAAAATGACTGAATGTGAGTGAATACTGTTCAGTTGTACGTTTTTGGTGAAGCTTTTGAGTTTTTGACGTCACAGATAGCAAACAGTAATCTTAGGATACAGTCATCTTAAAATGACTCAGATGAGTGAATACTGTTCAGTTGTGCGTTTTTGGTGAAGCTTTTGAGTTTTTGACGTCGGCAGATATCAAACAGTAATCTTAGGATACAGTCATCTTAAAATGACTCAGATGAGTGAATACTGTTCAGTTGTGCGTTTTTGGTGAAGCTTTTGAGTTTTTGACGTCGGCAGATATCAAACAGTAATCTTAGGATACAGTCAGCTTAAAATGACTCAGATGAGTGAATACAGTTCAGTTGTGCGTTTTTGGTGAAGCTTTTGAGTTTTTGACGTCGGCAGATATCAAACAGTAATCTTAGGATACAGTCAGCTTAAAATGACTGAATGTGAGTGAATACTGTTCAGTTGTGCGTTTTTGGTGAAGCTTTTGAGTTTTTGACGTCGGCAGATATCAAACAGGAATCTTAGGATACAGTCATTTAAAATGATTGAATGTGAGTGAATACTGTTCAGTCGTGCGTTTTTGGTGAAGCTTTTGAGTTTTTGCCATCACAGATATCAAACAGTAATCTTAGGATACAGTCATCTTAAAATGACTCAGATGAGTGAATACAGTTCAGTTGTGCGTTTTTGGTGAAGCTTTTGAGTTTTTGATGTCGGCAGATATCAAACAGTAATCTTAGGATACAGTCAGCTTAAAATGACTCAGATGAGTGAATACAGTTCAGTTGTGCGTTTTTGGTGAAGCTTTTGAGTTTTTGACGTCGGCAGATATCAAACAGTAATCTTAGGATACAGTCAGTTAAAAATGACTGAATGTGAGTGAATACAGTTCAGTTGTGCGTTTTTGGTGAAGCTTTTGAGTTTTTGACGTCACAGATAGCAAACAGTAATCTTAGGATACAGTCAGCTTAAAATGACTGAATGTGAGTGAATACTGTTCAGTTGTACGTTTTTGGTGAAGCTTTTGAGTTTTTGACGTCACAGATAGCAAACAGTAATCTTAGGATACAGTCATCTTAAAATGACTCAGATGAGTGAATACTGTTCAGTTGTGCGTTTTTGGTGAAGCTTTTGAGTTTTTGACGTCGGCAGATATCAAACAGTAATCTTAGGATACAGTCATCTTAAAATGACTGAATGTGAGTGAATACTGTTCAGCTGTGCGTTTTTGGTGAAGCTTTTGAGTTATTGACGTCACAGATAGCAAACAGTAATCTTAGGATACAGTCAGCTTAAAATGACTGAATGTGAGTGAATACTGTTCAGTTGTGCGTTTTTGGTGAAGCTTTTGAGTTTTTGACGTCACAGTTAGCAAACAGTAATCTTAGGATATAGTCATCTTAAAATGACTCAGATGAGTGACTACTGTTCAGTTGTGCGTTTTTGGTGAAGCTTTTGAGTTTTTGACGTCGGCAGATATCAAACAGTAATCTTAGGATACAGTCATCTTAAAATGACTCAGATGAGTGAATACTGTTCAGTTGTGCGTTTTTGGTGAAGCTTTTGAGTTTTTGACGTCGGCAGATATCAAACAGTAATCTTAGGATACAGTCAGCTTAAAATGACTCAGATGAGTGAATACAGTTCAGTTGTGCGTTTTTGGTGAAGCTTTTGAGTTTTTGACGTCGGCAGATATCAAACAGTAATCTTGGATACAGTCAGCTTAAAATACATGAATGTGAGTGAATACTGTTCAGTTGTGCGTTTTTGGTGAAGCTTTTGAGTTTTTGACGTCGGCAGATATCAAACAGTAATCTTAGGATACAGTCATCTTAAAATGACTGAATGTGATTGAATACTGTTCAGCTGTGCGTTTTTGGTGAAGCTTTTGAGTTATTGACGTCACAGTTAGCAAACAGTAATCTTAGGATACAGTCATCTTAAAATGACTCAGATGAGTGACTACTGTTCAGTTGTGCGTTTTTGGTGAAGCTTTTGAGTTTTTGACGTCGGCAGATATCAAACAGTAATCTTAGGATACAGTCATCTTAAAATGACTCAGATGAGTGAATACTGTTCAGTTGTGCGTTTTTGGTGAAGCTTTTGAGTTTTTGACGTCGGCAGATATCAAACAGTAATCTTAGGATACAGTCAGCTTAAAATGACTCAGATGAGTGAATACTGTTCAGTTGTGCGTTTTTGGTGAAGCTTTTGAGTTTTTGACGTCGGCAGATATCAAACAGGAATCTTAGGATACAGTCATTTAAAATGATTGAATGTGAGTGAATACTGTTCAGTCGTGCGTTTTTGGTGAAGCTTTTGAGTTTTTGCCATCACAGATATCAAACAGTAATCTTAGGATACAGTCAGCTTAAAATGACTCAGATGAGTGAATACAGTTCAGTTGTGCGTTTTTGGTGAAGCTTTTGAGTTTTTGATGTCGGCAGATATCAAACAGTAATCTTAGGATACAGTCAGCTTAAAATGACTCAGATGAGTGAATACTGTTCAGTTGTGCGTTTTTGGTGAAGCTTTTGAGTTTTTGACGTCGGCAGATATCAAACAGTAATCTTAGGATACAGTCATCTTAAAATGACTGAATGTGAGTGAATACTGTTCAGCTGTGCGTTTTTGGTGAAGCTTTTGAGTTATTGACGTCACAGATAGCAAACAGTAATCTTAGGATACAGTCAGCTTAAAATGACTGAATGTGAGTGAATACTGTTCAGTTGTGCGTTTTTGGTGAAGCTTTTGAGTTTTTGACGTCACAGTTAGCAAACAGTAATCTTAGGATATAGTCATCTTAAAATGACTCAGATGAGTGACTACTGTTCAGTTGTGCGTTTTTGGTGAAGCTTTTGAGTTTTTGACGTCGGCAGATATCAAACAGTAATCTTAGGATACAGTCATCTTAAAATGACTCAGATGAGTGAATACTGTTCAGTTGTGCGTTTTTGGTGAAGCTTTTGAGTTTTTGACGTCGGCAGATATCAAACAGTAATCTTAGGATACAGTCAGCTTAAAATGACTCAGATGAGTGAATACAGTTCAGTTGTGCGTTTTTGGTGAAGCTTTTGAGTTTTTGACGTCGGCAGATATCAAACAGTAATCTTGGATACAGTCAGCTTAAAATACATGAATGTGAGT
This sequence comes from Trachinotus anak, assembly GCF_046630095.1. Lineage (NCBI taxonomy): Eukaryota > Metazoa > Chordata > Actinopteri > Carangiformes > Carangidae > Trachinotus > Trachinotus anak. Next base: position 501,676 of record NW_027273868.1, read on the forward strand.
GAATACTGTTCAGTTGTGCGTTTTTGGTGAAGCTTTTGAGTTTTTGACGTCGGCAGATATCAAACAGTAATCTTAGGATACAGTCATCTTAAAATGACTGAATGTGATTGAATACTGTTCAGCTGTGCGTTTTTAGTGAAGCTTTTGAGTTATTGACGTCACAGATAGCAAACAGTAATCTTAGGATACAGTCAGCTTAAAATGACTGAATGTGAGTGAATACTGTTCAGTTGTGCGTTTTTGGTGAAGCTTTTGAGTTTTTGACGTCACAGTTAGCAAACAGTAATCTTAGGATACAGTCATCTTAAAATGACTCAGATGAGTGAATACTGTTCAGTTGTGCGTTTTTGGTGAAGCTTTTGAGTTATTGACGTCGGCAGATAGCAAACAGTAATCTTAGGATACTGTCAGCTTAAAATGACTGAATGTGAGTGAATACTGTTCAGTTGTGCGTTTTTGGTGAAGCTTTTGAGTTTTTGACGTCGGCAGATATCAAACAGTAATCTTAGGATACAGTCAGCTTAAAATGACTGAATGTGAGTGAATACTGTTCAGTTGTACGTTTTTGGTGAAGCTTTTGAGTTTTTGACGTCACAGATAGCAAACAGTAATCTTAGGATACAGTCATCTTAAAATGACTCAGATGAGTGAATACTGTTCAGTTGTGCGTTTTTGGTGAAGCTTTTGAGTTTTTGACGTCGGCAGATATCAAACAGTAATCTTAGGATACAGTCATCTTAAAATGACTGAATGTGAGTGAATACTGTTCAGTTGTGCGTTTTTGGTGAAGCTATTGAGTTTTTGACGTCACAGATATCAAACAGTAATCTTAGGATGCAGACATCTTAAAATGACTGAATGTGAGTGAATACTGTTCAGTTGTGCGTTTTTGGTGAAGCTTTTGAGTTTTTGACGTCACAGTTAGCAAACAGTAATCTTAGGATACAGTCATCTTAAAATGACTCAGATGAGTGACTACTGTTCAGTTGTGCGTTTTTGGTGAAGCTTTTGAGTTTTTGACGTCGGCAGATATCAAACAGTAATCTTAGGATACAGTCATCTTAAAATGACTCAGATGAGTGAATACAGTTCAGTTCTGCGTTTTTGGTGAAGCTTTTGAGTTTTTGACGTCGGCAGATATCAAACAGGAATCTTAGGATACAGTCATTTAAAATGATTGAATGTGAGTGAATACTGTTCAGTCGTGCGTTTTTGGTGAAGCTTTTGAGTTTTTGCCATCACAGATATCAAACAGTAATCTTAGGATACAGTCAGCTTAAAATGACTCAGATGAGTGAATACAGTTCAGTTGTGCGTTTTTGGTGAAGCTTTTGAGTTTTTGATGTCGGCAGATATCAAACAGTAATCTTAGGATACAGTCAGCTTAAAATGACTCAGATGAGTGAATACAGTTCAGTTGTGCGTTTTTGGTGAAGCTTTTGAGTTTTTGACGTCGGCAGATATCAAACAGTAATCTTAGGATACAGTCAGCTTAAAATGACTGAATGTGAGTGAATACTGTTCATTTGTGCGTTTTTGGTGAAGCTTTTGAGTTTTTGACGTCGGCAGATATCAAACAGTAATCTTAGGATACAGTCAGCTTAAAATGACTCAGATGAGTGAATACAGTTCAGTTGTGCGTTTTTGGTGAAGCTTTTGAGTTTTTGACGTCGGCAGATATCAAACAGTAATCTCAGGATGCAGACATCTTAAAATGACTGAATGTGAGTGAATACTGTTCAGTTGTGCGTTTTTGGTGAAGCTTTTGAGTTTTTGATGTCGGCAGATATCAAACAGTAATCTTAGGATACAGTCATCTTAAAATGACTCAGATGAGTGAATACTGTTCAGTTGTGCGTTTTTGGTGAAGCTTTTGAGTTTTTGACGTCACAGTTATCAAACAGTAATCTTAGGATGCAGACATCTTAAAATGACTGAATGTGAGTGAATACTGTTCAGTTGTGCGTTTTTGGTGAAGCTTTTGAGTTTTTGACGTCGGCAGATATCAAACAGTAATCTTAGGATACAATCAGCTTAAAATGACTGAATGTGAGTGAATACTGTTCAGTTGTACGTTTTTGGTGAAGCTTTTGAGTTTTTGACGTCACAGATAGCAAACAGTAATCTTAGGATACAGTCATCTTAAAATGACTCAGATGAGTGAATACTGTTCAGTTGTGCGTTTTTGGTGAAGCTTTTGAGTTTTTGACGTCGGCAGATATCAAACAGTAATCTTAGGATACAGTCAGCTTAAAATGACTGAATGTGAGTGAATACTGTTCAGTTGTGCGTTTTTGGTGAAGCTTTTGAGTTATTGACGTCACAGATAGCAAACAGTAATCTTAGGATACAGTCAGCTTAAAATGACTGAATGTGAGTGAATACTGTTCAGTTGTGCGTTTTTGGTGAAGCTTTTGAGTTTTTGACGTCGGCAGATATCAAACAGTAATCTTAGGATACAGTCAGCTTAAAATGACTCAGATGAGTGAATACAGTTCAGTTGTGCGTTTTTGGTGAAGCTTTTGAGTTTTTGACGTCGGCAGATATCAAACAGTAATCTTGGATACAGTCAGCTTAAAATACATGAATGTGAGTGAATACTGTTCAGTTGTGCGTTTTTGGTGAAGCTTTTGAGTTTTTGACGTCGGCAGATATCAAACAGTAATCTTAGGATACAGTCATCTTAAAATGACTGAATGTGAGTGAATACTGTTCAGTTGTGCGTTTTTGGTGAAGCTTTTGAGTTTTTGACATCACAGATATCAAACAGTAATCTTAGGATACAGTCACCTTAAAATGACTCAGATGAGTGAATACAGTTCAGTTGTGCGTTTTTGGTGAAGCTTTTGAGTTTTTGACGTCGGCAGATATCAAACAGTAATCTTGGATACAGTCAGCTTAAAATACATGAATGTGAGTGAATACTGTTCAGTTGTGCGTTTTTGGTGAAGCTTTTGAGTTTTTGACGTCGGCAGATATCAAACAGTAATCTTAGGATACAGTCATCTTAAAATGACTGAATGTGAGTGAATACTGTTCAGCTGTGCGTTTTTGGTGAAGCTTTTGAGTTTTTGACGTCACAGATAGCAAACAGTAATCTTAGGATACAGTCAGCTTAAAATGACTCAGATGAGTGAATACTGTTCAGTTGTGCGTTTTTGGTGAAGCTTTTGAGTTTTTGACGTCGGCAGATATCAAACAGTAATCTTAGGATACAGTCATCTTAAAATGATTGAATGTGAGTGAATACTGTTCAGTTGTGCGTTTTTGGTGAAGCTTTTGAGTTTTTGACGTCGGCAGATATCAAACAGTAATCTTAGGATACAGTCAGCTTAAAATGACTCAGATGAGTGAATACAGTTCAGTTGTGCGTTTTTGGTGAAGCTTTTGAGTTTTTGACGTCGGCAGATATCAAACAGTAATCTTAGGATACAGTCAGCTTAAAATGACTCAGATGAGTGAATACAGTTCAGTTGTGCGTTTTTGGTGAAGCTTTTGAGTTTTTGATGTCGGCAGATATCAAACAGTAATCTTAGGATACAGTCATCTTAAAATGACTCAGATGAGTGAATACTGTTCAGTTGTGCGGTTTTGGTGAAGCTTTTGAGTTTTTGACGTCGGCAGATATCAAACAGTAATCTTAGGATACAGTCAGCTTAAAATGACTCAGATGAGTGAATACAGTTCAGTTGTGCGTTTTTGGTGAAGCTTTTGAGTTTTTGACGTCACAGTTATCAAACAGTAATCTTAGGATGCAGACATCTTAAAATGACTGAATGTGAGTGAATACTGTTCAGTTGTGCGTTTTTGGTGAAGCTTTTGAGTTTTTGACATCGACAGATATCAAACAGTAATCTTAGGATACAGTCAGCTTAAAATGACTGAATATGAGTGAATACTGTTCAGTTGTGCGTTTTTGGTGAAGCTTTTGAGTTTTTGACGTCACAGATATCAAACTAATCTTAAAATACAGACAGTTTAAAATGACTCAGATGAGTGACTACTGTTCAGTTGTGCGTTTTTGGTGAAGCTTTTGAGTTTTTGACGTCGGCAGATATCAAACAGTAATCTTACGATACAGTCATCTTAAAATGACTACAGATGAGTGAATACTGTTCAGAATCAACAGTTGTGCGTTTTTGGTGAAGCTTTTGAGTTTTTGACGTCACAGATATCAAACAGTAATCTTAGGATACAGTCAGCTTAAAATGACTGAATGTGAGTGAATACTGTTCAGTTGTGCGGTTTTGGTGAAGTTTTTGAGTTTTTGACGTCGGCAGATATCAAACAGTAATCTTAGGATACAGTCAGCTTAAAATGACTGAATGCGAGTGAATACTGTTCAGTTGTGCGGTTTTGGTGAAGCTTTTGAGTTTTTGAGGTCGGCAGATATCAAACAGTAATCTTAGGATACAGTCAGCTTAAAATGACACAGATGAGTGAATACTGTTCAGAATCAACAGTTGTGCGTTTTTGGTGAAGCTTTTGATTTTTTGACGTCGGCAGATATCAAACAGTAATCTTAGGATACAGTCAGCTTAAAATGACTCAGATGAGTGAATACAGTTCAGTTGTGCGTTTTTGGTGAAGCTTTTGAGTTTTTGACGTCGGCAGATATCAAACAGTAATATTAGGATACAGTCAGTTTAAAATGACTCAGAAGAGTGAATACTGTTCAGTTGTGCGTTTTTGGTGAAGCTTTTGAGATTTTGACTTCAGCAGATATCAAACAGTAATCTTAGGATACAGTCAGCTTAAAATGACTGAATGTGAGTGAATACTGTTCAGTTGTGCGGTGTTGGTGAAGCTTTTGAGTTTTTGACGTCGGCAGATATCAAACTGTAATCTTAGGATACAGTCAGCTTAAAATTACTCAGCTGATTGAATACTGTTCAGTTGTGTGGTTTTGGTGAAGCTTTTGAGTTTTTGACGTCGGCAGATATCAAACAGTAATCTTAGGATACAGTCAGCTTAAAATGATTCAGATGAGTGAACACTTTTCGGTTGTGCGTTTTTGGTGAAGCTTTTGAGTTTTTGACATCGGCAGATATCAAACTAATCTTAAATTACAATACAGTTTAAAATGACTCAGATGAGTGAATACTGTTCAGTTGTGCGTTTTTGGTGAAGCTTTTGAGTTTTTGACATCGGCAGATATCAAACTAATCTTAAAATACAAGACAGTTTAAAATGACTCAGATGAGTGAATACTGTTCAGAATCAACAGTTGTGCGTTTTTGGTGAAGCTTTTGAGTTTTTGACGTCGGCAGATATCAAACAGTAATCTTAGGATACAGTCAGCTTAAAATGACTGAATGTGAGTGAATACTGTTCAGTTGTGCGTTTTTGGTGAAGCTTTTGAGTTTTTGACGTCAGCAGATATCAAACAGTAATCTTAGGATACAGTCAGCTTAAAATGACACAGATGAGTGAATACTGTTCAGAATCAACAGTTGTGCGGTTTTGGTGAAGCTTTTGAGTTTTTGAGGTCGGCAGATATCAAACAGTAATCTTAGGATACAGTCAGCTTAAAATGACTCAGATGAGTGAACACTGTTCAGTTGTGCGTTTTTGGTGAAGCTTTTGAGTTTTTGACGTCGGCAGATATCAAACAGTAATCTTAGGATACAGTCAGCTTAAAATGACTGAATGTGAGTGAATACTGTTCAGTTGTGCGTTTTTGGTGAAGCTTTTGAGTTTTTGACGTCACAGTTATCAAACAGTAATCTTAGGATACAGTCAGCTTAAAATGACTGAATGTGAGTGAATACTGTTCAGTTGTGCGTTTTTGGTGAAGCTTTTGAGTTTTTGACATCGGCAGATATCAAACAGTAATCTTAGGATACAGACAGTTTAAAATGACTGAATGTGAGTGAATGCTGTTCAGAATCAACAGTTGTGCGTTTTTGGTGAAGCTTTTGAGTTTTTGACGTCGGCAGATATCAAACAGTAATCTTAGGATACAGACAGTTTAAAATGACTGAATGTGAGTGAATGCTGTTCAGTTGTGCGGTTTTGGTGAAGCTTTTGAGTTTTTGACGTCGGCAGATATCAAACAGTAATCTTAGGATACAGTCAGCTTAAAATGACTGAATGTGAGTGACTACTGTTCAGTTGTGCGTTTTTGGTGAAGCTTTTGAGTTTTTGACGTCACAGATATCAAACAGTAATCTTAGGATACAGACAGTTTAAAATGACTGAATGTGAGTGAATGCTGTTCAGAATCAACAGTTGTGCGTTTTTGGTGAAGCTTTTGAGTTTTTGACGTCGGCAGATATCAAACAGTAATCTTAGGATACAGACAGTTTAAAATGACTGAATGTGAGTGAATGCTGTTCAGTTGTGCGGTTTTGGTGAAGCTTTTGAGTTTTTGACGTCGGCAGATATCAAACAGTAATCTTAGGATACAGTCAGCTTAAAATGACTGAATGTGAGTGACTACTGTTCAGTTGTGCGTTTTTGGTGAAGCTTTTGAGTTTTTGACGTCACAGATATCAAACAGTCATCTTAGGATACAGTCAGCTTAAAATGACTGAATGTGAGTGAATACTGTTCAGTTGTGCGGTTTTGGTGAAGCCTTTGAGTTTTTGACGTCAGCAGATATCAAACTAATCTTAGGATACAGACAGTTTAAAATGACTCAGATGAGAGACTACTTTTCAGTTATGCGTTTTTGGTGAAGCTTTTTAGTTTTTGACGTCACAGATATCAAACAGTAATCTTAGGATACAGTCAGCTTAAAATGACTCAGATGAGTGACTACTGTTCAGTTGTGCGTTTTTGGTGAAGCTTTTGAGTTTTTGACGTCACAGATATCAAACAGTCATCTTAGGATACAGTCAGCTTAAAATGACTGAATGTGAGTGACTACTGTTCAGTTGTGCGTTTTTGGTGAAGCTTTTGAGTTTTTGACGTCACAGATATCAAACAGTAATCTTAGGATGCAGACATCTTAAAATGACTGAATGTGAGTGAATACTGTTCAGTTGTGCGTTTTTGGTGAAGCTTTTGAGTTTTTGACGTCGGCAGATATCAAACAGTAATCTTAGGATACAGTCATCTTAAAATGACTCAGATGAGTGACTACTGTTCAGTTGTGCGTTTTTGGTGAAGCTTTTGAGATTTTGAAGTCACAGATATCAAACAGTAATCTTAGGATACAGTCAGCTTAAAATGACTCAGATGAGTGAATACTGTTCAGTTGTGCGTTTTTGGTGAAGCTTTTGAGTTTTTGACGTTGGCAGATATCAAACAGTAATCTTAGGATACAGTCAGCTTAAAATGACTGAATGTGAGTGAATACTGTTCAGTTGTGCGTTTTTGGTGAAGCTTTTGAGTTTTTGACGTCGGCAGATATCAAACATTAATCTTAGGATACAGTCAGCTTAAAATGACTGAATGTGAGTGAATACTGTTCAGTTGTGCGTTTTTGGTGAAGCTTTTGAGTTTTTGACGTCACAGATATCAAACAGTCATCTTAGGATACAGTCATCTTAAAATGACTCAGATGAGTGACTACTGTTCAGTTGTGCGTTTTTGGTGAAGCTTTTGAGTTTTTGACGTCGGCAGATATCAAACAGTAATCTTAGGATACAGTCAGCTTAAAATGACTGAATGTGAGTGAATACTGTTCAGTTGTGCGTTTTTGGTGAAGCTTTTGAGTTTTTGACGTCACAGTTATCAGAATCAGAATCAGAATCAGAATCAGAATCAGAATCAGTTTTATTGCCAAGTATGTTTTCACATACAAGGAATTTTTTCTGGTGATTGGTGCAATTGATCAGCAACAGTGGGGCTCTCTAGCCTTGTTGATGAGGCTAATAGCAGATGGGAAGAAGCTATTTTTGTGGCGAGAGGTTTTGGTCCTGAAGGACCGCAGCCTCCTGCCAGAGGGGAGTGTCTCAAAGAGTTTGTGTCCAGGGTGGGAGGAGTCAGCTACAATCTTCCCTGCACGCCTCAGAGCCCTTGAGGCGTACAGGTCCTGGAGGGACGGAAGATTGCAGCCAATCACCTTCTCAGCAGAGTGGATGATACGCTGCAGTCTGTTATTGTCCCTCTCCGTGGCAGCAGCGTACCAGATGGTGATGGAGGAGGTGAGGATGGACTCGATGATGGAGGTGTAGAAGTTCACCATCATAGTCCTTGGCAGGTTGAACTTCTTCAATTGCCTCAGGAAATACATCCTCTGCTGAGCTTTTTTGATGAGGGAGCTGATGTTTAGCTCCCATTTGAGATCCTGTGTGATGGTGGTTCCCAAGAAGCGAAAATGCTCCACGGTAGCCACGGGGGAGTCACACAGGGTGATGGGGGTGGGTGGGGCTGGGCTCTTCCTGAAGTCCACTATCATTTCCACTGTCTTCAGAGCGTTTAGCTCTAGGTTGTTCTGCCTGCACCAGGTCACCAGACGCTCAGTCTCCCACCTGTAGGCAGACTCATCGCCATCAGAGATGAGTCCAATGAGAGTGGTGTCGTCTGCAAACTTCAGGAGCTTGACAGACTGATGGCTGGAGGTGCAGGTGTTGGTGTACAGGGAGAAGAGCAGAGGAGAAAGAACGCAGCCTTGTGGGGATCCAGTGCTGATGGTCTGGGAGTCAGACACGTGCTTTCCTAGCTTCACGTGCTGCCTCCTGTCAGACAGGAAGTCGGTGATCCACCTGCAGGTGGAGTCAGGCACGCTCAGCTGGGAGAGCTTGTCCTGCAGCAGAGCCGGGATGATGGTGTTGAAGGCAGAGCTGAAGTCCACAAACAGGATCCTGGCATAGGTCCCTGAGGAGTCCAGGTGCTGGAGGATGAAGTGGAGAGCCATGTTGACGGCGTCGTCTACAGACCTGTTGGCTCTGTAGGCGAACTGCAGGGGGTCCAGGAGTGGGTCAGTGATGGATTTGAGGTGGGACAGGACAAGACGCTCAAATGATTTCATGACCACAGAGGTCAGGGCAATGGGTCTATAGTCATTTAGTCCTGTGGGCCTTGGTTTTTTGGGGACAGGGATGATGGTGGAGGATTTGAAGCAGGCTGGCACGTGGCAGGTCTCCAGTGAGGTGTTGAAGATGTCCGTGAACACTGGAGACAGCTGATCAGCACAGTGCTTCAGGGATGATGGAGAGACAGAGTCAGGACCGGCTGCTTTGCGGGGGTTCTGCTTCTTAAAAAGCCTGTTGACATCTCTCTCCAGGATAGAGAGAGATGTTCCTTTGGTAGGGGAGGAGGGGGGTTCTGATGTGGCTCTGATGTGGAGGTTAGTGTCAGGCTTGTCCCACTGTCTTTCAAAGCGGCAGTAGAACTCATTCAGATCGTTGGCCAGACGGAAGTCATTAATGGAGTGGGGGGGTTTAGGTTTGTAGTTAGTGATCTGTCTGAGCCCTTTCCAGACAGAAGCAGAGTCATTGGCTGAGAACTGGAGCTGAAGTTTCTCAGAGTACAGTCGTTTAGCTTCTCTCACCGCTTTGCTAAACCTGTACTTGGACTCTTTAAACTTGTCCCTGTCCCCACTCCTGAAAGCTTCCTCCTTTTGCCTCCTGAGCTGACTGAGCTTAGCTGTGAACCAGGGTTTGTCATTGTTATAACTCACCCTGGTGCGTGATGGGATACAGCAGTCCTCACAGAAGCTGATGTATGACGTCACAGCCTCTGTGAACTCATCCAGACTGTTGGAAGCAGTCCTGAACACCTCCCAGTCAGTGCAGTCCAAACATGCCCGCAGATCCTCTATGGCTTCACTGCACCACTGCTTTGATGTCCTCGCAACAGGTTTACACAGTTTTAGTTTCTGCCTGTATGTGGGAATCAGGTGGACCATCACATGGTCAGAGTGGCCCAGTGCAGCCCGGGGGACGGCGTGATAAGCACCACTGATTGTGGTGTAACAGTGGTCCAGAGTGTTCCCCTCTCTGGTCGGGCAATTAACAAACTGTCTGTATTTGGGCAGTTCATGACTGAGGTTCCCTTTGTTAAAGTCACCAAGGACAATAACTACGGAGTCCGGGTAGGTCTGCTCCACACACAGTATCTGGTCGGCGAGCGCCCGCTGTGCCTCCTGCACGTTGGCCTGTGGTGGGATGTAAACACCGACCAGGATGATTGAGGTGAACTCACGGGGGGAGTAGAAGGGCCTGCAGTTTATGATGAAAGTCTCCAGGTCAGGAGAACAGTGCTGCAGGATCACTGTCACGTCTCTGCACCAGCCACTGTTTGCATAAAAGCAGATTCCTCCACCTTTGGTTTTGCCGGACAGCTCTGTGTCGCGATCCACTCTGAAGAGTTGGAAGCCGGCCAGCTCCAGCGCAGAGTTCGGAATCGATCCACACAGCCACGTCTCCGTGAAGCACAGGACGGCAGATGAGGAAAAGTCTCTGTTCTTCTGCACCAGTAGCTGAAGTTCATCCAGCTTGTTGGGCAGTGAACGCACGTTGGAGAGAAAGATACCTGGGAGAGGTGTGCGGAGTGCGCGCCGGCGGAGACGCGCAAGCGCACCGGCACGTTTTCCTCTCCTCCGGCGTTTCACTGCGAGAGCAACGGTCAGTGCACCTCTGACCAAAATGTCCAATAATCCCGCAGATGAGTCGAGAAAAGTAGGAAAAAAATCCACTGGAGTTGTTTCTCTGATATTAATGAGCTCTTCTCTGGTGAAAGAGCTCCGGAAACCAAAGCAGAAAACTGGATTTATAAAGAAAATAAGGCAAAAAAATGCGCACCAAAACACCGAGGCAGCCATCCGCGGCGCCATGGCAACAGAAATCAAACAGTAATCTTAGGATACAGTCAGCTTAAAATGACTGAATGTGAGTGAATACTGTTCAGTTGTGCGTTTTTGGTGAAGCTTTTGAGTTTTTGACATCGGCAGATATCAAACAGTAATCTTAGCATACAGTCATCTTAAAATGACTGAATGTGAGTGAATACTGTTCAGAATCAACAGTTGTGCGTTTTTGGTGAAGCTTTTGAGTTTTTGACTTCAGCAGATATCAAACAGTAATCTTAGCATACAGTCAGCTTAAAATGACTGAATGTGAGTGAATACTGTTCAGTTGTGCGTTTTTGGTGAAGCTTTTGAGTTTTTGACGTCGGCAGATATCAAACAGTAATCTTAGGATACAGTCATCTTAAAATGACACAGATGAGTGAATACTGTTCAGAATCAACAGTTGTGCGTTTTTGGTGAAGCTTTTGAGTTTTTGACGTCGGCAGATATCAAACAGTAATCTTAGGATACAGACAGTTTAAAATGACTGAATGTGAGTGAATACTGTTCAGTTGTGCGGTTTTGGTGAAGCTTTTGAGTTTTTGACGTCGGCAGCTATCAAACAGTAATCTTAGGATACAGTCAGCTTAAAATGACTGAATGTGAGTGACTACTGTTCAGTTGTGCGTTTTTGGTGAAGCTTTTGAGTTTTTGACGTCACAGATATCAAACAGTCATCTTAGGATGCAGACATCTTAAAATGACTGAATGTGAGTGAATACTGTTCAGTTGTGCGGTTTTGGTGAAGCTTTTGAGTTTTTGACGTCAGCAGATATCAAACTAATCTTAGGATACAGACAGTTTAAAATGACTCAGATGAGAGACTACTTTTCAGTTATGCGTTTTTGGTGAAGCTTTTTAGTTTTTGACGTCACAGATATCAAACAGTAATCTTAGGATACAGTCAGCTTAAAATGACTCAGATGAGTGACTACTGTTCAGTTGTGCGTTTTTGGTGAAGCTTTTGAGTTTTTGACGTCACAGATATCAAACAGTAATCTTAGGATACAGTCATCTTAAAATGACTCAGATGAGTGACTACTCTTCAGTTGTGCGTTTTTGGTGAAGCTTTTGAGTTTTTGACGTCACAGATATCAAACAGTAATATTAGGATACAGTCAGCTTAAAATGACTCAGATGAGTGAATACTGTTCAGTTGTCGTTTTTGGTGAAGCTTTTGAGTTTTTGACGTCGGCAGATATCAAACAGTAATCTTAGGATACAGTCAGCTTAAAATGACTGAATGTGAGTGAATACTGTTCAATTGTGCGTTTTTGGTGAAGCTTTTGAGTTTTTGACGTCGGCAGATATCAAACAGTAATCTTAGGATACAATCACCTTAAAATGACTCAGATGAGTGAACACTGTTCAGTTGTGCGGTTTTGGTGAAACTTTTGAGTTTTTGACGTCGGCAGATATCAAACAGTAATCTTAGGATACAGTCAGCTTAAAATGACTGAATGTGGGTGAATACTCTTCAGTTGTGCGTTTTTGGTGAAGCTTTTGAGTTTTTGACGTCGGCAGATATCAAACAGTAATCTTAGGATACAGTCAGCTTAAAATGACTCAGAAGAGTGACTACTGTTCAGTTGAGCGTTTTTGGTGAAGCTTTTGAGTTTTTGACATCGGCAGATATCAAACTAATCTTAAATTACAAGACAGTTTAAAATGACTCAGATGAGTGAATACTGTTCAGAATCAACAGTTGTGCGTTTTTGGTGAAGCTTTTGAGTTTTTGACGTCGGCAGATATCAAACAGTAATCTTAGGATACAGTCAGCTTAAAATGACTGAATGTGAGTGAATACTGTTCAGTTGTGCGTTTTTGGTGAAGCTTTTGAGTTTTTGACGTCGGCAGATATCAAACAGTAATCTTAGGATACAGTCAGCTTAAAATGACACAGATGAGTGAATACTGTTCAGAATCAACAGTTGTGCGGTTTTGGTGAAGCTTTTGAGTTTTTGAGGTCGGCAGATATCAAACAGTAATCTTAGGATACAGTCAGCTTAAAATGACTCAGATGAGTGAACACTGTTCAGTTGTGCGTTTTTGGTGAAGCTTTTGAGTTTTTGACGTCGGCAGATATCAAACAGTAATCTTAGGATACAGTCAGCTTAAAATGACTGAATGTGAGTGAATACTGTTCAGTTGTGCGTTTTTGGTGAAGCTTTTGAGTTTTTGACGTCACAGTTATCAAACAGTAATCTTAGGATACAGTCAGCTTAAAATGACTGAATGTGAGTGAATACAGTTCAGTTGTGCGTTTTTGGTGAAGCTTTTGAGTTTTTGACATCGGCAGATATCAAACAGTAATCTTAGGATACAGACAGTTTAAAATGACTGAATGTGAGTGAATGCTGTTCAGAATCAACAGTTGTGCGTTTTTGGTGAAGCTTTTGAGTTTTTGACGTCGGCAGATATCAAACAGTAATCTTAGGATACAGTCAGCTTAAAATGACTGAATGTGAGTGAATACTGTTCAGTTGTGCGTTTTTGGTGAAGCTTTTGAGTTTTTGACGTCACAGTTATCAAACAGTAATCTTAGGATACAGTCAGCTTAAAATGACTGAATGTGAGTGAATACTGTTCAGTTGTGCGTTTTTGGTGAAGCTTTTGAGTTTTTGACATCGGCAGATATCAAACAGTAATCTTAGGATACAGACAGTTTAAAATGACTGAATGTGAGTGAATGCTGTTCAGAATCAACAGTTGTGCGTTTTTGGTGAAGCTTTTGAGTTTTTGACGTCGGCAGATATCAAACAGTAATCTTAGGATACAGACAGTTTAAAATGACTGAATGTGAGTGAATGCTGTTCAGTTGTGCGGTTTTGGTGAAGCTTTTGAGTTTTTGACGTCGGCAGATATCAAACAGTAATCTTAGGATACAGTCAGCTTAAAATGACTGAATGTGAGTGACTACTGTTCAGTTGTGCGTTTTTGGTGAAGCTTTTGAGTTTTTGACGTCACAGATATCAAACAGTCATCTTAGGATGCAGACATCTTAAAATGACTGAATGTGAGTGAATACTGTTCAGTTGTGCGGTTTTGGTGAAGCTTTTGAGTTTTTGACGTCAGCAGATATCAAACTAATCTTAGGATACAGACAGTTTAAAATGACTCAGATGAGAGACTACTTTTCAGTTATGCGTTTTTGGTGAAGCTTTTTAGTTTTTGACGTCACAGATATCAAACAGTAATCTTAGGATACAGTCAGCTTAAAATGACTCAGATGAGTGACTACTGTTCAGTTGTGCGTTTTTGGTGAAGCTTTTGAGTTTTTGACGTCACAGATATCAAACAGTCATCTTAGGATACAGTCAGCTTAAAATGACTGAATGTGAGTGACTACTGTTCAGTTGTGCGTTTTTGGTGAAGCTTTTGAGTTTTTGACGTCACAGATATCAAACAGTAATCTTAGGATGCAGACATCTTAAAATGACTGAATGTGAGTGAATACTGTTCAGTTGTGCGTTTTTGGTGAAGCTTTTGAGATTTTGAAGTCACAGATATCAAACAGTAATCTTAGGATACAGTCAGCTTAAAATGACTCAGATGAGTGAATACTGTTCAGTTGTGCGTTTTTGGTGAAGCTTTTGAGTTTTTGATGTTGGCAGATATCAAACAGTAATCTTAGGATACAGTCAGCTTAAAATGACTGAATGTGAGTGAATACTGTTCAGTTGTGCGTTTTTGGTGAAGCTTTTGAGTTTTTGACGTCGGCAGATATCAAACATTAATCTTAGGATACAGTCAGCTTAAAATGACTGAATGTGAGTGAATACTGTTCAGTTGTGCGTTTTTGGTGAAGCTTTTGAGTTTTTGACGTCACAGATATCAAACAGTCATCTTAGGATACAGTCATCTTAAAATGACTCAGATGAGTGACTACTGTTCAGTTGTGCGTTTTTGGTGAAGCTTTTGAGTTTTTGACGTCGGCAGATATCAAACAGTAATCTTAGGATACAGTCAGCTTAAAATGACTGAATGTGAGTGAATACTGTTCAGTTGTGCGTTTTTGGTGAAGCTTTTGAGTTTTTGACGTCGGCAGATATCAAACAGTAATCTTAGGATACAGTCAGCTTAAAATGACACAGATGAGTGAATACTGTTCAGAATCAACAGTTGTGCGTTTTTGGTGAAGCTTTTGAGTTTTTGAGGTCGGCAGATATCAAACAGTAATCTTAGGATACAGTCAGCTTAAAATGACTCAGATGAGTGAACACTGTTCAGTTGTGCGTTTTTGGTGAAGCTTTTGAGTTTTTGACGTCACAGTTATCAAACAGTAATCTTAGGATACAGTCAGCTTAAAATGACTGAATGTGAGTGAATACTGTTCAGTTGTGCGGTTTTGGTGAAGATTTTGAGTTTTTGACGTCAGCAGATATCAAACTAATCTTAGGATACAGACAGTTTAAAATGACTCAGATGAGAGACTACTTTTCAGTTATGCGTTTTTGGTGAAGCTTTTTAGTTTTTGACGTCACAGATATCAAACAGTAATCTTAGGATACAGTCAGCTTAAAATGACTCAGATGAGTGACTACTGTTCAGTTGTGCGTTTTTGGTGAAGCTTTTGAGTTTTTGACGTTGGCAGATATCAAACAGTAATCTTAGGATACAGTCAGCTTAAAATGACTCAGATGAGTGACTACTGTTCAGTTATGCGTTTTTGGTGAAGCTTTTGAGTTTTTGACGTCACAGATATCAAACAGTAATCTTAGGATGCAGTCACCTTAAAATGACTCAGATGAGTGAACACTGTTCAGTTATGCGTTTTTGGTGAAGCTTTTGAGTTTTTGACGTCACAGATATCAAACAGTAATCTTAGGATGCAGTCACCTTAAAATGACTCAGATGAGTGAACACTGTTCAGTTGTGCGGTTTTGGTGAAACTTTTGAGTTTTTGACGTCGGCAGATATCAAACAGTAATCTTAGGATACAGTCAGCTTAAAATGACTGAATGTGAGTGAATACTGTTCAGTTGTGCGGTTTTGGTGAAGCTTTTGAGTTTTTGACATCGGCAGATATCAAACAGTAATCTTAGGATACAGTCACCTTAAAATGACTCAGATGAGTGAACACTGTTCAGTTGTGCGGTTTTGGTGAAACTTTTGAGTTTTTGACGTCGGCAGATATCAAACAGTAATCTTAGGATACAGTCAGCTTAAAATGACTGAATGTGAGTGAATACCGTTCAGTTGTGCGTTTTTGGTGAAGCTTTTGAGTTTTTGACGTCGGCAGATATCAAACAGTAATATTAGGATACAGTCAGCTTAAAATGACTCAGATGAGTGAATACTGTTCAGTTGTCGTTTTTGGTGAAGCTTTTTAGTTTTTGACGTCACAGATATCAAACAGTAATCTTAGGATACAGTCAGCTTAAAATGACTCAGATGAGTGACTACTGTTCAGTTGTGCGTTTTTGGTGAAGCTTTTGAGTTTTTGACGTTGGCAGATATCAAACAGTAATCTTAGGATACAGTCAGCTTAAAATGACTCAGATGAGTGACTACTGTTCAGTTATGCGTTTTTGGTGAAGCTTTTGAGTTTTTGACGTCACAGATATCATACAGTAATCTTAGGATACAGTCAGCTTAAAATGACTCAGATGAGTGAATACCGTTCAGTTGTGCGTTTTTGGTGAAGCTTTTGAGTTTTTGACATCGGCAGATATCAAACTAATCTTAAAATACAAGACAGTTTAAAATGACTCAGATGAGTGAATACTGTTCAGAATCAACAGTTGTGCGTTTTTGGTGAAGCTTTTGAGTTTTTGACGTCGGCAGATATCAAACAGTAATCTTAGGATGCAGTCATTTAAAATGACTGAATGTGAGTGAATACTGTTCAGTTGTGCGTTTTTGGTGAAGCTTTTGAGTTTTTGACGTCACAGATATCAAACAGTAATCTTAGGATGCAGTCATCTTAAAATGACTGAATGTGAGTGAATACTGTTCAGTTGTGCGTTTTTGGTGAAGCTTTTGAGTTTTTGACGTCGGCAGATAGCAAACTAATCTTAGGATACAGACAGTTTAAAATGACTGAATGTGAGTGAATACTGTTCAGTTGCCGTTTTGGTGAAGCTTTTGAGTTTTTGACGTCGGCAGATATCAAACAGTAATCTTAGGATACAGACAGTTTAAAATGACTCAGATGAGTGAATACTGTTCAGTTGTGCGTTTATGGTGAAGCTTTTGAATTTTTGACGTCACAGATATCAAACAGTAATCTTAGGATACAGTCACCTTAAAATGACTCAGATGAGTGACTACTGTTCAGTTGTGCGGTTTTGGTGAAGCTTTTGAGTTTTTGACGTCGGCAGATATCAAACAGTAATATTAGGATACAGTCAGCTTAAAATGACTCAGATGAGTGAATACTGTTCAGTTGTGCGTTTTTGGTGAAGCTTTTGAGTTTTTGACGTCACAGATATCAAACAGTAATCTTAGGATGCAGACATCTTAAAATGACTGAATGTGAGTGAATACTGTTCAGAATCAACAGTTGTGCGTTTTTGGTGAAGCTTTTGAGTTTTTGACATCGGCAGATATCAAACTAATCTTAAATTACAAGACAGTTTAAAATGACTCAGATGAGTGAATACTGTTCAGTTGTGCGTTTTTGGTGAAGCTTTTGAGTTTTTGACATCGGCAGATATCAAACTAATCTTAAAATACAAGACAGTTTAAAATGACTCAGATGAGTGAATACTGTTCAGAATCAACAGTTGTGCGTTTTTGGTGAAGCTTTTGAGTTTTTGAAGTCGGCAGATATCAAACAGTAATCTTAGGATACAGTCAGCTTAAAATGACTGAATGTGAGTGACTACTGTTCAGTTGTGCGTTTTTGGTGAAGCTTTTGAGTTTTTGACGTCGGCAGATATCAAACAGTAATCTTAGGATGCAGACATCTTAAAATGACTGAATGTGAGTGAATACTGTTCAGTTGTGCGGTTTTGGTGAAGCTTTTGAGTTTTTGACGTCACAGATATCAAACAGTAATCTTAGGATGCAGTCACCTTAAAATGACTCAGATGAGTGAACACTGTTCAGTTGTGCGGTTTTGTTGGACCTTTTGAGTTTTTGACGTCGGCAGATATCAAACAGTAATCTTAGGATACAGTCAGCTTAAAATGACACAGATGAGTGAATACTGTTCAGAATCAACAGTTGTGCGTTTTTGGTCAACCTTTTGAGTTTTTGATGTCGGCAGATATCAAACAGTAATCTTAGGACACAGTCAGCTTAAAATGACTCAGATGAGTGAACACTGTTCAGTTGTGCGTTTTTGGTGAAGCTTTTGAGTTTTTGACATCGGCAGATATCAAACAGTAATCTTAGGATACAGTCAGCTTAAAATGACTGAATGTGAGTGAATACTGTTCAGTTGGGCGGTTTTGGTGAAGCTTTTGAGTTTTTGACGTCACAGATATCAAACAGTAATCTTAGGATACAGACAGCTTAAAATGACTGAATGTGAGTGAATACTGTTCAGTTGTGCGTTTTTGGTGAAGCTTTTGAGTTTTTGACGTCACAGATATCAAACAGTAATCTTAGGATGTAGTCATCTTAAAATGACTGAATGTGAGTGAATACTGTTCAGCTGTGCGTTTTTGGTGAAGCTTTTGAGTTATTGACGTCACAGATAGCAAACAGTAATCTTAGGATACAGTCAGCTTAAAATGACTGAATGTGAGTGAATACTGTTCAGTTGTGCGTTTTTGGTGAAGCTTTTGAGTTTTTGACGTCACAGTTAGCAAACAGTAATCTTAGGATACAGTCATCTTAAAATGACTCAGATGAGTGAATACTTTTCAGTTGTGCGTTTTTGGTGAAGCTTTTGAGTTATTGACGTCACAGATAGCAAACAGTAATCTTAGGATACAGTCAGTTTAAAATGACTGAATGTGAGTGAATACTGTTCAGTTGTGCGTTTTTGGTGAAGCTTTTGAGTTTTTGACGTCGGCAGATATCAAACAGTAATCTTAGGATACAGTCACCTTAAAATGACAGATGAGTGAATACAGTTCAGTTGTATGTTTTTGGTGAAGCTTTTGAGTTTTTGACGTCGGCAGATATCAAACAGTAATCTTAGGATACAGTCAGCTTAAAATGACTCAGATGAGTGAATACTGTTCAGTTGTGCGTTTTTGGTGAAGCTTTTGAGTTATTGACGTCACAGATAGCAAACAGTAATCTTAGGATACAGTCAGCTTAAAATGACTGAATGTGAGTGAATACTGTTCAGTTGTGCGTTTTTGGTGAAGCTTTTGAGTTTTTGACGTCGGCAGATATCAAACAGTAATCTTAGGATACAGTCAGCTTAAAATGACTCAGATGAGTGAATACAGTTCAGTTGTGCGTTTTTGGTGAAGCTTTTGAGTTTTTGACGTCGGCAGATATCAAACAGTAATCTTGGATACAGTCAGCTTAAAATACATGAATGTGAGTGAATACTGTTCAGTTGTGCGTTTTTGGTGAAGCTTTTGAGTTTTTGACGTCGGCAGATATCAAACAGTAATCTTAGGATACAGTCATCTTAAAATGACTGAATGTGAGTGAATACTGTTCAGTTGTGCGTTTTTGGTGAAGCTTTTGAGTTTTTGACATCACAGATATCAAACAGTAATCTTAGGATACAGTCACCTTAAAATGACTCAGATGAGTGAATACAGTTCAGTTGTGCGTTTTTGGTGAAGCTTTTGAGTTTTTGACGTCGGCAGATATCAAACAGTAATCTTGGATACAGTCAGCTTAAAATACATGAATGTGAGTGAATACTGTTCAGTTGTGCGTTTTTGGTGAAGCTTTTGAGTTTTTGACGTCGGCAGATATCAAACAGTAATCTTAGGATACAGTCATCTTAAAATGACTGAATGTGAGTGAATACTGTTCAGCTGTGCGTTTTTGGTGAAGCTTTTGAGTTTTTGACGTCACAGTTAGCAAACAGTAATCTTAGGATACAGTCATCTTAAAATGACTCAGATGAGTGACTACTGTTCAGTTGTGCGTTTTTGGTGAAGCTTTTGAGATTTTGACGTCACAGATATCAAACAGTAATCTTAGGATACAGTCAGCTTAAAATGACTGAATGTGAGTGAATACTGTTCAGCTGTGCGTTTTTGGTGAAGCTTTTGAGTTTTTGACGTCACAGTTAGCAAACAGTAATCTTAGGATACAGTCATCTTAAAATGACTCAGATGAGTGACTACTGTTCAGTTGTGCGTTTTTGGTGAAGCTTTTGAGATTTTGACGTCACAGATATCAAACAGTAATCTTAGGATACAGTCAGCTTAAAATGACTCAGATGAGTGAATACTGTTCAGTTGTGCGTTTTTGGTGAAGCTTTTGAGTTTTTGACGTCGGCAGATATCAAACAGTAATCTTAGGATACAGTCATCTTAAAATGACTGAATGTGAGTGAATACTGTTCAGTTGTGCGTTTTTGGTGAAGCTTTTGAGTTTTTGACGTCGGCAGATATCAAACAGTAATCTTAGGATACAGTCAGCTTAAAATGACTCAGAAGAGTGAATACTGTTCAGTTGTGCGTTTTTGGTGAAGCTTTTGAGATTTTGACTTCAGCAGATATCAAACAGTAATCTTAGGATACAGTCAGCTTAAAATGACTGAATGTGAGTGAATACTGTTCAGTTGTGCGGTTTTGGTGAAGCTTTTGAGTTTTTGACATCACAGATATCAAACAGTAATCTTAGGATACAGTTATCTTAAAATGACACAGATAAGTGAATACTGTTCAGAATTAACAGTTGTGCGTTTTTGGTGAAGCTTTTGAGTTTTTGACGTCGGCAGATATCAAACAGTAATATTAGGATACAGTCAGCTTAAAATGACTCAGATGAGTGAATACTGTTCAGTTGTGCGTTTTTGGTGAAGCTTTTGAGTTTTTGACGTCGGCAGATATCAAACAGTAATCTTAGGATACAGTCAGCTTAAAATGACTCAGATGAGTGAACACTGTTCAGTTGTGCGTTTTTGGTGAAGCTTTTGAGTTTTTGACGTCGGCAGATATCAAACAGTAATCTTAAGATACAGTCCGCTTAAAATGAGTGAATGTGAGTGAATACTGTTCAGTTGTGCGTTTTTGGTGAAGCTTTTGAGTTTTTGACGTCGGCAGATATCAAACAGTAATCTTAGGATACAGTCCGCTAAAAATGACTGAATGTGAGTGAATACTGTTCAGTTGTGCGTTTTTGGTGAAGCTTTTGAGTTTTTGACGTCGGCAGATATCAAACAGTAATCTTAGGATACAGTCAGCTTAAAATGACTCAGATGAGTGAATACTGTTCAGTTGTGCGTTTTTGGTGAAGCTTTTGAGATTTTGACTTCAGCAGATATCAAACAGTAATCTTAGGATACAGTCATCTTAAAATGACTGAATGTGAGTGAATACTGTTCAGTTGTGCGTTTTTGGTGAAGCTTTTGAGATTTTGACGTCGGCAGATATCAAACAGTAATCTTAGGATACAGTCAGCTTAAAATGACGCAGATGAGTGAATACCGTTCAGTTGTGCGTTTTTGGTGAAGCTTTTGAGTTTTTGACATCGACAGATATCAAACAGTAATCTTAGGATACAGTCAGCTTAAAATGACTCAGATGAGTGAACACTGTTCAGTTGTGCGGTTTTGGTGAAGCTTTTGAGTTTTTGACGTCGGCAGATATCAAACAGTAATCTTAGGATGCAGACATCTTAAAATGACTGAATGTGAGTGAATACTGTTCAGTTGTGCGTTTTTGGTGAAGCTTTTGAGTTTTTGACGTCACAGATATCAAACAGTAATCTTAGGATACAGTCAGTTTAAAATGACAGATGAGTGACTACTGTTCAGTTGTGCGGTTTTGGTGAAGCTTTTGAGTTTTTGACGTCTGCGGATATCAAACAGTAATCTTAGGATACAGTCATCTTAAAATGACTCAGATGAGTGACTACTATTCAGTTGTACGTATTTGGTGAAGCTTTTGAGTTTTTGACGTCGGCAGATATCAAACAGTAATCTTAGGATACAGTCAGCTTAAAATGACTCAGATGAGTGAATACTGTTCAGTTGTGCGGTTTTGGTGAAGCTTTTGAGTTTTTGACATCGGCAGATATCAAACTAATCTTAAATTACAAGACAGTTTAAAATGACTCAGATGAGTGAATACTGTTCAGTTGTGCGGTTTTGGTGAAGCTTTTGAGTTTTTGACATCGGCAGATATCAAACTAATCTTAAAATACAAGACAGTTTAAAATGACTCAGATGAGTGAACACTGTTCAGTTGTGCGTTTTTGGTGAAGCTTTTGAGTTTTTGACGTCGGCAGATATCAAACAGTAATCTTAGGATACAGTCATCTTAAAATGACACAGATGAGTGAATACTGTTCAGAATCAACAGTTGTGCGTTTTTGGTGAAGCTTTTGAGTTTTTGACGTCGGCAGATATCAAACAGTAATCTTAGGATACAGTCCGCTTAAAATGACTGAATGTGAGTGAATACTGTTCAGTTGTGCGTTTTTGGTGAAGCTTTTGAGTTTTTGACGTCGGCAGATATCAAACAGTAATCTTAGGATACAGTCAGCTTAAAATGACTCAGATGAGTGAATACTGTTCAGTTGTGCGTTTTTGGTGAAGCTTTTGAGATTTTGACTTCAGCAGATATCAAACAGTAATCTTAGGATACAGTCATCTTAAAATGACTGAATGTGAGTGAATACTGTTCAGTTGTGCGTTTTTGGTGAAGCTTTTGAGATTTTGACGTCGGCAGATATCAAACAGTAATCTTAGGATACAGTCATCTTAAAATGACTCAGATGAGTGACAACTGTTCAGTTGTGCGTTTTTGGTGAAGCTTTTGAGTTTTTGACGTCGGCAGATATCAAACAGTAATCTTAGGATACAGTCAGCTTAAAATGACTCAGATGAGTGAATACTGTTCAGTTGTGCGTTTTTGGTGAAGCTTTTGAGATTTTGACTTCAGCAGATATCAAACAGTAATCTTAGGATACAGTCATCTTAAAATGACTGAATGTGAGTGAATACTGTTCAGTTGTGCGTTTTTGGTGAAGCTTTTGAGATTTTGACGTCGGCAGATATCAAACAGTAATCTTAGGATACAGTCAGCTTAAAATGACGCAGATGAGTGAATACCGTTCAGTTGTGCGTTTTTGGTGAAGCTTTTGAGTTTTTGACATCGACAGATATCAAACAGTAATCTTAGGATACAGTCAGCTTAAAATGACTCAGATGAGTGAACACTGTTCAGTTGTGCGGTTTTGGTGAAGCTTTTGAGTTTTTGACGTCGGCAGATATCAAACAGTAATCTTAGGATGCAGACATCTTAAAATGACTGAATGTGAGTGAATACTGTTCAGTTGTGCGTTTTTGGTGAAGCTTTTGAGTTTTTGACGTCACAGATATCAAACAGTAATCTTAGGATACAGTCAGTTTAAAATGACAGATGAGTGACTACTGTTCAGTTGTGCGGTTTTGGTGAAGCTTTTGAGTTTTTGACGTCTGCGGATATCAAACAGTAATCTTAGGATACAGTCATCTTAAAATGACTCAGATGAGTGACTACTATTCAGTTGTACGTATTTGGTGAAGCTTTTGAGTTTTTGACGTCGGCAGATATCAAACAGTAATCTTAGGATACAGTCAGCTTAAAATGACTCAGATGAGTGAATACTGTTCAGTTGTGCGGTTTTGGTGAAGCTTTTGAGTTTTTGACATCGGCAGATATCAAACTAATCTTAAATTACAAGACAGTTTAAAATGACTCAGATGAGTGAATACTGTTCAGTTGTGCGGTTTTGGTGAAGCTTTTGAGTTTTTGACATCGGCAGATATCAAACTAATCTTAAAATACAAGACAGTTTAAAATGACTCAGATGAGTGAACACTGTTCA
The DNA here is from genome assembly GCF_046630095.1 of Trachinotus anak. Classification (NCBI taxonomy): domain Eukaryota; kingdom Metazoa; phylum Chordata; class Actinopteri; order Carangiformes; family Carangidae; genus Trachinotus; species Trachinotus anak. The sequence continues at coordinate 525,323 of NW_027273868.1, forward strand.
GTTGTGCGTTTTTGGTGAAGCTTTTGAGTTTTTGACGTCGGCAGATATCAAACAGTAATCTTAGGATACAGTCATCTTAAAATGACACAGATGAGTGAATACTGTTCAGAATCAACAGTTGTGCGTTTTTGGTGAAGCTTTTGAGTTTTTGACGTCGGCAGATATCAAACAGTAATCTTAGGATACAGTCCGCTTAAAATGACTGAATGTGAGTGAATACTGTTCAGTTGTGCGTTTTTGGTGAAGCTTTTGAGTTTTTGACGTCGGCAGATATCAAACAGTAATCTTAGGATACAGTCAGCTTAAAATGACTCAGATGAGTGAATACTGTTCAGTTGTGCGTTTTTGGTGAAGCTTTTGAGATTTTGACTTCAGCAGATATCAAACAGTAATCTTAGGATACAGTCATCTTAAAATGACTGAATGTGAGTGAATACTGTTCAGTTGTGCGTTTTTGGTGAAGCTTTTGAGATTTTGACGTCGGCAGATATCAAACAGTAATCTTAGGATACAGTCATCTTAAAATGACTCAGATGAGTGACAACTGTTCAGTTGTGCGTTTTTGGTGAAGCTTTTGAGTTTTTGACGTCGGCAGATATCAAACAGTAATCTTAGGATACAGTCAGCTTAAAATGACTCAGATGAGTGAATACTGTTCAGTTGTGCGTTTTTGGTGAAGCTTTTGAGATTTTGACTTCAGCAGATATCAAACAGTAATCTTAGGATACAGTCATCTTAAAATGACTGAATGTGAGTGAATACTGTTCAGTTGTGCGTTTTTGGTGAAGCTTTTGAGATTTTGACGTCGGCAGATATCAAACAGTAATCTTAGGATACAGTCAGCTTAAAATGACGCAGATGAGTGAATACCGTTCAGTTGTGCGTTTTTGGTGAAGCTTTTGAGTTTTTGACATCGACAGATATCAAACAGTAATCTTAGGATACAGTCAGCTTAAAATGACTCAGATGAGTGAACACTGTTCAGTTGTGCGGTTTTGGTGAAGCTTTTGAGTTTTTGACGTCGGCAGATATCAAACAGTAATCTTAGGATGCAGACATCTTAAAATGACTGAATGTGAGTGAATACTGTTCAGTTGTGCGTTTTTGGTGAAGCTTTTGAGTTTTTGACGTCACAGATATCAAACAGTAATCTTAGGATACAGTCAGTTTAAAATGACAGATGAGTGACTACTGTTCAGTTGTGCGGTTTTGGTGAAGCTTTTGAGTTTTTGACGTCTGCGGATATCAAACAGTAATCTTAGGATACAGTCATCTTAAAATGACTCAGATGAGTGACTACTATTCAGTTGTACGTATTTGGTGAAGCTTTTGAGTTTTTGACGTCGGCAGATATCAAACAGTAATCTTAGGATACAGTCAGCTTAAAATGACTCAGATGAGTGAATACTGTTCAGTTGTGCGGTTTTGGTGAAGCTTTTGAGTTTTTGACATCGGCAGATATCAAACTAATCTTAAATTACAAGACAGTTTAAAATGACTCAGATGAGTGAATACTGTTCAGTTGTGCGGTTTTGGTGAAGCTTTTGAGTTTTTGACATCGGCAGATATCAAACTAATCTTAAAATACAAGACAGTTTAAAATGACTCAGATGAGTGAACACTGTTCAGTTGTGCGTTTTTGGTGAAGCTTTTGAGTTTTTGACGTCGGCAGATATCAAACAGTAATCTTAGGATACAGTCATCTTAAAATGACACAGATGAGTGAATACTGTTCAGAATCAACAGTTGTGCGTTTTTGGTGAAGCTTTTGAGTTTTTGACGTCGGCAGATATCAAACAGTAATATTAGGATACAGTCCGCTTAAAATGACTGAATGTGAGTGAATACTGTTCAGTTGTGCGTTTTTGGTGAAGCTTTTGAGTTTTTGACGTCGGCAGATATCAAACAGTAATCTTAGGATACAGTCAGCTTAAAATGACTCAGATGAGTGAATACTGTTCAGTTGTGCGTTTTTGGTGAAGCTTTTGAGATTTTGACTTCAGCAGATATCAAACAGTAATCTTAGGATACAGTCATCTTAAAATGACTGAATGTGAGTGAATACTGTTCAGTTGTGCGTTTTTGGTGAAGCTTTTGAGATTTTGACGTCGGCAGATATCAAACAGTAATCTTAGGATACAGTCAGCTTAAAATGACTCAGATGAGTGACAACTGTTCAGTTGTGCGTTTTTGGTGAAGCTTTTGAGTTTTTGACGTTGGCAGATATCAAACAGTAATCTTAGGATACAGTCAGCTTAAAATGACTGAATGTGAGTGAATACTGTTCAGTTGTGCGTTTTTGGTGAAGCTTTTGAGTTTTTGACGTTGGCAGATATCAAACAGTAATCTTAGGATACAGTCAGCTTAAAATGACTCAGATGAGTGACTACTGTTCAGTTGTGCGTTTTTGGTGAAGCTTTTGAGTTTTTGACGTCACAGATATCAAACAGTAATCTTAGGATGCAGACATCTTAAAATGACTGAATGTGAGTGAATACTGTTCAGTTGTGCATTTTTGGTGAAGCTTTTGAGTTTTTGACGTCGGCAGATATCAAACAGTAATCTTAGGATACAGTCATCTTAAAATGACTCAGATGAGTGACTACTGTTCAGTTGTGCGTTTTTGGTGAAGCTTTTGAGATTTTGACGTCACAGATATCAAACAGTAATCTTAGGATACAGTCAGCTTAAAATGACTCAGATGAGTGAATACTGTTCAGTTGTGCGTTTTTGGTGAAGCTTTTGAGTTTTTGACGTCGGCAGATATCAAACAGTAATCTTAGGATACAGTCAGCTTAAAATGACAGATGAGTGAATACTGTTCAAATCAACAGTTGTGCGTTTTTTTGACGTTTTTGAGTTTTTGACGTCGGCAGATATCAAACAGTAATCTTAGGATACAGTCATCTTAAAATGACTCACATGAGTGAATACTGTTCAGTTGTGCGTTTTTGGTGAAGCTTTTGAGTTTTTGACGTTGGCAGATGTCAAACAGTAATCTTAGGATACAGTCAGCTTAAAATGACTCAGATGAGTGAATACTGTTCAGTTGTGCGTTTTTGGTGAAGCTTTTGAGTTTTTGACGTCACAGATATCAAACAGTAATCTTAGGATGCAGACATCTTAAAATGACTGAATGTGAGTGAATACTGTTCAGTTGTGCGTTTTTGGTGAAGCTTTTGAGTTTTTGACGTCACAGATATCAAACAGTAATCTTAGGATACAGTCAGCTTAAAATGACTCTGATGAGTGAATACTGTTCAATTGTGCGTTTTTTGTGAAGCTTTTGAGTTTTTGACGTCGGCAGATATCAAACAGTAATCTTAGAATACAGTCACCTTAAAATGACTCAGATGAGTGAATACTGTTCAGTTGTGCGTTTTTGGTGAAGCTTTTGAGTTTTTGACGTCACAATTATCAAACATTAATCTTAGGATACAGTCAGTTTAAAATGACTGAATGTGAGTGAATACTGTTCAGTTGTGCGGTTTTGGTGAAGCTTTTGAGTTTTTGACGTCGGCAGATATCAAACTAATCTTAGGATACAGACAGTTTAAAATGACTGAATGTGAGTGAATACTGTTCAATTGTGCGTTTTTGGTGAAGCTTTTGAGTTTTTGACGTCGGCAGATATCAAACAGTAATCTTAGAATACAGTCACCTTAAAATGACTCAGATGAGTGAATACTGTTCAGTTGTGCGTTTTTGGTGAAGCTTTTTAGTTTTTGACGTCACAGATATCAAACAGTAATCTTAGGATACAGTCAGCTTAAAATGACTGAATGTGAGTGAATACTGTTCAGTTGTGCGGTTTTGGTGAAGCTTTTGAGTTTTTGACGTCGGCAATATCAAACAGTAATCTTAGGATACAGTCAGCTTAAAATGACTCAGATGAGTGACTACTGTTCAGTTGTGCGTTTTTGGTGAAGCTTTTGAGTTTTTGACGTCGGCAGATATCAAACAGTAATATTAGGATACAGTCAGCTTAAAATGACTCAGATGAGTGACTACTGTTCAGTTGTGCGTTTTTGGTGAAGCTTTTGAGTTTTTGACGTCACAGATATCAAACAGTAATCTTAGGATGCAGACATCTTAAAATGACTGAATGTGAGTGAATACTGTTCAGTTGTGCGTTTTTGGTGAAGCTTTTGAGTTTTTGACGTCGGCAGATATCAAACAGTAATCTTAGGATACAGTCAGCTTAAAATGACTCAGATGAGTGAATACTGTTCAATTGTGCGTTTTTGGTGAAGCTTTTGAGTTTTTGACGTCGGCAGATATCAAACAGTAATCTTAGGATACAGTCAGCTTAAAATGACAGATGAGTGAATACTGTTCAAATCAACAGTTGTGCGTTTTTGGTGAAGCTTTTGAGTTTTTGACGTCACAGATATCAAACAGTAATCTTAGGATGCAGACATCTTAAAATGACTGAATGTGAGTGAATACTGTTCAGTTGTGCGTTTTTGGTGAAGCTTTTGAGTTTTTGACGTCACAGATATCAAACAGTAATCTTAGGATACAGTCAGCTTAAAATGACTCAGATGAGTGAATACTGTTCAATTGTGCGTTTTTGGTGAAGCTTTTGAGTTTTTGACGTCGGCAGATATCAAACAGTAATCTTAGAATACAGTCACCTTAAAATGACTCAGATGAGTGAATACTGTTCAGTTGTGCGTTTTTGGTGAAGCTTTTGAGTTTTTGACGTCACAATTATCAAACATTAATCTTAGGATACAGTCAGTTTAAAATGACTGAATGTGAGTGAATACTGTTCAGTTGTGCGGTTTTGGTGAAGCTTTTGAGTTTTTGACGTCGGCAGATATCAAACTAATCTTAGGATACAGACAGTTTAAAATGACTGAATGTGAGTGAATACTGTTCAATTGTGTGTTTTTGGTGAAGCTTTTGAGTTTTTGACGTCGGCAGATATCAAACAGTAATCTTAGGATACAGTCAGCTTAAAATGACTCAGATGAGTGAATACTGTTCAGTTGTGCGTTTTTGGTGAAGCTTTTGAGATTTTGACTTCAGCAGATATCAAACAGTAATCTTAGGATACAGTCATCTTAAAATGACTGAATGTGAGTGAATACTGTTCAGTTGTGCGTTTTTGGTGAAGCTTTTGAGATTTTGACGTCGGCAGATATCAAACAGTAATCTTAGGATACAGTCAGCTTAAAATGACTCAGATGAGTGACAACTGTTCAGTTGTGCGTTTTTGGTGAAGCTTTTGAGTTTTTGACGTTGGCAGATATCAAACAGTAATCTTAGGATACAGTCAGCTTAAAATGACTGAATGTGAGTGAATACTGTTCAGTTGTGCGTTTTTGGTGAAGCTTTTGAGTTTTTGACGTTGGCAGATATCAAACAGTAATCTTAGGATACAGTCAGCTTAAAATGACTCAGATGAGTGACTACTGTTCAGTTGTGCGTTTTTGGTGAAGCTTTTGAGTTTTTGACGTCACAGATATCAAACAGTAATCTTAGGATGCAGACATCTTAAAATGACTGAATGTGAGTGAATACTGTTCAGTTGTGCATTTTTGGTGAAGCTTTTGAGTTTTTGACGTCGGCAGATATCAAACAGTAATCTTAGGATACAGTCATCTTAAAATGACTCAGATGAGTGACTACTGTTCAGTTGTGCGTTTTTGGTGAAGCTTTTGAGATTTTGACGTCACAGATATCAAACAGTAATCTTAGGATACAGTCAGCTTAAAATGACTCAGATGAGTGAATACTGTTCAGTTGTGCGTTTTTGGTGAAGCTTTTGAGTTTTTGACGTCGGCAGATATCAAACAGTAATCTTAGGATACAGTCAGCTTAAAATGACAGATGAGTGAATACTGTTCAAATCAACAGTTGTGCGTTTTTTTGACGTTTTTGAGTTTTTGACGTCGGCAGATATCAAACAGTAATCTTAGGATACAGTCATCTTAAAATGACTCACATGAGTGAATACTGTTCAGTTGTGCGTTTTTGGTGAAGCTTTTGAGTTTTTCACGTTGGCAGATATCAAACAGTAATCTTAGGATACAGTCAGCTTAAAATGACTCAGATGAGTGAATACTGTTCAGTTGTGCGTTTTTGGTGAAGCTTTTGAGTTTTTGACGTCACAGATATCAAACAGTAATCTTAGGATGCAGACATCTTAAAATGACTGAATGTGAGTGAATACTGTTCAGTTGTGCGTTTTTGGTGAAGCTTTTGAGTTTTTGACGTCACAGATATCAAACAGTAATCTTAGGATACAGTCAGCTTAAAATGACTCTGATGAGTGAATACTGTTCAATTGTGCGTTTTTTGTGAAGCTTTTGAGTTTTTGACGTCGGCAGATATCAAACAGTAATCTTAGAATACAGTCACCTTAAAATGACTCAGATGAGTGAATACTGTTCAGTTGTGCGTTTTTGGTGAAGCTTTTGAGTTTTTGACGTCACAATTATCAAACATTAATCTTAGGATACAGTCAGTTTAAAATGACTGAATGTGAGTGAATACTGTTCAGTTGTGCGGTTTTGGTGAAGCTTTTGAGTTTTTGACGTCGGCAGATATCAAACTAATCTTAGGATACAGACAGTTTAAAATGACTGAATGTGAGTGAATACTGTTCAATTGTGCGTTTTTGGTGAAGCTTTTGAGTTTTTGACGTCGGCAGATATCAAACAGTAATCTTAGAATACAGTCACCTTAAAATGACTCAGATGAGTGAATACTGTTCAGTTGTGCGTTTTTGGTGAAGCTTTTTAGTTTTTGACGTCACAGATATCAAACAGTAATCTTAGGATACAGTCAGCTTAAAATGACTGAATGTGAGTGAATACTGTTCAGTTGTGCGGTTTTGGTGAAGCTTTTGAGTTTTTGACGTCGGCAATATCAAACAGTAATCTTAGGATACAGTCAGCTTAAAATGACTCAGATGAGTGACTACTGTTCAGTTGTGCGTTTTTGGTGAAGCTTTTGAGTTTTTGACGTCGGCAGATATCAAACAGTAATATTAGGATACAGTCAGCTTAAAATGACTCAGATGAGTGACTACTGTTCAGTTGTGCGTTTTTGGTGAAGCTTTTGAGTTTTTGACGTCACAGATATCAAACAGTAATCTTAGGATGCAGACATCTTAAAATGACTGAATGTGAGTGAATACTGTTCAGTTGTGCGTTTTTGGTGAAGCTTTTGAGTTTTTGACGTCGGCAGATATCAAACAGTAATCTTAGGATACAGTCAGCTTAAAATGACTCAGATGAGTGAATACTGTTCAATTGTGCGTTTTTGGTGAAGCTTTTGAGTTTTTGACGTCGGCAGATATCAAACAGTAATCTTAGGATACAGTCAGCTTAAAATGACAGATGAGTGAATACTGTTCAAATCAACAGTTGTGCGTTTTTGGTGAAGCTTTTGAGTTTTTGACGTCACAGATATCAAACAGTAATCTTAGGATACAGTCAGCTTAAAATGACTCTGATGAGTGAATACTGTTCAATTGTGCGTTTTTTGTGAAGCTTTTGAGTTTTTGACGTCGGCAGATATCAAACAGTAATCTTAGAATACAGTCACCTTAAAATGACTCAGATGAGTGAATACTGTTCAGTTGTGCGTTTTTGGTGAAGCTTTTGAGTTTTTGACGTCACAATTATCAAACATTAATCTTAGGATACAGTCAGTTTAAAATGACTGAATGTGAGTGAATACTGTTCAGTTGTGCGGTTTTGGTGAAGCTTTTGAGTTTTTGACGTCGGCAGATATCAAACTAATCTTAGGATACAGACAGTTTAAAATGACTGAATGTGAGTGAATACTGTTCAATTGTGCGTTTTTGGTGAAGCTTTTGAGTTTTTGACGTCGGCAGATATCAAACAGTAATCTTAGAATACAGTCACCTTAAAATGACTCAGATGAGTGAATACTGTTCAGTTGTGCGTTTTTGGTGAAGCTTTTTAGTTTTTGACGTCACAGATATCAAACAGTAATCTTAGGATACAGTCAGCTTAAAATGACTGAATGTGAGTGAATACTGTTCAGTTGTGCGGTTTTGGTGAAGCTTTTGAGTTTTTGACGTCGGCAATATCAAACAGTAATCTTAGGATACAGTCAGCTTAAAATGACTCAGATGAGTGACTACTGTTCAGTTGTGCGTTTTTGGTGAAGCTTTTGAGTTTTTGACGTCGGCAGATATCAAACAGTAATATTAGGATACAGTCAGCTTAAAATGACTCAGATGAGTGACTACTGTTCAGTTGTGCGTTTTTGGTGAAGCTTTTGAGTTTTTGACGTCACAGATATCAAACAGTAATCTTAGGATGCAGACATCTTAAAATGACTGAATGTGAGTGAATACTGTTCAGTTGTGCGTTTTTGGTGAAGCTTTTGAGTTTTTGACGTCGGCAGATATCAAACAGTAATCTTAGGATACAGTCAGCTTAAAATGACTCAGATGAGTGAATACTGTTCAATTGTGCGTTTTTGGTGAAGCTTTTGAGTTTTTGACGTCGGCAGATATCAAACAGTAATCTTAGGATACAGTCAGCTTAAAATGACAGATGAGTGAATACTGTTCAAATCAACAGTTGTGCGTTTTTGGTGAAGCTTTTGAGTTTTTGACGTCACAGATATCAAACAGTAATCTTAGGATGCAGACATCTTAAAATGACTGAATGTGAGTGAATACTGTTCAGTTGTGCGTTTTTGGTGAAGCTTTTGAGTTTTTGACGTCACAGATATCAAACAGTAATCTTAGGATACAGTCAGCTTAAAATGACTCAGATGAGTGAATACTGTTCAATTGTGCGTTTTTGGTGAAGCTTTTGAGTTTTTGACGTCGGCAGATATCAAACAGTAATCTTAGAATACAGTCACCTTAAAATGACTCAGATGAGTGAATACTGTTCAGTTGTGCGTTTTTGGTGAAGCTTTTGAGTTTTTGACGTCACAATTATCAAACATTAATCTTAGGATACAGTCAGTTTAAAATGACTGAATGTGAGTGAATACTGTTCAGTTGTGCGGTTTTGGTGAAGCTTTTGAGTTTTTGACGTCGGCAGATATCAAACTAATCTTAGGATACAGACAGTTTAAAATGACTGAATGTGAGTGAATACTGTTCAATTGTGCGTTTTTGGTGAAGCTTTTGAGTTTTTGACGTCGGCAGATATCAAACAGTAATCTTAGAATACAGTCACCTTAAAATGACTCAGATGAGTGACTACTGTTCAGTTGTGCGTTTTTGGTGAAGCTTTTGAGTTTTTGACGTCGGCAGATATCAAACAGTAATATTAGGATACAGTCAGCTTAAAATGACTGAATGTAAGTGAATACTGTTCAGTTGTGTATTTTTGGTGAAGCTTTTGAGTTTTTGACGTCGGCAGATATCAAACAGTAATCTTAGGATACAGTCATCTTAAAATGACTCAGATGAGTGAATACTGTTCAGTTGTGCGTTTTTGGTGAAGCTTTTGAGTTTTTGACGTCGGCAGATATCAAACAGTAATCTTAGGATACAGTCAGCTTAAAATGACTCACATGAGTCAATACTGCTCAGAATCAACAGTTGTGCGTTTTTGGTGACGCTTTTGAGTTTTTGACGTCGGCAGATATCAAACAGTAATCTTAGGATACAGTCAGCTTAAAATGACTCAGATGAGTGTATACTGTTCAGTTGTGCGTTTTTGGTGAAGCTTTTGAGTTTTTGACGTCAAAAACTCAAAAGCTCACCACAAACGCACAAACTGTTTATTCTGAACAGTGTTCATCTGAGATGTTTTCTGGGTAATTTGACCTAAGATATGAGCTTCTTCCTGTTCTTCTGTACAGTATGATCAGATCAGAACTGGTCTGTCAGTCTGGCTTTTCTGTTTGGAGGTCTTCAATGAGACATTGAGAGTTTACTGGTGAGAAAGCTGCTTGATTTCCACTTTCCCACAATCCCACCACTGCTTCAACAATTTAAAATCTCCTTTTCGAGTTCTAAAAACTTTGCAAAACTAGAATTACTGCCTTACATTTGTATACCTCCACTTGTCAGATTAATTTTAGTTCACACCTTTGTTTTTCCAGAGTCATATAAAATATTAACCATTTGTGTGAAATTTTGTCAAAATTGCCGTCTGAAGTCTTGAGTAATGCTAAAAAGTATTTTGTGAAGTTACAATACCATTGACTTTGTCAACCAAAATCAAATCAGTTCATGTGTACCAAATTTGAAGAAATTATCTCCAGGAATTCATTAGGTCAAAAGTGTGTTTGGTGAGGTCTCTAAGACTTATCAGTCCAACTGAATATTTGTGCCAAATTTCAAGAATTTCTGTCAACGTGTTACTGAGATAAGTTTCTCTAAAATGTGCATCCAATAACAAATAAGTGTTATGGTACCAGTATGCAGACTTGTGTTTCAGATTTGCAATAACACATTACACAACACTGTGGGAATGATCTGAGAACCCCAGTATCCTGCAGTAATCCTGTACCCTTTTAAAATACTGAAATGATGCTTAAAACAAAAAACAAAACAAAAAGAAACAAACAAACAAAAAAAAAACCCCAACAACTGTCTCATCTGACCATAGAAAAATAGCTTCTCTCTTTTCTCTTTGGACCCATATGTAATTGTCTGTGTTTCTGAAGCATTTCTCTCCATACATCATTTAAACCTGTGAGCCTACACCAGCTGCTTTGTGGCACATTTTGAAGCAGCATGAGGCTCAGTATGGTTAATGTCCAGCTCATTGGTCTCTGTACAGTTAAAATCTCCTCCAAGAATTAAAAACTCGCTCGATAACTTCATGCCATTAACTTTGTATTTTTTCTCTCCCGTAGTTTGTGCTTCTCCTCTCTCTCCCTCTCTCTGTCCTCATTCTGCAGGTATCTCTGCCCCGGGAGCAGCAGGATCCAGATCCACCACTACTCATCTTTACTATTAACCACTGTTACCTGTCATTATTATTGATAACACCATTACCGACACAGCTGTTCCTGGTCTCGCTCTCTCTCTCTTCTCTCCCCTCTCCTCCCCCTCCCCCTCTTTCTATCTTCTCCTAAACCCAACCGGTCGAGGCAGACGGCCGCCCACCCTGAGCCCGGTTCTGTTGGAGGTTTCTTCCTGTTAAAAGGGAGTTTTTCCTCCCCCCTGTCGCCAAGCGCTTGCTCTTTGTGGGAACTGTTGGGTTTATTCTGTAACAAAGTAAGGTCTTGACCTTACCCTGTAAAGTGCCTTGAGATAATGTATATTATGATTTGGCGCTATACAAATAAAATTGAATTGAATTGAATTGATTACTGCTCAGAATTAACAGTTGTGTGATTTTTGTGAAGCTCTTAAGTTTCTGAGGTCTGCAGGTATGAAGCAGTAATTTTAGAAGACAGTAAACTGAAAATCAATCAATATGAGTGAATACTGGTCAGAATCAACAGTTGTGTGATTAGTTTGACGTATTTGAGTTTCTGAGGTCTGCAGGTATGAAGCAGTGTTTTTACAACACATTGAACTGAAAATCACTCAGATTGAGTGTTTACTATTCAGAATAAACAGTTGTGTGATTTGTATTATGTATTTGAGTTTCTGAGATCTGCAGGTGTAAAGAACTAGTTTTCGGAGATAGTGAACTGAAAACCATGCAGTGTGAGTGAATACTAATTGGAAGCAACAATTGTGTTGATTTTTGGGAAGATTTGAGTTTCTGAGGTCGCCACTTATGAAGTCATATTTTTAGAGTACATTCAATTGCAAATCACTCAGATTGAGTGAATACTGGTCAGAATCAACAGTTGTGTGATTCATGTGATGTATTCTAGTTTATGAGGTCTGCAGGTGTGAACCAGCATCTTTAGAATTCGGTCAACTGAAAATCACTCAGATTGAGTGAATACTGATCACAATCAACAGGACACAGTGAAATTCAGTAGGCAGGTATGAAGCATTAGTCTTAGGTCACATTGCATGGAAAATCACTCAGATTGAATGAATACCATTCAGAATCAACAGTTATGTGTGATGTTCTTTAGTTTCAGAGGTCTAGAGGTATGAAGCAGCATCTTTAGGAAACAGTGAAGTGAAACCCAACATCTCCATTTAGACCCTTGTAGTACAAGGGGTTTGTAAAGAGATGTTGGGTTTCATGCTGAAATCTTGGGTGTGATCCAACATCTTAGTGTGAAACCCAACCCCAAACTAATTCATTCTGAGATGTTCAACATATCCATGCAAGCCCCTTGTAAAGTAGATGGGTGTAACCCAACATCTCATTACAGTCAGGTCCTGTTACCCTACATTTCTGTACAGACCCCTTATGTGTACAAGGGGCTTGTAAGTAGATGTTCGATCACCTCCAACAACTCACAGATTAAATGACTAAAGTAAGACTAAGTTTGACCCTACAGGTCAGGAGGTAGTTTAAGACCACCTTCTCAGTATTAAAGGCTAAAACACCCAACATCTACCCTCAGGAGCGTGTTCTGTATAAAACCAAATTGCCTACAATGTATTACCATTTACTCTTTGAAAACAGTCCATGAATTTGAAATATCTCAATTTTATCTGAACATTTAGAACAGAACTGCAAACTGTTGTATGATCTGGTCCTCTTTAAACTTTTTTGGCTGTAACAATATGTGAAACAATAAAAAAAAAAAAATTTAGAAAAAGCATACATACATTTGCATACATATTGACTAATACTCAACTCAAGACAGGCTGTCACATCATGCTCAATAGATCCATTCCCCTCTGACTTTTCTTTCTGCGAGAAACATGGCTTCTAATGAAATCATTAGATTTTTTAATTCAAGGGACAGACAAACATGCGATTTATTTTGCATACATATTTGACTGTTACTCACAAGGATCTTCTCTATGACCTCATACTCAGCTTCTTTGTCCTCACACCTGAGCCTTATACATGCCCAGATGTGTCTTTTGGAGCAATACATAACATGATTACATTATTGTAACTTCTTAAATATACCATGTAAAGTGCAATGAGATGACTTCAATAATGAACTGGTGCTATAGGTGATGTTGGGCTTCAACTGTGATATTTCAGTATAAGTGTAACAAAGACCCAACTTCTAATTTAATCATGACTTATTGAACATGTGGCACAAGCAACCAATATACTCTTAAATGTAAAAAATGTATTTGCTTAACATTTCCTCACCTGTTCACTGCCCTGGGAACTTTCGAAAGACCAATAACCTACTTCATCACTCTATGTGGAAAGCTATGCATTCTCCAATATTTCATTGTTAAATTCCTCCTCATTCATTTTTTCTGTGGCAGTGGTGAAGGACCACGATGATAGTGATGACAATGACCACAAACACACTGACAACAGCTGCTGCTTTGTACCGATAGTTAATGGTGAGTGGTGGTATAAGCTCACGCTCCTCTATACAAACAAGGCTTTCAACCATACAAAGGTGGGTTCCACAGTCATTCTCTGTGATCTTATATAAATACAAGTCACTTGTTATAGTGTCAACAAAGGCATCATGAGGCAACATCTAGTTTCCATTTGTCTTTGACCATTTGTAATCCAGAGGGGGAGTACCTTGTGAGGACCTGGATCTCAGCCTCAGATCTTTTCCTGCCACAGCTACGCCTTCCATGTAATATAGTGACTTGCTTGGCCTCTCCATTTCTGACAGGATAATGTTTTTGATTGCGAGTTCAGGTAACTTTTTCACCTTGCATTGGTAGGTGCCTGTATCCGTAAATTTCAGGTCATAAAAAGGGAGATAAAAAAAAAGTCTTTGAGGTAAAGCAAAAATTATTCAAGCTGCAGGTGAAATTATACCAAAGTTGTGTTATACAAAACAGCACAATAAACTCCAGCTTGTACAGTAAAAGTGGATGTCTACTTATCATTACATAAAAAATGGACAGTTTCACTTACACAACGTTCAACTCTACATCCTCTTACTCTAGCTGAGAAATTTCACACTAAATAACAGAAAACAAACAGAAAAAATAAGGCGAAAACTTTGCAATAAAACAGCACTGTAGCAGAACAGAAACAGAAAAAAGATGGCTAAAATTATGCACTAAAAGAGGACTTCAGCAGAAAAGAAAGAAAAAAGTTTGCCAAAACAATGCACTAAAACAAAAAACAGAAAAAAGGTGGGCTACAACCCTGAACTTAACTCTTACCTGGAGATGAGCTGTCAGTCATGTCAAATTAGATGAAGGAAATTACATGACTTAATATCTGTACAGATCAGGTAGTGCAAAAGTGTGTGTGCGTGTGCACGCGTGCAAATGTTGTTAGCAAAGCTGTTTTAAGACATTAACACAAATTAACAGTTAATTAAACCGTTTTAATATCCCCTAGTCTCCCTGCAAACAGTCTCACTTACATTCACCAATTTAATTGTTTTTTTTTGATCAGCTTATTGTTTCGATGTGGATTAGAACATGCCTCACTCATTGGAACCTTTGAATAAGTATCAAAGGAATTAGAATTGAAATAATTACTTTTTCAGATTTTAATTCCAGTTGTGCAAATAATTCTTTTTTTAAGTAATATAGCCAAATTTCTCATCGACAATAAGTGTCTTGTTTATTCCTTAAGGTGACTAAATTTATATTTATATTTACTTGCCCTCAACATTTTTCTAATTACTGCCTTTTATTTAATTGTTACACTTACATAAACAAAATTTGTATTTCTTCTACAGCTTTTCTGCAAAGCTGGACTGTGCAGTCAGCTTATGCCAATCTAAACATATTGCTCGACTTGACAAGCACCTACAAAGTGTCCACCACCTGCAGGTATGTATTTGTAATTGTGTGGTGCTTGTGTGGCTCTTTGTGTGTTGGTGAGGCAACTCTAGATCTAAAGCGCAACACCGTTACAGATTCACATGTACAGCTCCTGGTCATTATGTAGTCATTGTGTGGTGAGAAATGCTGCTTACCCTCCAGACAGCACATTGTATGCAAGGTTGAAAACGTGCATGATGCTGAAAGTAAATATAATATTGATAATACTGGAACATATTTATACAGTCTAAAATGTTTAATAAAAAAAACAATCTTTTAGACCTTCAAAACCCAAACCACCAATGGTCTCACATCTTTAAGAAGTGGATGATGCAGGACTTCTGGTGTACCTCCATCATGGCAGCAGCATAAAAAGTGAGCTCCCCGACTTTAAGTTTTATAAGCCCGAGGCTTATAAAAGGCAAGCCTGAGTAGCCAAAATGAGGAGGCCCAGTCCACTCAAGGCATGGCAAACTTGGAAACCATACTTTGAGAGCTGCAAGATTTTTGTTGTGAAAACTCAAACACCCTTAAAGAAATTAAAGAAGATATCAGAGTGGCAAACAACAGGATCGATAATGCTAAGAGACGGATAGTGGATGCATTGGAGCAACTACAGTACATTGAGGATGCTACACCTGAACTGCTGGAGCTACAGAAACAGTTTGAAACCAGGCTGGTGGATCAAGACGGACGCTCAAGGAGGGAGCGGAGGACAATGCTCGGTTGATGATTTACTTTATTGAGACCCTCCTGAGAGAAAAGCTGGAGTTGCCTCCATCCCTTCACCTCCCAATTGAGAGAGCTCACCGGGCTCTGGTGTCACATCCCTCCCCAGATTCCCCACCGAGATCTATCGTGGTTAAGTTTATGAGTTTCAGAAACAAAGAAGAGATAATCAAGACAGCATGGCAGGAAAAAGGGTTCATGTATGAGGGAAAGAAAGTGTTTCAGGACCACAATTACATTCTGGAGGTACTGAGATTACCAAAGGAATACACAGAGGCAAAAAAAGTTTTGAAAGAGAGAAAAATACGCTGGCAGACTCCATTTCGAGCAAGACTGCGGGTGTTTTACGCAGGAGAAACGTATGTTTACAATACAGCTGAAGAGGTGTCTAAGGACATAGTGAAGAGGGGTTTTCAGGTGACTGTCGTCAAACCTAGGGACTGGAGAGGATCAAACGCCTAACCTGGTAGGCTAGCTGAGCAAAGAAGGGGCATACACCCAAGGAGACAGAACCAGGATATAAACAAAGGCTGCAAACTTTCAGGAGAAAATTAGAACAAGGCTTAATGGACATGGGACTGTGCTCTTCACAGGATTAAGGTGATAAACAGGGCTCCCCTCACTTGTGTTTTGATTTGGAGTATTTCACTCAGGGGTTAACTTAACTGGGTGATTTCCTTGATATATTTTATAAAGGTTGGGGCTGTGTTTTTGTTGGAGCTGTTGAATACATATGGACAAAACTAACTGCAGCAGAGAGGGCCCACTTCCCCCAGGAGGAAGAGGTCATCCCTCTGAACTGACTTGTCACCAGGACGAAATGCAGACCCCACGCATGGAAATTTTCATATTAATCACTAGTTCATCAATGAAGGTTTTTGCTTTGTGTTTTATTCTGTTCAGGGCAGTTTGTCATTTCTGTAGCACACGTGTCAAACTCAAGGCCCACGGGCCACATCCAGCCCGTGAATGAATTATCTTTGGCCCGCATGATAATATCTTATTACTATTAGAGCTGGCCCGCTGGTATATTGCATACACCACCATAATACTACAAGTCCCACGATGTGGGTCGGCACGTCAATCACAGGCCCGCGAGTGCGAGTCCGCGTCTTACTCGTTCATCAGCAGCCTTATGGAGCCACTCACCACCTGTGTCAACTTTCAACTATCCTTCTCCCCAAAAAATGGCTAAACGAAAGATTAACTTTGAAAACAGGGTTTTGCAAGACAGGTGGAAGGCAGAGTATATGTTTGCGGATGTAAAGGGCAAAGCTATGTGTCTTCTATGTGGAGACAGTGTGGATGTAATGAAAGAATACAACATTAGAAGACACTATGAAACGAAGCACCACGACAGATACAAGCATCTGGACATGACACAAAGGCTCCAGAAGTTATAAGAGATAAAAAGAAGTCTGGTGTCACAGCAGGCTATGTTTACAAAAGCCAAATCACAAAGCGAAGCTGCTGTTAAGGCCAGTTTTATTGTGGCAGCAGAGGTTGCAAAAACAGCCTGGCCCTTTACCGAGGGAGAATTTGTCAAAAACTGCATGATTAAAGTTTGCGATGCCGTGTGCCCAGAAAAAAGGCAAGCATTTTTAAACATGAGCCTGAGCTGAAACACCGTTGCTGACCGTGTACGTCAGCTTGCCGCCAATCTCCAACAACAGCTTACGGGAAAGGGAAAAGATGTCATCGCATACTCCCTTGCTGTGGATGAGAGCACCGACACTTCTGATACTGCCCAGCTGTCAATTTTCATCCATGGAGTGTGCGTAACAGAAGAACTTTTGGGATTATGAGCAATGCATGGCACAACTATGGGGAAAGATCTCTTTGAAGCGGTATCCAAATATGTAAATGAAATGGGCCTGCCGTGGGATAAACTTGTGGGACTGACAACAGATGGAGCGCCTGTGATGTGCGGTCAAAAGTGGGCAGGATCCGGGAGAAGATGCAGGAGGAAAACGTCACAGGTGAGCTGACAGCTTATCACTGCATCATACACCAGGAATCATTGTGTGGCAAAGCCTTGAAAATGGAACATGTGATGAGCACCATAAGATGAGTAGTAAACTTCATCAGAGCCAAAGGTTTAAATCACCGCCAGTTCAAGTCTTTTCTGGAGGAGTTAATTTCAGAATATGGTGACTTGCTCTATCACGCAGAGGTGTGATGGCAAAGCCAGTGGCCTGTGGGAGACGCAGATGCTGCAAGAAAACTTGAACCATTTTCCGTGCTGCCAAACTATGAAAGAGCAGGTTTCTGCCGCTGTAACCCTAACCCAAGTACACAGTTTGCTGAAAAACTCGACATACTTCACAAGGCGATTTGCTGATTTTGAAGCCCAAAAAAGCAGGTTTGAACTGCTCAGTAATCCATTTGCAGCTGACGTGGAATGCACACCATCAAACCTCCAAATGGAGCTGATTGATCTCCAATGTAGTGACACACTGAAGGCAAAATATGAGTCTGTGGGCGCTGCGGAGTTTCCATGTTTCATCTCTGACACAATGCCCCAGCTGCGCACCCAAGCTGCACAATGCTCTCTATGTTTGGAAGCACATACCTGTGTGATAAACTGTTCTCTTTGATGAAGATAAACAAAACATCACACAGGAGTCGTCTTACTGATGAACACCTTCACTCACTCTATCTGGCTCACACTAGTGAGCATCACACAGCAGCAAACTGAGCTTTAATGCATTTTTAGTTTTTAATGCAGTTTCATTTTTGCATTTTTTCTCTTGCTAATACAGGACATTTGATTTTTCTTTGAAGAAAATTATTTTTTGCCTGTTGTTTGCCTGTAGAAAAAATGTTTTCACTTGAATTTACTCTGGAAAAGTTGCAGACAGAGCCATAAGAAATGAAAGCAACTGATTTTATTTAATTTTTAATTTTTAATTTCATTTATTTAATGATTAATGTTGTTTTATAGGCAATAACTTATAGGCCTTGTTAGTTCCAGGTTCAATATGTGCAAAAAGGTCATTTCAATAAGTTATCAATAAACATTGAACCAGTCCGGCCCTTGACTTGTAGCAATTTTTTGAATTTTGGCCCATTGTGTATTTGAGTTTGACACCCCTGCTGTAGCATGGAAGGGTGTTCAGCTTGTGGAGGAGGGAATGGGTGAAAGAATAGTGAATATGGCAACTCAGAAAAAACTATTAAAAATAGCCTCATATAATGTGAATGGGATACTTAACCCAATTAAAAGGTCTAAGATATTAGGTAAGATGAGAAAAGAAGGGGTGGGGGTGGCTGTGTTGCAGGAGACCCACCTGACAGAGAAGGACTGAAAAACTTAAAAGAAAGAGGTTTAACCAAATATTTTCTTCATCATATAGAACAGGCCATTGGAAAGGAGTAACCATAATAATATGAGGGAAGATTTTATTTGAAAAACTTTCACAAATATCAGACAAAGAGGGAAGATATATATTGGTAGAGGGGAGATTAGAGGGAGAGCTGGTCACTATTCTCAATGTATACGCTCCCCTCAGGGTCAGATTGGAGATTCTACAAACAAATGTTCAATTTGATGACATCAGAGGGGGAAGGCATCCTGATATGTGGAGGAGTCATAATGGCAGAGTTGGGAATTATGGACTTGTGGAGGGAACTGAATCCCACAGGCAAAGACTGCACATATTTCTCAACAACGCATTCAGTATATTCAAGGATAGATTACTTTTTGATGAATAACAAGGACAGATACAGGTGGAAAAATATGATATAACAAGGGATTTATTAGATCATAGTGTAACTCTGGGTCTGTAAAGGGAAACAAAAGCAACACTTTGGAGGCTAAATACAAATGCATTAAAGGGACACATGAAGGAGAAATTTATGAAAGAAATACATATGATATATGTAAGGGAGAATGACAATGGTGAGGTGTCTTCATCTGTGCTGTGGGATGCGTGTAAAACTGCAATTAGAGGGAAAATAATTGCCAAATCAGCATATTTCATAAAGCAAAAACAGGAAAACTCAGTGAATTACAATTGGATCTGAAAAGACTAGGAAAAGAACATAAAAATAATTTGGATGAGAAGATTTATCAAGAAATTAAAAGGATTACAACAGAGTTAACTTACATTCTAGCACAGGAGATTCAAAAAAAGCTAATGTACATGAAACAAAGACTTTACAAAGCAGGACGTAAATCTGCAAAGCTGTTGGCCAATAGGTTGAAAAAGCAAGTGGCAAATAATAATATTTATAAAATTAGGGATTTCTCTACTAATTCAGTTATTCCAAAAGGAGTTGGATTGCTCTAATTACAAACCGGTTAGCGTTCTTAACCAAGACTATAGACTATTCACTGCTATCCTGGCCAGACGACTAGAAATAATTCTGCCAGACATAATTCATTCGGACCAAACTGGATTTATAAAACAGAGACAGACACAGGACAACATTAGGTGCACATTAAATGTAATGTAAAACATTATTAAAAAAAGATTAGAAGCAGTAGTACTGGGATTGGACGCAGAAAAGGCTTTTGATTCTGTCAGGCGGGACTTCCTAGATAAGGTGCTGGAGAGGTTTGGCTTTCATTTATCAAAACCATACAATCACTTTATAATAAACCCACAGCTAGGATCAAAATCAATGGCAATCTTTCAAATTCTCTCATATTAGAACACGGATGCTGTCAAGGCTGCTCAATTAGCCCTGTCCTGTGCTATTTATTTGGAGCCTCTGAGCCAATGGATAAAACAAAATGAAAACATAAAAGGTATACACATGGAGGGAGGTGAACAGAAAATATCATTATTTGCATATATAGTAATATATTTATTGCGACCCACTCTGTCTATTCCAGTACTCATGGCAACACTTGAAGATTTTGGTTTATTATCTGGTTATAAATTAAATGTGAGGAAAACACAGGTTCTCACCTTTTACTATGCACCAGACCAAACCATCAGAGAAAGTTTCCGATTCAATTGGGATTCAAAATCTATGAAATATTTGGGAGTAACTCTCTTCATTCGTTCACATGATTATAAGTTTTTCGATGTCCTCCACTAAGAGGAAAAGGACTCTGTAAGAAGGGAATGAAAATAAGGAGAGAAAACTGGAAAAAAAAGAAAACAAATCTGGACCTGTCTTTGTGTTATTCGGTTTTATGGATGAATTGAATGAGATGATGTATGTTTGTGGTTGGCAACTCTTGTTCGGAGTTCTTGTACTACATTATAGACATTATAGACAGGATGTGATTTGTGGAAGGAACTATGTATTTTGATATCAATAAAATAGTTAATTCCAAAAAAGAAAAAGAAAAAAAAAAGTGGATGATAGGGATCCAATTAGTGTAGTAAGAGTCCAGTGGAGACAATCTGGGTGCCCGTTTAGAGTTTAGACCCCTAGGCATGCTCTAGTGCCTCTAGTTCCATTTTCGTATACCTGGATCCTGGTAGTGGAAAGCTGGGCCATATGGATTTGCTGGAGTGTTGGATCCAATACACACACACTGATGTCAACCAGCAAAAAAATTATGTGGAAATTGTATTCGCCCTATCGTTTCTTTTTTTGGGACAGGACAGTGGAGACTGACAGAAAAGGGGGTAGAGAGAGGGGAAGGACATGCAGGAAAGAGTCGGGCCTGTCGGGAGTCGAACCGGTGACTGCCTTCTCTGTAAAAAAAAAAAACAACCCTAACCCTAACTTTTTCTCCTTTTCTTCCCCCTTTTTCCTTGTGGTGTTTTTTATCCTTCCCTCTCACCTGTGGTTAGGGCCATTATGGATAAAGGCATAAAGTTAACAAAGGTCCTGAAAATACAAGGCACCTTAGACTGTGGATTGCCACTGAACTCTTTTAAACCCTTTCTTTTTGCTTCACTGACATCTAGTCTACTGCCATTTATATTTCATTTTTCAGGTCAAATCATTTTACAAAACAGGCCACTGGATGGCAGCAGAGGATCTTTTTTTAACACACTGCACAATCTGTCTCCTTGTACTGTCAACTTATTTGGTTGAATTACTGTCTCTTTTCTTTCTTTTATTCTTTTACTACTTTTACTACTTTTAAATAGCTGCACAAACTCCTCTGCTTTTATAAAGTCATCTGTGTCCAATTTCTACACCAGTCTGTAATTGTGAATATTTATATTTCATGTACAAACAAATGAACACAGTCCTCTTCCAGACTTAGCTAATCCACCAAGTTCTACTTATAGAATTAGTCACAGAATCCATAACTTACTTTTCCTTTTCAGTTAGTTTTCTTATCCTTGGGTCCAGGACTGCTGCCTGAATGGCAGGGAATTGTTCAAATAATCTCTCTATCATCAAACAGAGAAAATTCCATCATATCTTCACGTCAATGATAAGTGTTTACTGGGTCAGGTCTGAAAAATAAGTGAAAACGCAAATCTGTATAGTACATCACGCATAATAGACATTATGTAGTGACCATTAGATTGTTTTTATTTATGCTGCCCATATGTTCAGAATCCGAATCAGAATGAATTAATTGTATATTAGAATCTAATGAAAGTAATACTGAATGTATTCTTACTCAGAAGTCGCTACTTCTCTGTGAAGAAAATTTTGGCAATGTAAGATTTCTTCATCCACACAACCACAATCCGTACTCTTGCTGCCCACTTGCAAACTGTGTTGGACTTGTGAAACTTTTGCGCTGCTGGATTTAATGTGTGTGCAAGGCAGGCAATCTTCACAATCTGCAGGTTCTTCACAGCCACATCCATGTTGCTTGCATAGTCTACGCTTGCTGCCACAATCTTCTCTCTGATACTGTATACATTTAATTTCCTCAGCCACAGTTGTGCCTTCATCGTACACTGCTTTGGTTTTGAGGACCTTCCCTGCTATCCTACCCTGCCTGGCGTAATGTATTGTTATGGTTAAGTAGTGGTCTTGAGTGAGACTTCTCCATCTATCTGCTGTGATGGCTGCCTTTGAAATATCCTTCAGTTCAAAAATCAAGTTGTCTTTTTCAACTTGCTACCAGGCAGGGATTAGACTGTTGGTTAGACGCTCTCGTGATGGGGGTTTGTATTTCGGGTTTAATGCCTCTGTCATCTCCCCATAGATTATTCATGTAAATGAAATACTAAAGTACTAGAGATCCTACTCTAATTACTTTAGTATTTCACAGCCTCAGACGGTAAAGGAGAGTAACACTTCTTGAACTCTCCAGAACCTGTTAAAGAAAATACAATCAACTTGAGGAAAAAATTTAAAATTACACTTACCAATTTTCCAGTGACAATACAGAGTAATGTTGCAGTATTACAGTCAGATTCTCTGTCTCCAGCCTCTTCACATTCTCAAACCGTTGTCTCCTCTTCTACCGTTCCTGCTCTGGGACCACTGGCAAATCGGTCTGAGGCAGTGCGTTTTCCCATGAACAGTGGTGAGGTGACTCACCCACAAAAACAACCTGGACATGAACTGATGATGGGAAAACTTTCAGAAAGCAAAAATGCCTGAAAGCCTACCCAATCTGAGTCCTCCTCTACTATGAGTACCTCACCTCCACAACATTTGGGATCTGCCCCAGAAGGATAAGGAATGTCTGTCTAGATATAGAGCCCCTCAGAGAACTAAGTGTAACATAACTGGAGCTTAGAGACAGATACTAAGGGCCCTCAGTAAAAGGCAGTATATCATCATCAAGCCCGCAGAGACAAGGGGGGATAAATTGTCCTCCAGGACAGCTTTAATTACCTCCTGGAAGCAGAAAGGCAATTGAGCAACCCTGCCTATTATGTCCCCTTAGAAGAGCCCCTACAAGCCAAAACACAGGAGATGATCAGGGAAATGGTGACACAATTATACAAATACAAATACATCACAGCTAAATGGATGACTTACCTCTTTGGTCCAGATATTCCACATAGTAGATTGTTTTAGCTGTAAGAAGCTGTAAGAAAATTAGTGAAACAGTATAAAAGTTCATAAAAGGCAAATATTGTGTTTTCATGTGTTAATTCATGCTTAATATGAAAATGTGAAACCGCAGTGTGAATAAAAGAGGAGAGCAAATGACATCAGTTTCTATTGTGCGAGCAGGCCAGATGCCATATTCAAGTCTGTGTGCTGATGCAATACCCTGGTGAGTTGTGCATGTCGCTAGCATGCGGTTAATGAGCATCTAAAAGTCCACTAGCAGGCAGCTAAATTATGTGTTAAGTCTGTGAGTTGTGTTAACCGTTGGCATGTTGTTAACTAGCGCCTAAAGTCTGCTAGCTTTAATGCTAATTTTCATTATGTTAAATTTCATTAGATTGTTAAATTTTTCATCGGTTTGAAATGGGACATGTGAATTGGTTCAAGAGATGCTGCATAGTCTGTGATGATGCTGTATTAAGGAGACTGTGTATTATCCTGTTTTCATGCACTTTTGATGCACTCCTTGAGTTACTTGCTGCAGTTTCGCTGCTGGCTGAGGTTTCATTTGTTGTATTTTACTGGTGAATTTCTCTGTTAGCACTAGTAATTTATACAGTCTACAGGAAGCTTGAGAAACTATTTAAAGGTGCATCAGAGACCACATTTATGCTTTTATTTGTTGTATTGAAATTGAGGTTTTACTGTAAATATAACTCTCCAATCTGATTATTTTGTTATTTGAGTGAAATTTGAGATTTATTGATTCTGAAGAGAATGATATATGTTTGGCAACAGAAATTGTGAAGTTGAAACATTAATTTGAATTTATTAGCTTTATGATCATTAAGGTTCATAAAATCAACATAAAGGTAATTTTCATTTTGGCCTTATTCATAGGTCAGGATTTTTTATTGCTGAATCTATTAAGACCAACCCATTTCTGAGAAGATTTCAGAGCCCTAAACCTAAACCCTAAGCCTAAGCCTAGCCTAAGCCCTAAGCAATTTTTCACTTAGCATATACAATACATACAGTAAGAAAATGTTTTGTTATAACTTTAGAAACAAATATCACGGACACTTCTAACTTACAACAACTGTGCAAGGCTACATAAGGATCACGCACAACAAGTTTGGTCACTGTAACACCCAACATATGAGGATTGCCACTGGTCGCCAACAACAGGAAAGGAAGACATCAGGGCGCCAAACTGGGCACATGCCTTTAGTTGGACCAAAGGAACAAACACACAAAGTTTCCGGACTCTACCACCTACAGTTGGCAACCTATGAGAATCTATAGATATAAGAGCCACACTAAAATAATAAAAATACATGTAATATTTGGATGAAATGAATAAAACTAAGATCTCTCATTCTAACATTTGCAAATGTTAAGGAGGCTTACACTGCTTCAGCTCTACCACCATTTGGCAGATCAGATCATAATCAGTTTTTCTTTCAGCCCTCCCACAAATCCGGTGTACTGAGGCAGGGTGCAACCACCCACTCATTCAAAAACTGGACCTGGCGGGATTGTTTTAAGTGCACAGATTGGAATATACTTGATAGAATAGGATTACACCAATTTCTGTATGGACACTGTAATACCAACAAGGACTGTACACTGCTTTCCAAACAACAAACCCTGGATCATCAGTAACATCAAGACCCTCCCCAACCAGAAAAAGCAGGCCTCCAGGGTTGTAGACAGGGAAAAGGATAGGCATGTGCAACATGAGCTGAAGAGGAGATTAAAGCAGGTGAAGGAGGAATACCAAGGGAAAGTAGAGAGGAAGCTGCAGCACAACAACACTAGAGAGGTGTGGAAGGGGATGAGGACCATAAGTGGCTATAAAGAGAAGCTCTGCCAGGCAAAATCAGGTGATGTGGGCAAATTCAACCTGTTTTACAACAGCCTCACCTGTTCTGTCTTCCACTGCTTCAGCTGCAGCTTCTCTTAACAACATCTCCTTTACACTGCTGCAACACTAACACTGCAGCTGCAACTTCCTCCACACTGGGGTCAAGTCTCCTGTCCCCTACAGTGGTTTGAGGTGAAGGCAGAGCTCAAGAGGCTGCATCCAGCAAAGACAGCCGGCCTTGATCTCGGTGTCTCTGCATAAATGTTAGTTCCCATGGCTGCCCACCTCACGTCTTGGGCGTCATATGACCAGTGGAGCACAACTTGATTGGCTGGATGTTGGTTTGAGACAGAATCTATTGCTTATCTTTGGCATCCCAGATGTTGATCCCTGTTTCTCCTGTGAATGCACATTAGTGGAAAAAACTTGAGCTGGACAGTGTAAGGAGTGTAAAATTCATTATGGCTAATAGCATAGCTAATAGCATAATGTTAGCCCTATGCCTAATTTCTGGCTTTCCCCACATGAAAAATGTCTTTTCCCTTAACCCATGTGTGCCCATATGTTACAAAATTAACCATCATTATAATATTTAGGATAATTTTCCAGATTACATATTCAAACAGTAGCTAACATTTCTTACCTGTGCTCTTTTGTTTTTACCTGAAGGTGCTCTTTTTTTCACCTTCAAAAAAGATTTGCAACTGTAAAAAAATATGATCTGGATCTGAAAAAATAAATTAAATGAGTCAAAATATGCATGAAGGTGAAAAATGATAATAATTTATTCAAAATGAATTCCAGAATTTAATTGAAAATATATTTAAACTGAAAAAACCTACGCCTACACTTATTTTTAACTTGAATTCATTGCTCTATTTTTCAGAGTTCAAGATCAACTTTCAGTTTCAAATTTTAGTTTTTCAATTACAAAGCAATTGGCCCTGATTTGACTCCATATGTTTCATTCAGAGAATCTGGAGAAATCTCTGTGTGCAAGTGACAAGGCTGAAAACCAATATTGGATGGCCATGATCTCATGATCATCCTCATGCAGCATTGCATTAAAAACACAAACAATTCTACAGTGGAAAAGAAACACTTCCAAAAACCATTGTCTGTGAACACAGTTCGTCACTGCTTCCACAAATGCAGGTTGAAACTCTACCATGCAAAGAAGAAAGCATATCTAAACATGATCCGGATACGTTTCTGACTTCTCTGGGTCAGATCGTCTGAGGTGAAATGGAAAACTATCCTGTGGTTCTGATGAATCAAACTTTGCTACTTGGAGTTCCATTCAGCTTATTATCAGTGCACAGTTCAAAAGCCAGCATTCGTGATGGTATGGGGGTGTGATATTGCCCAAGGCTTGTTTAACCTACACCTACATCTGGGAAGATAACATTAATGCTGAATGATATACACAGGTTTTGGTGCAACATAGGCTGCCATCTAGACAATGACATTTCAGAGAAGGCCTTGCATATTTCAGCAAGACAATGCCAAACTGCATTCTACGCATATTACAACAGCATGGCTCTGCAACAGTGGAGTCCGGATGCTAAAATGGCCTACCTGCAATCCAGACCTGTCACCTGTAAAAAATACGACAAAGGAGACCCCGACCTGTGGAGCAGTTGAAATCTTACATTGAACAACATTTCAGTCTCAAAACTCCAGCAACTGATCTCCACAGTTTACAGAGTGTTGTTCAAAGAAGAGTTGATGCAACACAGTTGTAAACATGCCTCTGTCCCAAAGTTTTTGAAACGTGTTACTGGCATCAAATTCAAATTGAGCATAACATTTTCATAAAACAATAACATTTCTTTCAACATTTGATATGTTGTTTTTGCTCTATTTTCACTTAAATATGGGAATCATCGCATTCTGTTCTTACTTACATTCTATGTCCCAACTTTTTTGGAAACAGGGTTGTAGCCTATATCAAAATGCTACAACAGAGCCAGTAGTGAATTGCCAAAGGGCTCGCAGAGATTTTTCTACCAGAGTGCACATTGACAAGCTGGTCCACAGCTGGGTTGAGCTGGGTGAGCTGCTGAGATGACCAGTGAAGGTGGGTCCTCACATTTCCAAAAACGCCAGAACCAATTTCCAGACATTCATTATATGGCGAAACTGACCACATATTAAAAATTGAAACGGTCACTGAAAAAAATATAAAAACTTAATGAAGTGATGAGCTAGGTTCAAAATCTCCACCATTACCACTGTTTGGTGTTTCGGTGCATTCTGAGATACTAAGCTGTCTCAAGTCCACACAAGTCACATCCCAGTGTATCTTCAATAAAATGGGTGGAGTACAGAGAAGAACACAGATTGAGAAATGGCTATTGTTTACTGTACCTCAGGCTATCTACCTGTATGTACTTACCTTGCAGTTAACTAATTAGCCTAGTACATTAGTGTAGGTTGTACTTACTATAAATGGAGTCCTACGGTACCCCTATTTTTGACAGTCAGTATGAGTTAATTGCAAGCCTACATGAGTTATGCCCACTGAAAACCCTCATGGGGGCCCATAGATAGAGAAACAAGAGGGGCCCAGTCTGGGCCTGTCGGAGTAACTGCATGCAAGTCTGAATGTGGGTTTCCCACAGATAATTCACACCTGGACCCAAAAGAGAGAAAAACTATGTCGCCTCTAAGGGCTGAACTGCAAATGGTGGATATGTGTGGGCTGCCCCTGCTCACACTGCTGACACTGAACTCAGGAGGAAATAAAGGGGGATAGGGGAGAGAGACTGCAGTGTTTTGGTGCCCTGCACTTCACTCTTCTGGCCCTTAGATGTCCCTGTACACCACACTGCAGTATAACTGATCCAAGAATGCATGCAGAAATTGCACTGCATAGAGAGAGTGTGTGTGAGAGAGAGAGAGGCCAAAGACAATATCAAGCTACAGACTCTCTCTTGTTCTGTAGCAATAATGCAGTTTTAGGCCCTTGTTCATGTTTTATTTCTCTTGTGTTGTTAAACACAACACATTTATACTTTTTTTTATAAAGGTAAGATGAGAAGATGGGCATCAATCTCATGTTCAAATTTAAAGTACAAAGCTGGAGTAAGCCTTGCGAAGCAGAACCAGGGACAAACTAGCTTGATTCTGTTCAAAAGAAAAAAAATGCGCCTACCTGAAACTTTGAAAAACAAATGAAAAAGAACTGACTTTTCACTCTGCCTCACTCCATTATTATCCAGCTTTCTTGCACAGAACATATGTATTTTTCAGTTAATCCATTTCCATTCACCTGTTTTTTATGAGCCAAACAAAAGTTTGGGCATACAAATCCAGAAATAAAAAAAAGAAATAAATAAAAAATCCAAATATCGAATAAAATTTTTCACACTCAGGTGGAAAAAATGTTGTATTGACAAAAACAAAATGCAACAAAGTGCAATGGAAAAAGACTTGAGGACTGTGACTTAAATGTCCAGTGAAGACTCCACTGGAGAGACAAAAGGCTACGGCACTCAAAAGTTCTCTGTGAGAAGATGATGAAAGTGTAATCTTCCTCAGATATTACATGAAACAAACATGAATGCTATATTTCAATAACATTTTCCAGGTCATTTTTTCATGTATGGCACCTTATAATAGTCTTGTCATGTCCTCTTCAGTGGTTCAGTGGCACCTGACTGGAGAATTAGTGTCACCAACTGGCTGAAAAACACAACTTTTCATTTATAGCCATTCACTTTGCTGGCTAGTGTTAGCTCCATGAGTAGATTGAACCACGAGATTTTTTGGTGTCAGCCTCTTCTAAATAACAGAAATGCAACTCTCAGTAATTCTAAATAACAGCAGCAGTAGTCTAATTTAAATGTGTGTCTTCTCTCTTAGCCACTGATAACACCATCTACACAGGCAGTGCAGTCAAAGTAGCAAAGTTAGCAGAGCAGCAACAGCTGCTTCAGTCTTATGTTTATATCTACATAGGATACATTCAGGCACAGTTATGAGTGTAGGTAGGCAGTGGCATTTTAGAGGCAAATATAAAAATATATTTATATTTTTTCTGATTTCATATTCAGATTCAACCTAGACATAGAGACTACAGTGACAGGTGAATATTGCTGGTGTGATGTCAACAGGTTTTTTCTCTGTCTATTTTTGCTGCAAGGAATGGATGTCAAGTGTTGGGATCTCAAGCCATGGGTTCTGAGAAGAGCAATGGAGAGGCCTACATGTCCCTCCCAAAGCCTGAGTCTCAAACCATGCATCCTGAAGGGAACAAAGGAGAGGCCTGCATGCCCCCCAAAGCCTGAGCCTCAAACCATGCATCCTGAAAGGAACAAAGGAGAGGACTACATTTCCCTCCAAGCAATGGAGCCAAAACCACCCCCACAATTCACACCTATGTGTGAATTAGAGTTTGAAGGGAAACTCAGCACCGGCATTGGCTGAGGCCAGGCATTCCCAGCAGGGATCCCCGCTGACGTCACTCAGGTGATAAAAGCGGCGCTGTGACCCTCCTCCTGCGCTTAATTCCCATGCACCAGTTACAGTAGAGAGCTACTCCAGCTCTCTTGGCTGCTGGAAGGGAGCAATCTGCAAACATTTGACCTTTTTCCACAACTTCTTAAAGCCTAGGTCACAGTCTTCAACTCGCGGGCCGAGCGCACAGACTGCTTTGTTTGTTTCCTTTTCTTTTCGGATCCGACGTAGATCGCTGTGCAATCAACTGATTTCACGTTGTGTGAGGACGAGCAGCGACTTTGTTAAAGACAAAACAAAGTGCACCGTCCCTCATCTGTGATCTTCCCGCTGCCGCCAAGGAACCTATCACAGTCATCGCCAGGAGAGCGAAACACGGCCCGCTGAGCTCCCAGCCAAGAACCGAGCTGTGGAGAGTCAGAGCGGACTTTCTTTTCTAACTCCGAAGGATCGGAGCAACTCATAGTAAGAGGCTGATGTCTGGGCAGAGACACAATTAGTGCAACGTGTTTTATTTTGCTATTTGACTTATAAGTGCTGCATATCTTGTTGTTTAGATCGTTCACTGTGATCAGCTTAATAAGCCAAATATCACTAGTTAAAGGACCAATATCCGACCAGACGAACTCCGGTTCACTGGCTCCGTTATTATGTAGTGATATTGTGGTGATTATTAACTGTGGTGACGATCTCTTGTGGACTCTTTCCTCTCTTCACCTTTATTCTCCCTCTTTTCTCCCAATCATGCATCTCATCTACATCTCTCTCACATTCAGGCTGCCCTAGAGTGTAATCACGTCATAACACGTAAAGCTCAAGAGCCCCTCCCTTTGTTCTCGTTGTTCACACCATTCATGCTCTGTGGTCTGCCGCCATCTTGGCTCTAGCAAGTACCTCACACTGCCGCCATCTTGGTTCCTACTGACACGTCACTCACGTGACTTCGTCATCATCCTCTCTCTCTCTCTCTCTCTCTCTCACTCACACACACACACACACACTTGTTACATATGTGTTTTGCCTGTAATTATCTAGTTAGTAACCAATGTTTGTTTTAGTTATAGTTGAATTATAATCGGTTTAATAATAAGTAATGTTATTCTGAATAATTATTACTCTTATTAATAAATCCTGTTATAATTTAACTCGTCGTTGTCTGTGATTATTGTGATTATATTTGTGATAACAGCTGGATTCACAACAGTCAGTGCTCAAATTTATCCTTCAACCAACCTTCTGAGATTGTATTTTGAGCCATCAATTTGGTCATTGGTCCCTGGTGAC
This sequence comes from Trachinotus anak, assembly GCF_046630095.1. NCBI lineage: Eukaryota > Metazoa > Chordata > Actinopteri > Carangiformes > Carangidae > Trachinotus > Trachinotus anak. The sequence continues at coordinate 556,300 of NW_027273868.1, forward strand.
AGGGTGGTGCCCCGAGGTTACTACTTGTAGTAAACATTTATATATATATTGGTGATTATCACTGATCATTCTGTTGCCATGGCGCCGTGGATGGCTGCCTCTGTGTTTTGGTGCGCACTTTTTTGCCTTATTTTCTTTGTAAATTCAGTTTTCTGCTTTGGTTTCCGGAGCTCTTTCACCAGAGAAGAGCTCATTAACATCAGAGAAACAACTCCAGTGGATCTTTTTCCCACCTTTCTCGACTCACCTGTGGAATTATTGGACATTTTGGTCAGAGGTGCACTGACTGTTACTCTCGCAGTGAAACGCTGGAGGAGAGGAAAACGTGCCAGTGCGCTTGCGCGTCTGCTGCCGGCGCGGACTCCGCACACCGCTCCCAGGTGTATTTCTCTCCAACATGTGTTCACTGCCCAACAAGCTGGATGAACTTCAGCTACTGGTGCAGAAGAACAGAGACTTTTCTTCATCTGCCGTCCTGTGCTTCACGGAGACGTGGCTGTGTGGATCGATTCCGGACTCTGCGCTGGAGCTGGCCGGCTTCCAACTCTGTCCGGCAAAACGAAAGGTGGAGAAATCTGCTTTTATGCTAACAGTGGCTGGTGCAGAGACGTGACAGTGATCCTGCAGCACTGTTCTCCTGACCTGGAGACTTTCATCATAAACTGCAGGCCCTTCTACTCCCCCCGTGAGTTCACCTCAATCATTCTGGTCGGTGTTTACATCCCACCACAGGCCAACGTGCAGGAGGCACAGCGGGCGCTCACCGATCACATACTGTGTGTGGAGCGGACCAACCCGGACTCCTTAGTTATTGTCCTTGGTGACTTTAACAAAGATAACCTCAGCCACGAACTGCCCAAATACAGACAGTTTGTTAATTGCCCGACCAGAGAGGGGAACATTCTGGACCACTGTTACACCACAATCAGTGGGCTTATCACGCCGTCCCCCGGGCTGCACTGGGCCACTCTGACCATGTCATGGTCCACCTGATTCCCACATACAGGCAGAAACTAAAACTGTGTAAACCTGTCGTGAAGATATCGAAGCGGTGCACTAACTGGGAAGTGTTCAGGACTGCTTCCAACAGTCTGGATGAGTTCACAGAGGCTGTGACGTCATACATCAGCTTCTGTGAGGACTGCTGTATCCCATCACGCACCAGGGTGAGTTATAACAATGACAAACCCTGGTTCACAGCTAAGCTCAGTCAGCTCAGGAGGCAAAAGGAGGAAGCTTTCAGGAGTGGGGACAGGGACAGGTTTAAAGAGTCCAAGTACAGGTTTAGCAAGGCGGTGAGAGAAGCTAAACGACTGTACTCTGAGAAACTTCAGCTCCAGTTCTCAGCCAACGACTCTGCTTCTGTCTGGAAAGGGCTCAGAAAGATCACAAACTACAAACCTAAACCCCCCCACTCCATTAACGACTTCTGTCTGGCCAATGATCTGAATGAGTTCTACTGCCGCTTTGAAAGACAATGGGACAAGCCTGACACTAACCTCCACATCAGAGCCACATCAGAACCCCCCTCCTCCCCTACCAAAGGAACGTCTCTCTCTATCCTGGAGAGAGATGTCAACAGGCTTTTTAAGAAGCAGAACCCCCGCAAAGCAGCCGGTCCTGACTCTGTCTCTCCATCATCCCTGAAGCACTGTGCTGATCAGCTGTCTCTGGTGTTCACAGACATCTTCAACACCTCACTGGAGACCTGCCACGTGCCAGCCTGCTTCAAATCCTCCACCATCATCCCTGTCCCCAAAAACCAAGGCCCACAGGTCTAAATGACTATAGACCCATTGCCCTGACCTCTGTGGTCATGAAATCATTTGAGCGCCTTGTCCTGTCCCATCTCAAATCCATCACTGACCCACTCCTGGACCCCCTGCAGTTCGCCTACAGAGCCAACAGGTCTGTAGATGATGCCGTCAACATGGCTCTCCACTTCATCCTCCAGCACCTGGACTCCTCAGGGACCTATGCCAGGATCCTGTTTGTGGACTTCAGCTCTGCCTTCAACACCATCATCCCGGCTCTGCTGCAGGACAAGCTCTCCCAGCTGAGCATGCCTGACTCCACCTGCAGGTGGATCACCGACTTCCTGTCTGACAGGAGGCAGCACGTGAAGCTAGGAAAGCACGTGTCTGACTCCCAGACCATCAGCACTGGATCCCCACAAGGCTGCGTTCTTTCTCCTCTGCTCTTCTCCCTGTACACCAACACCTGCACCTCCAGCCATCAGTTTGTCAAGCTCCTGAAGTTTGCAGACGACACCACTCTCATTGGACTCATCTCTGATGGCTATGAGTCTGCCTACAGGTGGGAGACTGACCGTCTGGTGACCTGGTGCAGGCACAACAACCTAGAGCTAAACGCTCTGAAGACAGTGGAAATGATAGTGGACTTCAGGAAGAGCCCAGCCCCACCCACCCCCATCTCCCTGTGTGACTCCCCCGTGGCTACCGTGGAGCATTTTCGCTTCTTGGGAACCACCATCACACAGGATCTCAAATGGGAGCTAAACATCAGCTCCCTCATCAAAAAAGCTCAGCAGGGGATGTATTTCCTGAGGCAATTGAAGAAGTTCAACCTGCCAAGGACTATGATGGTGAACTTCTACACCTCCATCATTGAGTCCATCCTCACCTCCTCCATCACCATCTGGTACGCTGCTGCCACGGAGAGGGACAATAACAGACTGCAGCGTATCATCCACTCTGCTGAGAAGGTGATTGGCTGCAATCTTCCGTCCCTCCAGGACCTGTACACCTCAAGGACTCTGAGGCGTGCAGGGAAGATTGTAGCTGACTCCTCCCACCCTGGACACAAACTCTTTGTGACACTCCCCTCTGGCAGGAGGCTGCGGTCCTTCAGGACCAAAACCTCTCGCCACAAAAATAGCTTCTTCCCATCTGCTATTAGCCTTATCAACAAGGCTAGAGAGCCCCACTGTTGCTGATCAATTGCACCAATCACTAGAAAAAATTCCTTGTATGTGAAAACATACTTGGCAATAAAACTGATTCTGATTCTGATTCTGATCATCCCTGTCCCCATAAAACCAAGGCCCACAAGTCTAAATGACTACAGACCCATTGCCCTGACCTCTGTGGTCATGAAATCATTTGAGCGCCTTGTCCTGTCCCACCTCAAATCCATCACTGACCCACTCCTGGACCCCCTGCAGTTCGCCTAAAGAGCCAACAGGTCTGTAGATGACGCCGTCAACATGGCTCTCCACTTCATCCTCCAGCACCTGGACTCCTCAGGGACCTATGCCAGGATCCTGTTTGTGGACTTCAGCTCTGCCTTCAACACCATCATCCTGGCTCTGCTGCAGGACAAGCTCTCCCAGCTGAGCATGCCTGACTCCACCTGCAGGTGGATCACCGACTTCCTGTCTGACAGGAGGCAGCACGTGAAGCTAGGAAAGCATGTGTCTGACTCCCAGACCATCAGCACTGGATCCCCGCAAGGCTGCGTTCTTTCTCCTTTGCTCTTTTCCCTGTACACTAACACCTGCACCTCCAGCCATCAGTCTGTCAAGCTCCTGAAGTTTGCAGACGACACCACTCTCATTGGACTCATCTCTGATGGCGATGAGTCTGCCTACAGGTAGGAGACTGACCGTCTGGTGACCTGGTGCAGGCACAACAACCTAGAGCTAAACGCTCTGAAGACAGTGGAAATGATAGTGGACTTCAGGAAGAGCCCAGCCCCACCCACCCCCTGTGCGACTCCCCCGTGGCTACCGTGGAGCATTTCCGCTTCTTGGGAACCACAATCACAGAGGATCTCAAATGGGAGCTGAACATCAGCTCCCTCATCAAAAAAGCTCAGCAGAGGATGTATTTCCTGAGGCAGTTGAAGAAGTTCAACCTGCCAAGGACTATGATGGTGAACTTCTACACCTCCATCATTGAGTCCATCCTCACCTCCTCCATCACCATCTGGTACGCTGCTGCCACGGAGAGGGACAATAACAGACTGCAGCGTATCATCCACTCTGCAGAGAAGGTGATTGGCTGCAATCTTCCATCCCTCCAGGACCTGTACACCTCAAGGACTCTGAGGCGTGCAAGGAAGATTGTAGCTGACTCCTCCCACCCTGGACACAAACTTTTTGTGACACTCCCCTCTGGCAGAAGGCTGTGGTCCTTCAGGACCAAAACCTCTCACCCCAAAAGTAGCTTCTTCCCATCTGCTATTAGCCTTATCAACAAGGCTAGAGAGCCCCACTGTTGCTGATCCCCCTGATCCTCAATTGCACCAATCACCAGAAAAAATTCCTTGTATGTGAAAACATACTTGGCAATAAAACTGATTCTGATTCTGATTCTGCTTCTGATAATCATTAATATTATACGCCAATAACCAAATTGCCCCTACCTGTGCCCCAACACAAGCGTGGAAAATTAGCAAGTCACGCGACTTGAGAGGTCTCATGCAGGCAATGTGTCCACTCTAATCTGTTAATGTGCACGCTGAAATGAAAACGAATGAAAGCCATTCAGTAGCCGCATCCAGTGTGTCTCTGGCCTTATGACTGAAAAACACAGCTGTGAAACCACCCGTGAAACACTGTATGAGATATAATCAGGAATCACCTAGTTTTGTTCAGAGATGGAGGGACTGTGCACCCCACAGCTTCACTGTATGTACAAGACTTCAAAAGTGCTGTTGTTGTTTTAAAAAGAGAATCTTGTAAAAGGGACTTAATATAATCACTTTAAGGCTATATGCTAAGATCTTAAGGTAAAGCATGTCTCTTGTAAAAAGCATCATCACCAGGTCATTATATAAAATAAGATTAAAAGTTAATAACTGGTTTAAAAAAACAATCTACGTACAGTATAGGGTGATTGGTATTGTCCAAGATGGTTTGCATATCCTGCCAAGCACAGATCCAGCCGTTTTAACTAGCTTGTCAAGTCTCCTTTTGTTCTTGTCTAACATGCTACTGCCCCAGCAGACCACAGTATGAAAGAGGACACTTGCCACAACTGACTGATAAAACACGTGCAGCATTTTACAGCAGATGTCAAAGGAACTGAGCTTTTTGAGGAAAAACAGCCAGCTCTGCCCCTTCCAGAATATGTTTACTGTCCAGATGAACTCCTAGGTATTTATAAGTGTGCACCACCTCATTGTCCTTCCCTCAAACATTGACTGACTGAATGGTTGGCCTAGACCTGTCAATGACCATCTCCTTGGTCTTGGAGGAGTCACTTCTTGTTGATTCTTCATTCACACCGTATGCGGTGAACAGGAATGGAGCCAGAACAGTCACCTGTGGAGCCCCAGTGCTGCTCACCACTGTCCCTGAGACACAGTTACCCAGCCTGACATACTATGGTTGTTTTATGTGGTAATCCATAATCCAGGACATGAAGGAGGGATCCACACCCATCCCTTCTAGCTCTGACTCATCCAAGTAAGAATTGGCCCGGTCCTCATCCCCTTCCACAATCCTCCTTCACCTGCTATAATCTCCTCTTCAGCTAATGTTGCACATGCCTAGAAATTAATGTAATCTGTGGTACAGTCTACCCCTATCTATCTATCTATCTATCTATCTATCTATCTATCTATCTATCTATCTATCTATCTATCTATCAAGATCACTGTCCTTGCTGTAGTCATTTTCCTGTGACTCCAACAGTACATTCCAATTCATTGCACTCAAAACAGACCCTTAGAGACTTGCTGGCCTCCAGGGTCCTGTTCTTGAATAAGTGTGGTTGCAGCCTACCTCATTACACAGGGTTTGTAGGAAGGCTGAAGAAAAACCAGATTATGATCTGATCTGCCAAGTGGTGGTAGAGCTGAAGCAGTGTAAGCCTCAATGTTTGAATATAACAGATCAAGTGTCTTATTTTCCCTTGTGGGACAGTCTACATACTGAACAAAGCCAGACAGGTGAGAGGTCAGGGTGATGTTATTAAAATCACTCTAGACTGCAATGAATGCATCAGAGTGCTGGGTCTGTACTCTTGCAACAATCTCATGAATGCTGTCACACTTGACTCCAGGCTCCACCTGTGGTCAACTGTAAACAACAATGGCGACGTGAGAGAACTCCCTCAGTACATAGCAAGGTCTAAGACCAACTGCCAACAGTTTAATATCCCGATGGCAGATCTTGTCTTTCACTGTGATATGACTGAGGTTCCACCATATTACAGTACATAAAGGCAGTGCAAGTGCTTGTCCATAAATGCCAAGGGGCAAGCATGCACTGTAAAAAGTGTGATTGGGCTAAATTAATATGTACAAAATAAATACTAGTAATCTATACATGAAAAAAATGTCTGAATGCAGTTTGGTATATTATTATGTTGATTTTATCACATTTGAATTATTTATCAATTGCATTTTACTCATTTTTGTTTGAATAATATCAGCTGAAAGATACTGCGGCTACTTGATTGCTAACATTTTTATACTCGAGGAACAGTAAAAAACGGCCGGCTTTAGTCCTTTTTCACAAGTTACATCATTTGTCTTTTAGATCCAGGATGAGTTCCACAGAATTACTACAGTGCACCTGGAGTCAAAGTTCATGTCCAAGCTGGATGAATACTCTCCCAGGCTTCTGAACCTCTTCCACTCAAAGGGCGGGACCATGGGATTGAGGTTGCAGACTATCCTACTAAAGATATCCTACTGTATGTTTGGCCATATTATATTTTTTTTAATTTATTTAAATGTATACTATATCTGCAGGAGGACATGTTTACATTTGACTGTCTATAGAACTGTGACCATTCAATTAGCTTGGGCAAAATGTCTTCATTTTTTATACACTGATTATAAACAATGTGCTTTTTGTGTCTTACACATATACTGTATTAGTGTATTTTCTGTATAAATGTAAACATCTGTCTCTTTAAACAACAGCTGCCACTCACCCCTATTTTCTAGCTGCTTTAATGTCAACATTTTGGGAAATAGCCTACATTGGCAGTCTCTTCATGAGTTAAAATTGAGTTAAAATGATATTGTTTCTCTTCCTCTACTGTAAATTTGAAGGTACACCCAGCAGCATATCTTATCATAAAACATATAAACAGGGAAGCAGCTAGTCTGTCCAAAAGTCACAAAACTCACCTACCAGGGTCAATGATAAACATAACATTCAAAGTGTTTTGGTTTTATGGAAGTTTATTTTTCCTTTTCCCAGACCAGTGACTTTCTGGAGTCATAGCTGGTCCTCTGAAAACCTCATTTAAGACAGGAAGTGTTTCATAAAACTGGTCTCTCACAGCACAGAAAAGGATCATTGACAGTGGTCTTTCTTTCAAAATAACACAAGCCTCCTAGCATCAAACACTAAACCATGACCTTGTGTAATATTAATTTATGTTATTTCAGGCTCCTAGCAATCCTACCATCAACATAACCAGAGACGTTGTCATCCAGTGTCTGATGTTGTACTTTGGGAAATCTGCCGATCAGCTCTTTAAAGAGTATGATGTAAGTTGAAAGGCATATCTCTCTCTCTCTCTCTCTCTCTCTCTCTCTCTCTCATTCTCTATTTATTTAGGACCATTTCCTTTAGCTGTACAGTCTATAATACAAAATGTTGTTGTTATGGTAGGATGCAGAGGAAGGCAGTGTGGCACAGGACCTTGCTGTACAAGAGATGAAAATCTACAGCATCCAGACTAATCTGTCAGAAGGTACAGAGGACATCGGAATCGTAATAGACGGAACAAAGGTCCTGACCGCTCTGGGTAACTTTCCAAGGGCTTGCGCCATGCTCATTGGTTTGATGTATGCCATGAATCTCGCATATCCCAAGGAGCTCAGGTACACTTTTGAAGCCTTTCAGAAACTCTTCCTCAAACTGGATTGTTCAAAGCTTTTCCCAAAAGTGAACAGCCTCAAGAGCAAGCCACTGGCTTAAGAAAGTGACCTTAAAGGTCACTAGAGTGCTCAGCAATTCTGTGCTGTAGTTAAGTGTTCAAGTCTTGTTCAGAATAAATATGTTATCCATACTCATTTGAAGGTGATGTTATACTTTGGACTTAAAACTGGCACAAGTAAGTGTTTTTGTAGCTTGGAAGCCAGAAGTAATATGCAAATGATAATGCTGCATTATTACCAGGACAGTGAGAGTTGTGTTTTGAAAACACAGAGCCCCTTGATGGACTAATACTCAGCCACTAGCTTAGGTCATATGTAGGCCAGAGACAGTCCACAGCAAAACCAGACACTCCTTTTGGTCTTCATGATTCTTCTGGTTTTTCTTGCAACACCACCTCACTGCTCCATTATGAAGATGAACGATATTCTGCTGGGTCTTTACCTCTGTTTTGTGCCACTGTTAGTTGTTATACTATAAGTTATACTGATTTGACAATGAGGAAGTTAACTGCCTCAAACAGCAAGTGCCTTTGTTTTTCTCCAGAAATACTGTATCACACTGCTTACAGGCCACAAAGCTCCTGCCATTCTGGAAAGAAAATTTGGAAATATACATCATATGTTTTGTCTGATGTAGTTGTTGATGTTTCACAGATTGTCTTTTGAAGAATTGTTAAGTCACTGTCACATGGTTTACTTAGAGGCATTGTCTGAGTTTCAGTGCTGCAGATAATTACTCTTGTGTGTTCAGAAAAAAAAACTCATTTAAGGGACTTGCTGCTGTGATTCTGTTGTGTACACCAGGGATACAATATGTCTATTAAAGCATTTTAATAGAGTTATTTGAATTTGCACAAATTAATGCTTTGAATGCCACTTAAGTTAGTAAAGAACCAAACCAAATGAAGTACCTGTTAACACAGGGATGTTTTGATTTCTGTTAACTGTTTAAACCATATTGGCCTTAACAATCTCAGTTTTCATATTAAAAGAAAAAATTTTTTTTTTTGTAGTCTAAAAACACTGCCAGGTCATAGGTCATTCTGCACTTAGGATGAATTTGTAGATCTCTCTCAACTTTCCTTGAAATGAATGTGATTTCACTTCCTAATTGCCTTGATCAAAATACATAATACCGGTAAACAGATTGCCAGCATACACATCCCTATTGTACACATTGTTGATGTTTTTATGGCCTTTCTCTCTGTTTCTTTGTATTTTGGCATTTTGCACAAAAATATTTTTGAAAAATGTTGAAAATGTATGTGTAAACAAAGTTACACAAATAAATGTTTATCTGCCGTTTTCCTACATATAGTAATTTGTTAACTGACCTCCAGTAAATTCTTGCAACAAAAAGGCATGGTATTAAGTAGAGTCAACATAAAAAAATTATGGCAACAAAGTGACAATCAGTAATATTCAATAGATTTCATGTCATGTGGTACCAATTGTAAGTTGGAACAACTTATTTCATTTATTGAATCCAAATCAATTTCATCCAGGTAATCAGTAAATATGAATTAATTCCATTCAATTAATTAGTAAATATAAATCACTTTTTCCACAGATATTTGGTAAATCCAAATTACTTTTTCTCAGATAAATATTAATCAGTTTGCCCTGTAAAATTGATTTGGATTTACTCAACCTTTGCCATATTATTAGTAAGTCCAAAATATTTCATCCAATAATTTTATTATTTTGTATTTAATAGTTTTGTTTAAATTTACTCTATTAAATCAATAGTTTTTAATCAAAGTTGAAGGAATTAAAATCTATTCAATTATATTAAATGTCACTTTGTTGCCTTAATTTTTTTAAGTAGACAATGGTCAAACTTTTTTGAGTGTGGGCAACTGTGTTGTGTCCACATTGCCAGAACAAAGCAACATATTGATTGTTTTTGAGAACTTGAGCTTTGTTAGAGTGTCCTGGCATCTCTTTGTTTGACAATGGCTCAGAAATTAAAGAGTTATAATGGCTTGCTTTCTCACAATATTCCACAGTAAACAAACTGCAATAGAAAAAAAAAGAAAATTGCCCCCAAATCCAAATTAGGGGGTGAATAGACCTTTTAGCTACTAAATTAGCTTAAGAGAAATCTGCAAATCTGGTGAGGCACTTTGATGCAAGAAGTACATTTTAGAACACATGACCCTTCTTCTGAAAACAACCTAGACGACATACTACAGGTAAATACTGCAAAAACATACATAAAGAAAGTGCAAGAGAATTGCATAAGTGCTTGTCCAATGTCCAGCATAAATGCAATGAAGGAGCATCAGAGGTCCATGGCAGCTCACTCTGTTTTTGAGAACTATTACGCTGAATGTTTGCTGTATTTATTAATATAGAAACCTCTAAATTCCTGTGTTTGTTAAGTACAATTGGTCATTTTTAGTATTTAAGCCTACTTGTTGTCTGACCTGCACCTGTCTGCCCTGATAAATTTTCATTATTGTAATATGCTATTCATACAAACTCAACACTTCCTGTATCTGTTTCAAATTAAAAGCCGTCTAGCTTTTCAGTGAACGTAATCCCTTCATTTCTTCATAAAGACTTTCATTGTGAAACCTTTTCAGGAATGTGGTGTGGGAAATTCAGAGGCTTGCCACACTACTGCAGACGTAGCTACTGCCATTTTATGGCACTTTTGCTAAAAAATACAGTTTGTATAATACCTAAAAAGGGATCGGTTAGCAAATGTTTGTGTATTTAAAATATGTCAATTTAAACTATCATAATGAATGTGTATTAAATGGCATATCACAATGTACAGCTGCAATTTACATTTTTATTATCAGTTAATCTGAGGATTAGTTTCTTCAATCTATTCATCAATCTCAATTAAATCAATACAATTTTGTCTAAAAATACTTCATAAGGTAACATCTTGCTTTATACCACCAACAGTCCAGTTAGAGCAAATGTTTAGTTTTCTATCATATATATGATAAAGGAAACCATAATTTTTCTAGATTTGAGATGATGGAACTGTTAAGATATTTTTGTTTGAAAACTGAAATAATTGATAATCAAATTTATAAGTCAAAAAATTTATCTGCAGCTGTTCTAATAAATTGTTTCAGCTCTACCACAACGTGAATCTAAAGCATGGTTAACCTGCAGGAGAAAATATTTTTGCAGTGTTTCACTCCTAATATCTCATAAACTAAAATCACCATTTATCTTAAGCCATGTTTCTGGTCATCTGAAATTTTAACCTGCTGGTCTCACCACATACTCTCTCACCAGATTTGCTGGGTTCCTCGTTGAGGTACACACACAGCCCTCAGAGAACGCATTCCTGCTCAACATCAACGTCATCATCCTAAGTCAAGGGAGACAAAGAGAGCAAGACATTTGTTTATTTTTTAAGTTAATTTTTTTTAGACAAAGCCAAAATATTCAAAGAATACATGATCCAGTTGAACTTTGGTAATGGGACATGCCCCAGGCATCAATAAAATAAAATACAAACAAGGATAAAGTGTGGACACTGAACAATTCTGAGACTCAGCACCATTTCCTCAAAGCTTCCACTGTACAATCAGCATATTTAATCAATACCTACTTGCATAACAATACCATGACCTAAGCAAATTTCATTCATTTACTTCAAAGAGTGCCAGCCATCTTGCCTGGACGTCTTTTATCACAGTGTGTCACAAACCACTTCATATCTCCTATATACAAACGTCTTTTCCATTTTCATCCTCACTGCCTCCCTGTTGTTCCTCTTCTTAACATCTGAAAGAAGTTCCACTCTCAGATGCTCAAGGCTCACATCAGAGTCTCCAGACCATGATTCTGATGGTCTCTCTATCCTGTTACTTCATGAACTAATTTCCAAATAGTGGATCCATGAACTAAAGTCTGAAGTTAAGACCACATTGTCTTTGTACCTCACTAACAAGTTCATCAACAGATCCATGAAGTCCATTTTGGAAAATCAACCTTTGGCTGCTGTTGTCACCCAGGATTACTCTGAGAATGACTGCAGTATTCATCCTTCTGTGTCTTAGTCTGTGAAGAGGATAAAAAAGATTCAATTTCAACAAGGTTTTTGGATATTATGATAACACACACTTTTTGTTACGTAAGGACATTTATTCAACAGGATGTTAGATTTCTCATTTTCAAATTAAAAGTTAGATTGAGAAATTAAGTCAAGTGTTTCATTTTATAATTTGGCCATGGTTAGCAGGCAAAAACTTGCACTGATAGTATGGCACAACAAATATACCCAGAATTAACTACCTGTTCATTATCAGTCAGGTGGTCAACTAACCTTTTATGAGGATATGCCTTTTTTAAGGTCACCATGCGGCTTGTTTCAATCATATAATTGGCCAGTGGATAGGTGTCAGTGAGTTCACCGAGTGCCACAAGCTTTATTTCACTTGATGGTGACCAGCTAAGTTCAAAGGCTCTGTATTGTGCACTGTACCACCCACACAGCACTTTCACAATGAGGAACAACTCCTCATTTATAACACACATCTGAATAATTTCAGCAAAATCTGGCAATCCACTTGCTGAGCCATAGACAACTATCATAGCATTACTGTAGGGTATGCCACTACTTGATGCATTCTTAGCAAGATGCACTTCAGATGTGTTGAGGTATTTTGACCTAATAGCCTGAGCCACTTCCTCTTTCAGTACATCAACTGGAACTGTGGACAGACCAGGTACATCAAGGCAAAATTTACTGCAGGATGGTGAGTTTATGTGGAAAGCAATCATATGCTGATGTTTTGAAGCCAAAGTCAGAGGTACATTCTTAAAGAAACTTTTGTGCTTTACAATCTGTTTGAGGAAACTATGTTTAGCTTCAAATCGCATTGTCCAGAGTGTGACAAGAAGGCCAAAACACCTCATCATCTGAGGGTAGTGCTTGAGATAGTGGTGCTTGTGTATAAGCCTGAAACCAGGGAACAGCTCTTGGTACCTCTGCCTGTGCTCAGTTATTTTGCTTTCAAGGTATGATATGGATTCATCAGTATGCACAGAAGCAACAACTAACTCAACAATAACTTTTAAATCCATTAACACCAGTCATGCAGGTTCATTTTCTGTCACTAGAGGTCCAATCAAAAATGGGAGTAACCTCAGTAAACTCCAATTTTCATAGGCATTGCCTCCAATAGTTTTCAAACCCAAGAAACTCTGTGATACAACATGTGGTTTATTTGTTTTGTCTGGCCATTTATAGGGGGAAGGAAATAGCTTTATTCAGGCCATCTAATGTAAATAACTTCTTTGATATCATTGATGCCAGGCAGTAAGCCAGCTCGACTGGCACAATACCCTAAAAACATCATGAGCAATGTGAATGAGAAACAGTGTGAAAATTAGACAAATTTTTGGTTAAAACACACTCTCATTTAACTCCAAAGCAATTTGGCATTATTCTCAAGAGTTGCCGTTACACGATCTGCATACACCTCTTTAGTTCTCAGACTGAAAGCACCAGATGCAACACAGTCCGACCTAACATCACAACTCTTTGCACTGCAAAAACAACAAAAGAAATTGCCTATAAAACTTTCATTGAAGCCTGCATTACTATGAGCCCCTAAGTTATCAGCAATAACACTCTGCACTGTACCACTAAGCGACTTGCCTAACAAAGGGACATACACACCATGGTCCTCTAGAGCTTTAAGATCTTGCAGAGGAAGTTCTAACACTTTGTCATAACCATATATTTTTCATCAACATTTTTGCAAACAATTGCAAGAAAAATACAGAATTTTTCCTTTGTACTACTGTTGACATTTATAAGAAGGGCTAAGAGGGCCACATTTTTCAATTGCTCTATGAACTGGGTTAGTTGAGCATCCTGCTGTGGTGATTTCAGTAACTACAGAGCACTTATATGTTATGATTCAGGCAACCCTTTAGCAAATCAGTCATTCAATTCAATTCAATTCCATTTTATTTGTATAGTGCCAAATCATAATATACATTATCTCAAGGCACTTTACAGCATAAGGTACTTACTTACTTTGTTACAGAGAAAAACCCAACAGTTCCCACAAAGAGCAAGCGCTTGGCGACAGGGGGGAGGAAAAACTCCCTTTTAACAGGAAGAAACCTCCAACAGAACCGGGCTCAGGGTGGGCGGCCGTCTGCCTTGACCGGTTGGGTTTAGGAGGAGATAAAAAAGGGGGGGTGGGGGGAGGAGAGAGGAGAAAAGAGAGAGAGAGAGACCAGGAACAGCTGTGTCGGTAATGGTGTTATCAATAATAATGACAGATAACAGTGATTAATAGTAATGATGAGTAGTGGTGGATCTGGATCCTGCTGCTCCAGAGGCAGAGATATCTGCAGAATGAAGACAGAGAGAGGGAGAGAGAGGAGAAGCACAAACTACGGGAGAGAAAAAAATACAAAGTTAATGGCATAAAGTAGTCGCGAGAGAGAGAGAGAGAGAGAGAGAGAGAGAGAGAGAGCGCCCAGTGAATCATGGGAATCCCCCAGTAGTCTAGCTCTATAGCAGCATAACTAAGGGATGGTTCAGGACATACCCGAGCCAGCCCTAACTATAAGCTTTACTAAACAGGACAGTTTTAAGCCTGATCTTAAAGGTAGAGAGGGTGTCTGCCTCCCAAACCCACACTGGGAGCTGGTTCCACAGGAGAGGAGCCTGATAGCTGAAGGCTCTGCCACCCATTCTACTCTTACAAACTCTGGGAGCCACAAGTAGACATGCATTTAGAGAGCGAAGTGTCCTATTGGGAAAATAGGGAACTATAAGCTCTCCAAGGTACGATGGTGCCTGACCATTAATGGCTTTGTAGGTGAGAAGGAGGATTTTAAATTCTATCCTGGATTTTACAGGGAGCCAATGCAGAGAAGCTAACACAGGAGAGATGTGATCTTGTTTCCTAGTTCCTGTCAGTACTCATGCTGCCGCATTTTGGATCAATTGGAGGCTTTTTACTGAATTTTTGGGACATCCTGACAATAAAGAATTACAGTAGTCCAGTCTTGAGGTAACAAATGCATGAACTAGCTTTTCAGCATCCTTTGGACACAGAATGGGTCTGATTTTTGCAATACTGGAAGAAGGCTGTCCTAGAGACTTGCTTTATATGTGAAGTAAAGGACAAGTCCTGGTCAAAAATGACACCAAGGTTTCTGATTGTAGCACTGGAGGCCAAGGTAATGTCATCCGGAGTCAGTAAATTATCACATAGCGTATCTCTGAGGTGTTTTGGGCCAATTACAATAACTTCAGTTTTGTCTGAATTTAAGAGTAAGAAATTACTGGTCATATCAAAAATAATCTTATGCCACCAACTAATGTTGGAGGATTACAGTCTATCCATTTCAGCAGTATATTTCTTCTTGCAAAAAAAGTAAGGATACATAGAAGTCTTTTAGAATGTGAATTTTTAAGTTGCCTGTCTGGCAGCCCAAACAATACACACATAGGGTCCTTGCTCAGTTTAACATCAAGAATTGGACATATCCACTATATTTTCCCAGTATTCATCAATATATTTGCAGTTCAAATAGAATGAATAAAATTCCAGACCTCAGCATTACACTTCATATATAGTTCAGATTTATTGCAATCCATTCTATGTCTAAGCTGAGGAGTAATCTGCAGATGGTGAAGTAGTCTAAATTGAATTTCCTTCATCCTATTACAGACTGAGATGTTATTTGCCAATCTCCATATTTGTATTGCTTCATCAATGTCTGTATTCAGTTCAGTGTTCTACTCTCTAGGCAAGAATGCAGGCTTTCCTTTATCACATTTAGAGAGTGCTCTATAGCCAAGGCCCAGAATGTCTTTCTTCTTTCCAACAGAAACTACATTCTCCAGTGGAGAAGGCTGATGGCAAAGGCCCATGCCCCCTCAGCTATAAAACTCCATATCTGAAGATACCTAAAAAACAAATTTTGTGGTAAATTATATATTTTTTTACATATTTGATCAAATGAAAGTAATATTTTCTTTTCATATAATTCCAATAGTAGCAATCCCTTTACTGTCCCACAACTCAAAGCCCCTATATGTGGTACCAGGAAAAAAATCCATATTGCCCCGTATTGGTGAGAGGAAAGACAGTTGTCCCTCTCGTCCTTCCAGTCTTCTTATATCCTGCCAGGCTTTAATAGTTGTGTGTATAATCATATTATCAGCAATTAATACTTTGATCTTTTGCTTAAGAGTAAACAAGAGACCACATAATGACTGATTAACCTGTGAAGATTCTAATTCAAGCCATACAGATTCATTGTCATTCTTGATCCAGTCAACAATGTACCATAGCTGTGAAGCCAACTGATAAAGCCTTATATCAGGAACAGATAGACCACCTTTCTCCTGTGGCTTCATAAGTCTAGCCAAACTCATACAAGGTTTTTTTCCCATTCCAAATTAAAGTACCTAAACTTGTTTCTTTAATTACTTTTCTTGAAAACAAGATTGGAAGCACCTGAAATACATAAACAAATTTAGGCAAAATATTCATTTTCAGTAATTAAATCCTTCCCAACATAAATATCGGTAGGAAAAACCATCTTTCAAGATCCTCACGTGTATGCTTCAACAAAGGTGTAAAATTACCTCTATATAATTGGTGGTACCTACAAATTTTAAAAGTAAACTGAAATAAGTATATGATTAAGTAAATCAACCAAAGCATCTGAATACTCACCATTTACTACAGAGCCTTTGAAGCAGTGGTCAAAGCAAAGCAGAGGTCAATAGTCTCAACACCAACTGCCTATCCAGAAAAAAAGACATATTTTAAATTATTTTAATATTCCCACTGGTTGATGAAGCCTAAAAGAATTTACTTTATTTCATTCTTGTCACAAAGCTCATGCAAGTAAATTTTAGGTTTAAAAATATCTCAAATAATAAAAGGCATTTGATAAAGAGATAAATATTTCACCTTCACAAAATTAAATTTACCTGATTTATTGCATTTTACAAATTGCTTTGGTGACACTTTATTTCCTGCTCATGTAAATGTCAGACAGCACGATTAAGTACTATTTTGAACAGATAATTTTATCAAGAATATAATAAATAAGGTAAACGCCACCTCAGAAGAAAAGATATTAAAAAATTTCTAATATTTCCATGCGGTGGTGAAGCTTTTGAAAAATTATTGTATTTCTTGTGATACTGCTCAGATACTGCTCATTCAAGTGTTAATTCAAACATAAAAACATTTGTTAAGAATTAAATAAAATTAATAATGATAAAAATTACAACTATTGAAGGATCGATCCCCCTCCTGTGAATGTGTTTTTATGTGTGTAATTTGAAGAGCAGATCCACCTTGGCAACCAACACACCTGCAGCTCATCACCCATTCCCCTCTGCAGTGCAAGAACCCCAGTCTCTCATCCTCTTGTCGCCAGACTGTCTGCCTTGCCACGGTGGTACTGGACGTTCAGTTTCATTCGTTTCTCGGTTTTCTTAGTGATAATTTTTTATCTTTGTTAACAGCATTCTCTCCGTGTTCAGCTCTTTTAAGACTGACATCATGATATCATAATTTTCTCTCTGAGGTTTATGTGGATGGACCGACCTTGATTTTCCACAGCGTGGGACAGCAGGATGCTTAGGCAAGCTAACGCGTTGTTTATAATATAGTTTAGCCTTATTTGGAGCAGGATATAAAATTAACCTTTTGACCTTCCTGCCAATGGCAGGTAAGGTGTGAACTTTTACCGGCCAGGATATGTTTTTACCGGCCACTGAAAAGCTCACAACACAAGGTCATTAAAAACAGTATAAAAATAATTGTTAATTGCCCATTGATTGATTTTTTTAGTAGGGAACTATATTAATGAAAGTTTCAGATGCTGCTAAAAGAATAGTCACATTTATTTTAAATATCTCATATCTCATGTCATACATACATCAGCATGTACAAACAACATGCAGCATGTGCACTTAGGTGTATTCATTCATATACATTCTGTTATGTCTTAAATGTAAAATGTTAACTGATCTCATGTCATATATACACAATCTTCAAACAACATGTGAACTAAACTGCAAATTTACTCCTATGTGCTCTGCCCATGTACAAAGCACAACCATATTCAACACATTTTCTGATGAGTTAAATGTCATCATCATCATCTTCAGATACAATCTCCACCTCAGACTTGACGATCCATGAAATCAGGTCTATGACCTCTGACGTCAGAGTGCCACAGATCAACTACAGGACTACCACAAATGCTGAAGCTCATGGCGTGTGCTAACACAGCAGTGCTATGCTGTTGTATAGAAGTCAATCTCTCCTTACTCCTGTGTCAGTGAAATGCCACTTCTCATTAAATCTTCTCTTAGATGTAGCGGCACTTTCACAGCTTTCCTCATTTTTTCTCTTTGCTGGTTGCTGTTCTCCAACAATGTGTTGCCACATACTTGAAAACACCAACCAAATATTCTTGTTCACTTAACCTTACTACTAACTAGCTCCGTTCGCTTTCTGACTGACTGACTGAATGCTAAGCTGACGTTATGGCAGAAAATACATTTTTGAATGTTGAATGACGGCGGAAAGCCAGGGACAACTTCAAAATTCAAAACGCAATCAGTAGACCTGCTGTAGCTGTAGGCTATGTGTGTTTTACCGTCTATGACATTAATGATGAAAGTTATATCATGAAGCAGGCATATTTCAGCATATATATTTGTGTGTGTGTTTATATATATATATATATATATATATATAAAATTGTCAGACAAGACATCTTCAGAAATTGGTGTGGCACTGCTTTGGTTCACTTGCTGTCACTGTTCATCACTTTTTCCGCGGTGCGTAAACTCACAATAAATACTTCTGCCTGAGATAGCTGAACATTGTGGTCAAGAATTTCCTTCACAGCAGCCACGACCTATATACCTATAGGTAGGCAGGGGTGTCCAAAGTTTTTTTCATGAGGGCCACATATGGAAAAATACAGAAAGGACTGGGCCACTTACTACACCTGAGGTATACTGCCTCACTTCTAATGGACAAATATTAACAAAATCAATCAATTGCAGGTAAATTACGTATGATAATTGAACATGTTTGAAGAAAAAAAAGCCTCCATCACAGGTCTTCATCAGTAAATTTTTACAGTTCACATATTTACAAAAAGGTTGGCAGGTCATTCTCTCAGTGACAGCCTCAGATTGGTTCTTAGGATGCTGATCCCTCTTCATTGTCCTGTATGAAGGGAGAGACAAGAAGAGAAATAGGGGATATGGATATTTCAAGCTTGTTACACAAATAAATAATTGGGCTTGTTACACATCAACTAATGTTTGTTAAAAAAAATGTCATCAGCTTTAATTAACTGAGTTTATTAAATAATTGGGCTTATTAACACATTAAAATGTGTGTGTAATTGTGTGTATATTTTAACTCGCCTGTAATGGGAAGAATGTTGCTCTCAGTGAGAGCAGTGATGCTGCGCTTTGGTCTCAAGGCTGGCAGGTCAGGAGCAAGTTTGGTGGTTGAGATGCGAAGGACGTCACAGAGATGACTGTCGGTCATTCTGGTTCTCAGTCTGTTTTTGTTAAGTGTTAACAGAGAGAACATCTGCTCACAGATGTATGTTGAGCTGAACAGACTCATCATTCGTTTTGCGTGGTGTCTCATTAAAGGAAACCTGCCCTGTTCTGAGCTACAGTAGAAGTTAGGCAGGGAGAGAACACGGTGTTGATTCTTCAGGGAATCATCACACTGCATTTCGATCAGTTCTAACTGCAGATTCACTTCCACTTCTTCTGCATCCATTGAAAACAGAGCTGCAAACAGTGTGATTTCCTTCTCAATGACAGAAAAATCCTCAAAGCGCCAATGAAATTCTTTGATGAGAGATGTGATCACACACACATATTCTCCCATTTTAGCAGAGATCTTGGCATTTGGAAATTACGCATTTGATTTCGCTCAGAGTGGGGAAGTGTGCTGTGTTGAAGTTGCGCAGTTGTGACTCGAAGAGACGGAGCTTCGCATGGAATGCTTTCACATGGGCATACAGCTGTGGCACAAGCTGGTCTTTGCCTTGCAGTCTCTTGTTGAGGGTGTTGAGATGATCAGTGAGATCAACCAAAAAAGCCAGGTCTGCTAACCATGAAGAATCACTGAGCTCATGCAAAGGTCTGCCCTTTTCTTTCAAAAATGTGTCGATATTTGATCTCAGGGAATAAAGCCGCTGCAGCACGGAGCCACGACTGAGCCAGCGCACCTCAGAGTGGTAGAGCAGGTCACTGTATTCGGAATCAAAAATGAAATTCTCTGTGGCAGAGCCACATTATTCCCGCGCCTTTAGTGAGGCACTGTTTGATGAAGTCACCATCTGAAAAAGGTTTCCTGTGTCGGGCAATAAGATGAGCTACTTCATAACTAGCTATTGTGGCATTTTGTTGAACCTTGTTAGCATGGAAAAAACACTGTTGCTGGGTTAGCAGGCTAGCTGTCATTTGCTTCAGCTTCTCCTCCTGCTCAGCGCCAGTGTAGGACATGAAGGTCTGATGTTTTGTTTCATAATGTCTTCGTACATTGTACTCTTTCATCACAGCAACCGTTTCATTGCCGATCAAACACACACACTTTCTCTTGT
Organism: Trachinotus anak; assembly: GCF_046630095.1. NCBI lineage: Eukaryota > Metazoa > Chordata > Actinopteri > Carangiformes > Carangidae > Trachinotus > Trachinotus anak. Next base: position 576,781 of record NW_027273868.1, read on the forward strand.
TTTCTATCAAAAAATATTCATTTTTCCACTGAGACTAAAATTTTCTGCACTTACTTGCGATCTTGCGCCTCTTTGGTTCCACCATTTCTGGTGACCCTGAGCGATTTTTTTTACTTGATACTATCTTGTTCAAGGCAGTAGCTCCATCTTGTGTCAAAACTAAGAATTACAATACAGTTAAGCGCAAAAAATATGTGCGGGACATTGACCATTATGTTTTCAGACTTTGATATGGGCCAATTGAAAATGGTCGGCAGGCCACACTTGGCCCGCGGGCTGTAGTTTGGACACTCCTGCTATATAGCATACCTATAGATATGCTTATCAGGTGCAGGAAGGCAGGAGAGAATCCCAAACTCCCTAAGAGGACCCAAGGGGTCGTCATAATCCAGAGGTTGTATTTGTTTGTGTTTGTTTTCATCATGCCTGTCATGTTGTTTACTAGGAAGCCTGAGTACAACACTGTACTTCATTAATTCAGTTAAGCAGTGTTACAATGGAATTAGAAAGATCTGATGAATTGGGAAGTTCCACAGACCAAGTCAGAAACCCAACTATGTGCTTTTGCAAAGATAGCAGAAATAGTGGTAAAACCTCCCATAGAGTCAGATAGAGTCTGAGTGAAAGGATAACGTGGAAAGTGAAAGGATAACATTACCTGAATCTGAAAGTCATCGTATTGGGACTCATAGGTGATGCCAGTGTGGGGGCTGCACTGCAATGCCAACTCACTGACCGCTATCCACTAGCTGTCTGCTTGGCATCCCCTCAGCTAATATGAGCCAGGGAATGTGACGTATTTGTGGTGCTGGTGCCTTTTGGAGGATTTTTTATGCAAATATCAGCCAGATCACATGACTTGCTGTGTGGTTAATTGACTAACAGAACATGAGGTAGTCTATGCTCTTGTTTTTTGAGGTTAGTGAAATTCAAGTATGCTTTAATAACACACAGAGTACTGATAAGATTTTAGTGGTCAAAGGTCAAAGGTCAAGGTTAGTGTGACCTTACAAAACACTTTTTAACCATTACTCAAGACTTCACAGCAATTATGCCAAAATTTCAGACAATGGTTAATATTTTATATGACTCTGGAAGAACAGGGATGTAATCTGAAACTAGTCTGAGTCACGGGGGCACACAGCCGTGAGGTGGTAGCCACTACCTACCCTGCTCTACTCTCTATCCCAGATCAGTGATTCAGATGCTTGCCTGTCCCCCCTAATTTTACATTAGATTGTCTTTTTTAGAACTTTTAGTCTCCAAGTCAAGATTTGGGCCCCTAAACCTGACAAGTATTGCCTATAATCATGTAAATGTCATGCCTGATTACAAACTATGAACACTTCTTTGGCCAAAATTGTCATTATTCGGTTGCACGAATCATGAAGGTTTCACAAAGAGGTACCTTATTACAATGGATATAAAGTGTATTTACATGTTATGACAGCTTTAAGAGGCTGCATGTACTCCAGCGGATGGCAATTAGTTTTTGTCAGACAATCACTTTTTGGCGTTACACCATGAGTGGACTCACTTCAGCTACATAGGTGTAGTGCTGCCGGAATTTTTTTCTTCAAATGAGGAAATAGAATATTCGCAGTTTGCGGATCTATGTCATGTTGAAGAGCCAATAAAAACAAATGGAATTGTCAAAGTTGTCGTATTCACATTTAAGGTGTATTGACTGATTCACAACATCAACACCTGCAGTGAGCAGCCTAATGTGCAAGAAAATGTAACACCTTGAGAGTTACTGGTAGTTGCCGGCAGCCTTTGAGCAGTGCAGTCAATCAAATATTTTATTTTCTACCCAGTGAGTAAAGATGAAAAGATAGCAAAAAATCCTTTCATTCATCATTCACTCTTCTGACAGTTTCTTTCTGACGACTCTTTTTATGTCAAATTTGGAAATTTTTTCACCTGTGAAGGTGGTGACTGTGGTGGAGTTGATTGAAGTGAACTGGAACTGGAAGTTTTCTAGCATCACCATCACAACTCATTTGAAAACTAACTGCATGTTGTCCATGCAATCTCTTCTTCTCTCTTCTTCTCCACAACCCGATGAATAGTCTCATCATGTTGATAATATTATGGGGGAAAAGGAAGTGGAGGTACACAGGGAGAACAATATGAAGAGAAAAGCTGCTGCAAGACCAGCAAGAGCACAGAGATGAGAAATACAGAGACTGGGTAGGGGAGATAGAATCAGAGAGTTTTCTGCTGATCTTCACATGTGATCACATTCTCACATGGGCATGATCAGAGAGAGGAGAGAAGAGAGTCTCATTATGCAGAGGGGATTAGGGCTGAGAGATGTAGGAAAAGTGGGAGGAAGGTGAAAGAAGGTAGAGGTGAGACAAAGTCCAGGAAGGGCGGAATGGGAGACAGAGCGAAGCAGAGGAAAAAAAAGAACAGTCCCTTTTCTTTTAGTAGTGAAAGCAGAGACTGCAGAAACAAAATCACTGTACAGTGCAGTGCCCGTATATTTAAATGAATCTATAAATCTATAAAATACATTCTTGTTTGTTTTTAGTAACTAAGAAACCCTGGCAGTGCATTGTCCAACTGGGTTTTTAAAGAAGTTTTAGGAGCCTGAAAATCACTGAAGCATGTGCTCCTTCAAAAGTCCTAATTATGAAAATGCCTAAACTAAAAACATGACCTTTTCACAGACAGTGGTGTTAGAAAAAGACTAAGGTTGAATCCAAAAGGCCACTGTCTTTTGTGGACTGGACAGTAAGAACATACACACACACATACACACCAGAGGCCTGGGAGTTCGAGGGTTCTGCGCAGTATCTTAGCTGTTCTGGACAGAGACCTTAGATGTTGTACCTGGAATCTGCTGGAGCCACTCTCCCACTTTGGGGGTCACAACCCCCTGTGCTCTCATTACCAGAACTCTTTACATTTTTTCTAGCTCCTCTTTCAGCCCTTGGTATTTTTCAAGCTTCTTGTTTTCCTTCTTCTTAATGCTGCTGTCACTTGGGATTGCTATATCTATCACCACTGCCCTTCTGTTGTTTGTCGACCAACACGATGTCTGGTTGTTTGGCCATCACCAGTTTGTCAGTCTGGATCTGAAAGTCCCACAGGACCTTAGCTCGGTCACTCTTACTTCACCTTAGGAGGTGTCTTCCATTTTGACCTTGGGACTTCCAGATGCTCCTGTACACTATGCCAGCCACTTGGTTGTGGTGTTCCATGTATGCTCTTTCTGCCTGCATCTTACACCCTGCTGTTATGTGCTGTCTCAGGGGTATCTTTGCTCAGCCTGCACCTAGGGTCCTGTCTGGTGTGGTAAACCCGAGCCTCTATTGATTTTGTACTGTGTGCCTGTTCTTGTGCTGCCATGATGAGTGATTCTGTGCTGTCTTTCAGTCCAGCCTTTTCCAGCTACTGGTAGGATTTCTTGATATCAGCCACTTCCTCAATCTGTCAGTGATACACGTGGTGCGGAGGCTTGTCCATCCATGATGTCATCCTCCTCCTCCTCATCGTCTTCATTGGGTGTCGGCTGTCTGAGAAATTCATTTAGCAGTTCATCTTTGGGGGGCATCTTCCTGATGAACTCCTGGATCTTTGTTGTTTCATCCTGGACAGTAGTTCTTACACTAACTAGTCCTCAGCCTCCCTCGTTCTGCTCAGTGTACAGTCTCAGGGTGCTGGACTTGGGGTGAAACCCTCCATACATTGTGAGGAGCTTTCTGTCTTGATGTCAGTGGCCTCTGTCTCCTCCCTTGGCCAGCTTATTATACCAGCAGGGTATCTGATGACTGGCAGGGCATATGTGTTGATGGCTCAGACCTTGTTCTTCCCATTCAGCTGACTTTTCAGGGCCTGCCTTAGTCTGCATAGGTATTTGGATGTGGTTGACTTCCTTGTGGTTTCGATTTGCCTGCAGGATCCCAAGATATTTTTAGCTGTCCTGAACATCTGCAGTGTTGCCTTCTGGTAGTTCAACCCCCTTGGTTCTGATCACCTTCCCTCTCTTTGATACCATCCGACCACATTTATCTAGTCCGAATGACATTCTGATGTTTCTGCTGTAGATCCCAGTAATGTGGCTCACTGTCTCGCTGTCTCGCTCATTCCTGGCATACAGCTTGATGTCATCCATGTAGAGGAGATGACTAACAGTTCGTCCACTTTGGAACTGGTATCTGTAGCCACTCTTTCTGATGATCTGGCTGAAGGGAATCAGACCTATGCAGAACAGCAATGGGCATAGTGCATCACCTTCTTATGTGCTACACTTGATGATAACTTGTGCATTTGACTTTGAGTTGGCCTCTAGAGTTGTTTTCCACAGCCCCATTAAGTTTTTGATGAATTCATTCTCTGTAAGTCTGCAGTATGTGCACTTGAAGATCTTTTCTGCCAGGAAAGTTCAGATAATTTGGATTCTGCCAAAGAGTCCACAGTCATGCCCGTGAGGCTAGACTCGGCAGATTTGAGCTAACTGCTAACATCAGCATGCTAGCTTGCTCACAATGACAATGCTAACAGGCTTTTTTCTTATTTAGGCATGTTAGTATGCTAACATTGGTTAATCAAATACAAATTCCAACAAAGGATGATAGGATGGATAGAATGGAACCACTTGCATGTCCAAACTACCAATGAAAAGTATGCAGCTCTCCACAGAAATTATATCCATGCCTTTATTTTGGGCCTCCTGGGACTCTACAGATGAATTCATTCGTTGTTAAACTTAACTCAACATCTCACACCTATACCTTAATTTCACCAATGGACCTAACAACCACCTACCAGTGGTCACTCTGTGGCCTAGGAACTATGATGTCACCAAGTCAACAACCCCCCCCCCCCCCCCCCTCCCAATACTGTGTGTCTACAGAAAAAGTCAAGGTGGCAACTATTGAGTATGCATTGCTTTACCACTCATGAGAGTTGGGGTTTTTTGTTATACTGTTGCCTGCTGAAGTAAACAGTGTTTGTTAATGACTATGGTGTTCATCCATGAATGTGCCACACTACACATAGCATGGCTGACTGGACTGTGTAACTTTATCGATTTTTTGATTTGGCTGATGTATCCACTGAGCTTTATTGTTATGATGTCTGTTCATAGTCAGTATGATTTACACACGTATTTGTAGGTTCGAAGGTACATCCAGTAACTACTAGGTCTTGCAGCTAAGTAACCAAGTGCCATTTTGAATCAGCCATTTTGTTTTTGTCTGTTTTCCTACAGACCCTGCTAGTACCATTCCTTAGATTAAATATTACATGTTTTCACCCTTTTATCTGTTAAATAAATGCTTTTTGAATGTACCCTTTGGACTATTTAAAGTTGCACAAATGAAGGTCACCAATTTCTACCCTGCAGAGCCCCAAATCCTTCAACCTTTGTAAACTATTGATATGGTATTTTTGGTTTTAGTTATTAAGTTAAATAACTGAATTGGCCTTTCTTACTGAATTGGCCTTATTTACTTTATGTAATTATCATTTCTGATTTCAAAACACTGATAAGTTGTTGAACTTACAAGATGCCCCAGAGTTAATAAAAATACAAAGATGCAAAAAAGATGCAAAATAGCCCCAAGGCCAATGTCAAACAACATACACCAGGGAAGGAATGGGAATAAAAACTGGCTTGGAATTTATGACTTGGAATGGCCCACAAAAAATCCATCTAGAGACCCTATCATATAGGCTACGAACTGTGTCACACTGTACAAGAATCATGTAGTAAAAAGAGGATAAATTAAATATATTTTGAATTATAGAAGTTCAGACTGGATAGTACAGCAGTAAATACATTAATACATTAAAATTTTTTCTCCCTACTCCCTTCCCATACATAAATCTAATACGTGACATAATATGTTAACTACATATATAGTGTATATGTCCATGTATGTGTCACACATATATGCTTATAGATGTGATGTGAATCTATGCCAGATATATTTTAAAATATAGCAAAAATGGCCACTTTCATAGAAGTCTCATTAATTTTTCCAGATATACACATATATAATAAATAAATGTCTAATGCATAAACATTGATATATGATTTAATTATATACCGGTACTCATATTAGGGATCTAAATATACTAAAATATGTAATGTACTTAGATGTAACATTTATGCAGCATACAAACATGCCATAATAGATGTATATGTCATAAAGATAAAATCTTTGATATTTCTCAAAAAAAGAGACAAAAACCATTCACATCTACAGATGATTTACAGTCACCAATTAACCTGCATGGAAGCTGGAGAACCCAGAGGGAACCAACTGGAGACAGGGAGAACATAAAAAATCCACACAGAAAAGCCCAGAGCAAACCAGGGTTTGAAACCCTCTTGCTGTGAGGCAACAGTGCTAACCACTGCACCACTATGCCACCCCTGACTGATCAAGTGCCACACACAATACTGACCCCTCAGGTTGCTCTGGATCAGTGTTCCTATGTCAAACACACCCAGCAGCAGAACCCTGGCCATAGACATCCCAGTGGCAGCCTGGTTGACTGCCCTTCACACATTCCGCGGCACGACTACCCCCCATCCTGGGAATATTTCTTCCTGTTAAACAAATCATATAAAAAATATCCTTGATTATGCCAAAAAATAAAGTTTACACAAAAAGGTCCCCCACAGAGGAGGTTTCTATTAGACATGTATTAAAAAGCAACAAAAAAAAGTATACACTATAAGAAAATGTCAATCACTTTATGTCAACTGTAATCACTGTGATCATGATAAATGTTTTCAAGGCCAAGCCACAAAAAAAAAAAAAAAAAAATGGTAACACTTTATTTGGATAGACCACCTACCAATAGTTTACAGAGTGTCTGTAACATTTTACTAATCTTTGTTGAACGTTCTAATGTTCGTCTAAAATTCAATAATGTATACACAAATATTCAACGAACCATTACTAAACCATTTAATGGTTATGGTTAAGGTGAGGGTCAGAGTTAGCGAAACTGTGGAATCGCAACTAATGAACCTTTGAAATGTTACAAATACTCTGCGAACTCTGTACACTGTCAAATCGAACATTTTCGACTGAAAAATACATGTGAAAGGGCTGTTAAGTGAAAAAATATAATTTGTTCTTCTAACATTACTTTATGTTATCTTGATTAAACATCCCTTGTTGTGTAAACCCCGGCATTAGTTTGGTTCATTTGGATTTGATAATTTACTGAACTCCTTTGGGTAGTTGTTTGAACGTGTAAATCTATTTTAGCTTAATTAAAAGTGTCTGGTCATTTGAATTAAATTAATTGAATGAACTTAAACAACATTGCTTTGAACTGAAATGTCCACTTCAACATAACTAATATGTCCTGTTGTAATAACTTTGTCTTAGTACAATAGATTTAAATTTTTACAATATTTAACTCCATTTCCAGTTGTTTAGACTTCAAAATCTATTTCAGATTGGCTAGTTGACCTAAGCATTCAAAATAATGCTTGGCAAAATCTTATAAAAAAACTGAAATTAAAAAACTGATTTAACAAAATAAGTGTTACAGTAACCTCTAATTAATGTTTATAACAAGTTTGTGTCAAAAGCAAATATGACACCACCAATTAAAACGCAACCAGTAATACATTTATTGGTACAGATATTTTGTCTGTCACGACTTAAAACTCCTTAAAATACAAAGACTTTGTATTCAAAAACAAATTCTCTCAATGATCATGAATACAGTATACAGTAAATCAAGATTTTCTGTCCCTGATACCGATCCAAGTCATTTAAGTATCTGCTGATACCGTGTCTCAATCCGACACATTTTTTTACAGCACAGAGTTGCAAACTACACGCCAGTAGTAAGTACATTAAAGTTATTAAAATCAATGCCACAGGGCGCCTCGATAGCAGAGTGGTTAGGGCATGTATCACATGAACTGATACTCTTAGCGGGCAAGTGCCAGTTCGACTCCCAACCGGCCCGACTCTTTCCTGCGTGTCATTCCCCCTCTCTCTGCCCCCTTCCTGTCACTCTCTACTGTCCTGTCCAAAAAAGGCAAAAAATGCCCCCAAAAATATATCTTTAAAATCAATACTATTTATATGTTTGACACCTCAGTAGCTCTAAAGAGCAGTAAAGAATACAACCTTATATTTATGTTGTTCCTTAGGTTGTTTTTTATTTAGCATCTCTTCGATTGTCTGCTTTACATGCTCTGCAGTTTGACATTCACAAAACTGCTCGGCATGCAGAAGAGCACGTTTTTGATCAAATGAGTCTATTCAGTGTGCCGTGAGGCTAAGTAGTGACATCGGGCAAACATCCGAACTCCAAATGTGTGTAGTAAAGCCAATAGCGGTCACATCAGATAACATGCCTCGCAGGTGATGGCAAACTAACAGCGATAAATTCAGTCACCTGTTCTGTAATCCTGTTTGCCTTATCGCTGTCCCTTGGAAACTTATCTCTTCTCTTTAGAGTTTCCTCTAATGTGTGTTACTTCGCTGTACTCGCTTTACGAATTAGCTGAAACTCGTAGAACAACAGAGTGTAGTCAGCGACCCTGATACCGATCAATCAAAAATGCCTTGATTGGACCCCAATCCGATCTAAAGCATTGGATATCCCTACAGTATACTGTATGGACCTCTGTTCCTTCGCAGGGGAATTTCATAAGTGCCATGGCCATTGTTGAGGGCAAAAGATGGACCAAAGACTTAACATGCAAACTGTCTGCAGTTGCATTAAAGCCCATTTCCACAAGTAAAAAGAAAAAAGTATCCCCATCTGAAAACATTATGAAATTTTGAAAAGTCAAAATTATGAGATAGAAAATTTAAATTATGATAAATCATAATTTTGATTATCATAAATTCGACTTTTTATCTCACATTTGACTTTACCTCATATGTTTGACTTTTTATCTTATCATTTGAATTTTCTGTTTCATTACTGACTTTCTATCTCATAACTTCGACTTTTATCTCATAATTTCAAATTTTATCTCATAATTATGATTTTCCATGGGGATATTTTTTCTTTCACTGGCGAAAACTGGCTTCCATATGTGCTTATTTAGTAATTGCATTTGCAAATAATGTACAAAACCTGAACTTGAGAGCATGAACCTGAATAGCAAAATCTGAATTCGAAAGTTTGAACTTCAATGGCAAACTTGAATTTTAGAGCTTGAATTTCAATATCAGAACAGTTTTAACACTCAAGCACGAGATGAGACATCTGAGCACAAACTTACCTGGTTTTCCGCAGGAGTCTATTTCTCAAAGTGAGGAACACTGTCCTCCACTGTTGTTCATCAGGATCGTCTGCATGACTTAAAATGTGTACCTCAGTTCCTTTGGATAGTCTATGTTGAGAGCAAAAAGAAGACCCATTAGGAAGGCAATGGCATGCAGGGTGTCCTTCAGATCAGGCAGGATCACTCCTTCATCGCGAACCACTGACAGTGCTGATGTCCTTTCTGTCTTTCACCATCACAACACCGACTTTCATCCCCTGAGTGAATGTGTGTTCATCATCTGTGGCCTAGATAAGATTTCAAAGAAAGCAAAATTCTTACCTTAGAAGATAATCTTATCTTACCATCTTTATTTGTTCTAGCAGTAATGTATATATGTTGGCATCAACAAGTGGAGCCAGAAAGTGTGGGATTTGATCTTAAGTTCAAGTAACAATTGTTACAAGGATACATCGTCTCTCATTTCTATTTATTCTAAGGAACAATGACTTAAATGTGTCATTGTTAATTTTATACATATGAACACACTCAAAAAATAGGAAACTAGCTTGCTATTACATTTACGTAAGTGTAGCATGTATTTTCTATGAATAAATTCATGTTTCCAAGATGAACGTAATTAAATCATGTAGCATTTGCATGAAATTCAACAACATGTATTAGATTAGTTCATGTTGAAGTGAACTAATGCTATCTAGCTTCGTTGAGAAGATCGGTATACACATGGAAAAGGCAGGTAAGGTAAAACTCCATTATCATCCATTTAAATACAAATGAAATAAGTGTACATAAATGCCAGCAGCTGGTTGTTAATCATTTTCAGTAATATTTGGTCAGAATGAGTTGTTATTTTGTGTTTTTTTTTTTACATTTTCTACACAACAAGCCAACTGTCACCATGTGCATGGCTAGTTGTCTGGGGTGAAAATAACATTTCATTAAATTTACTCTCGTTACTGTAACAAAGTCATTTTTTTATGTGTGTATTTGTACTTCCTAAATTTTTACTGAAATAAGTAACTTAGCGTGTAGCTTACATTAGCTTTCTTTATCACAAGTTTTGTATGTGTGTGTTTACAAACCAAATGGCAGTCAGTGAACAGTAAAACAATGCACAACAATGCAATAAAATTAAAGATAATGCCATTATGGTTTTAAGTTAGCATATTGTGTCTCGGAATAGTTAAAAACGTGTCGCATCTACTGTTTTTAATTGCAGGTTTGTGCACAGCCTGGTGGGCATACAAAGTGATGTAAATCAAACACATCTTTAGTATTGCAGGTGCATGTTGGGTCCGGCTAATACGGTAAATGTTGAAATGTCCCCCGTGGATCCTTTAGCGGTGACTTCGGGGTTCAATTAAGAAATTTTTACCAAGCGTGTGAGGACTCTCTGTTGTGTGTGACAATAATCCTTGATGTGAGTGTACAGCCTCATCTAGCTCTAAATGTTAAAAATTTTCAGGGGCGCAGTAGGACGGAGGCTGAGTGGACAGTTATATGACGCATTAAAAATGAACCCTAATTCTAACCTAGAGCGGATTGTGGAGGACTTTGCAGTGCACGAAGCACAAAAAGACGTCCAGACAGGTGAGAACAATAATAAGCTCACTGTAACTCTCCCTCCCAAGGAATGTCAACAATTACTGCGTTGCTTAGCAACATGTTGATTTGCACACATGTGCCATAACAAAGTCCTTCTAGGTTTTGCCTTATGTCAGTGGTAATACCAGATGTGTAAAAATTGCAGATTCTCTTGCTCTCATATGTGTTTTTACTGTTAATTCTATAAGAAATGTATTTAATAGTAGTAATAGTAATTTATGTGACTTAATAATATTTGTTGCACTCACTATGGTGTCCACAGCTCTTTTTATTTATTGTCTTTCATTTCTGTTTTACTGTCTGAGTTTTCTCATTTTTCTGGTTTATTCTAGTGAGGTTGAAAAAAAAACGGTTGTTTATTTATAAATTATTTAATTTAATTTTTAAAGTTAATTGTATGCATCAAGGTTCTGTCTGTAGAAATGCAATTTATTAAATCTGACATTAATTAACTGATCTCTCTCAATTTATCACAGGAATGTGTGGCTGCACAAGTATCCTCTGTCTGCCATCTGACCACAATAGTGTCCTGTCCATCTTCACCTGCTAAATATTTCTCTTGATTTTCTTGGGTGGAGAGATGTGGAGGTGTAAGGAGTGTAGTGTATCCCTGTCTGGTAGATATGAGCTGCTGAAATATTTTCGACTACAGCACCACCATGCCCACACTCAAACTGCCCGTGTTCTTTTAAAGCATGGAATGCTTTGCATATGCATTTAAGTTGAGAGCATCCTAAACAAAGCTCTCAGGAGCCGCTGGAATTGTCAACATTCAGTTGTCATTTGTGCTCTTGTAACGATCTTCTGACAGAGATGGATTATTTTGTACACATTAGCACTCATTTGAAGAGTAATGAAACTGTGACTTGTATGTTTTGGGGTTGCAGTTTTCAAACAAATATATATGGAACATTTCACTCACACAAGAACAGGAAACACAACCACATACATTGAAAGATTTCAAGCCAGGTGTCATTACAACTACTGAAGTTTCACAAGAATCCTCTGATAATCCTGAGGAAGATTCATGTGATCACAATAACTTGGCAGTTGAAGCAGACAGTGCATATTCAAGTAGTGATGTGGATGTAATTAAGAACTTGCCCAAAGTAATTGAGCAAAAAAGAGCATTTTGCACATGTGCCAGGCACAAAAATGAATGAGTTCCTAGAGAAACTGCACTACTTGTTAAGTTCAGCAACATTGCCGCTCTCCATTAACATTCTTGAAAGTGTTTTTCAGAAACATAGTCCAACAACTGATAAGTCTGTGATAACAGAAGTAGCCACAGCTCCTGCTCAAAGCCATAGGGAAGGTAGGTTCCTTATGCACATCTTATCCCCACAACCAGTATTATACAGAATTCTTTAAGGTTGTAGAACCCATTGAGTACACACTTGATGCCAAAGAAGAAAGAAGTTTTCAGTATGTGCCCATACTGAAAGTCTTTGCTGCTGCACTTTGATAGGAAAGATGTTGTGGACAAGGTAGTTGAAAACCATAGAGCAAAGCAGAATAGTAGGTTGACTAGTGAGTCAAGTGCATTCAGTCTCAGGACAAAAGAACTCCACAACCCTCATGTGACTTCAGTTCAGGAGAAAGGCACAAGCTGTTTTGGGGTGAAAAGTCATTGTGTTATCTCTAAAAGTCTTGCCCACCTCAGCGTTCCCACAGGTTATCCTCCAGATGTTATTGATGAAGTGTGCATCAAGCAAAGGTGTAAATTTCAGAAATGGGATGATGGTGGCTCATGGGTCCACAAGTGGACTGCCAGACTTTGGGGAAATTCTTCAGATTTGTGTTGTACAGGAGAGACTGTGTTTCATGGTAAGAAGGCTTTCTGGGTGGTATAGTGAACATTTCAGGGCTTTTAAGTTGAGTTTATGTCCAGCCAAGGAAACTGTTTTAATTCAGTTTGGTGAACTGGCTGATGACTACCCTTTGGCAGACTACTTTGTTGGACCTCTGAATGGTAACATTAAAAAGACACATTATAAAACCAAATAAGATGTGGTAACATTTAATACATATTGAGTGGTTCTTTTTTACTCTCACTGCTCTCTTGAAATTCTACCCTTGTTAAAATAAGTAATCATCTCTTTTCACATTATCAGACTGTAAAATGGCTGCTCTGGTGAAGCTCAGAATAATTCTACAGAACAATTCCCAGACATTGATCCTTCCAGATGGGATTCCAGAGACAGTCAGTGAACTCGCACAGGAAATAAAGAGGCAGTGTGGAATAGAAGGGGACTTCAGGCTTCAATTAATGGATGCTGAATTTGGGAATGAAATCACCAACTTGCTGTGCAGGACAAAAGTACCATCAAGGTCACCTTTAATTCAGCCACACCGGCTCAGCCTAGTGGCTCCCCACCCCCTCCCTATTCAGCTGTTGCAACCTCCAGCCCTGTTGACTCCTCATCCCTTTCATTTGACAGACATATTGTCTTCTCCTGAGTCCACCTCCTCAAGATCTGCTGGATGGCCCAGGGTCTTCCAGCAGATTATGATACTCAGCTGCAGCTGGACAGGGCCAAGACTGCTTTCAAAGAAACTGGAACTTTGTTGAATCCTCATACTAAACTCAAATCTGCAGTTCTTGATGGTTTAACTGAAGCTAGAGTCCAGTATAAAGTGTATCTCTCTGACCATGAGTTTGATGATGTAGCAGAAGCTCTTGTATCAACACATTCATGTGTGAAAGATCCAGGTTCAGTTACTGGCTATGCTGGATGGAAGATGAGCTTAAAGTGTAAACTTGCTGACTACCAAACAAGCTCAGGCGGCTTGGATGTCCAGAAGTTGCAGCGAATACCCTAACATACAAGCCTGATGGCAAATTCAGTCCTGGCTATGGTGTGAAGAAGCCAAAAAAAAGCAGAGGTGAATTATTGTCCTGACTATCCATCTGGTGAAAGAGCTGAAACACTAGAAAAGATAAGAGTGGTCCTCCTCTTAGAAGTACAGAAAAGAAACAATGAGGACACGGTGGCAATGATGACGGACAAGTCCTTTGCACACAGAAGGTAAGAGGTAGTTTGAGAGACACCCATGATAGCTGATTTCAAAATGAGGTGGCTGGCTCTCTTCCATATGCGTGAGGTAAGTGAATGAATGGGAGAAGGACATCCCCTTTTTGCTTCTGCGGGAATATACAATATTATTTACAGTGAATACTTAAGAACTTCACTCTACAGTATGTGGCATGTAAAAGACATATATTGGCAGACTCAGAAGTAACTCATAAACTGATGGTGTTTCAACAAGCAGCAGCATTTGTATGCAGAAAACTAATATATAGATAAATACATATAGTATACATTTCCCTGAGTACTGTATCAATAGGGACATCAAAATAACTAACTGTGAGGTGGTGTTTAGCTCAATGGGTAGCGCACCCACCCCATGTGTTGAGGCTATAGTCCTCACTGCAGGCGACCCTGGTTTGAATCCCGTGCCGGGCAGCCTTATCCTGCGTGTCACTCCCCCTCTCTCTGTCTCCCCCTTTCTTGTCTCTCTCAACTGCCCTATCCAATAAAGGTGTGAAAAAGCCAAAAAAATAATATTTAAAAAAAAAAAAAAGAAGCTAACCTGAGTTTTCTGTACCTTTGTTTTTATGTTTTATGGAGTCTGTAGTTGAATGCAGAATTCAAGAGAATCACAACAATCCATTTGCAGTCAAAGTTCTTCTCCGAGCTGAATGCTCACTCTGCAAACCTGATGAAACTGTATGCCAAGAAAGGTGGTGTTCTAGGGAGAAAGATCAAGCGCATCATGGTACCCATGACACAGGTATGATAACATTGGAAAAGTGACAGAGAAACTGTTCAACCTGAACTTTCATATTTTTCAGATTCACTGAAAACCTTACCATTGTGGCTGATGTTCGGTAGATAAGACTGAAATATTGAAATCAATTCCTGTAAATTTACAGAAAAAAGGTGTGCTTTTTGAAGCTTTCTGAAATTTGTCAATTTATTAACAGTTCTATTTGTAGTGCAACAATAACACTTTTAAGCACAAAATTAATTAAAAAGTTTCCATTGTGCAGTCAACAATTAGGGTTGCTTAAAAATGCATGTTCTAACAATATGAGTTCCACTGGCAAATACATTAAGTTGTACCTATTGATTAAATCTCTTTTCAGTTTGTAATTTTTACATGCTCTAATAGTCTTGAATCTGTGAAATGTAATATCTGATGTATTTGGGAGGTTAAGTTGCCTATCTGGGACCTGGATATTATCCAGGTTTTTATGATGAGAGAATGATGAAATGAGACCAGCCCATTGGGCTAGGTGCTTTTGGAAGGTTTGGGTGGGACTACACAGGGATCTGCACTGCTTATATAGAGATCACTCATAGTGGCAAAGTTATGAGCATGAGCATGAGACATATTGTGGAAGCATCATATATTCTCCTTCATAAAACTGGCATGCAGAGTTGTGAACTGGCAGAGGTTAGCAGTACATAGAAATACGGTCTTCAACAGTCCAGAGTAGTAATAATACATGCCACATAATGGCTTATTGTTGAAGTAGTATATCATAGCTCTGTCAAACAATTTAATATACAGAAATGTGAAATAATGCCTCACTGAAAAATCATTGCCCTGCTTAATTGTTTTTTTTTACAGAGCACTGACGAAAGCAGTCGAATGGCTATGGCTAGGACACTCTTTGGAATCTTTGTCATTCGACATGAAGGTGCAGAGCCCTGTGATGACAGCGAGAATGTTGGAATCATTCTGGAGGGGGTCAAAGTTCTGGATGAGTTGTGTAATGTACCTTAGTAGTAGCTAAAATATACCTTTGAAGTGCTGCAGAAGATCATAATGGAACTAGATGGAAACAAACTATCTACAAAAGTTCAAGCTCTGAAAACATTGCTCTTTCGTTAGTCACTCTTAATCTGTCCTTACAGACCCCGTTCAAAAAGTAGCTTAAAAGTAGTTACAATGGCCAAAGATTCTAACAACATATATAGTGGTTTTTAATTTTTTTGTTACTTTTTGAATCATATTTCTATTCTAAATATGAAAGTGATTGAGACTGTCCTCCAGTCACTTAAAAACTGATAGAAAAAAATCTAGTATGGACAAAGCATTTTTGATAACTTATGTGTTTTTTTTGAGTTAGCCAGCACATTGAACTACAAGTGCAAGATGTAGTAAGTGCAAATGTTTTAGGGGAATCATCTTGGACTGTTTTGTAGACCTTTTTTTTGGCACCGTCCGTCAAAAATAAAGGAAGCAGTGTGTTATATTATTTATCACTTGACACAAAAAAATGGAGGCAAAAACTGTATTTTTTAATTTTTGTTTTGCAGGGAATTGCCAGTGTAAAATATTTTTACACTATCTAACTGCCTAACTACCTACTAACGCAATTTTGTAGCAACATCTTTTGTTTGTCTTGTGTTAGGTTTCCACTATTGACGCCAAACAAGCTGTAAACTTTGTTGACACTTAAGTTGCAGTCACTGTTCACTGTAAATGTTGTGCAAATGTTTAAGAGGAATGTGATTTCAAAGACATGGTCCATTTCAGAATTCAGAATTGTAGAGTTCAGATCATTTGAGGGGCCTGAGGTTTTTATTCTCAGATTAAGGACTACTACAATCCATTCTGTTGGCTCTTTTAAACGTAAGAGAAGCAGTGTGCTGCATTATGTTTATCAGTTTCTAATATTGTGACAAATTTGCATTTTTGCATGTGCAAGCAACTGCCAGTGTAAAGCATCGTCACACTATAATACAGTTACAGTTTTATTGCTAGATCTCCTGTTTGTGTTTTGTTTCCACCCTTGACTAAGCACGTTATAGCCTTAATTGTTTATATTCTGTCATGCATTGTTGTGGACAGTGATGGTGTAGATGAACACACACAGAGAGCAAATTGTGTTTCACTGTGTTGTGTTTACTTAACACTCTCCAAATGGTCATTCAGCCATTAACCAACTTAACAGCCCCACCACAGGTTAAGCACTACACATCACACATTTCAATTCAATTCAATTCAATTTTATTTGTATAGCGCCAAATCATAATATACATTATCTCAAGGCACTTTACAGGGTAAGGTCAAGACCTTACTTTGTTACAGAATAAACCCAACAGTTCCCACAAAGAGCAAGCGCTTGGCGACAGGGGGGAGGAAAAACTCCCTTTTAACAGGAAGAAACCTCCGACAGAACCGGGCTCAGGGTGGGCGGCCGTCTGCCTCGACCGGTTGGGTTTAGGAGAAGATAGAAAGAGGGGGAGGGGGAGGAGAGGGGAGAGAAGAGAGAGAGAGAGAGACCAGGAACAGCTGTGTCGGTAATGGTGTTATCAATAATAATGACAGGTAACAGTGGTTAATAGTAAAGATGAGTAGTGGTGGATCTGGGTCCTGCTGCTCCCGGGGCAGAGATACCTGCAGAATGAGGATAGAGAGAGGGAGAGAGAGGAGAAGCATTCTAAAGTTATTCTTTGAATTAACTTAATTGAATCATGGAAAGTATTTCCACATGAGTAAATAACTTTCTTTTGGCATTAAGCATTTACTTGGGTTAGATCAACCTACTTTACTACTGTTATTTTACGATTGTAAAATTAGTTACACCAACACAATTAAAATAAGTTGGATTTAATCTTGATAAATAAGTTGAATCAACCCTAATAAATGTCATTAACTCAATCCAAGTAATCCATTTGGATCCAACCCTAGTAAATAGGTTAAATCAGCCAAAATACATTAAGTTGATTCAACCCAAGTACATTAAGCTGGACCAACAGATCTGCTTAATGTTCAAAGAAAGCCATCTAATTGTGTGGAAATACTTTCCATAATTTATTTAAGTTCATTCAACGAGCTATTTTTTTGAGTGTAGGGATGTCACTAGGATTGAAAGGACCTGTTATCTGGCTCACTCTCTCTTCTTTCCATGCCTTCTTTGGAAGACCCTCTGTCTTTCCTCTCCTAAGTCTTCAGGATGTCTTTTTGTCATTTTTAAAATGAAATAAACAATCTAAATGAGTTCATGAGTTGGTATTATTTAGAGGTCTACATGTTGGGGTCATGTTCATGAAAAAGATGCTAGCAAATATATCCATCAATACATTTAGTAAAAATTAAATGTGGTATATAATAACTAAAAATATATAGTTTCATAACTCACCTCCTTCTTGCATGGTGTCTTTCCAAATAAAGTTAGTTTATTTCTGCCTGCCACTGATATTTCTCTATGTGACTGAAGATTGTCTATCAATACATTGACTAGAAGGTAACATAATGGTGTGGTGCATTGCTTCATTAGTTTAGTTGCTAGTAGTTTAGTTCAAAGTCCTAGTGAAATTTGGCAACAGAATTAATCCTTCTTCTGCTGAACAACTCTGCCGACCATTCATGGAATGTTAACATTGCTTAACAGGTTGTGACCTCTGTACAATTATACTTCCAATTACCTCTGATCTGTCCCCAGTCAATAACATGGCCAGTTTGGTGTGGTGTTCAAACATTTGTTTCCTGTGTGCATTTGGTCTGTTCTGTGGGGTCCTTGCCTTTTCACCAATGCAGTGTTCCTTACAGCTGGTGGACCTACCACAACCCTTGCAACACTATTAGATTCATGGTTTTACAACCTAGAGAGTGTGTATGACATCAAACGCTAAAGCTGTGGGGAACACAACAATAAGGAAATGGCAAAGACCCTGGGGAAGAGACTGAAAAACCATACCAATACCTATTATCACCTGACTAAAAGGCCACAGAACAAAGGGAGTTCCATTTGCTGATTAAACCAGTTGACAGAGCAAACCTGGTGTCAAATTTGAATCAGTTTTATCAAAGCTGGACAGAGCTTTTCAAAGTTACCTTTTTGTGAAGGAATGGAGTGCATATTTTTGTCTAACATCTACAAAAGCACATGTTTGTTAGGTATGTTTGAGTAGGTATCACTTTGCAGGACCTACGGGCCATTTTAAATTAATTTATTCTTGAGCACTGTAATAAAGACATTAAACCATGCTTATCTCGACAGTCTTAAATAAACACAAGGGATCCTCCTTAAGAAAGTGAGGAAGGCCCAGCAGAAGAACTGTCCTCTTCCTGTGTGTGCAGCTCTGATTTAAAGAAAAAATACCAGTTGTTGTTTATTGAGCTCTATCGGCTTGTGGACAGTTAAAATATTACTAAACTGTTTCAGCATTCTATCAAAATGTAATCACAGGAATATCAAAAACCAGAACTAGGCCAGTCTTTTAATATGATCAATATTACCAAATGCTAATTAGAACATGCAAGTAGCAAATGGTAACCATCCTACAACGAATTCTAGAAACGATAAAATACTGTAATCCTTGAAAGCTTAATTGTAGGCAACTGGACTTGCTTCTTTCCTTGAACACGTTTCAGAACTGAAGAAGCCTCTTGGTGAGATGTTAAACTTCTTCAAGAAAATAAGCAAGTCCAGTTGCCTACAACTAAGCTTTCCAGGATTACCATGGCCTGGATGACTGAGAACCTTCACAGACATAAAACACTGTACTAATTGTCCAATCACAAATCATGACAAGAGCTTTGAGCTTAGGCACTACCACGGCATTCAGGCCACCTTGGTATTTAGAAATTCATTCACTGTTCCATTAAACTGATACAAACCTTCTATTAATGTGCTGTATTGCAGTACACAGTTTGTGCCTAAGGGAAGCCATATGTACACACACACACACATATGGGTTATTGATCTGGGAAGTTTGAATGTGTGAATATCTTATCACCTTTACCGAACTGGAATGATGGTGGTGGAGAGTGCTGTCTATAATGGTCCAAAATCTCCTATAGGTGTTCAATTGGGTTGAAATCTGGTGACTGCAAAGGCTATGGCATGATTCACATCATTTTTGTAGTCATCAAACCATTTAGTGACCCCTTGTGCCCTGTGCCCTCGTCCCCTCATTTTCCAGGTTTTTACATTATTTTGTGAACCATCTGTAGATGCATAGCTCCCACATTGGCTCACTAAGGATAATGAGAGATGCTTTTACAATTTTATTTTATCTTATTTATTTATTTTTTTGTAAATATATTTTATTGGGATTTCAGGAGTCATTACAAACCTTTACAGAAAAATACGATGACATGAAATGCTCCTATTATGTCCAACCCCATACCCTCCTACTACCCCACCAACACCTCCCTTTTCACCCTTTAGGCTCTTACAAGAACTGCACTGACAGTAATGACAAATATGATATATAACAATAGCAATTGAAAGTATATTACTGAGAAAATGAAAGGAGAAAAAAAATAAAAAGAAAATTTGAAAAAAAAGAAAAAGAAAGTGAGAACAAAGCATTGTATATGTGTTTGAGTCTTTGAGGTATACAACATATCGCTGGGAGATCTATGTTATGCCAAAATGTAGGATTCTGCTAGCTTATGTTAACCATCTCACCCATGTTGTTATTCTGGGGGAAGGTAAGTCATGCCCATAAGTGATCAGGGGTTGTCAGTGACTATTTATTGTCAGCCCCCAAGCAGCCTGGCCACCCTCCTCTGATCTCTGGCATCAACAAGGCATTTTTCTCTCTTCTATGGCTGTTTCACTCTAATAGACAATACTACTCCTTGGAACAGGTAATAAAAGTTTGCAAGTCCACAAGTCGAGTCTCAAGTCCAGTGGTGTGTGGTGACTTTTATAGATAGACTCTTGAAAAGTCGTAGCATTTATTTACTGACAAACAACCTAAAGTGCACATACTTTACACTGCCATGTTTACAGCTACTCTGCTATTTCTAACTAGCTAACTCTCTGCTCCTGTCACAAGCATCACCACTGTCCCTCTCTGTGTCTCTCTTGCCCCCGACACACACAACCTACCTACTGAGTTTTTCCTGAAATGAACTGCTCTACCAATGCAACAATATTCTGTCTCAAACTTAATGCATCTTGCTCACAGTTGATAAATGTTTGTGTAATTTGCTCATTTTCTTGCTACTGCTGCTGCTAATGCTACCTCTTAAATGTTAATATGCAGGTTTAGTTTACATACATGTCTGTGCATGCGCATGATACATGCAATATCATCACTGATTTCAGAACGGTAGAAGCTGAATCAAGGACAACGTACCCAGCACACTTTGGCTATAGCTAATCACCAGTCAATCCAGTCAAAGAAGCCAGGATTTTCCTCAATGTCCATGCGCAAACCTCCAAATTAAGCTGCAGTCATCTCTGCTTGTAGCTTGTAGCACCCCTCAGAGCCCAGAGCATCCAAGTGGATCATAGAGCTCCATCTGCCAGGCAGGCCAAAAAGAGGAGGATCAAGTGGCCAAAAGCCTGCCAAGAAGAAGAGTGACATAACCTTAAGGAGGATTCAAATAGGTCCTGGATATAACAGCCAAAGGGGATGTGGAGAGAAGGCTGCAAACTATGATGACCATCATAGTGAGCATGGCTGTGGAGAGGTTTGTTGTTGAGAAAGATAGGGGAGTCAAGCAAACCTACACCAAGAACCAGAGGGCTGTCAGATTCTACAACATCAGGAAAGAACTGAAAGCAGCATGAAGAAGCTAGTGAAGAAAAGCAGGCACCACTGGCAGAGCTTCAGCTCACACTCAGGAAAAGGCCTGTGCAGAGCTGAGCAACACTGGAGAAGGCTGAGAGAGAGGGCTAAGAAGCAGACTGCCTTCATCAACCACCCATTTGGATTTACCAGGCAGCTCCTTGGGCAGAACCGAAATGGAGGCCTTGTCTGTTCCAAGGAGGAAGTGGACCTACACCTCCACAACACCTTCAGTGACCCTGTCAGAGACCAAAACTTTGGGGACTGTGAGGTCATGATAAGATCTCCAGAGCCTGCTGTGGCATTTGACCTGAGGGGGAAAGAAGTCTGAAGAACGGAAAGAAGTCCATAAGGTGGAAAAAAAAAAGCGAGGGCCAGGCCAGCACCAAGACCAAGCAGAACATCCTACAAGGTATATAAGAACTGCCCCAAATTGTAGACCGGCTCTGGAGGAGCTTGAAGGTCATCTGGAGGAGAGGAAAAACAGCATAGCTGTAGCGGTTTGCAGGAGTGTGGATTCCAAAAGAGGAGGACTCTAAGAATATCATCCAATTTAGAATCATCTTGTTGGTCAGTGTGGAAGGCAAGAACTTCTTCAGCATGGTAACCAAGCGACTGGCTGATTTCTTCCTCAAGAATGGATACATTGACCCTTCAGTGCAGAAAGGTGGCATTCCCAGGGTACCAGGCTGTCTAGAGCATACAGGAGTGGTCACACAGCTTCTTAGAGAAGCCAAGGAGAACAGGGGTGACCTGGTGGTGCTGTGGTTAAATCTGGCCAATGCATATGGTTCTATGCCCCACAGGCTGGTGCTGGAGATGCTAGAGAGGCACCATGTTCCAGTCACAGTAAGAGACCTTATCCTGGATTATTACAGTGATTTCAGCCTGAGGGTCTCAGCAGGCGCAACAACATTTGAGTGGCACAGACTGGAGGTGGGAATGATCACAGGCTGCACCATTTCTGAAATCCTGTTTGCCCTGGCTATGAACATGCTGGTGAAATCAGCAGAACCAGCGTGCAGAGGTCCCAAGTCCAAGTCTGGGAGCTGACAGCTGAGAAAACCTCAAGGTGGCTCTGGATCAAGTGGGTGAGTACATCTAGGGCACAAGCTGAGGCCTGATCAGCCTCGCTGGGTTACCTGAGTGAGGGTGTCTGATGTCCGAGAGACCAAAAACCACCCAATGACCCCAGGATACATCAATGATGATGTAAAGCTTAGCATAATTAGATGTTTTAGTACAACTGATACTGAGGAAAATTAAAAAACCTAATGATTCTCAGACAAGTTCTGTTCATCTTTATTTCCATAATTTCTAAGTGGCATCAGAGCTAATGTTGCCCTCTAGAAGTGTAAATTGCACTGAATGACGTTAATTTTTAAAAAAAAAAATTTTTGATTAAAACTGCCAGCTGCCCTGGGGGTTTTTCTTTTGTCTTTGTTCTGTTTAATGTCAATGTCTATGACAGACCATATCCCGGAATTTCACAATGGTTAAAATGCTGTCTGGACAGATGAGTTCAGTTACTGATGAGCACAGTGAAGATTTTGTTCTCCACTGCCCTGATGTTAATCCCGTCTGAAGGCAGCTTTAGACTTGCTATCTTTCTACAATATAAACTAATAGCATTGATTCTAATAAACAGGTCAGGCTTGTGTAGATGTCCTCACTCCAAGCAGAGCTCTCACCCAGACTGCATCAGTTTGGAAGCATGTGGATGGTTTAAGGTATTCCACAGACTGAGGCCATAGAAAGCTACAATGTGTACAAACCTGTGTGTGTATGTGTGTGTGTGTGTGTTCCAGTGACGTCACAGTGGACCCTATATGGCAGAGCACAGTGCTGCAGACTGTTCTCAACAGACCAACACAGCACATTAGCTTTGCACTGGAGAGAGAGGGAGGACAAGCAGTGGAGATGATAAGCAGAGGTGGAGAAAGAAATGGAGAGAATATGCTGTGTGAGAGAAAAAGAGGGAGAGAGAGGGGAAATGGGAGAGCACTAATGATCTGATGGTCTGCAGTCTTTTCTCCGCATTTTGTGGAGCTCAGCAATACTTGTTCTGCTTCTGGCACCCCTAACTCTCTGTCTCTCACTCTCTTTCTCTCTCTTGCTGGTGGTGGAGGGGCAATCTTGGAAAGGAAAAAAAAGAGAGAGAATGGGCGGTGGGAGTGAAACACTCTATCATATCTCCCCTACTCTGCTCTAATTGAGCCAAGTGTTTTAGTAGATTGAAAGACAATGTGGAGGAAGGGAGTGATGCAGCAGAGAGAGGGAGAGAGAGCGAGAGAGAGAGAGTGAGAGAGAGAGGACAAATGAGAGCTTCAGCTCATTTTTATTCAGGACGCCATACCAAATCTGTGCACTGTATTTACAGTGTTGAGGCGCTGGCACGAGTATTTCATTTCTTTTGAAATGTTTTACCAATAGGGAACCCTTTGGGCCTTCTAGGCCGTCAGAGAATGCCAAACATATCAACTCTTTCAATGTTATATTTAATCCCTTTTATTTAATAATTATTCTAATTCTAACTGTTCTCTTCTAATTCTATTTTATCCTAATTTTCTATCAAGTTTGTTTCAGAAATGAAAGGGTTACTATCTAAAACCATGTGAATAGAGTTCAATCAGATTTTTCTTTTTTTTCTTCGTTTGTTGCCTACCCAGAGAGCCTGGCTCGCTCATTGGCTAGGAGTAAAGGCTTGAAACTTGAAAGGAAAGGGTTTGCCCTCATAGATGCATGTGTTTGTTCAGAAAGTGGCAGGTGACAATCACATTTAGAGGTGACAGGACAAAAACAAGGATACCCAAAGACCCCTCATCCAGAACTTAAAAATAGTTTTCATTTGAAAGAAGTGAAGAAGAAGTTGCCCAACAGTCTGCATTGGACAGCACATAAAAATACTCACAACTTCGAATAATTTAATGAAAAACTGCTTTGATTCTTTTTATCAGTACACCCTTACGTACTATGGGAACATTAAGGAATAGACAGACAATCAGACTTCATGATTGCATGCACATGCACTTGCTATGAAGAACTGCTTTGAGAAATGTGTGTAAAAAAATGATTACTCTTAAATTCTAAGATTGAAAATTATTGGGAAATTGGGAACTCAGCTGTAAGGCAAATTTGGTGTACTGGTCACAGATCATAAGTCATATGACACCCACTCAAAAAGATGTTTTTCTCTCATTTCTCATTTTGAGAGAAAATCTATAAAGTGATTAACACATTTTTCTGAGCATCATGCTCCAAAATGACTAATTGACTTACCACAGTTGAGTCAATGGTCCAACCTTGCAACAAGGTGGGGCAAGATAATTCAATTTAATATTTCTATGTTTAATGTTTATATGTTGTACCATTGAGAGTTTTTTCCCCACTCAATTTATTTGTGTTATTTATTTGTGTTAAAATAAATTTTAATAATTGGATACTATTAAGGACTCATTGAGAAATAATACTAGTGGGCTGCCCCCTGTTAATAGAAGTGGCTCTGACTGGCCCACAGTTTGGAGTGTTCCTTATTGATGGCTGTGCATTTACATACTGAGTTTGAATTGTGTGCATTTTTTTTTTTTTTTTTTAAGTTTAGGCTATTACAGTATTATGCTGCGGGAGGTCTGGGCCCCATGACTGTTGCGCACTTGCTTGCTTACTTGCTGGGACACCTCTATCGACATCCTTTTGTGTGCTTTAATTCTGTTTTTCCTGGTTTGGGCTCCTCATTTCCATTAAAGGGAAATCTTAATGCTATAGTGATCTTAAGCCCCTAGGGAAGGTGATTTTAACATTACATGAGCTGGTCAGTGATTTTAATTCTGTTCAGAGCATATAGTAGGTAATTTTTCACCCTCACCCTGAAAATAATTGCAGCTACATTTACCAACCGTTTTTATGTGAAAATGCTGCTCATGTTGTAATTTAAATTCAGTCCTAAGTGGTGAGTTAAATTACTAAGGAGCACAGTTAATATTTTATTCGACACCTCTCCCTGTAATGGAGACATATATGGGTGTCATGCAGGTTTCCATGTTTTTGGCCATCGGATTCGCTTTTATCTATGTATTGAGCATTTGCAGTGAAACATCTGAACCGCCCACTATCTCTCTCTGCTTCTCAGTTCCGTAAATCTTATTTTTTTGTAGTTCAGGATGCAGCGAAATCAAAAGTAGCAGAATACAAAATGCAAAATGGAAATGGGTTTGCTTAGCAGAAATGGCAGTTTTTCACCTCAAACGCGGCAGGATCCAGTAGCCTAATGTGAAGTCAGTCCGTCAGTCAATCAGGCAGTCAGTCACTTAGCGGGCAAATCTATTGATTCATAAAAGCCGCATCCCACATATTATCTCTCTGTCATAGGCACACTTGCAGACTCTCTCTCTTTCTATCTCCGTCTCTCGCTGGCACGCATAGGCAGACCCCTCCTTTCTCTCCTCTCCTCCTCTCAGTTGGCCCTGTGACTCTTTGCTGGGACGGTATAACAGAACAAAGCGTGGACCGGTGGTGGATGGAGAAGTGCAGTAGCCGCATCAGTAGCAGCAGTCGGGCGCACCGTCCGAAGCATGCTCCAGCGCAGCCATGACTTGCTCGGCGTCAGATAGCGAGAAGATCGTGATCAACTGCGGTGGTATCCGACACGAGACCTACCGGAGCACCCTAAAAACGCTGCCGGGGACGCGCTTGTCTTGGCTGACCGAGCCCGACGCCTACAGCAACTTCGACTACGACCCCAAGTCCGACGAGTTCTTTTTCGACCGCCACCCGGCCACCTTCGCCTTCATCCTCAACTATTACCGCACCGGTAAGCTTCACTGCCCCAATGATGTATGTGGGCCGCTCTTCGAGGAAGAGCTCGCCTTCTGGGGAATTGATGAGACAGACGTGGAGGCGTGCTGCTGGATGAACTACCGGCAGCACCGCGACGCCGAGGAAGCCCTGGACAGTTTCGAGACCCCAGAGCCTGACGCACCCGAGGATGACCCGGCGCTTACCGGCGGGGCGGACGGCGACCTGAAGCGACTGTGCATGCAAGAGGATGGCCGCAGAGCGACGTGGTGGGAGGTGTGGCAACCCAGGATATGGGCGCTGTTCGAGGACCCTTACTCTTCCAAATACGCTCGGGTGAGTTGCCAGATAGGTGTCTAGTTTATTTTCTTCCACAAGGTTTATGTCTAAATATGTCTGTCTTTTATTTTGTCTTTCCTTTTCTATTATTTATCTGATAGCACATCCAGGTTTGGCATTGTTGAGGCCACTGCACATTGTTGGCATAAAGTTATTCCTTAAGGTGCTCTGGAGAAGTGGAAGGTTGCCACTGCAGTTTTTTTTTTTCAAAAAAATTACAAAAAGAGCCCACATGCAAATGCATTCCTCATTGCTGTGCTCCTTACAGCGTTTTTCGCTCTTTAATCTCTCCCACTGATGTACTTGTGTGAAGATTTGGTCACAACTGATGCCACTTTGTCAGTTCATCCTTCTCTTTCTTTCTCTCTCTCAAGTGTATACATGTGTGTTCCAAATAATTTCTCCAACAAAGTAATGAACAATTTTAATATTACCCTAAATTTGGGATCTAGTTCTCTCCTCAATCAGTCCACACTCAGTGTCAAAGGTGCTACAGTCCAATAATAAACTTAATTACCAAGTCAGTGAGCATGAAAAAGGGTAGCAGATGGTACTGCATCAATTCATCTAGTTTCTCTCTTATCCAGTAAGTAGTAACAACCTCACACTTAAGTTTTAGTTTTAGATTAGACTTGAGCAAAGCACCAGTGAGTCTGAATGTCATTGATAACCTCTATATTTTGTCCAGTATGCTGCTGCTCTGAATTTGGCTTACACTACACTGCTTTAAGGCACACAAGAAGGCACTGTTTTCTCATCTCAACGAGCATGTAGCGGTGTCTCGTTTGCAACATGAGGAAAAGTTTTTTTGAGGAATGTCCGGATCCAATGAAGCTAAAACACAAAGTGCAAAGGTCTTCTCTTTCCACAGCCCAGTACCCTTAGGAATTACATTTACATAACAAGCTAAGCACGTCACAAATTACATGCAAATGCAGGACATCTTATCCATATCTTATCCATAGTCAGATCGTCCTATTGTTACCCCGTGAAATTGCCAGTCCAACTCAACACACTCTCTCTTGCACATTTGCTCAGAGTGAACACGGGCATAGTAGGATGACATGATATACATTTTATAGCTATGTTAAAGCCAAACAAAACTGTGTTGTGTGCTGACCACTACTACCCCAGTTAACAATAATCACTCAAAATCAGCAGGGGGCAGCACATAGAAACAGCTGTTTATGGCTTATAGTTCACTCTCTCTCTCTTTCTCTCTTTCTCATTGACTGGCCCTTCACTTTCCTATTGGCCTGAAACAACCATGAAAAGCAGCAGGCTAAGAAGCCAAACTAAGTGACGTGTTATATATGCCTGTCTATCGATCCCCTCTACTCTGTTTAATCACAGCGTGGCACCTACTCATAACAAACAGCGCTTAAATGACAGTCAGTTGGTTGGAGTGTGTGTGTGTGTTGCAAGCATCTGTTATATGCTTTAAACACAACATGAAGCTATTGTGAATTAAATAAATTAAATTTAATAATGATTGAATACT
Source organism: Trachinotus anak (assembly GCF_046630095.1). Taxonomy (NCBI): domain Eukaryota; kingdom Metazoa; phylum Chordata; class Actinopteri; order Carangiformes; family Carangidae; genus Trachinotus; species Trachinotus anak. Next base: position 604,796 of record NW_027273868.1, read on the forward strand.
ACTGCTAATAGCAGTTAATACATTAATGGGTGACATCACTATCCCAACCACTCAGGCACTTTTAAGTCACATGGATAGTGACCACTCTTAGGATCATATGAGGTGGAGAACTTGTAGAGAGTTGGAATTTTTCAGACTTTGACATTGGACATAGCAAAATGGTTATCATAGAAGTCAGGCAGAGGTTTTGCTGAAATGTTCAAAATTAATGTTCTCTCTGGCTATAGAGTTGCAATACCGTATGTGTGGCTGGTTGAAAGTAATCTGTGCTACTTTACAACACACAAAAAACAAAAACATCAAAGTGTTACCACTATTATTCGCCATGCCACTTTTCTTTACATAGGAGGAATGCATTATTTTGTGTTGATATATTTAATGCCTGTTGCTCAAAGAATTAATATGGACAGTTCATTGAAATCAGAGGGATTTCAATTTCCTCCTTATATTTCTAGTAAGTGATGCAGTCTCTTTCTGCTTTCCCACCTTCCTCCTCATGTTTTCTATCTTCATCCTTATCCTTTTTATTATCCTTATCTTTTCCCCTCTTGCTCATTTTATATGCAAACAATTTTTTTCTTTCTTTTTCCTTTTCCCTCCTCATTTTCACTCCTCTCCCTATGTGGTCAGACCTCCACCTCTCACTCGTGTCTCCCTCTGCTTTCATCTGCTTAATTGTCTCTAAAAATCTATGCCCATTTGTTGAGCCAGCACTGACCTGGATAATTGTGAGTTGTGGTGTATTTTCTGTGGACTCTGCTATATGTATAGAGACAGCATATTGACTCAAATCAGTCTTTGGCCTTGTTCAGACCTCGTATTAACATCTGTCTCGCGTGATCTGATCACAAGTGGTCAGCTCAAAGTACAGGTGTGAACACACCTAAGACGCATTCAGTTTGCATTTGAAATCTGATCACTAAGTCCACGTTTGGAGATGGTCAGGGCCACATGTGACCACATTCTTTCAGCAGTGTGAACGCAAATGCGTCCTAGGCCACACTGAAGGACTGCCTAGGATGTCAACTGACATCCTCTGTCACAGTCTAAGTAGTCCCAACACAGTTTCATAATGAACTGAAAATATTGTAAAAATATTTAATTGGTTAAAATCTTGTTTCATTGTAGAGCTGTACATTGATTCACTCAGCCCCTCCTTGACCCAGTCTATCCATCACAACAGTCTTACTGTCAGATTTTTTTAAAACCACAACACATACAACACATCTCTGCTACCCAGAAATGCATAATTCCAGCTAACAGCCACAGAGGCCAAAAATCTGTAGCCAAGAAGACAGCACACACATGACCAGTCTGCATCTTTTAGACATCCTGGCACCAACCCTACACCTTGTCCACACTGGTAGCATAGTAAGCAAGTTAGAAACAACCTGTGTTAGTGTCATCCTTGAATAGTTTGGCTGCATTGTCATAGCACTTAAAGCCCAATACATAAAGAAGGCTGCATGCATACATCAGAAGAAAATCCCAGAAATGCATTGGGTCACAGTAACTTAAAAAGTGTGAACCAGTGTGGGAGTACACCTTTCTGATTAGTGTATCTGAAGTGTATCTGAAGATGTTTGAGTCTGTGTAGAGAATGGTATTATAAATAACTATAAATTGCAGAGGTTCTCAGATGAGCTGACAGGTACACAACCCAAATCATGTGGAGCTAAGAGTCAAGCAAGCTCATGGTTGATCCAGCTTCTTTAGGTAAGGTGGGATTGTGACAAAAATCAAAAAACATGTAAATGTAATGCTCAAAATACAGAGGAGAAGCATGTTTCGGCCCAGTATCCCTAGACATTATGTCCATGTAGGATGATTCTGCACCTCACAGTGTCAAGGTTAAGTGTGCAGGAAATAGTTTGCCCTTTATTTAGCAAGTTGGAAAGTCAGAGTGTGGATGGGTATGTAGCATGTCTGACAGGGGACTGCAGTTTGTGCACTGTGACAGAATCTGCACATTTGAAGTAGCGCATCTTCATGCAGCCTGTACCTCAGCAGCAGATTTTGTGATATTTTGTTGTTTTCTGGATGGGTCTAAAATATACCTCTTACAAAAATGTATCTCACCATAACGGGCTTGCAGATGTTCTTAGCAAACTAAATGACTTAACTGTATCTTTGCACATGTACTTGTCATGTACAGATGGAGTCAAAAATGTGCAACTGGAGATTCTACAAAGTCTTTGAGGTGAGGCATATCAGCTCATAACAAGGGGTGATGTACTCAAAAAATGTTGAGTAATATATAAATAATACTGAATAAAGAGAAATGAATGAATAGTGCAGTATTTCAGACACTCTTCTTTGCTGCAGCTAAACTTAACTTGTAAGGATGGATGTTCAAAAAATCTTGCCATGTGCAGTTTTTTCACTCATAAAACTGGACAGTTCAGAAAATCAAATGGCAGCAAAATAAGTGATTGAAGAACCTAAAGAGGGTGACAGTAAAAAAAGATAAATTGAACGTCAAGGTGGTATCAGGGTGGCGAGGTAGGGGCAGCATCAGTGTGACAGCTGAGGTGACTTTGAAAATGTTGCAGTCAATTGTTTTGGTGCCAATGCAGTGACATAAAGATAGGTTGGGAGGGGTGGAAGGGGACAGCCAGTGCAGCAGCAGCAGTTCTCGGGTAGGCCGAGGTCAGGTGGCCAGCTTGTTTTCAGCTTGGTGGTGAACATTCCTGTCATTGTCTCTGCACACTGGATTACTCACTCAATTCAAGCATCAAGTATATGTACTGTCTTTGTAAAGGTAGCACTCTTCCATTTCTTTCCATCTTTATCATCCATCTTTCCATCTTAATTTGTAGCCCCTCCTTTTCCTTTTCTCCCTGTCATCACCACTAACAGCTTAAGTTGCTTTATTACCACGATTTCTGAGCTAAGTGCTGGATTGCTTATTATCGCTATTCGGTCCCCACATCCTCCCCCCTCTTCTTGTGCTATAGCGTAACACTGCAGTCCCTGTAGTAGCTGACTGTGCTCTAGTCTGCGGCAGAGAAGGAAGGATAGAGACAGAGAGAGAGGGGAGGGGGTATCAGGATGGCTGGTGGTTTTAGGTGGGGGGGGGGGGGGGGGGGGGTTGGGGGGGCAGATTGGGGGAATAAATTTGGAGTCAGAAGGGGTAGAAGACGAAAGAGAACAGGATGGCGGGGGTGGGGGTGGGGGGTTGGAGGGTGGGGGGCATTTTTTTGCACCCCTTCGTTTTCCTTTCTGCTGCCCCTCTTTTTTCCGCTGAGCTCTGCATGCTGGGATGCTCCCATCCATTTATCGATCAGGTTGTATGTCTCAGCTCGCCTCATTCAGGCTGACGTCTCAGCTGAATGGTGGTTCTTTGTAAGCAAAACCATCCCACACACACATTCCTCCTTTATTTCTCCCTCTTTGTTTCCCTCCTTCCCTTCGTGCAGTGGGGTGTAATGGCCATTCCCAATGCCTCAAGGAGAGAAACACAAGAATCAACACAATGGCAAACATGCACATACACACCTCTGTACTGCACTACACACACTTTGTACTGCTGCACACAAGTCCATTGTGGCACTGTTATAGTCTGTTTGACCTCATTTTTAGAGGCTTGGTTGCACATGAGTGTTATTTGGGTTCATCAATATTATGCTGTAGTGTCATGCTGAAGCATAACAATCAAGGTTCTGCAGGTAACAGTGTGTAACAGCTGCCATATTGGGAAGGCAGAAAATAAACTAATTTCAGCCCTTTTACCATATAGCTACATTAATACTGACCACCTATGTTTATTGATATATAAAATAGTTGGGTCAAATAAAAATTCCATAAACGTACACACATGAGGAGAAGCTGCAGAAAGCACAAAACAGTTAAAATGTATACTATTCCTTTCAGTGAATATTAAAGAGATTTATGGGTGTCAGCATTTAAAGGTGTTATAGTGGTGGCCATACTACACATGAGAGATAATTGTTATGTTTACTTAATGAATAGTTTTATATATGTAAATTTAAAGGTGTCATTTGTAGTGACAAACTCACAAAGAAAAATAAAATGCCATTTCCCATAGCACCAGATTGCTTTAGCCTCTTTAGCTTATGGCTTTGGTTTTAAAACCTACAACTCTGTTCTCATTAACCTGGTTTACACTGCACTCTCAGCACCAAACAGCAGACAGACAAAGACAGAGACTAGCTGGTGAAAACAGTGGAGAATTTAGTAGCCACAAAAACCCATAGGCCTGGTTGTCTCATGAGTTGTTTGAGAGCAAAACAGAGCTTAAAAAAGGGTGAACATGGCTCAAAATGATGCTAATGTTGTTCCACAGGAAGTGTGAAGAGGCAATTGTCCAACGTGTTTTGTATGCAGCTTGTTACACTGCCCCAAGTGGCCAAAATATCAATTAAAGCAGCTTTAAAGAGGGCATAGAATGACTCAGGAAAACAAAGGCTGTCCATGAAGTCACTAATTTAACTAAATAGATCAGTTGGGATTTATTTACACAAGGTGGTATTACTGATCCTTGAGTAACTATGCAGTTTCATTTTTCATCCATTATCTGTATGTGCATATATAGTATTTTAATACTGGCAGTACCACTGTCACTGGAAGTAGTGGTACTGTAATAAAAAATCTTCTTTTTGTTGTTGCTCTTCTTCTTCTTATTGTTATATTTCTCTCTGTTTCTCCTTGATAAACTATTTTATTGCAAAATTACATTTTATCATTACATCACAATTACATTTGTGTGAGGCTGTCCAGCACCATGGGCTGGGTTGATCCCCTCACTCTGAAAAAAAGGGAAAAACCAACAAACAAATACAATGGGTAAAACAGATGAATGGAGATGGATGAAGAACAAAATAAACAAACCCAACTAATGATGGATGAGCTCCCTCCGAAGGGTTTGTGCAGGGGACACTCAAGCCCTTTTAAGATCAATAACTCACAATAACATGGATAAATGATGATGGATAAGTATTATATATCTATTACGATTACTATGCCATCATGTCCCCCACTGCCTTCCCTTGGGCCTGCCCCCTGGTACTCCTCCTCCTGGCCTCAGGATTTGCTGGCCAGGAGTTTCCTTCTTAAATTGCAACCCCTCAAGACCCAGATCACTCCTACCTCCCATTGACACTATTGTTGCTATTATTATTATTATTATTACAACTATTATTATTGTTGTTGTTGTTTTTTACTTTTTCTCTCTTCCCTCTTTTTCTTTCCCATTTTTTGGTCATAATTAATTAATTAATTAATTAATTGGAAGAACAAAAAGACTGACAAACAGCTTATTTCCCTGGGTCATCAGAACTTTAAACTAAAAAAAAACTAATAAACTGGTATTTCCAGAGCAATAATCACATTATGTGCAATATCAGCTTCTGCCTCTTGATGTGTGGTTTTGTATTTATTTATGATGCGTGTTTCATGTTATGATGTGTGTTTGTATTAAAATATTAAGTTATTTGTTGGTTTGTACCTTTTAACTTGCACTGTGTTTTTGTTGAAGCGGTTACTGGACCAATGTGTCCACTTTACAATGAGGTCGTACTTTGGGGCCCATACTTTGAGTACAGTCCATCTAACTTGTTTATTTTTTGGTTATGCATAAAATCAAATTCCTACACTTCACAGATACCCTACACAACAAATACAGCTGTTGTAACATGACAGTTTTGAATCATTTAGCATTTTTGTGATATTGGACAGAGGTGTACATTTTGTTTTATACTATAACTAAAAGTAATGGATACAATAGGTAACAATGGATGAATGGTTGAATTGTCCAGTTTCTGTCACTATTAGTGGTAGTGGTGCAAACATAAATATGGCCAAATTGACCTAATTGATTATATGAATAAAACTGTAACAATATCCACTTTTATATAATTAATAGTATTGAATAACATCTACTTTAAAATAAAATTGATATGAACACATTGGAATATAATGAATAATGAGGGGTTTCAACCAAAAAAAAAATCCTGTTTATTGATGTTATGATAGGCTAACCATTTCCTTTATCCAGCTCCATGCTTCACACACAGACATGAAATTAATATTCATACTTTCATGTTAAGCTTGAAAAAAAAAAGAAAACAGGTCTTCCCAAAATGATGAACTATTCCTTTAAGATCTAAGGTGAGACAGGTGGTCAGTGGGTGGAAACTGGCCCCATTTATTAACCAATTCACCCAAAAGCGTTGACTTAGCCAGTGTTATTTATAGAGAAGGTACATTGCTTCCAACCTTCACAATGGGGCACAATTCTAGATTGTAATGTCACTGCAGGTTCTTAATACTTCTGCAGCAAAACAGTGACAACCACATGACAATACTTAATTATACACACTTCAGCTGTTTTAAAAATCTCACAAAATCTCTCTTCCTTTCTTATTCTCTCCTGATATTTTTCAATGTCGTCCTGTTTTTAAAATCTGTAGCACAGCTCTCTCTCCCCCTCCCTCTCTGCTGGTTTTGTTGCGCTATAGGCATTATATCCACCAGGTTCCCCCTTCCCCCTCTGTGGATAATGCTGCGACAGAGCTTTCTTTCTCTATGTGCTCCTCATTGCAGAAGAGAGAAACAGCGAGAGAGAGTGAGAGAGAGAGAGAGAGAAGGTGAATGTAAGAGGAGAGGGTACAGAGAGAGAAAAAGGGAGCCCATACTATATTTGATGACATGTCAAGAAATAAAGCATTTAACCTCTGAGTGATCTCCACTGTCCTCTTGCCTCGCAGTGGGTCAATAACACACACAATACGCACACACACACATACACACACACACACTGGCTAAATGCAGGGACACACGCAAAAGCAGCTAATTGAGCATAGAAAACAGCATCTGCATTAAGCCCTAGCTATATACAGTACACTCACATGCAGCAGATGACTGCAGAATGATCTGCTGTGACGTGCTGTGTGTGTGTGTCTGTGTGAGGGAGGTGAGAAATGCAGCTGATCTCCTTCCACCATTCTGGCTACATTTAAATGCTACATTTACATCTACATTTAAACGCTACATTTAAACGCCCTTACTGTCTTAGATCCTGTTTTTACACTCTAAACACCAAATAGGCTTTTCAGAAAATGAAAGGAACTACTCAGATTGCAGCATTTCCCCAAATGTTCACGGTATCTTCAACTGCTCAACATATGCAGTTTAGTTCTCTTTAAAGGATAAGTCATTAATGTTCATCTTTTAACACTGATAACAACAAAAAGACCAAAACCAATGTGCCAAATATCTCCAACTATCAAACATCCAAAGTAACTTTAGCCAACCAACCTACACTAACAAATCATCACAAAGGTAGTATTTCAATAAGCATAGAACAAATAGCCATCAAGAAAAGCACAGCAACTTATTATAGGTTCAAACAGGATCAAAGGATGATCACATATGATCACACAATCACTTGCATTTATAGAATTTATCATGAATGACACAGAAAGTCCAAATTCCTTCCTGTACACTATTGAGAGTATAGCCCAATCCACTGAGTCTTCCTTGTCCTATGCTGCATGCGGTCTTTGTTTCAAAGGCATGCAGCCAGGTTTTCCTGCATATGTTAGACTCCGGAAAACAGACCAGTTTTGTGTTGTTTGGGAAGATTAAATTTGAATCATACAAAGAAAAATGTTTGAGTGTTGAGCATGTCAACCTTGGAAACCAATAAAGGAGGAAATGTATGTGAAAAGACTGATCTTTTATATGCTATGGTATGGTTAGGGTTAGGCCACTAAAACACTTGGTTAAAGTTAGGGCAAATATCATGCTTCTTTCTTTCTGCTTGGGTATATAAACAGCACAGTACTTCCTGCCTTGACACTGAATTTTGGTTGTGGACATCAATAAATTGCGGCACATTCTAGTTATATGAACTAGGATACTGGGCTGCATTTAGCAACTATATTTTGTGAAGCATTGCAAATAGACAAGAATGCATACTGAGAAAAACTCTCTTTTGAAACCAGCTCAAATAAACAAACAACAATATAGGCTTTGTTTCTCAGTTAATTTCTTGTTAAATTTAGGCAACTATCGCTATGTGGGTAAGATTAAGCAAAGGTCATGATGTTAAAAGAAGAAAAGTAAACAGGATGTGAAGGTAAACAGAGATTAAGCCTGTGAATATTCTCATTTGTCCAGGTCATAGTATCTCAAAGGAATTTTAAATCGAAATCAACTGGACTTGGTTATTTGTCTAGGAAGACGTTTCACCTCTCATCCAAGAGGCTTCATCAGTTCTTTCTCGCACCTGACCAGGCTGGGACTGGTCCAACTATCTAGTGTGGAGACCCAGGTATTTAACCTCTGGGAGGGGTTTTCACAAGGCTGATGATGTCACTGGTTCCCTTTGTGCTCCATGTGCCAACGACAGTCGTTAGAGTGACTGTCTTGGTGGAGGTTGGTTTCGACTTTGTTAGTGCCCTATTGTGTTATAACAACAGTCGTTATGGTGCAATGAGGAATGCAAAGACCTCTACATTGGAGAAACAAAACAACCACTGCATAAACGCATGGCCCAACACAGGAGAGCTAACTCCTCAGGCTTGGACTCTGCTGTCCATTTACATCTTAAGGAGAAAGCCCACTCCTTTGAGGACAGCAAGGTTCACATCCTGGACAGAGAGGACAGGTGGTTTGAAAGAGGAGTGAAAGAAGCCATCTATGTAAAAGTAGAGAAACCATCCCTCAACAGGGGAGGAGGCCTCAGACAATCTCCAATTTACAATGCTGCCCTTTCACCCCTTCCCAGGAGATTCAACAATTTAACCTAGAAGAGAAACAACTGCTCACAAGTGGCATGTGACTCCAACGACTGTCGTTATAACACAATAGGGCACTAACGAAGTCGAAACCAACTCTCCACCAAGACACACACTCTAACGACTGTCGTTGGCACATGGAGCACAAAGGGAACCAGTGACATCATCAGCCTTGTGAAAACCCCTCCCAGAGGTTAAATACCTGGGTCTCCACACCAGATACTTGGACCAGTCCCAGCCTGGTCAGGTGCGAGAAAGAACTGATGAAGCCAAGTCCAGTTGCTTTCGATTTAAAAATTCCTTAAACAGAGATTATTTTTCTTTTGGACTTGTCTCAAATCTTAAAACGTACTAATTTGTTTCCTTGATCAGCATCTCTCTTTCGAGACTAAAATAGACTTAAATTCTATCAATTAGGATTCTCCCTCTTGTGAATTTGTTTGCAAGTGTTTGCAAGAAATTCTAAAAAAAATTTGGCAGCTTAGCAGTTGTTATGTCTGCTAAGCAATATCCACGTGACCCAAATGCTCTGCTTAATGTTCCTGTTAAAAAAACCCAACTGGCAACAACACAAAGACCACATCAGTCACATAACTGGTAGGGTTGCACATCTCTCTGTGATAAACGATTCGATATGAATCTAGATACACAGGTTACGATTCGATTCAAAAACGATATCCTTTTATTACAGACTGATTCGATACGAATCGATTCCATACAGTGTAAGAACGATAATCGGGTTACAGGCCGGAGTCAGTTATCGTTTTAACACGCTGACACAGTGAAGGTCATTAATCTATAAAATAATAAGGCGGTTGTTGTCAGCGGACGACAGGCTGGTGAACTGCAGCCAGGATGACACTGCTGGCACACACATCACAGAAACTATCACATAGAAGCTCAATGACTTAAATTAAAATACCTGAAGAAAACTGTTATGGAGAAAGTTATGAAAAATCATATCGGTGTCTTAGTGAATCCAGTTATGCGGCAAATATATCGATTAAAAACAATTACATTCCTGAAAAAAGTGTAAGAAGTGACGGATAAATGCGACAAAAAAAAAAACACAAAATCAATGAACCTTGATGTGTGTAGAAGAAAACTCACCTTGTGCCGTTTATTCACTTTTCACACTAACTTGTTCTCGTCCTGACGACGCTAGCAGTAGCCTAACAACTATGCTCGTTCCCGAGACACAGCGGGACCGCGGATAGAGTGCTCGTACACAGTGGTGACGTCACTCAGAGAGAAAAGACTTTTCTGGGCTTTGAAAAACTTTTACAAAGATTAAAACCCCATGGCTTAAAAATATACATTAGAAAGATTGATATTTGGCTGTGTGCACAGCTGGAGGTGTCCTGTTAAAAGTTTTACAGGCCTCTCTTTTACTATTGCGGTCTATGGAAAAATGCTTTTTGGGCCGCAGGGGGATTTTTCGCTGCAATACCACGGGTGGCCACTGGGAAATATTGGCTGCGAGGCTGAGCGGTGGCGCCGTATCCAGGTCTTATAATACATCCATGGTCGTCCCTTGTTTATCACTCATGCTAATACCAGCTAGGCAGCTACGGCGTTTCGCGGGCAGCCTCAGCTCTCGCGTTGTTTTAGAGACCTGGCGCGTGTGTAATGCCGCCAACCGATTCAAAGTCTCGCGATACCCGATCCATGACTCTATAACCAATTCATCTAGGAATTCATTGATAATTCGTATCGATTGAGGAGGCTGCTACCGATGCAGCCGTATCTCTCACTTGTTGAAACGAATATCCGGTCACATCGGTTTATCGTTCACAACCCTAATAACTGGATACAGACACAGTCACACACTTTTATTTGTCATGGCTGAGCAGGTGCTCAATGCTCTTCAACAAAATGGACCTGCCACAAACAACAGCTGCCTCAAATGTTAGTTCTCTCACATCCAGCTTAGATGTGTTGAAATTAATACTATGTTATGCTATGCTACATGATATATGAATTGTTGGCTGATGGGAGTGTCATTTGTTGGGTAGGTATTTAGACATAAACCAAAGTATTAGACAAATTAAATTCTGACATAATAGTTGCTATAATGAAAGTAAAGGGATAACCAAAGGCAGAAAAGGTACAACCAGAGTGGACCAAACCAGTCGACTAACTGTCATCTCTACAGCCACACAGCTAGCTAAAAATGTCATAGAATGTCAAAATTTGGATACTTAGTGACAGTTAAAATACAAAATGTAACATACTAAGTCATTATTTTGATAGTTTAGACAGACTGACAAACAATTTTAACAAAAGTCAAGTCATTAGAGACTTGAGTCACAATTGTGAGATTGAGATATTAGATAAATATTTTTTATATAATATTTGAAATAATAGTGTCTTTTCTAACCATATTACTGCTACTTTTTCATCTTTTTTATATTTGGAAAATATGATTCCACACTTTTTATTTAGGGGAATGGGCTCTCACAGCATTTGCTCCACTCTTTTTGCTATCTCCTAACCCTACCCTAACCCTTGGGAACTGTGATCTCCTCCTAAATTTTGTTTAAAATACCAGCTGATACCTGTGTGCTCAACAGGAGGTTTAACCAAAATAATTCAAGCCAAAAAAGGCTGGGAGCCACTGCCTTAGTGGAGTACTCTGGCCTTGGCCATGTGGCGATACACTTTAAAAAATTGCTGTAAATTCATGGTGGATTTACTACATATATCATACTGTATGTCATAATAATTGTAAAATACTGTTAAATATTCATCTCTCACATATAAATGTGAACAGTTATTGTGGTCATTTAACCAATAACTGTACATAACTGTAATTTAACAGCATAAAACAGCTTCGGAAATACGTTTTAATCTTTTTGTCAGTCCAGTTACTTCACTCCAGTCACTCAATCATTGTCGTAATGATTATTGGGGACTAATGTTTCTGTTTTGATTATAACATTTTTTTTATTAATCGAACTTCCCTTACAACTCATTTTTGAGTGGCTATTTCTGAGTTTGACTTCAGAGGGCACAGCTTTGGTGGAGAGAAGTCCACATGGACTTCAACCAAGAAGGTAACATTACGCTTATCATGTGAAATTGGCATTGTCCAGCATTGTTTTGTCTGCATGATTATTGAACTGTTGACATGTCAGATAATGTTTTTGTAGGTCTGTTTAACTAGGTTAGATTGCTAAGATTGGCAGACAAAGCTCTGTAGTTCGAGCATCATTAGCTAGCTAACAAAAAACAGGGTGTTGTTAACAGCCATTTCATTAAAAGGTTGTGTCAATAAGGTACAGTATCTGTAGATACTCAATTGAAGCCAGCCAACAGCCAGTAAAGTTAACTTTCTTAAAGTTACTCTCCCACTGCAGGGTGAAGAAGTAGCGAGTGCCACTCTAGAGTGGAGAGATAGGAAGATTTTCAAAAGCAAGTGGGGGCCTGGACTTACCAAAGTGTCTCTCTCAGCAGATGGAGGTGAGTCAGTGTGTTATTCCGAGGAGCAACTTTAGAACCAGCGCAAACACATTTTATTGTGTCTGCTCATTTAAACTGAATGATATTGTCATATTAGCCTAGCATTACGGTGTTTAGCTAACATACAGTGCTATTCCTAAATGCTGAGTTTTTCTTGTATCACACTTACGCTGAAAATACATGTTTGTTGTCAAAGACAGCATGTCATAGAACTTAAAAGTTCCTATCATAGAACCATAAGTTTGTTGTTCCGTATCAGCCAGTGCTCTGTTTTTTTTTTCAGTGTTTGCTTGTTTTACAGGTGCTCATCATTGGTGATTGAGGATACCAGCCAAACTCTGCAGTCGCCCTCTCTCTCTGGTCACTCCATCTTTCCTTCTGTTTCTCTTTCTTATCACGTTTGGCGTCATACAGTTCACATTTACTGCAAAAGACTTGTTTCCAAGCTAGACTGTGATACAGTTCCGTTACTTGGTTCTTGTACTGAGGACATGTAATAAACTATAGCAATATTTTATTAAATGTATATTCTCTTTACCTTTTTTTATAAAAAAAACAAAACAAAAAAAACAAAAACAAAAACGGGGCATTTATAAGAATTAAATGCAAAAGGAACATGTTGACATATATTGTAAAATTACAGTTAAGGCTGGAACTTGTTTCTACTGTTCAAGAAACCATAACTACACCGAAGTATGAAGTGGCATTAGTAGACTTAAAATAAAAGCATCTCAGAAGGATTCCCTAGAACGCAACACAATTACAACATACAATAGTTCAAGATATCTATGAAGGACATTTAATATTTTAATATTCTTGTTACAAGCACAATTGAAGAAATGTTTTGCTTTTCCTCAGATTGTGACAGCACCTTGAAAATGAACATGTTGAAATTAGAATCTGACAAATGCATTAGTTGTGGTTATACATACACATAGCTCCTGTTTAAGATTTTGGGTAAACTGTGATATAATATGGTCTCATGTTTACATACACCAACAAATTTAATCATAACAGCTTTATGAGATGCGCAAAAGTGATGAATACGTCATATGTGAAGAAACATACACCCCAACATATATACATCAAGACAGAGGGCGTGCACAGAAACAAATTAGCCAGAAACTGTTCAGGCTGGATCATTTACACAGTAAAATTTTTCTTTTGATCAGTTTATGAAAATGTTTAAACTACCCTGCTGCAACCGATTGCAATTTCAATCAGTTTGGGCCTATTTACTCTGACTGAGTAAGGATATGGAGGATTTTTATTCTGTTCAATCCCCATAAGGTGTTGGAGGATCCTGGATGAATTCCTGGTGTTTGAAGTGCTGTTAGTGCATGGATCCTGTCTGAACCACTGAGCTGTCTACTGTTGATGGAGTGTAGATGGGGTGTAGGTTTCAGCTAACAGAGCTGTCCTATGAAAAATGAAATGCTTTACATGTGCTGTTTGTTCCCTGAGGTGCTCTCCAGTGAAGTGGCTAATGTAGGTCACTGGCAGTGACACTGAAACGGAAGCATAGTTGGAGGTGAAGAAATGCTGAATCAACCTCAGAACACAATTTTAATTTGGAGGCCCATGTTTTGCTGGCAATTGTTTGATGGCACTTGTGACAGTGGTGCTGTAGTGCTGAAAGAGTGTACAGATGGCAATTTTACTTTAGGCTTGAAATTCTTTTGAAAATTAAATCAGTTTGTTAAAAGTAACAGGATGAAATGTTGTTTTACTTTTACGCTAGGGGTCTATCAATCAAAACAATAACAAAAGACGTGTTGGGTGACGTCATGAAATAGCGCAGGGTCATTGGAGTTGTTCTCTTCACTATCTTTGCTGTAAGCTTCTCCTGGTTTGGATTCCTTCAGTGTCGTTGGTTAAGGAGGTTGTACCTGGAACTGAATTATCTACAAAAGTCTCTTCCTCTCCAAAATAAACCCGGTGATTATAATAATTAAAAGCACAGAAAGCAGTTTCACATTTAAATTTAGTGTTTTGCTGATGCTGTATGGCAGACACAGGACATAAGGGAAGGGTTGGGAGCTAATCTAACTAACTAACTGCAAACCTAAGAACCAAACGTTAAGAAGTTTTTTACAGACAGCCAGATTATCTGCAGAGGTGTCCCCCACTCCATAACAAATGGATAAGGGGATTAAAACGTGGAAAAACGATGCTTTTCGGTTGACACAGGATGTCTTGGAATGGCTGGAGACTCCTTATCTTTGTTTCTTTAATAACTTATAAACCAGACATTCAGCAATTATCCATCTGAATTATCCACAAAGAAGTCCTCCCATAATAAATGGACCAGGGAACAATTCTGATAGAGGGGGGATGTAATAGCTGAGTATTTAGAATGCACACCACAAAAGTGCTAATTCGTTAAGCATTCGTTAAGTCCCGACCAGGACTCTTTATTCTGTCTCATTCCCCTACTCTCTGTCGCTCTTCACTGGCTTTTATAGCCAATGTCCCCCTCCCCATGACAAATGGAAAAGGGGATTAAAAAACAAATAATAAAGCAGTTTCCCTTTAAAAATCAGTGATTTGCCGACGCTCTTCAGTGGACACAGGGCATCTCGGAGTGGATGCATGGACATCCATGAATAGAGGGGACCCGAGCTGCTATTTACTTGGCTGTTTTCTCTGATAACTTAAGATTCAGATGTCCAATGACTAAAATCCTTCGTCCAGTTAAAATATGTAGTTGAAAACGACCAAGGTGTAAAAAATATATTTTAAAATGTGACCTAAAACAGGATAAAAGTCAATTTTTATTTTTTCAATCTCTTGAAAAACTCTCATTGCTGATGCATGCACATAGGGGATATGAAATCATTGACAGGTGACCAAATGAAACAGACCATTACTGATTAATCACTCTATTTCTCTGGTTTGAGAATTGCTGGAAACATTTGGGATAATCTAAGACCATAACTCAAAAAATATATTACACAGGTCTAGTCAATTTTAGATATTTTAATGTGGGAAAGTTATATACAACTTTAAGTTACATAGTTTGTGAGTTTGATATATACATTTTCCATCACAGTTCATTTTGTTTTATTTATTTGTTTTCATTTTCGTTCGTCTTGTTTTAAGTGTTGTGTTTTTTACATAAAAATATACAGTGTGTTTGAGATTATAAGGTATGAGACAGGGCACAAGCCCTACACACACCAAAATCACTCTGTGCCTTGCCTAATTAAACCTTTTTAAAGCTTTTAAAGTTGTATTAATAGTTTTTGATTCTTTAATTTTGGTTTGTTTTTGTTTTTTTTTAAACCACTGGGGTTAAAACTCCACATTTTTCCACATCCATGGATTTTAATTGCTCTAGGTGAAATGCAGTGGGCCAGTTATATCTTAAAATTAACATTAGATATACTGTAAAATATAATTCCCTCATTTCCCAACTTAATGGAAAAATGTACTTATGAATCCCTTATCACCTGGAATTCTGTATTTGCTTCTTCCAACACTTAAAGATAAATTATGTGTAAACTAAATAAAATATTAAAATATATTTAACTTTGGAAACCTTGGGATCTCTACTAAAACTGAAAAGGAAGTTTTATTGGATTTTGACAATGTTTGGTTGCACAGAACGATTTAACAAAGACTGGCCCACTGGCAGGTCCATGGGGTTTACAATACTAAAAAACAATTCCCCTGCTGTGTTCTCGGTTTGGTCCAGACTGAAATAGACTGAACCCTTTTGATGATCCTTTTCATCTAGTGATATCATCAGTGAGTCCGTTAACATGGATGTTCAAACCTCAGTTTATTAAAACTGTCATTGCAAGCATGACAGTGTGTTTATGTTAGCTTTTAGCCCAAAGCAACATTTTGTCTAACAGCACACAGCCTCACAGAGCAGCTAACATGAATGCAGGTCAAAGCATTATCAGAAAAAAATGAACCTTAGTGCAGAGCACACACTTCTTCCTCTATCCTTCATGGTTCTATAGTGGAGACTATTGAATGCAGCTTGGAAGGGACTATTGAATGCCTGGAAGGAAATCCACTGCTACTTAATAAATTTTTCTGACAGTCCACCAATGTGGCAGCCAATGTGGTGGATTTCTCCCAGGTGCTCTTGATGGCCAAAATCAGCAGCGGTTAGCCAGTAGAAATATAATGTTTACTATCTCAATGTGTCTCTTTACCAGAACACTCTGTGTTCCTTTCACTTGGGGCGTGCATGAGAGCATGCAGCTCCTGTACATGGGAGAAGTGTGCCTTCAAGGCTTTCATTCAGTCAAATTAATAAATATAACAGGATTCATACCCCAGTCTCTAGGGTGAAAGTCCTATGTGAAATCCAGAGTGCACAGAGATATTAAAAATCACCCAGAAGGAATGCTTTTAGTCCTATTTAGACTGAGGTAGTGATGCATGGCAGGATCTTGTGGCAGAAATTAGCATTACAAAAACAAACACAGAATCCTGACAAAATAAAGATAAATTCACTTGCCGCTCTGGTGACCTCGATAAAATGAAACATTTCACCAGTTTCATAGATGAAAAAAAGAAAAATGGAAAAAAATGCCCATGTCAAAAAAAAAAAAAACAAAAAAAAAAAACAACCAAACAAAAAAAAAAACAACAACAAAAAACAAACAAAAAAAACTTCACTTTTCTTCTGTAACATTGTAATTGAAACAGCACAAACCAATTTCTTAGCTAAGTGCAGGCACTTTCTGCAGTGTAGTTGTCACTGCATCTGCATTATGATAACCTCAAAGGAAATGAGTTGTTTATACACTTTGGTTTTTGTGTGGATAAAACAAATGATATATAATGTGTTAATTTGTGATCTTTAGAGGTGCTGGTGGGTGGAATATATGGTGGCAATCTCTGTTACATAAACTGCAAAATCAACTCTTGTCTTTCTCTTACTTTAATTCAGTATGTGCAGATGGACTCACAGCATAGTCAAGTATATGAGATAAGCAAATGAGTATAGAGTATAGGAGATGTCGGTATTTTATACCTACTTGTCAGTAACACATCATCTGAAAGGAGGATTACACATGTACACTTGTCAGCATCTTAGGGGAGGATAACAGAGTAATTCAGGCCATCCTTTCTTGTTCTGCTTAGACACTGAGTAAAGCAAAAACTGTTTGCTATTTCCTGTGTGCGTGTTAAGCAGTGAAATGTAAAGTTTCTTCACATTTTCTCCTTGGTCACTGTGACAAAGAATATGGATATATACATATATACATATCTGGGCCTTAGACTAAGGGGCCATAACGTCTGGGGGGGGGGGCTGTTAGGGCTTCAATTTTCACAATCTGTATTCTCTCCATTCATCCTGATGTTTTTCTTTCTCTCCTGATATCCAGTGATGTTCCATTTTGCCCAGTATAAATAGTCTGCTTTAGACTGCTAAGTGCAGTCTAACTGTGTGTGTGTCCACTTTTTAATGTGGAAAGGAGACCTTTAACTAATTATTTATGCCATGAAAACTTGTTGAAATTGTTGCAATTAAATTTATTAAAAACAAGACAAATGGTCTACAATCATGCTAATTGCTCTGTGAGGCTGTTCTGAGCTAAAGTGTGCTGCTTGCTTTTAGCTAACTTCACATGGCTGTGGAAGTTCTATTTAAGTTCTATTTGTGTGAATTTAACGGGGCTGGCAGTAATTAGGCCTGGGTATGTTTAGTGCAGCTTAACCCATTTATCGGTCTTCTACCAAAGTTTAGTAGATTAATGGATTCAGTAATTATTATGTTTTCACACAGGCCCAGTTGGTATTGGATAGCTTATTTGCTTCAATGAATAAAATTTTCATTTAAACTGTATTTTCCATGGTACTGTATGACTTTATTAGATTATTAATAGTGATGTATAATTGTGTAAGCGGAATTTTACTGTTTTAGATGCTTTTCTGTAAGTGAGTTAAATCCAGTCGTTCCCAACATAGGGGCTTTTCATAAGGGTCACAAGATAAGTCTGAGGGGTCTTGAGATGTTTAATGGGAAAGAAGACAAAACAAAGAGCTGCTATACAAATTTGTGGTAATTTTTAGACTTCTCTCTAATCTTGTGAAAAGAACTTCTAGTAACTCACAGACATGTGAAACATGGCAAAGGGCCTCAACTACACAGGGTTACTGTAAAGCATGCTAACACACTAAACTAAGATGGTGGACATGGTAAAATGATCTTTTTTTTTTAAAGTTAATTTTGGCCTTTTAGTGCCTTTACTGGAGAGGTCAGTGAGAGAGTGACAGGAAAGTCAGGGAGAGAGAGGGGATGACATGCAGCAAAGGGCCACGGGTCGGATTCAAACCCAGGGGCGCTGCCTTAATGGTATATGCTCTACCAGGTGAGCCACCAAGTCACCCCGTAAAATGATCTTCTACACATCAGCATGCTGTCATTGTCATTGCAAGCCTGGTAGAATGACAACATTAACATTTAGCTCAAAGCACTGCAGTACTATGAGGTCAAAGTGCTGGCTCTCTGTTTTAAGGGTATTTGAGGGTGTTAGTATGGGTTAACAATGTGGGACTCATTGCCCTTTTGTTTAGGACATTGCAGCAGAATGGTCTTCCTAAACCTACAGACAAGGAGCCATAAAGTCAGTCACCTTAACCTCAGTCCAACTGAGAAGACCAGGCTGATGAACTCCATATTGATTCTCTTAGCTCTGGTTTGTCATAAATTCCTGGAAAAAATGTCTTCAGCTTACTCAAATATGTGCACAAATCTTGAACTCTGTTCAGCTGTGTTTTCGTCAGGAGCCTTTTTTTTACGTGGCTTCCTGCAGGGGTTGAAATTGGTTGATCTCTTTTAAATTCCAAAAGTTATGACAGAAAGAAGGGTACTTTTATTTTGGAGGAGAGGAGAGAACGCATTGTGAACAGCATTATGGAGCACAGCAGATATCAGGGAGAAAAGGAGAATTAAGCAGAAAAAGTGTATTGCCGTGAGTTTGTCTGTCTCTCCTCAGTGGGCTCTGCTCGATGATTCTTTCTTACTTTTTCTTTTTTCCCTTGTCCCTCTGTATAATATCATATTCCATTATCTTGTTCTCATTCTTGTCATCCCTAAGGTCTTGTTCTGTTCTTAAATCACTCAAGGGACTTATAGCTCTGCATGCAGACACACACATAGACTCAGAAATAGACTAAGAAAGAAAGAAAGAAAAAAGAAAGGTTGAAGAAAGAAAGGGAGGAAGGAAGGAAGCATGCGACCAGATAGACTCAAAGACAGGAAGCCTGCTAGTTAATGTACCTCCAGGCATTTCTTTACATCAGTGTACAATGCAGTTGTATAGTACTGTGTCAGAAAGAAAAGTGTACCAGAAAAATTGCAAACGGAAAAAGACGTGCAAGTCACTTCCTCTTTTCTTACTAATGCAAATCACCTGTGTCCTCCAGAAACCTCAGAGCAGTTTGCTTTTTGATGCTGTTGGCAGACAACTGACATCTTCCTCCATTTATAGAGAACCTTTTTTTTTGTGTGTGTATTTCCAGAAAGGGGAGGACATCTATCATTATGATTTTTGAACACCCCTTTCAGATTAGCCTCCATTTGTTTGTTCACATATATGTCAAACATGACTGGTGTTATTCTAAGAAGACACATATTGACACATGTTGCAGTATTTATTTTTTTTTGAAACCCAGAAATGTTATAGGAACTTTACATTTTCATCTCAGAAATTTGTTCCTGAGCCATAGTTCCTGGACCCATATCCATATACTGGTTTTAGTACTTTTCAGAGGTTTATGCTGAGGTGAAGCTTGTGGTGTGGCACAATGCTCAGTGGTCAAACACAAACCTCAGGCAGCTGCAACAGTTACATTCACATTGTAAGCAAGCATTCAATGCCACTAGAATCACTATTAGGTTTAGATGTAGACATTTCTATATTAATAATAAAAACTAATTCAAGTGTATGCTGTTATCTCTGGTCTTAAGTCCGCTGCCACAGATTCATCCCCTGGGGACAGTAAATATCTGTATCAAATTTCAGTTCAGATCCATCCAGTAGTTGTTGAGATATTTTAGTCTGGACTGAAGTGGTGGCCCAACCAACCTACATTACCACTGTAGCTAAAACAAAAAAATATCTATATGTGCCAGACACACAATACGAAACCACAGAAAGGTCGATTCACACTAAAGAGCAAGTAAAAGAGAAAGATAGACAAAAAATAAAATGTGGATAGATCTTTAAAATAGATGGATTGATGGAGACAAGGGGAAGATGTGAACGCACACAAGCATACAAGCATTTTCCCTGATGTGTCTTTGTGGAGCTGATGAAATACAGAAGTAACTGTCATACTGCAAGTGCTGTGCAGAAGAAAACCTTTCAACTCTAAAAAAGTTACCTTGTTAACTTGGAATGGAGGAAAGTTTAAGTGAAACAGAACACAATCATACATGTGCTAAAGCATGATGGGAACAGATGAATCACATTAACAATGATAGATAGATAGATAGATAAATAGATAGATGCACCTAATTTGTCATCGGAAATCACTGAAAAAAACTTTTTCACTAAGAGGAATTTATTTAACTTCCTCTGCTTTTTAGTCTGTTGTTGGTGACCTTAACTTATTTGATGGTGTGAGGTCTTTTTATGCCACAGCTAGAGCCTGACTGATACTCAATTTTTGGGACAGTTAGCAATTTTTGACATTTGAGAGAAAGTCAGAAAATCGGATGAAAATATACTAGCCAATAACTGTTTTTTGAGATGAAAACCTGACATTGACATTGTTTCTAAATTACCTGAAAGACTTTTGGCATTTCTGTACAGTGATTTCTTGATATGTATCAGCCAACATACAGCTGTTTGACATAGGTTATTATTTACAGTATACTGACTATTCCTATCTATTTGATCTTACTCATTTTATTGTTTTGACTTCTTCTGTGTCATAGTCTTATTTTCATTTTATTTTTGGTTTTCTGGTTTTATCTCTTTTGTAAGGCACTTTGTAACTTCGTTAAGAAAAGTGATATATAAATAAAGTTTATTATTATTATTATTATTATTATTACTACTACTATTACTATTATTACTTATACCATTGCTTCTGAGAGACAACAGTCATTATTTGAACAACCACAAGGGATCCTTGTCAACGTACAACCAATGCAGTCTTAGTTTACTGGATAGCTGAGTCTGCTCTCCATCCATCGCTTGCCCATTCTTCCTTGGAAAACAACCAGCTGCTTGGTCTCTGGGGCTCTGCAGTATTCTGTTGATGTGTGAGTGTGTGTGTGGGTCAGTGGGTTGGCGGTTGAGCTACATCTCCAGTCTTGTTCCTGCACCAGTTCTGTCTTTGCTGTTGCAGAGTTTTAAGACAAAAGGAAAACAGAGAGACTTCTTCACTTTTACACTCACTTTTGTAACTATTTCATCAGTCACATACACACATACACACACAGGCCTATACAAAGACACAATTACTTGTGTTGAAATCTGCAATCTGCAGTTATGTCACTACTCTATTGGTAATTTGAATGCTTCTGTTTTTCACAAGCACAAGAATGATGACAGTGATATACCAACACACACAAACACACACATCAAAAGATAGGAGATCAATATATGACCTTAGCAAAGTGCCCTCCTTACTTGATGAGCTCATTTAACTGGCTATTTAAAACATCAGTTCAGTGCAGACAGACAGGACCAAGCTGTCAGTCATTGTAGTGGACAGTAGGAGGCTTCATACTTTCATCCACTCTCCTTTCATCCCTATTCTGTAGTGCTATGGTGATTTTTCTGTTAAAAGCTAATACAATTAAATCTGAAGTTTTCTGTTGCTGTTATCATAAGCAATATAAAGCCTTCTTAAATAAATGCACCCAAGCTGAATTTTTACAAACATTTTGTCACCTGATCATCAAAATGGTCCAGTTTTAAAAAGATGATCAACTTTTAAAAAAATGATGAATTTTGTCATAATATCCTTGTAATTCATCACCACCACTGATTGTTGTGGTGGTGAAGCATTAATTAATAATTCGCAACTGTGGAAGTGGTGGTGGTGTGTGAGAGGTGGGATCCGTCCAACAGCACCCCTACTGGCTGCTTCTGTTGCCCAGGTATGTATTCATATTCCGGCAACAGCTACTTTTGGCCCTGACTCTGTTCTTTGGCAGCCTGGGGCACTATTTGGCAGAGCTCCGTCATTCCTTATTAGAGTTATGGAGCTACCTCTGCAGCGAAGCACTGCAGCAATCTGAGGCCTGCAGCAGCACTACGACAGAGCAGGAGAGGAAGGAGGAAGAAAACCGTTCACATACTGCTCAGATTTTTCAGGTCTATTTTAAATAGCCCTTTTGGCTTGTTAAACCAACCAAGTGGATTCAATCTAGATGTACACACACCTAAATGCAGCACTTGAGGCTGTTTAAGGACTATAGCCAGTGTATGGATGGGTGGCCTCGCCTACTGGCACTGTCACACTGTGACAGCAACTGTCCTCATCCTGCCTTTCTGTCTCATTGTACCTTGCTTATTTGTTGGTTTTTGTGGAATAGGGATCTTCAGGCATTACATTAGCTTATAATTTGCCTTATCTCCCTTCAAATCTCTTGCAACTCTTTCCTTCACCCCGATCTTTTCAAGCACAAACTCTGCTGCTAACTGGCTTTATTTATGACTAACACAGATGTGTTGTGATTGATGGGATTTTATCAATTGATTTATAATGAAAAGAAATCAGAGCACCTTTGTTTTTCATCCAAAATATTATAAATCGACCCTCTTCCCTCCACCACCACCCTCCTTGCTGATTCAGTGTGGTCCAGCTTTGCTTACGCATATGCCTGGTGAAGGCTGGATGGCAATTGCTTTCAGAGTGCTATGGGGGGGGGGGTTTATGCAAGGCTTGGGATGTTTGGCTATGGTGGGATGATTTGTCCATCTCTCTGAGGAGTGAGGACGAGAGCGAAAGTCAAAAAAGGGAGGGAAAAAGAGAGAAGGCATTAAAGGAATTAAGTACAGAAGTAGGATGGGCTTTAGCCAGAAAGCTGTCTGGGGCCAATTTCTTTGACATAAAGTTAAAAACTGTACTATACCCCACCTGTCTGCAAAGATGTTTTAAACATACGCAGACCAAGGGAACCAATATGTCCAACTTGGCAAAGCGTTTCGCTGATAGCCATGCAGACCTGTTGAAAGAATTCAAAGAGGGACAGGTTAGCAAATGTGATGGATAACAATTATATCATGCCAATGCCCTCAAATATAAGTCAAACAAATGTGACTTATTGTGTAACAGGCAAACTTTTTTATTGGATTAGTTGCCCTTAACTGCTTTGTAACGTAACGTCTGATAACTGATAACTGTTCAATTGGGTTTTATCCTATCTTTATCTTTTTATTCTTTTTATCTCTATTTTCAAATGCAATGTTCACACTAGTAACAATATTATGCAACAATGTCGTTGCAAATATACAATAATGCCAAAAGTATTCGCTCACCTGCCTTGACTCGCATATGAACATCCCAAGTGATATCCCATTCTTAATCCATAGGGTTTAATATGATGTCGGTCCACCCTTTGCAGCTATAACAGCTTCCACTCTTCTGGGAAGGCTGTCCACAAGGTTCAGGAGTGTGTTTATGGGAATTTGTTACCATTCTTCCAGAAGCGCATTTGTGAGGTCACACACTGATGTTGGACAATCTCTTGGTATGGACAATCTATGGTATACATTCAGAGCTCCTTTCACTGGAAGTAAGGGGCCAAGCCCAGCTGCTGAAAAACAACCCCACACCATAATCCCCCCTCCACCAAACTTTACACTTTGCACAATGCAGTCAGACAAGTACTGTTCTCCTGGCAACCACCAAACCCAGACTCGTCCATCAGATTGCCAGATGGAGAAGTGCGATTCATCACTCCAGAGAATGCATCTCCACTGCTCAAGAGTCCAGTGGCGGCGTGCTTTACACCGCTGCATCTGGCACTTTGCATTGCACTTGGTGATGTATGGCTTGGATGCAGCTGCTTGGCCATGGAAACCCATTCCATGAAGCTCTCTACGCACTGTTCTTGAGCTAATCTGAAGGCCACATGAAGTTTGGAGGTCTGTAGCGATTGACTCTGCAGAAAGTTGGCGACCTCTGAGCACTATGCGCCTCAGCATCTACTGACCCCGCTCTGTCAGTTTACGTGGCCTACCACTTCGTGGCTGAGTTGCTGTCGTTCCCAATCTCCCACTTTGTTATAATACCACTGACAGTTGACTGTGGAATATTTAGGAGCGAGGAAATGTCATAACTGGACTTGTTGCACAGGTGGCATCCTATCACAGTACCAGTCTGGAATTCACTGAGCTCCTGAGAGCGACCCATTCTTTCACAAATGTTTATAGAAACAGTCTGCATGCCTAGGTGCTTGATTTTATATACCTGTGGCCATGGAGGCGATTGGAACACCTGATTTCAATTATTTGGATGGGTGAGTGAATATTTTTGGCAATATAGTGTATAAAGCACAACACACACAACAATAAATGACACAAATGACATTAACTAAGCCTGGCACTTCATGGTGATGAAGCTAAAAACCAGAATTATTAGCCTGCACACTGTAGAACTGAACTAAAGTAAGCTGAACACAAATGGCTCAATAAACCTCAGGTGAGAGCTGAGTGCATTTTCTAGTTTTCTATTTAGTCAAATTAGATTTTAAAATGACAGGTAAAGTTATAATATGTAACTTTTCCACATCAAATGCACAGTATGTAACTTTTGCTGCTAGAGGTCTCGCAATCAAATTAATAAAAAAAAAAACGGCATTGTTTGACATCATGATATAGCGTGGGATCATGAGAGTTGTTGTTTTCACCACCATTGCTGTAAGCTTCTCCTAGTTTGCCTCAGAGTTGTATTTAAAGTCCATTGTATACATGGTGAACAGGACTGGAGCCAGAACAATCCCTGTCTAAGCAATTTTTCCATTGATAGACAATTAAATGACAATACTTTTGATAATCAATGGTTGGGTCAGAGTCAGTTTTTTAAACAAAACTTCTCTGGTTCCAGCCTCTTAAATGTGAGGATTTGCTACTTTACATATTCTTCTATGATGGCAAACTGAATATCTTTGGGTTTAAGTCTGTTGTTTTTACAGAATTTGCCATAGGAAGACATCAGTGCAGGTTTAATGAAATTGTGATTTTTTTTTAATTTTCCAACATTTAGTAGACTAAATGTATGATTAAGAAAATAATGAAAGTAATCTTAGTTGCTACCCTTCTCAGTATGCCTCAGAATACTTCAGTTGCAAGAGTTGTAATGCAGCTACATCTTAAAGCAAAAGTGTTTATACCTGTTCCCACTGGCCACACTAGAAGGTGAGGTGAAAAGCCTGCAGTCACCTGCCTTCCCGATCTCTCTAAAAACTTGGTGTCTTTTGTGTGTTTTTGTGGTCTTGACACTTACAGAGGGTCTGTTTTAGAAAACAGTCATGCTGTTGTTTCTTGGTTTTATATATAAGTACATATAAGTGTATTAAGTAGTGGCATGATGAGTAAAAATAGAAAAAGAGAATTTGAGAGGGATGATCAAATCATGCCTTAACTTTGGGGAGAACATGAAACCTAAAAGGCCACAACAGATTACAAAGCTCCTTAAATCCATTATAGTATCTATTATAATGTTATCAGGACTATGTTATTGCTTGTGTTGAAGCTGTTCTTTGACACCTCCTGCATGCCACCACATGTGAACAAGACAGTGGGACAGGAAGAGATAGAGAAATAAGACAACAAAAAGGTTGAAGGATGCAGAAAAACATGACCTGCTGTAAGGATGAAGGCAGCCAGACAGATAAGGATCAAGATTTAAATGAGTATAAATAGGTAAAATGAAGACCACAAGACCACATACTGCTTTGTCTGTTATCTGTCAATTCCTCACATATACATACATATTCACACAATCTGTCCACTTATGTGTGTGTGTGTGTATGTGTGTGTGTGTGTGTGTGTGTGTTTGTGTGTGCGCGTGCGTGTCCTCTCTGTAGTGTAACAGAGGACATCTCAATTGCTGCGTCACTGCAACAAGAGAGAAAATATGATGTAATTTATCCAGTATCAGTTTGTAAAGTCAATGTACATTTTTAAGTGAGAACACATACATTATGTGAACAGACTTACATTCATTACTTAACTACCTCCATCACTGTCCTTTGCTGTATTAGGTGATGTTAAAACAGGACATTAGTGTCCAGCCTGTTCTTATTTTCAGAGATTTTATGAACACACTAAAGGTTTTTAAACTATGTTTTATGTCCAGAGAGACATCCTTGTGCATGGTCTTTCTGTAACTTCCATAGAGATGTTAAACTACATCTTCTAACATTAATGGAATCTTTTGTAGTTCACTTCACTAAAAGAATCCGGAAGTTTTTTTATTTCATCTAGCTGTCTCCTACATTCCCAGATAGTAAAATGAAACTTCTGGCCCAGCATACACCCTGGTTCCATGGCCCAAGTCTGGCTCATATATTTCCATATCTGTATGGAAGTATATGGGCCAGAATTTGTCCAGAGGTGGAAGTAGCATCACACCATCATGCTGTCTATGGGCCAGACTTGGGCTGTGGTACCGTGTCATATACTAGGCCAGAAGAAATTTAAGCATGTGGCCTGAATATAGGCCAGATGCATCTTGGCACCTGGGTTGTGTATTCTAAAGGTTTGATAATTCATTATCGATTTGAATTCAGTTTACTAATTTTTTAAGCAGTTAAATTTGAAAGTGTGCTCTGAAGCTGTAAAGACAAATATTATTAACACATTCAGTTAAACAGATCATTTCAGGGTGCACCTCCTACAGTATGTGTCATGCAGGGGAGGAGATGCTCTTTATGGACATATGTCTTTAGGTTTGGTAAGTAACTTGAATTATATTTTGTGAATTTATAAAATTTATATTATTTTACCTCATGTGGATTTCTGCAACTTGTTTAGGTATTAAGGCTCCTACGTTTCTTTGAATTTGTTCTACAAGGTAATGAAAGAGTTTGGAAGCCTTTGATAGAAAAGTGATGAAAAGTGGTGACTGGCCTCATAACTCATAATGCACATGTGAAGGTTGGGGATATATTGGAGTGAACAGTCAGCTCTAGCAGTCAATGTGTTGAGAAATGTGCAGGAAAAAACATCTAAGCAACCTCAACATCTGCCGCTTTCAGACGCTTATTAAATGCTGCTATAGCAGAATGGCTTTAAAAGGTGAGATTGTGTAACGAACAACAAAGTCCACATAAAGAGGATGTCTGTTGTCGTGGATCACAGGAGATTCCCTTAGGAGACTGGGGTTTGAGCCCCATGTGAAAGCAGAAATAGATTTGTTAGAAATATTTTCTGCTAGAACTTCTCCCGACTAATTGAAGTGGTCCAGTAGAGCCAAAACACCTAGCCACATTGGCTTTCCAAGTGAAAATAGTATTGTTGGCTACAGACAGCTAGGTGAGCTTGTGAGATGAAGAAAAAGCAAGAAATTTAGCAAGAAACAAAACAAAAAAAGCACAGAGAGATCTAAGGACACCAAGAGATGACAGACAAGGGAAGAACACAAATGAAAGAGAAAGGTATAAAAAGAGTGACAGAAATAGAAGAGAAAATAGCCAAGGCAGGAGGGAGAAGGTATGGTCAGTGATGAAGAAGATAAAAAGAGAAAGCTAAAGAACGAGAGGAGATTGTCCAGGGGAGAAGGTAAGGAAATTAGGTCACTCTGAATGACTGACAGAAGCCAAGAAATATGATGGAGAGGACGAGGCAGGGACGAATGAAGGAAAGTAGTCTTTCTTGTGTCCTGCGGTGTTGGAGTGTTTTATTGTAGAATTTGTTTTGTTTTCTTTTGTTTTTTGCTTTTGTTTGTGAAACAGTTTTCTTGTTTTCTCTGAAAATCATTCAGTGGTAATTGCAGCTGGGAAACCGTAACATAATGGATCACCAAAAGAATACAGATATTGTGGGTTGTTTCTATTGTAATTTACATAATTTAAAGGTGCTACATGGTGGTGATGATGGTAATAACGGTTGCTTGCCAAGAGTTTTAGAGTTTGGAATACTCCCTCTGGGCAGAGCTACATCTTCATT
Organism: Trachinotus anak; assembly: GCF_046630095.1. NCBI lineage: Eukaryota > Metazoa > Chordata > Actinopteri > Carangiformes > Carangidae > Trachinotus > Trachinotus anak. The sequence goes on from NW_027273868.1 coordinate 633,123, forward strand.
GTCTCATGCTGAACTGAGGGCAGACTGAATGCTACAGTGACTCACTTATCACAAGGCAGTATTAAAGGTGTTTCAAGTATTTCAACAAATCTCAACAAACAATGAAAAAGCCATAATCTGGTATGTAGCAGTACATATTCAGTGTAAAATTAACCACAACGTATCCTCAGAAATTAAAGGTGTTTGTAATCTCAGGTTTGGACACCTGTACAAATTTTTTACATTCATTTTCAAGGCTTAAATTATCTCCATTACTGCCGGAATGGAGGTAAGGTGTAAGATACCCAGTTTCTCTTTTTTTTAATCTTGGACATCTGCCTAAATTTCCATAAAAACTGGAAAAATGGGGATGTACCAAAATGTTTTACTTAATATTATGTAATTAAGTAATATATGATAATATTTAATACATTTAAATGTCAATCATAAATTGTGAGAAATATATTCTGTCATCTAAATATATCACATTAATATGTAACATACACATACATTTCAGACACTGTTTTTGTACCTTTACGTCCTATTTCCGCTAGTCCAATCCTCTTCTTCATTCCAAATGCCCTAACGAGCATTCCGCGTTAATATAAGTACTTTACAAGTGAGAAAAACAATAATACAAAGTACGAGTCATTTACAGGTGAGAGCAACAACAATACAAAAAAGAAAAAGAGGAGGTTAAAGTTGTAATTTTAAAAAATTGCAGTCCTCTATGCTTTGCCTACAGTTGTGGTTACTGTGATAACAGCAAGTCTGGTTTACCACTACATGAAACATTCATTAAGCAGCTAATTTGTTGGAAATACAACAGAGAATCAGCTGGTGCAGAGTGCAGCCTAACAAACCCATTTGGTTTTATTATTAATGTCTTGATAATTCATGGGAAAAAATCTAACTTAATGCTACACACAACAGCAGGACACAGTATCTAATTACTGAAAGTAAATGCATTTACTGGCTACTGCTGCTGCTATGTTGACCATAAATAGCATCAAATCATGAAAATGTTCAGGACTATAACTTTAAACCCAGACTGGACAAATCTTTTTCTAAAAACATTTCTCTTACCCAGTTAGAATAAATTTTTCCAGTCTAGTACGTGACTGATCAGTAGTCAGGATGGCAGATTTTGATCTGATCCTAACCTTCTCTGAAGCAGGTTAGCCATGCACGAAAGACCACCATGGAAATATACCATGGTTAAATTGAGCCAGTTTCATGATACTGGAAAACCTGAATCAATCCCAAAGATATCAGGCAAGGCCACCACTCTCACGTCATGAAATACAGATCCCTGATTGCGATACACTTGTGTTTATTTTATTCTGGTTGTAATATATTGTACAACTGATGCGTTGCCTTCACTGGGGAAATCCATGAGTGCTGGTCTTTATGAGGGGTTTGTGAAAGTCAAAATAGCAGTTTTTAACCATTAATTGGCCACAGAAGTGGCTCAAGACCACATATCAACCAGACAATCACATTATTTAACCAACTATAATCAACTGCCAGAGTGTCTGGCAGAGCAGACAGACTAACCAGTCAAACACCCGAGGAAAGCATTTAGTTGGTAGAACAGCTTATGTGCACACTGATCCAAATATCAGCTGCATTATTTGATAAACTATATTTAAAGACAACATTTACAATTACAGAACCCCAGTATTTATTTATATTTTGTAGATGACTAAATATGATGACTAAATATCTACAAAACTAATGATATCCCCATCAGCCTTAGCTGTACTTTCTGTTTAGGATATAACTGAGCAAATATTAGTAAGCCAATCCTAAAGTCCTAAAAATAATATTTGTAAAGCCAATATTTAAGTATTCTTAAGTATTCAAAGTGTTTCAGCTGTTACTTGCATCCTCCCTGTATTCTCAAGAAGAGCATCAGCATCAATGAGTTAGTGTTCTTCGATTTTGTGTTCAAGAGCCAGAGCCCTCAAGCGGCTGTACTCATGATGGTGAGAGCCAAAGAGAAACTAAGGTGATGTTATTATAGAGTGACACAGTCAAAGTTGTTTGTGGGAATGTTTATCTTGTCACCTGTATGCACATTGATACATCTGTGCATCCTGTGCAGTGTACAAACAAAACTCGTAACAGATACAACACTACTCCATAGCTATTAGTATGTTAATATGCATGTTAGTATTGTCATTATTAGTATTTTAGCATGCTGATGTTGGCATTTAGCTTAAGCATGACTGAACCTTTTAATCTTAATCACTGATCAAAGGTTGAAAGCAGTGCTACTGATAATGGAAATCAGTAGACCTTCAAGAAACGTAGATCCAGTATTTCTGCAAAAATGGCAACTATTTCCACTTGTTACTTGTTAAATCACCAATACCAATAATACCAGCTTGAAGAAATTGAAGCAAAGCCCTGATAACTCCCTGATAACTGTATACATGTGCATATCCACATGTGGTTGTCAGACACAGCAGCAGTATTGTGGTTAAACTGTATGCAGAGATACACAGTCAACAAAGTAAGCAGTAAAAAAAGGGGAAAAAAATAACCCCACTGGACGCAACAGTATAACAGCCTGCATGGTAAAGTCCACATACACACACCAGAAACACATCTTACAGGGTTGCAGAAACAGCAGCATTAAATTTTATTTAATTACAATCTAATTTAGTCAGTTGTGTTTGAGGGACAGCATAAAGACATTTCAGTCTGTGCTGTCTGCTTTACACTGAGACATTTTTGTAGTTGCAATCATAGTTTTTGCTGTTGTGTGAAATAAAAATCATTTCAGTAATTTAATCTTAATCAGTATTTTTTAAGTATTTGTTAAGTTCCCTTGGTGGGGAAGGAATACCTGTAAGATAGTGTAGGTGGCCAGTTAGCATGATAAAGATCCTTAATTGTGTCAAGGCTTCATCATTTCCTATCTGGCTCTGCATTCACCGCTTTACACCTTATATTATTATTCAGCCCAGTACTTTGGAGGCCAGAGTACTGCTTGTTTACTGGCTGTCTGTTTTGCCTTAAACCAGTGCTACAGTCTTCTCTAGGATTAGTCAGTATGATTAGATAGATCATGACAGCCAGGGATTTTGCTGTATTGAATTATGGCAGTGTTGGATTTTATATAATTTTTGCATTGGTGTGAAGATGTGTCTTGATTTGTGAGATATTTAATTCACTGGATTAACCAAAACCTGATTATTGCATCTGTGAACAGTTTGCATAGAATTACACATACCACTATGGCTTGGATTGTACCTTATTTGTATATTGCTTCAGAATAAATCAGAATCAGAATCAGAATCAGAATCAGTTTTATTGCCAAGTATGTTTCCACATACAAGGAATTTGTTTTGGTGACTGGTGCAATTGGAGGTTCTTGGAGGTTCTTGGAAACAACAGGTTTACATAGTTTTAGTTTCTGCCTGTATGTGGGAATCAGGTGGACCATGACATAGTCAGAGTGGCCCAGTGCAGCTCGGGGGACGGCGTGATAAGCACCACTGATTGTGGTGTAACAGTGGTCCAGAGTGTTCCCCTCTCTGGTCAGGCAATTAACAAACTGTCTGTATTTGGGCAGTTCGTGGCTGAGGTTACCTTTGTTAAAGTCACCAAGGACAATAACAAAGGAGTCCGGGTTGGTCCGCTCCACACACAGTATCTGCTGTGGCCTGTGGTGGGATGTAAACACCGACCAGGATGAATGAAGTGAACTCACGGGGGGAGTAGAAGGGCCTGCAGTTTATGATGAAAGTCTCCAGGTCAGGAGAACAGTGCTGCAGGATCACTGTCACGTCTCTGCACCAGCCACTGTTAGCATAAAAACACATTCCTCCACCTTTGGTTTTGCCGGACAGCTCTGTGTCGCGATCCGCTCTGAAGAGCTGGAAGCCCAGCGCAGAGTCCGGAATCGATCCACACAGCCACGTCTCCGTGAAGCACAGGACGGCAGATGAAGAAAAGTCTCTGTTCTTCTGCACCAGTAGCTGAAGTTCATCCAGTTTGTTGGGCAGTGAACGCACCTTGGAGAGAAATATACCTGGGAGCGGTGTGCGGAGTCCGCGCCGGCGGAGACGCGCAAGCGCACCGGCACGTTTTCCTCTCCTCCGGCGTTTCACTGCGAGAGCAACGGTCAGTGACCTCTGACCAAAATGTCCAATAATTCCACAGGTGAGTCGAGAAAGGTGAAAAAAATCCTCTGGAGTTGTTGGCAAAAAAGTCATCCGCGGCGCCATGGCAACTGGAACATCAGTTCAATGTAAATGTGATGTAATTAATTAATGTAATTAATTATTTGTCCATGTCCATCGGGTTCCTAACTATGAGTGATGAGTGCAACAAAATCAAATGGATATGCATATGTAATTAACAAAGTAATTAATACTGTCAAAAAAGAGGGGGCATCCAGTTACAGAAAAAGCTGGCCAAGGCACCTTGTAAAGTCAAATGACAGTATGTTTTGTTCTGTATCCTTTTGTGTCTTCTTTTAATAACTCTCCAACACACCTAAAATGTTGAAGAATGTGTGTGTGTGTGTGTGTATCCAGGGCAGCTCTAGATAGCAGTGTGTGTGTGCGTGCGTGTGTGTGTGTGTGTGTGTGTGTGTGTGTGTGTGTGTGTGTGTATCCAGGGCAGATCTAAATAGAAGTGTTAAATTAGACCACGATAATAAGCTGTGGGACTTGATGTGCTCCCTGAGGATTAGAGGAAGACTCATCTGTCTGTCTTCATCACCGAGCTGGCACACACACATACACACACACAGGACACACACACACACACACACAAACACACACATATTTGAGAGCATACTGACACATAAATTATACTTATGCAAGCACATACAGTTGTTCATTAAAAGTTCACACACACGCATTTGAACATACAAGCACACACACAACCAGGAAACTGACTTACATCAATGACTGAACAGTCAGTTGTTGTGTGATATGTGAACATGTGAATACACACACACACACACACACACACACACACACACACACACACAGGAGCACTCATTAATCATTTATTTTACAAGTTACACATGTGCTCTTTCAGCTTGACAATTTGGCATATTCATCTGGTGCATTCTTACTTCCATGTATTCTTACATGCTTCCACTTGGTCAAAGCACACATCAACATGGTGTGGCAGACGCACAGACAACTCCAACTGTCTAAATTGTTTAAAAGCTCAAAGAGTATAACTAATTGAATGACCAACAACTATAAGAGGTTCAATCAGTGCCCCCCAAAAAACTCAATTTCAGGATATGTGACAAACTAGGCTTCACATTTTCTGCTTTTATTTTAGCTTGAACAGAGTAATTTGCTATTAGTGTGCTATGGTTAAGGCATAGCCTACTGGAGGTGGGTGGGAGACTGCAGGAAAGCTAAAAATATTGCTTTTCTGTAAAGCCCATTTTCCACTGGTCAAAAAACCTACTAAAACCCCCTAACAATGGGCTTTTGTTGGCAGTGGAAAAGGGTTCAATCAGCATTTATACCTGGGTCAAATGACTCTGCAGAAGACATTGGTATTTTTCAGCTCTGGGTCCGATTGGCATTGATGTAAACACAAAACCCGGGTGAACCTGTTAATTTGTGCCTCTTTTCCTGCTGTAAAGTCTTTCAGTGCACAGACACAGGCCTGTCACCTGTCCAGCACGGTGCTGTTACACCAGAAACACTGCGGCTACATTGATCTTGGGGATAAAAAAACACAAAATCACTGATCAAAACATCTCATATGGAGGCTCCGACACTTAAACAGGCTTTTATGAGCTTGCAGGGTGGCTAGCACCTCACTCTTCCTCTACTTCTTCTGTGTGTGTGCTCTAGTGCATGTGATGACATCAATACTTTTAGTTGTGTGTCCTCAGTCTGAACAGAAGGGCAAACTCAACTGGCAGTGGAAAAGTGGCGCCCCCTATACCCCAAAAGACCTGAGGCTCCATAGCAGATATAGCCTGCGCTGTCCTTTTTTATAATGCGCATTAGTGCTGTCAGTCCAGTCTAGTTTATTGTTCAGGTGAACACCCAAGTACTTGTAGGAGTCCACACTCTCAATGTCCATTCCGTGGATGTTCAATGGAGAGTCTTTGTGCCTGTGGAAATTCACCACAAGCTCCTTGGTTTTTCCAGCATTGATCTGGAGGTGGTTCCACCAGTCCAAAGTTCTCTCTGCCTGTATATGATAGATGAACCAATTGTCTGTCTGCTGTACCTTAAGTTGATGCAAAAATTCTGAAAATGTGACAGTATTTGTTTTTCTACAGTAGCGTAGATACAGAAGGTGTAACATAGATGTTGTAGGTACTAATGTGTTCTTCTGGGTCTGCAAAGGCAGTAATAACCCTACAATTGTCTTAATTTGACTTAACTCAAAGAGAAGAACACAAGCAATAACACATATAATGGCAGCATTTGTTGAAATAAAACATGGGAAAACTTGTGTATGGAGATATTTTGTATTTGACGTGGATAAGCAGGAAGTTATTGACAACCAAAAGCCAGTATGCCAGCAGTGCCACAGAGCATTTCAAATGAAAGAAAGAGACACGTCAAACTTATCTAAGCAGCACAGAGTTCAGGCTGAGTGAGTTTTAGTTGTGAACTTCATATTAACATGTCATCAAAACATTCATGCCCTGAAATGTTACGGTTATTGTTTTTGAACTGCAACAGCTAACATCTGTTGGAGCAACACTCCACACACAATGTTCACAAAGGCTAAAATTTGCCTGTTTAGACTAACATAGGCTAACAGAACTCATAACAAGAGCACCCAGCTCACGGATTGATGCTGTGTTACCCACACTATTAGGCTATGGTCATCACTATTCAGGCTATCATAATGTAACATTGAATTTTAAATAAAATCATGGGTCTGTCACCTTGTTAGTCAATTTAAATTCAAACTGTGTATGCAGTAGTCTGTGTTGTTTTCTATTTTTTCCTATGATAGCAAAGGTTAAGGTTAGGGTAAGGGGCTAGGGAATGCATTATGTCAATGAGTGTCCTCACAAAGATAGAAGTACAAGTATGTGTGTGTGTGTGTGTGTGTGTGTGTGCGCATGTGTGTGTGTGTTCATGCTGCATGGTGCTGCAACATAGGAGAGAGCCACTCATTGCGCACACAGCTCCAAGAGAGAGAGATCTTTCTCCTGGACTGGAAAAAGCAAAAAAGCATCACAGACGAGGGGTGGAGATAACAAAGCTTCTGAGGGGCAGAAGTAACAAATAATAATTAATAACTAGAATTTCCAAATTGTGGTTGTATGCCTCCACCAACCAGCCAAGATGCAGAAAATGTGATCACAACAGCATTGAATAATGGCCAGAGGTCTTTTTGCAGAACAGTATGATGCCACAGTTAAGTTGACCTTTGACTATTTGGATATAAAATGTTATCATTTAATTTCATCCTTCTTTCATTCATTCAGTTTGTGAGTTATGGCCAAAAACATGTTTTCTGAGGTCACAGTGAACTTGACCTTTGACTACCAGATTCTAATCAGTTCATGAGTATGAGTCAAAGTGAATGTTTATGCCAGAAGTAATGGAATTCCCTCAAGGTCTTGAGATAACCCATTCAAGAGGCCAGAACCATGTTTTGTGAGGTCACCGTGACCATGACCTTTGACCCTTGACAACCAAAATGTAATCAATTTCACCTTCTGTCCAGGTGAATGTTTGTGCCAAATTTAAAGAAGTTCTGTGAAGACATTACTGAAATATTGCATTCACAAGAATGTGAGGGATATATATTGAACATGCAGATGTTCCTGAAACTATCCTGAAAATATAATGCCTCTGGCAATGGAGTGATGAAAATGTGAATTGAAAAGTGAAAAACCAGAAAAATCATGGAAAAATAATGTTTTCATCATATTCCAACCTTTTAATCTTTAGTTTAAGTCTCACGCGTTTAGGCACAGGATGCCAAATATGCAAATGCTCTGGCAGTGAAAAGTTGAGGTGGCTAAGAATGGACAATTCCATGTCTGTATTATTGTGAGACAGGATGTTGCTGAGAATGAATATTGGGGTTAAAGAGAGGGAAAGGGGTTTAGAAAATTCATTGACGGAGAGATAGGAGGGCAGGGAGCAGCAGGGTGGCAGGGGGATGCTGCAGAGAAAAGGAAATTACATGAGCACTACACAAAAAATGGCTGACAATATGCTCCAAAATATGTGAATGATTTAACAGTTGCAAGGAAGATGGAGTATGTATATGTTTGTCCATGCTCGAAGACAAATAGATGATCATTGATCTTATTCTTATAGTAGAGTAGACTGTTCAGCTTATGTGTGGCAAATCTACACACATGCACACACACACACACACACACACACACACACACACTCACACACACAGACACACACACAGTTGCCACTGATCTGAGTTCTAAGATACAAGACTGATGTTTTCATAATGGTGCATACAGTAATGCATAAATCTCTTTGTTCCTTTACTGTTTATATACCCTCTTGTTTTGTCTTTATACTTTATACTTTATACTTTATAAACACTCACACACACACAAACACACACACAAATACCTCAAGTGTACCTCGTTTCTTTAACACTCTCCATCCACCATCCTCTCTGTGCTGTTATCAATGGGATTGCACCAGTCAAGACATTTGCACTGAATTAACAGCATTTGTCCACTCTCCTCAGTGTGCTAGTGGCACCCTCTATCTGCAGTCTGTTGGCATAACCACTGCATTCCACATACTGCAATGGACCAAACCCCTCCTCCTTCTCCAGCAATCACATCAACAGCAAACTACTTATGACAAAGGCTTAGCTGGCCAAAAAAAATTTGACGTGCAGGTTTCTTGTTGTTTTACTTGAGTAAAAGGACATTACATGCTTTGTGTGTGAATTGTAACATTTCCCTAACTCTCTGTTTCTCTCTCTGCAGTATGTGGCATTTGGATCACTCTTCTTCATCCTCCTCTCCATCTCCACCTTCTGCCTGGAGACCCACGAAGCCTTCAACACAATCTACAACAAAACAGAGAATGTCACTGTCGGCAACACGACACATGAGGAGGTACAATGAAGTTTTAGTGGATTGGTTTGTTAGTCTTAGATATGTTAAGTTGATCCTTAAAAGGACACTCCAGCGGTATAGTATTGCTCTTTGATGAAGTTGTGAGATTTGTGAGAGACAGATAAAAAAATGAATGAAGCAGAAGAGGCCAAGATATCCTGGCTTTTGATCCCTAGGATCGGTCAACCGTCAGAAATGCTCAATCCTACATTTCCCATGATGCAAGTAAAAGCATCCTTTTGTTAGACCCTCCTTTCAAAGTTAAAACCCAACCTCCTAAATGTGTCATCTCCAACCCCAAGCAGAGATAACCCTGATGGCAACACCAATGGGTCTTTTTTTCTCAGACTTAAAAAAGCTCGTCCAGATTCGCAGAAGTCGTTACACAATGTTTTCACAGGCTGAGTTGTACTGCTCATAAATAATTAAGTGTCATTTAGAACAGCTTATAGTTTTGTTTATTACATTTATTGTTCTGGGACCATGACCAAAAAACACGAACCTCATACTAAGATTGAACATAAGTATTGTACCAGATGCAGAAGTGACGGAGGGAGTTAGGATCACCCAGTATGAGTTATGTTTTTCATTGGACAGAGTTTAATTAAACCCTTTAGTGGTGTGTGGATATCTGCAGGCGGTGCAGTTAATCTGCAGATCGGGCAAGGTCATAAAAATTACCAGTCTGATTATCAACTGATGGATTGTGAGTGAGTGAAACAATTTATGATATATGAGCAAAATATTTGTTACATTGTCAAAAATGTGAACATATTTTAAGGATTATTTTTTGTCAGGCATGAATTAGACTCTTTAGACTTTACAATTTATTAGTTATTTTGGGCAGCAGCCAAATTTTATTATGAGCTTTCAAATAGTGTTAAAGTGTATTGATTCAGAATTTAAATGTCACATTGTGTTCAGACTATTGTGGAAATACCTGCTGCCATTTTAATTTTAAAAAAGGAGAACCTTTACTTGAAATAAATATTTGTTTATTTAAAACCAGCCTACTTCAGTGTAATATGTTACCATATCATCACACGTAATATCCCACAGAGAAATATTGTTAATGTGTGATTGGATACGGGTCTCTGAACTGTGGAAAATAATTTGTGGGTGGCGGGTAGATTATTCATGCATACACGCAGCTATGGATGACATCAGAGCCAATCCATGCATCACTAACTCCCACAGAAGTGGAATTACTACAGAAAATTTACCTGTGACAGGAAGTGAGAGTGGGACTGTAAAGTATAAATGCATATAGTAATTAGATGGTGGAACTACATGCTCAGTGGAACATGGTATTGTGCAGCTGGATATATACACATCAATGAATAAATGAGTAAATGCATGATAAAATCAGCTAACCCTTTATTTTGTTCTTCCACCCTGCAGATAGTGTATGAGGTGGTCACAGATGGCTGGCTGACATATGTGGAAGGCGTCTGTGTCATCTGGTTCACCATTGAGGTGATGCTGCGTGTCATCTTCTGCCCTGACAAGGCAGAGTTCTTCCGCAGCGCCCTTAACATCATAGACTTTGTGGCCATTGTGCCCTTTTACCTGGAGGTGGCACTGAGTGGCCTCTCCTCCAAAACAGCCAAAGATGTGCTGAGCTTCCTGCGTGTGGTGCGTTTTGTCCGTATTCTGCGTATATTCAAGCTCACCCGCCACTTTGTTGGTTTACGGGTCCTGGGCCACACTCTGCGGGCGAGCACCAACGAGTTCTTGCTGCTCATCATCTTCCTGGCACTCGGCGTCCTCATCTTTGCTACCATGATTTACTACGCTGAACGCATTGGTGCTGACCCAGATGACCCAACAGCTGCAGCCCACACCAACTTCAAAAACATCCCAATTGGTTTCTGGTGGGCTGTAGTGACCATGACCACACTTGGCTATGGGGATATGTATCCCGAGACATGGTCGGGAATGCTGGTGGGTGCCCTCTGCGCCTTGGCAGGTGTGCTGACCATTGCCATGCCTGTGCCTGTCATTGTCAACAACTTTGGCATGTATTACTCCCTGGCCATGGCCAAGCAGAAGCTCCCCAAGAAGAGGAACAAGCACATCCCCCGAGCACCACAGCCAGGCAGCCCCAACTACTGCAAGCCAGATGCCCTGGCTATGGCAACTGCCTCACCTCACAGGTTGATGGGCAATGTGTTAGGGCCAGGCATGGTTGGATCTGGCAGCATGATGGGTACTGGAGACTGCCCATTGGCACAGGAGGAAATCATCGAGATCAACAGGGCAGGTGAGTGATTGAAGAGAATTGCGATAATACATGTAAAAGTTCCAGTGTGCCTTAAAAGTGTGTTGACATGATGGGGAAAATTACAAGCCTTTTAAAGGTACCATATTTTTATTAAAAAGATCCAGCAATTTTGGAGTGAAATCAACTGAATTGCAACAACGGATCTGCTAATGGGTGGCAAAGCAAATCTGCACAAATCTTTCTCCTCCAATTCAAATTGTATACCCTCTTTTAATACCAGAATCAAACTTGTAATGGAGATTTCTGATTATCTGTTAATCTGTTAATTACTTTTAGAATTATTGCTCACTCAGTCTATTAACTGTCATGAAAAAGTGATAAATGCCCATCATCACCATCATTTTCATATATCCCATAGGTATTCAACTAACAATTACAGATGGGTGACAAATTAAATAAAACCTGTTCTAGCTTCAATGTGCCTTGTCATTGATTCTACAAGTCTCTGATTTCTACTGAAGGGATTAACACCATTCTTCTAAAAAAAATTCCCTCCTTTGTTGTTTTGATGATGGTGGTGGAAACTGCCGCTCCAAAATCGGTGTTCAATTGGGTTGAGTTCTGGTGACTATGAAGCCCATTGCATATGATGCATATCATTGTAATACTCATCAAACCATTCAGTGACTCCTCATACCCAATAGATACATTATTATCTTGAAAGACCACTCCCATGAGGATAGAAATGTTTCATCATGAGATAAGGGTGATCACTTACAACAACTTTCTATTGATTTGCAGTGACCCTTCCCTCTAAGCAGACAAGTGAACCCTAATCATGCTAGCAGAATGTCCCCCACAGCGTAACAGAACTGTTGTCTGTGCCCCTCCATCAGTGATTGATTAATTGATTGTTGTATTACGTAAAAAAAGTGAGACTAAACTTTCTTCAAGAAAATTCTTCTTTTCAGTCGTGCTTACGTAGATATATATATATATATATATATATATATATATATATATATATATATGGATTGCATACTGTATAGGATGCATGTTTTCTGACACAGAAAAGAGAGCTGGGATGTTAAAAAAGCTCACTATCTCAAAACCACTCAGAATGCAGATAGAACCTTATAATGTAATTTCAGTGTCACCAATTGACTCAAATGAATAATTAGTTAACAAGATAGTTGCTTCCAATTTATGGGCTAATTGGATAATTGACTTATTGTCTAAACAGAAATTTGAAAAGTGTGTCAATAAAACGTAGACCTCTGAAACATGTAATTAATTTTAAACCACTGTTGGGCTTGGACATTGTTTTGGACATAGTTTGGCATGGTTGAGAAAGGATTTGTTTATGGATGAGACATCTCTTCTTCTTTACTTTCATCTAGAGGTCAGATTTCAAGCACTGAACTCATGTGAGAAGTGTGTACGTAACAGGGTTTGAAGCTGTAAATAACTTAGTGATGTCCTTGTTGTTCTTGGAGTGGAGTACACTAAAATAGATTTTAATTTACGAAGGATTGTGCAAACTGAAAAAAAGCTTATTACTTTCTCTTGACAATCCATCTCTTTCTTCTCCCAGCCAGATGCCATTCCGCCAAGCTTGACATATTCTGACAATCCTGGACTTGGTCTATACAGATATACAGTATTTTCCGACTGTCAAAACATTGATCCAGGCCATCTCATTTTTTTTCTGGTTTGCTGTTTTAATGTTTTAATGGACATGTCCATCATCTTCACTGATAATGAATGTGTGTGTGTGTGTGTGTGTGTGTGTGTGTGTGTCTGTGTGTGTGTGTGTGTGTGTGTGTGTGTGTGTGTGTGTGTGTGGGTGTGTGTGCATGCATGTGTGTGTCCACCTGTACCTGCAACTGTTGAACAGTAAGTCATATATCAGATAAGATTTGACAGCTGAGTTGAAAGCCACAAATTCTGGTAACCCTGTAGCCATCTCCTCTTTATTGTGTGTGTGAGTGCAGCACAGTACATATTTCACTCTCCCTCTCTCACTGCTTTGTTTAATCTCTTTCATTCAATGCTGTGTGTGAGTACATGACATCTGTGTCTACAGTCTGCACTGCTGCAGTATGTTGGTCATGTGATTGAGATAACTAACACAAGGCACTAACATTCCTTTACACACTCCTCTTCTTTCATTATCTTGTCTATAATTTCTCCATCCTCCCTTTTCTCTCTATATTTTTTGTTTTCTAATTGTTTTTCTCTACCACTTCTCTTTTCCCCTTTTCCCTGCTTGTTTCTCATCTCCTTTTCCTTGTCCCCCACCAAGTCACTCATCACCAAATCTGGTTTTATCTCTATCTCTAATCTATTTTTCTAATTTCTCAACTTTACCTTCCCCCTTCTCTTCTTTCAATGTGCCCCTGTTTTATTCTCCTCTCATCCATGCTCCTCTTATTTTTCTTGCTGTCTCCACCCTTAATATTTCTCCTTTCGTTTCTACCACTCTTTATTCTTCACCTCCAATGCTGCCTCATATCTCTCTTCTGACCTCTCGGTGTTTGTCTCCTCTACTAGACTCCAAGCAGAATGGTGACACGGCGGCCAACGCAGCAGCCCTAGCCAATGAGGACTGCCCCACCATCGACCAGGTCCTTGGGGATGAGCGCAGCCCAGCCACCGCAGGCCTTGGCTCCACCACTAGTCGTGAGCGCTACCCGCATGACCGGGCCTGCTTCCTGCTGAGTGCTGGGGAATTCCAGCGCACAACAGATGGGAACGTTCGGAAAGGTAGGAGTGCTGAGGGGTGGAGGGGGAGGATTGAGGGGGTTGAGGAGGAGGGGCTGTTGCCTGATATATAATTGATATATATTGACAGTGTGAGCGGTCTGAAAAAACATCAACACTAGCATAACAATCAGACACATGTCCCAAGCACAGATAGCCTACATGACAAATATATGAAGTAATAGGAACACCCAAAAATATAAAAATGCATTTTATTGTTATTCATGATAATGTCTCCACCCCTCTGTGCCTGTAGATTATGTCTCTCACACACATACAGCTCTAGCAAAACGTTGATGCAAAAGCACAAACACTATACAGATGTCATGAAAACATATAATGTATAACTGTATTTCAAAATAAAAGGACTCAAGAAGCCCAAATTTGTCATGCAAATCAAATCAACACCCAACAGATCACATTTTCCCTTGCTCCTCTCCATCATTTTGAGTGATGGCTCAGTATCACCAAAAGGTTCACTGCTGTCAGACCTCTCCCTGTGGCACAAATAACATATCAATGTACACTGAATGGCATTGATTTTTAAATCAGTGATTCTGCTCATTCACCCCTTCAAATTGCAACTGTAGTAGAATATGTCCCCTTCAAGCATTTATCCTGCATCAGTGCTGCAGAGGTACTGCAGAGGTTGCTGCAGCACTACCATCTGCACTGATGTGGAAGTGACTGGATTTACTGCAGTGGAACACAAAAGCATTCCTGACAGTTTTTTTGTGAGTTGTGGTCAAAGAATGCAATATTTAGATTCTGCACATTGCAGTGAGGTGGATCAACAGTCACTCAGCAACACTACATGCAGGATAACACTGGACACTGGACTACCTATAACTTTTAATACAGAGCAGTATTAGGATACAAGTGACATTGGTGTTCTTCTAGTTTCTTTACTGTCAACAAATCCCCAAAATGACAAAAGAAGATTAGCATCAATTGTTTGTTGAAATGGCTTGACACATTTACCCGACAAGGGACTTATGGTCATTGTGTGAATTATGACTTTTGCCTATCATGAGCATGTTGTGTTGTGATGATGTTAATAGCACCAAAAATTCTTGTAGGGAGGAGATTGGGGTCAATTGATGAATTGACAAATTGCTTAAAAGTATTTTCAAAAAAATACCTATGCATTGCTGATACATTCCTAAATCTTTTTCTAAACCACATGTTTTCTTTATTCAGATACTTTGATTTTGCTGCTACAAATGCTGTAACTGTTTCATACTCCAAATACTGCTATCTGCAGACAAAAGACACTTTACCCCTCACCTGATTATTCATTTTCAGTATTCAAACTATTTTTGGATAAAAATGAAGCTTGATGGTCCAGAGGACCATTTCATTGTTAACATGGTCTTTTAATGGGAATTGATTTGTTGATAGTAAGAAAAATACAAAATATCTCCATCCTTTAAGGTACTAACATCAGGCACTTAACTGGAACTTTCTTGCAACATTTTAATGGTACAAATATTCAAATCTATTCCTGGGTGTCTTGTTTTGAAATGAAACACCTTTTATGTAAATATAAACAGTCCAGGTGACATGTAACAATAATTTTCATGGATTTTCATGGATTTTCATGGATTTTCATGGATTCTTGGATTCATCAGGACCCAGAGACTTGGCAATCCAATCAAACAAACCAAACAAGAGTTATAATCACTGTATTGTCAGAGGCCCAAACTGTACAAGTGTACCAAGTTTCATATCACCTCAAATTTGGCACATATCACCTATTAAGTCTTTAGAATGTAATCTGGCAAAGCAAATAGATGAGTGTCTTTCTGCTGTCAGGCATCACTGCAGGCTTCTTCATTGTCATTGCTGCTATCTCTTCCTCACTCTCACTCTAGTATATGTTTCTCATGAAAGTCATTAACATTCTTCCTTTCTCACTCTTGCCCACACTTGTGCACCTCCTCCACTGTATTTCCATCCTTTTCTGTTACTGCTTCTCCACTTCTTTTTCCCTTTTCCCCTGCTTTTCTCATCCTCATTTCACTGTTCACCTCCTAACACTAAAATATTTTAATTCATATTCAAATATAACCCCTAACCTGTCACCTTTAACACCATGTACACTCCTCTATATACTCCCCACATGCTATTTCCCCTGATTCATACACACAATCACACTCCAAAATGTGTGACATCCTCCCTGGGAGAGGAGTGATTCGAGCTTTAGGGGCCTCTGCTACAGCAGGACCTGAGTGTTAATTCCACTTCCTCTTGGATCAAACCATAGGGCATGAAGATTTAGATTTACATTTAAGTTTAGATTTAGATTTAGATTTAGATTTAGATTTAGATTTAGATTTAGATTTAGATTAAGATTAGATTAGATTAGATTAAACTAGACTCTATAAAACTAGATAAAATCAGACTATACTAGATAAAAGTAAATTATAGAATAGATTAAACTGGATTACACTAGACTGAATTCAGTTAGGCTAGACTAAACTAGAGATGAAACAGTTAATTGTTTCACACTATATCACGGTAGAAATGCCGGTTAGTATTACCATTTAAATTTTGATCATCACTATAACCGTTTTTTACTGTGGGTAAGCACTGTTTGACGCATGTTAGGTTCTGTACCAGACACATGCACGGCAAGCAATGTGGCTTGGTTTGTTATATGTCAGTCAAAACATGGCGGAAGACAGAGACAGCGCTTCTGCAGAGATTTTTCAGCCTTCAAATACCTTTTTACACTTTTTACACCTTTTTACACAGGAGACATAAGTGGGTTTTCAAATGTAAGTAAGCCTAAAAAGGCAACTAACTCCTTTTACACTGCGTGATGAGAGCACACACACAGACACAGGAGAGAAAGAGTGAGTTGATAGCCACCGAGCCTCCGTTTGAGAGGCTTTGATCGGTCAATGTATTTTTAAAACGTATTTCAGCTCAGTGTTTCATCCCCAAGTGCAGTGTAGCCATGGTGTTTCTGGTGTAACAGCACTGTGCTGGACAGGTGAAAGGTGTGTTTACAGTGTCTGTGCTCTGTAAGATGTTACAGCATGTAAAATAATAATACTACTAATAATATGATAGTACATTTTCTTTTCCTTTGTTCACAGAGTGGGTATGGAGCAGTAAAACTGAGTACTAGTCCCATGTCCTCATCTGTGACATAGATGTGTTGGACATCTTAGCATTTTAAATGTACACATTGACTTGGTGAAATAATTTCAGATTGTGTGTTATTACTTTTTTAACATTTTTGGGACATTTCAACAATACTGTGATAATACTGATAACTGTGACAATTTTGGGCACTATAATTGTGATATAAAATTTTTATATAATTTCATCTCTGCAATCACTAAACTAGATTACACATCAAAAACAAGATTTGATTAAATTAAATTTGATTGCAATACACATGGCTAAAATATATTAGGTTATAATTCTGGATCACACCTGATTTTTTTTTAGAATATGTTCGAGATAATTAAACTAGATCAGATTATCATAGTTTAGATTAGTCCAGACTAGTTTTAGATTAGATTAGATAAAACATGAGTTAATGAGACTAAGATTATTGCATTACAGTCTTATTGGATTCAATTAAATGTGTTGATGTGGATTTTTATCAGATTAGATTAAAATAGTACACAGAAGACAACAAAAGTCAAAATAGATGATACAGTGTATTCAATGAATATGGCAATCAAAAAGTACAGTATTGTACTAGTAGTAGTTTTTTAGAGTACAGTAGAGAGACACAGAAGCAGCAAATCTACACATTTGAAAAAACAAAATTGAGTTTCACCCTTAGAAACAACATCAAGATCCAAACACAGATGAATGTAGAATAAAGCTAATTACAAGCAGGTCAGTTTGTCAGCATTTGTTGCAGTGTGCACTACACTCTACCCTATTCCTTAGCACTGATAAAACAAATTACATATATATCAATATAGTTTACAATATAATTAAACTTCTGCCTCGATTTTGCACAAGCAGAGCAAAGAAGAAAGTGATAAATTTATTTTTTGCAAGAACATGAGTTATATTTTAAGGAGACACTATTATTATATTTTAACATATTTTATACTATCAAATAAGGCTCATACTATCTAACTGGAACATACTGTCAACTGGAACTCTGGTGTGCCAACTGTATTCAATTACAATTTTCCAACTTTTTCGCTGCAGGTAGCAGACTGGCATTCAAAACAGCAACATCAAAACAGCTAATAAAGCTGTATCCACAAAGCTGCATTGAATAAAATGTACAATGGCTCAATATATACCAAAAAGAAAGTCAGAGAGATATTGTGATTAGCACCAGCATGTCCTTGCTTGCTACTGAGTTTGCAGTTAGGTGTGAGGTGACCTTCCGTCATCAAACTTCTAGAACCAAATATTTTGCAGTGAGAAATTCTGCAGTGTCACTTTCCGATACTTTCCTGTTTCCTACTAGTGATTGGAAACAATACAGCCAATCGCAAACCTACTCTAATCTTACAACTAGCTAAAATTATGGCACAATAAAATACACATTAAAAGCACAATTGAGAGGGCAGAGAATAAGGAAACTGAAAGAGGGCAAATAAATGTAAAACTGAAAAAAAAAGTGTTTATTATCATGCACTCAAAATATGCACACACATGAAATGGCACAGAAGGGCGTTTTGTGTAGAATTAAATTAATTATTATTTATGTCTTTGCAAAATGTATTAATATTTTTCATTTATCATTTGAATAATATAAAACACTATAATGATAATGTACACCCAAAGCCAAAAAAAGAAATGCCAAATCCCTACAAGATGAATCAGCAATCACAGTTGCACACACACATACTAGCAGCACTTAACTGAACACATTGTGTGACTGTGAGTATGGTTGTGTGACTAAATGCATGTCTCTGTGTACCCGTTTATTAGCCTAATTGTGAGTGAAAGAGATATTGTTTCTTACAGTATTTCGTAACCACCAGGAAGAACAGGTCATGGGGTCAGACTTGGTTAAAGTTCACTGTACAGGTCCATGTCTGATCTGTGTTGTTGCTTTTGTTGTTATTTTGTTGTTGTGTTACTGTCTTCTTCCCTAGGTTGTGCCAGGTTATGCATTTGTACATTGGTTCTTGTTGGTCTGTGTTACACTATCCATCTGTCTTTTTTTTTTGTCTGTTTCTCCATTTTTTTCTTTGTTTGTTTCTGTCTGTATGTCCATTCTGTGTGTATCTGTATTTTGTGTGTAGCTGTCTTCCCCTCCTCCTGCTCCTCTTCTTCCTCCTCTTTCTCCTCCTCTCATCCTGTCTCCTCTCACTCTGGTACTCACAGATAGGGGTTGGGGATGAAGGCCAGAAGTGTGCCATGAACTAAACACTCACCATCACATTTTCCCCCCTGAAAGCACTTTGGGTCAACATGGGCTGGGGATGTCTTATTCCTGCACTGCTTTTGGGGAGGTGGTGTGTGATCTTTTCATACTTTGCTTGATGTATGGAAAAATTTTATGATACAACTGTCTTGGTTTGCAGATTTTACAGTGTAGTTAGGACTCATTGTCCCATTGTGCTCAATAAAATGTTATGTTATTGAGAATCAAAACCAAAATGAAAAGTAGTTTGCATTGGCACAATAAGTGAGTTTTTTCACAAAAATACAAGCATTCAAACAGAGCAAACATAAAATAATAAAAGGGGGTTCATTTAAACTTGTTAATTTTGGAATGGGTACCAGAGTGACAGTGACTGCTGTACACTGGTTGGCTTGTTGCCTGACCAGGAGAGTGAGAGCTGAATGCTGATTGGTTAGTTGGTTGGTTTCCGCTGTCTTCTCCTCTGGAACTGAGCTCAAGTCAGTTACAGCACAGCCCACAGAGAGCAGTGTTTTACAATAGACTTGGCTGCAACAATTGCATCATGTATATTTGAATTACAAAATGTTTCAAAAGTTTGTATTGCACTTTCAAATGAAAGCAATATCTCTTCTAGCTGAGCAGTGTCTTACTCTCTCTCAGGCTGGGCTGGAACACTGACTGCTGTCATAGTGGTTTGAAGGTCTACATTAGCTAACAAGACAGTTAATATTTTCACTTCACGTAGAAAGGCACAAAAAATCTGGCAGGTTTGTAGACAAACCAACAAACAGAAGAGCAGGTAGAGGGAAAGACAGACAGACAAAGCTCTAATCCTACAAAGACTCTCTCACACACATTCAGGTAAGTATAACAAACAAATTTGAAGGGTTGTGCTGACTAGCATAGTGGTGGCTATCACTATTGGTTGTGATGTGATGGCTTTTTAGCTTTTTCCCTCTGCAATCAAAAAGCTTCAAATCCTCCAGAAAAGGATATTAGCTGACCACTTCTGGGAAAAAAATCTGTGCTTTATTTACCTTGTTATCTTCTTACATTTGCAGCTGGTCAAGTTTCCTGGCAAGATAAATCAAGCACAACTCAAACATTCAGTCAAATAATGATCACAAACTGGTCACTTTTGCTTTAACAGTGCCACTGTCTTCCAATCTAAGGCACTCCTCTTTCCTTCCTCCATGCCTCTCTCTTGCTGACATTATTACAGGATTAATTACAGTGTGAATGCCACTGATTTTACTATAATCCAGTTCTAACAGATCTGTAGTTTATCTATCTATCTATCTATCTATCTATCTATCTATCTATCTATCTATCTATCTATCTATCTATCTATCTATCTACATTAACCTAGCTAGGTTACCCTTGGCTAGCTAGCTAGGTTACAGTAGGAAAAGACATTAGTTCTATCTTTACCCCACCATACTTCCCATCTCTCT
This sequence comes from Trachinotus anak, assembly GCF_046630095.1. Taxonomy (NCBI): domain Eukaryota; kingdom Metazoa; phylum Chordata; class Actinopteri; order Carangiformes; family Carangidae; genus Trachinotus; species Trachinotus anak. The sequence goes on from NW_027273868.1 coordinate 653,951, forward strand.
CTTTCCCTCTCTGTTCCTTCTTTTCCCCTGTCCACTGCAGAAACAATGGACAGGGGAATTCTAGGACTTGGTGCAGCAAAGCCTAAAAAAGCCAGCAAAGCCTTTTTGGTTAAGGCTTGGTGTTTTGTTGCATGACTGATTCATATTGACACAGTGGCCTGCATTTCAAAAACCATCCAATGAAGCCAAGGGAAACAAATTGTGAGGTAAATGATGCCAATATACAACAAGGGTATTATCAAAACCAAGAAGGAAAAGAAAGTATCAAACAAGCCAAACATATGAATTGTATCTGAGTTCAAAATACCTGCATAATCAGAAAACCAGTAATCTCGACTAATGCTCATATTCAGTTATTATATTAAATTATCATATTCAGTATATTCATTCATAAAGAGAGGCAAACCCTTTTTGCCCTCTTAATTTGGCTGTGTGAATCTAAAGAAAAAGTAACTATTGCACCAACTTGGGCAAGGAAAATGGTCTGCTATCACATCATTAGGACAAAGTTTTTTTTCCAAATAATTTTAAGTCAGAAACTCTGCTGCAAGTGTACACACTTAAAGGGACTTTTGTCTTCTTACATCAAAATATCCTACTGAAACAAAAAAAAGGTGTATGCCTAACATGAGTAGCATGTTATTAGTCTACGTGTAGTGTAGTTTTTGTAATAAGACAAAATAAAGTAAGGGTGGCAGAGGCATGTAATATCTCATCAAAAGTAACAAAAAGTAACCTTTGAATATAAGAAATATGGTATAACTGTGTTACATTTTTCATCAACAAATAAATAAACTAGAATGTGAAAGACAAACAAATTGACATATTAACTACAGTCATGGAAAAAATTATTAGACCACCCTTGTTTTCTTCAATTTCTTGTTCATTTTAATGCCTGGTACAACTAAAGGTACATTTGTTTGGTCAAATATAAAGATAACAACAAAAATAGCTCATAAGAGTTTAATTTAAGAGCTGATATCTAGCCATTTCCCATGTTTTCTTGATAATAACCAAAATCACTTAAGTTCTAGCATCAATAGCTATGGCATTGTACTGCCAAAAACTGTGCTTTTAGGCATTCTATGTTTTCTTTTCTGCCTCTTTTAGTCATATGATACACACAGGAGTTAGTACTTGATTACATAACCATTGTTTTTTGATGACTGCAGCCATGCGTCTTGGCATGCTCTCCACCAGCTTCTGACATTGTTCTGCTGTCACAGCAGCCCATTTCTGTTGCACAAATTCAAACAAATTTGCTTTGTTTTTGGGCTTGTGGTTCTCCATTTTGAGTTTGATGATTTTCCACAGGTTTTCCATTGGATTCAGATCTGGTGATTGAGCAGGCCAAGGCATGGTTCGAATGTTCTGGTTCTCCATCCAGGCTTTAACTGACCTTGCCGTGTGGCAAGGGACATTGTCTTGTTGGAAAATCCAGTCGTTCGAGGCAGGAAAGAGTTTTCCAGCTGATGGAAGAAGACTGTTTTCAAGAGTAGCCCTGTACATGACCTGGTTCATTCGCCCTTCACACAATTGCATTTGCCCTGTGCCACCCATACTGAAACAACCCCAGATCATCACTGATCCACCCCCATGTTTTACTGTAGGGGCAAGACAGTCTGGTTGGTAGGCTTCTCCAGGCTTCCTCCTAACCAGTAAGTTGGCTGGAGTGGGCATCAATTCAAAATTGGATTCATCACTGAAGAGAACCTTAGCCCAGTCATCAACGGTCCAATCCTTGTGATCCCTAGCAAAGAGTAACTGGGCCTTCCGCTGCCTTTCGTTGATGTAGGGCTTCCTCCGTGCCCTGTGTGACTTCAGACCAGCTTCAAGAAGTCAGTTTCGAACTGTCCTTGCCGAACAAGTCACATGTCTTGACAGTGCCCACTCATTTTTAAGGTCACTGGAGGTCTGACGACGATTCCTGACACAGGAACGTATGAGTGCACGGTGATCTCATGGGGTAGAAAGACGTTTCCTGCCTCGACCAGCTAGCAAATTGGTAGTACCATGTTCGGCTTGTTTTTTCTTGATGTAATGAACGGCTGTCTTGGAGATCCTCAGTTTTTTGGCTACCTGTCTCTCACTCATGCCAATTTCCAGCAGTGCCAAGATGGCTGCCTTTGTGGCTTCACATAATTCTTTTGTTTTAGGCATTATGTGAGAGCTGACAACTTCTGAGTTGTGCCACAGCTTGAATGTAAGCAGGAAACCACTCCAGGCCTTTGCATGTGCAATGCTGCTGATGACATGAAATGGCCTCTTATATACCCTGGGAATACAATTCACCTTAAGCATTTCAAATAGGACATAAAGTATTTTGTAATTAGCTGCATTTTAGTCGTGTTCATTGTATTCTTCAGGTAATATACCTTTAGTGATACCATTCATTAAAATAAACAAGAAATTGAAGAAAACAAGGATGGTCTAATAATTTTTTCCATGACTGTATTGTTGAATCCAACATTAGCTTCTCATGTTCAAAATACCTCTTGCTCAGTAGCTGATTTATTATCGCACATTTAGTAACTTTCTTTTTTTTTGTTTTTGGAAGAAACAAGTTTATGGCATAAAATTAAATATAATCCATTGACAATTAGACAGAAAATGACAACAAAGTAGCTGAGACAATCTACAAAAGTGTGAATGTGATGTAACATTGTTACTTTCAGTTGGCCATCTTTTGTGTTGCTATCTCAAAGAATGAGTTACAAGATAAATGTGAGAACTCAATTATCTAAATATTCCTATAGATATTGGCTAAAGGATTATTACTGCAGTAAGGGTATCTAGCATTTTAGCCTCTCCTTTCAGGGTAAACACTGGCCTCTGAATTACTTACTGCTCTGCAATGGAGAGCACAGGTAACTGCGGTAATGCTGTCTCAAAACAGAATGACAAAGAGAGGGCAGTTGTTCAAACAACCATTGTTTGGAAATGATAATTGGATTTGCTAATGAGAGACAGTTATACTAGTGCAGAGCAGAGCAACTGTGATCAATCAAACAGCCTTTTCTATTAACCTTGCAATAGATGAGAACAACACCTATAACCAATAGTATACACCAAAGACAATGACAGCTGTAGCCTTAAAATGTTCAGAGGATGTAAATATGGTAGTTTTTGTTGACTTAAAAGTAACATATCTCAAATGACAAAAATTTGACTAAAACTAATCTATGTCTGAAAACTGGATAAATGATCAGGGAAGAGTACCCTGCTGTGAAGAGTAGAATGCTGCATACTCTTTTTTGGAAAAAGGAAAGCTTCAGAAAGGAGCCAATGTTGTTGCAGTGCTGCTAGCACCTTTGAAGGCCAAGACTGTAGCAGCTGAAGTCACTCCCTTGCTTTGTATTTTATGCTATCTCTGAATGTCATACTGTCTCCCCTTGTTTTTTTCTTCCCATAATTCTCTTTCCTCCTGTCTTTTTCTCTTTGTCCTCCTTCTCCTTGTTCCCAGTAGGAATATTATTTATTCACTTAACTGACAGACATATACTATTGGCCTGACCTGACTTTGAGCCTTACATAGAGGCTCACTGATGTAAACAATTCAATTCAATTCAATTTTATTTGTATAGCGCCAAATCATAATATACATTATCTCAAGACCTTACTTTGTTACAGAATAAACCCAACAGTTCCCACAAAGAGCAAGCGCTTGGCGACAGGGGGGAGGAAAAACTCCCTTTTAACAGGAAGAAACCCCCAACAGAACCGGGCTCGGGGTGGGCGGCCGTCTGCCTCGACCGGTTGGGTTTAGGAGAAGATAGAAAGAGGGGGAGGGGGAGGAGAGGGGAGAGAAGAGAGAGAGAGAGAGACCAGGAACAGAGGGAACAGAGGGGAGCGCTGTGCTGTCGCAGAGGGGAGTGCTCTCCCTCTCTTTCACTCTCTCTCCCTTGATTTCTACCACCAGTCTTCACTCTTTTTCATCTCTCATTCTCACAGTTTTTCTTTAACATTTTCTTTTTCCTATAGCCATGATCAGTTCCCTTTAGGCTTGTGTTTTATTGGTGGTCAGAATCCCCTGAGGCCTGTTGGATTGCACTCACATATACAGTATTTCCTGAGTGCCACGACAAAGGTTTAGCCACAATGGTGTCAGGAGGAGAGTCATGTTGAGTTATTTGCATTCTGGTTATGGATTTGAAACTGAATTTAAAAAGATGTAAGTAAGATTCTAACTTTGTCAAGGGTAACCAGAGAATTGAACACAGGAATATTTTGTTTGTAAATCTTAAGCAATGTAATGTTCACAGTAAATGAATGAACACCCACTTCTAGAGAAAATAGCCAAAGAACTAAATGATCTCCATTTATAGACAGTTTGTCTAACTATGAACTTCTGAATATCTAAACTCTTTAGAGATTACTTTGTTACCATTTTCAACAAGAGAAGGCAAAACCAGGAATTGAACCACTGACCTTCTGAAATGTGGATGACTGGCTCTACCTTGCAGTAAGGTTCCAAATTATCAGTTTTGTAGAGTCTGAAATGTTTGAGGGTTTTATGCACCTCTTAGACTGCAACAAGATTAAAACACACAGTATGTAACTTCTGCCGCTAGGGGTCTCTCAATCAAAACAATAACAAAAGACTGTGTTGGGTGATGTCATGAAATAGTGTGGATCATGGGAGTTTTTGTCCTCACCACAATTACTGTAAGCTTCTTCCATGCTCATTACAAGTCCCATTATATAAAGTGAGATTTCAAGATGAAGATTTACACAATTGATAATAAAGAAAAAAAAATTAAACACAACAAATTGTTAAAGATGAAATTAGTGGTCTCCAGCCTTTTTTGACCGACAGTCAAAAGAGTTGGAGACCACTACATTTCAGAAATCTGCCGGTTTATCATCTATTGAATCCAATGATCAGTCAGAAGATTAGATGAGGATGTCACCTAGAAAATTTCAATGAACTACCCCTTGCAGAATGGTTTCACCTAGATGTACAAAAAGTGGTAGACATTTGTGTTATATTTAGAGCTACAAAAAGGTCAAACCCAACAAGAAGTCAGCCATTTTGGATTTAGTGGTGTAATTTTAGCTTTTTTTTTTCTTTTTTTTTTGACATTTACCGACGTTGTACTTTAATACAATCCTCCTATAGAATTAACCAGTTCTACTTAAATTAGGTTGTTGCAATGTAATGACCTTTCAGAATCTAAATTGCTTTTGACTTTTCATTGAACGTTAAATGTTTGCCTTTGAAATTCCATGCCAATTGCCAATATTCTGTCATGGTCATAGCACCACATACTGGCAACACAAAATTACATGCTTAATAGTTTTTGCATGTTCATTAGATCCACCTCAAATGTGGTCAGAAAAGCATCAAGATCTTGATGAGCTTTTTGTGAACATGAGCTTTCTGGGGGCAAAGTACACAGGCTTAGGAACTCTTAAAGGTCTATTTAGGCATGTTCCCATTTTTATGTTTTCTGTTTTTTTTTTTTTTACTTGGTTCTGTATCTGACATGCAGCCATGCAAATTCAGATTTAAATCTTGGTCTATGCTTCCTTCTGTTGAGTGCAACAATAAGTGAGGCCTTGTGTGTGTGGACTTGTACTTTGACTTTTAGACCTAAGGCATTCAAAGGGTTGTTTAAAGGCTAAGACTTGATTTCAAGATTCAGGTTAGAATTAGGTTAGGATTAGGTTTAGGGATTTAGTTGATGGCTAAGGTTAGGGTGAGGAGCTAGGTAGTTCATTATGTTAATGAGTGTCTTCACAAAGGTAGAAGTACAAGTGTGTGCATGTAAAATTATATAACGTTTAATATGTAAAGAAGCTTTTGTAGTTATTTCCAAATAGCTAAAAAAAATTGTGAAAATTTTTCCATAAACAGAATACATGTTGAAATGTTCTTGCATGAAGATGCATGTTGGTGGGATGGTATTTGCCCCATTTCCCTTTCCCTTTTTTCATCCCACCCTCTCCTTTCCGAACTCCTTCCTTGGCATCCCTGCACTGTGCCAGAAGGACGTGAAAAGAAGGACGTGATGAAAGCATCATGTCCTTCTTTTCTCATGTTTCTCTATTCTCCCTTTTGCTGCAGGCATTTCATGAATCCATTACAACAATCACAGATGATCATACATAACAAACAAACAATCATTTTCAATAATTTCAGTTGAGAATTGTACCAATTTTTCCCCACAGTCACAGCTTATTTAGCATTTTTGAAATGATTATGCATTATTCTGCATTTAATCACAGTGTGAACACTTCATTGCAATGTGAACACTATATTGCAGTGTGAGCATTCCATGGTTACTAGCACATGTTTTAGTCTGGAATAAAGTGGTAAAGTTTTACAACTTTAGTAGGAGCCATGGAATTGCAGTCAGAAAGTTTAATGGACATATTGTGGGTTGCAGGTTACTGTATTGATTAATTGCATTCGGGAAGTCTGGTCATTTTGAGTTTGATGCAAGATCACTACTGTATACAGTAGGTCCTAAAGATTTCAGTACTATATACCAAAGAAATTCCTTTTAGCCATTTTACATAAAATGCCCATTCCACTGGTTATTTATATTGCTATAACAATTATTTTGAGTATCGTAAAGTAATGTATATCCTTTCTGTGCAGAGACATAGAAAAAGAAAAGTAAAGGTAGTTTCCCCAAGTCACTTGTGGTATGAACACACAATTAGTTCATCCCATCCCATTCACTCCATCCTTCCTCCTTTTCATTTCCTTTCCCTCATCCATTCTAACACTGGTGTATCCATCCCTTCCTCAGGCTATCTTCCTCAGTCTTTCCCTCTGCGTTGTGTTACTAAAGTCTGACTAAGTGGAGGTATGTACAACAAGTCATCATCACAGCCCTGCAAACAAATAAGATGCTACACTGGAAGCACTCACTTAGCTTTGCTTTGAGGAGGATCAATCAGACATTTTAAAACATTAAATGGGTCTGGGGCAAGAAATAATCTTATCATCTACACTAAACCACAACAGCCATGGCCATGGTCCAACTATCTGGTGTGGAGACCCAGGTATTTTTAATCTCTGGGAGGGGCTTTCACAAGGCTTGATGATGTCACTGGTTCCCTTTGTGCTCCATGTGCCAACGACAGTTGTTAGAGTGACTGTCTTGGTGGAGAGTTGGTTTTGACTTCATTAGAGCCCTATTGTGTTATAATGACAGTCATTGGAGTCACATGCCACTTGTTCACAAGTGGCATGTGACTCAAAGGGAACCAGTGACATCATCAGCCTTGTGAAAGCCCCTCCCAGAGGTTAAAAATACCTGGGTCTCCACACCAGATAGTTGGACCAGTCCCAGCCTGGTCAGGTGCGAGAAAGAACTGATGAAGCCTCTTGGATGAGAGGTGAAACGTCTTCCTAGACAAATAACCAAGTCCAGTTGCTTTCGATTTAAAACTCCTTTGAGATTTCTTAGTAATGTGTTACTGACTAGGTCAATGAAGACATTCTACCAGTTGTAGCAACGGAATAATACAAGATGAAATGGCTTCAAAGCCCATGAGCATGACAACGAACACAAAAGTGGCAGATCACAGTCACTGCCTAATGCTGTATCTGCCATAGAGCAAACTGCAGAGAGGCACTCATTATGGATGCCAAAGCACCTTTCAACTGGAGATTGTATACAGTGAGAGCTACACCAGAAGCAGTCACTGCATTTCAATCTTTTAAGCAGTGAGATATGTACATAATAATCAATAATGTATTTTGCCTTTGTTTTAAATGCTGCAGAGGCTGGTCATAATTAGAATCATATTCACACTCTGATCATAGATTTCTGGTCTAGGATAATGGATTACAGGTCACTATAAATTGCTGCTGTTAGACACTACATTATTGATCCTAATGACTCTCCCACAACCCCACAACTACTGCCACAATCCACCACTATATTCTGTGTGTGTGTGTGTGTGTGTGCGTCCCCATCAGCTCAGAGCCACAGGCTGCTGATTTATTCTTGTGGTTGTGGTTACAGGATTTAATGTGTGACAGAATGGGTGCTGTTGCACAGTAAACATACAGAAATATGATCAAAGCATATATGAAGCCACAATTTACTGAAAGACATTGATTTGAGAGTGACATTCATTTTTTTGCACAGATGGAAATTTCCTTGATCATCAAAATGATTAATGGTATTCTCAGGGGGATTTATAACAATGCAATTTTGCAATTTTGCATTCCCAGTTGCATTGGACCACGATCTGAATGACAACAACTGTAAAGTCCCTTTAAAATGTTGTTGCCTACAATCAGTGAGTTTCTGAGGGATCGGGGGGGGATCAAGTGTGCTATTTTGAATCCTCAAGCATGATGCAGATGGCTTCTCAGAGAAACCAAATGCTTACATTCTTTGGTTTAATTAGAGATAACACTAGCATTATTTGGATGACATGTTACTTTTTCATCTTTCATGGAAAAAAACTGAAAATTAATCAAGGTCATCTCCCATTCTGACCAAACCTGTATTAAGACAGATTTTTATTTATTCTAGTCTGTTTTAAGGATTGGGGGAGAATTTTTAATGCAAGCCTGCAAATATCTTTAAATTATAATTTGGTATTTGTGATGCCCAAAGCCCATTTTAGTATTATACACATAGGTACCATCTGTAAACTAGCTGTCAGGTTTACAGATGTGTTAATTTTTTTAAACCATGAAAACTTGACCCATCTTCACCTGGCATTAGGACACAGTCTGTATCTGGATACGTAATCTGGATAATAGCATCAGGCAAGGCATGGGTCTTTGCATTTACACCTGGTAATAATAAGTATTCTTTATGTCTCAATTTTAGTTTATCTACATGAAAATTAGATAGGCAAACAAATGTGATCTTTCCCAAATGAAGGAAAACATTGAGGGTGCATGTGTGCCAAGGGTCACGTTACAGAAGACCTGGAGGTATCCTTATGTTACCTTTTGGCAGTTAGCAAGGCAATCTCACCGCCATGGAGAAAGTAAATTCATGACTACTGAAAATGAATTCATAGCATCATCTTACTTTGCAGAAATGAACCAGGGACTTCATAAGAGGAATAACAGCTCAGAAAATGTTAACTGTGAGAAATATTGATTTTGACCAGGAGAGAGAGTGAGTATGAGACAAAGAGGAAACTGCACAATTTGGGTTGTAGAGCTTATTGCGTATCATGTTTCACTTAAATGAGAAAAAAGGTTTTAATGATGAGGACTCTGTGTATCATGGATTGATGGCACCTTAGGGAAACCTTTCCAATAGGTTGATACTAAAACTGTTCCCTATCTTCAAAATGTTGTTTCCTTGAAAAAAGGGGTCTTCTTAGACTCAGGGCCAATATGAAGGTCTTCTTAATTTCCTCGCTAACTTGGCTAACATTACTTGTAATTGAATAGCACAGATATAGACTAGGTCAAAGCCTAGTATATGGCTGGACCACCTATGCTCAAATCCTGATTTTATAACAGTGAGTTTGTCTGGTTGTTAGGTTACATAAATTAAAGACAAAGACTGCTGTAATTCTGGCTATATTTACTTAAAAATGATCACTTAGAGAGAAAGTTAGAAGAGACAGACTAGCTTTCTTTTTCCAGAGTTATTTTTCAGTTATTTTTCTTTATTACAGTCAGAGTTAGAGAGAAAAATTGAAAAGATGGGGAGACAGAGAGAGCGTATGACACACAGCAAAGTGACCGGACTTGAACCACAGCCGCCATAGCAAGGAGTAAATTCAAACGGCATGTGGTCCACAAGGTGAGCCAGGTGAGCTCAAAACAGACTAACTTTCTTATTTTGTTTCTCACACAGAGCACAGCCTCAATAGGAGCCACAATAGTTTAGCCTTTATTTGGTTCCAACTCCAGAACATAACAGACTTTCAGTAGAGGCCAGTCTATGTCAGGTTAATGACAGGTTAATACAAACTTAAGACTCCTTGTAAGCATTTCAAATTTGAAGCCCTCTAGCTTTTCAGTGGAAAGAGATCTTTTATATTTCTTATGAGGGCTTTTATCGCTGTTTTGCAGTAAGCATATTGTCTAATTTCCAGTTACTGGTGTTTCTGTTGTTTACATGCTACTCAGATCTGCTAGTTTCTTTAAAAGTTAGTGATGAGTGCCCTTCCTCCCTCTCACCTGCTCTCTTTGCTTTGCATCAAGTGTTTAGTTATTCCTCTGCCTCCTTTAGTAATAATGATATCTGTAATGAAAGTTTTTTATTTGTCAAAATGGAGGCGAGAATCAGTGAACTGGAAGTGCTCCTCCATTTCTCTGTAGTTCCCGAGCTGCTGGGAAAAGCAGAATGGCTCAACAGACTGCCCCTGGTTGGCATCCATAAATGGTCCAGTCATGTACCAGGTTTATACCCAGTCTTGTTCGAAAAAAAAGTCTCTAAATCTAGCACCAATGCACTAAGTTGACAACACTGTAAACACCTCCCTAATAGAACCCGTTTGTATCACTGACCAGCCAAAAATGAAGGATGAAGGATCTTCACATGTTTGTCGGTGCATGCATACAATCACTAGGAGACATGCGTCTAAAGGGACCGATTACAGTTGTTGTGGTCTGCTTTGCCACAACGTGAATCTACATTTCCTTGGGAGGTGCATGCTGTACCTACGGTGTCGAGTCAACACAGAAGTATAACCCTGGTTTAGAAGGCAACTACAGCAAGTGGTGGAATTTTCTAGTTTAGTTACCCCCATATGTCAAATGACCTGACATTTCTTCAACATTGTAGTGGTCTGTCAAGGGTCTCACAAAGCCATGCCTTTTCCCTTTGCAGAGGAACGCCTGGTCTGTAGCTTTTTGACGACCAATAGGTGATCTTTCAACATGATTGATACATTACATCGGGCTGAGATCTGATCATAATCTGTGACCAAACCTCAAACTCTTATTTGACTATGACAATGTATTCTATTGTAACTGACACAAATTCAAGCTGATCACTGCCACTACTCTCCATGAACTGACACTTACACTTAGAACCATTTTCATGGCCTGCAGCTGGTGGGAATTGATACTAAAGGGGAGTATAGTAGGCTATCGTAAATGACCTCTGAAATAATTTTATTCCCAAAAGCCGAGAAAGAGATAAAAGCTCCCTTAGCAGGAAATTATACTACTGTATGCTGAGCTTTCCTTAGTGTGCTAGTCTTAAATCAGTGCTTCACTTTCTCTTTACGTCCAACTTATGTTTCTGTAGCGTTGAAACTTATGCCAGACTACCCTCGAAAGAGCAAATTTGATGTGATGTTTTAGGATCATGAGCCATATTAGGGACTAAGAGTGAGAATATCTTGATCTCTTCAAATTTTGCCATTCTTTTTCTTGTCTATTATCAGTCGCCCAAATAACAAAAAAAATCTCATGGAATGACTTCAGATCAAAGGGCTTTAAGTGCAATACAAAATCACTGGAGAGCCCTTTGATGGAACTTTTTCAAAAGTGATTTATGATATGTGTTAAACTCTGAAATCTCTATATGATATTTCCTTCAAAAATCCATCAGGCTATAAGGGAAATTCAGTTTGAGTGTATATCAGATTTTTTCAAACCTTATTATCCGCATTTATTCAAATGTTCAGAAACATGTTCTGATCAGATCTCAGTCAGGTGTAAATCTTATCTATAAAAATTAACCACTTTATTCACAAATAAAATGCACGAACATGTGAAAGGTGACTTCAACCTGCTCGTCAAAAAAATCATCAGCTAATTTCCTGTGTTACGGCTAATTTGCAAAAGTTACCAAGCTAACATACTGCTAAACTTCTGCATGTCAGCATTATCATTGTGATTAGCATGCTAATGTTAGTATCTAGCTTAAAGCACAGCCTCCGCAAATACAGTCTCACTTGTAAACTTGTAAAATTTCACCTGACTGAAGAGAAACACATATTTGACACAGAACATGGAGAGACCTTGGTTTGTCTGTCTGTCTGTCTGTCTGTCTGTTTCCCCGTTATCAGCAGCCTGTTGTTCCTGTGGATAGACTGGCTAAAAGACCTGGGCTCTGAGAACCGGTTATCTTCAATTAAGTTTGAAGTTTGAGGTTTCAGTGGTTACATGAAGGATTGTGTTTATTTTAACTATGCTCAGCTCCAGATGATTTACCCACCGGCTCTGAGCTTCCCAAAAATCGTTAGGCCTGAATCATCTCAAGTGTCTCTGTGTTTCTTTCTCTTGAACTAAAACATAGCACCACTGATGTGCTTTTGGGAATCTCAGAGCAGGTAGTTCAGTGGATGTACAAGTGCAAAAATCTTATTGGATGTGTTCAGACCAAAGGCTTTGTGTATATCCACTGGACTACTGCACCTTCCCTCCCTACACAGTTCATGTCGGTGCACCAGGGCATCACTTCTAGGTGTTTATGGGATATTGTGGAAACTGATAGCTGATTTTCGTAACCCATATTCCTATTTTGTCCTGTCTCTGTCTGTTCATCTGTTTGTCCCTCCGTCCATCTGTCCGTCTGTCTTTTTCCACTTCCTCCTTTGGTCTAAAATATTTTACTTGGTTTGGGCTGGTTTTGTTTGGAATTACCTTTTTTCAACTTTGTTTCATTTACAAATGCTTGTAACTGTAACAAATGGTTTATATTTGCTATTTCTGATGTGCAATGCTGTCATAATGTAACACACTGATATCCCATGACATTGTTTTCTGTCATGGCATTTCCATCCCATAACACACATTCCTTAAATTACAACTTTTTACCATAAAATGGAAACTTTCATTTGCTCATAACCATTGTGAATGACCTTTCATAACCCTGCTCTGACCTTTTGACCTGTGCATGTTGTCTTTATGTAGCCACAGGTTATGAGAAGTCACGCAGTCTCAATAATATCTCTGGGATGACAGGCACCCCACTTCGCCTCACCCCAATCACCAACTCCACGTTCGAGCCCTTCGAGCCATCTGGCCTTAGGCGATGCCACTCCCCCATCCCCTCCATCTTGTAGCATAGTTGGAAGGGAAACACAAAAAACACAGTGTCACGAACAACAGCAACAATAATATATTATAATACGAGTGTTATTGTGTCCATTTATATATATATATATATATATATATATATATATGGACAACTTCTCTTTCATTACATTACTCATATTTTCTTCCTGATAGAAACTACACTACACAACTATGAGTTAGACCTCTTCTAGACACTAGAGGGTCCTATTTTGAAATGACAGAATAGTTAAGCAGAGATAGATGCTTAAGCAAATGTGTTTGAAAAAACACAAACACACACTAACACACCTGCCTTACTAACAGGGATAGAGTCTAGGTTAGTTTAGACTGATATGATAGTTGAGTTAGTTTACTTCTAGCTTTCCCTGTGCTACTTCTTGCCTGTATCTTGACTGCACTTGCACTTCAATGCTTTAAAACTGATATGTATGATTAGCTATGAATTAGAGACTTTTTCTCATATTAAGCCTCAGAACGCACACATTCATACACATGTAGATGCTAACATATTACTCCAGCATGCATGTTTTAACTCATGAGAATCTCCAGAATAAGAAAATACACTATGCCTAAGTAGATAAAAACATTTTAATACACACTTATCAAAAGCCATGCAGGCTAAAAGTTTTGTGTTATGTTTAGATGAAATACAAGTGAAATACAAGGTCTCTTACTTAGAAACATACACACAATACAAACATACAAACATCAACACATGCGCATGCATACTTTGTTCTCAAAATATCCCTTGGGAAAAGAGGGGAGAAGGGCTTCCACTAGATTTTACATGACTTTCATAAGCAAGTAGTAGCATCTCCTGCCTCTCTCTCCTACTTCCTCCTCAGGCTTCTACTCATACCCTAACAGCACTCACAGGATATACTGCAGGAGGATTTAAAAAAATATATTTTTTATACAGTGAACAGCAGGGAACAGGTATTAAAATGCGTGGCTGTTTCTGTCAGGATGGGATGCAGGTCATGGGACAGTGGTTCCAAACCTGGGGCTCCTGAGTTGCAAGACAAACCTGAAGCAGGTGCGAATTGATTAAAACCATATCAAATTAGTTTCAAAAAATTGCTGATTTTGTTTTTCTATATATATATAGTAATCAGAGAAGTAAAAATCTTTGGGGGTGGTGAGATGTACTGTGGCCTTTATTTACATCAACTGCAGATAGATCAGGCTAATATTTAATTTGATCATATGAGTATCAGTTACCTGTTCCTGTGATAATTTGCTGTTGCTAATGTTGTTTGTCTGTATTTTTATGAACTTTCAAGTTTCCATCTAAATGTAGTGTAAATTTCACTGAATTTCCAGAAAATGTGCTAAAAAGAATGTGAAATGATACCGTCAATGAATATTCGAAATTGGGTGCATCACTTGAGCTTGAGTGATTTTAAATCATGAGCTTCATGTAAGTCATGATTTATTCACTAAGCCTTTTTTGCCATAACACTAGCACGTTGAAACACATTTCATAAAATAATAAGACAAAGCTAGCTATAGGAACATGAAAAAACTTTAGGTGAACACACATAATGAACCAAGAATTCCAGTGTGAATATTGTCATGGGAACTGGAGTAGTAGGAGCTGATCTGATTTCATTTATCCACCATCACTCCTCACATCCTGCCCATGCACTCTCACCTGGGCTCTCAGCAAAAGGCTGAGCTGCAAAGCTAGATGAAAGGGTTGATCACTCCTCATTTCTTTGTTGTCCTTTCATTTACTAGCTACAGTTTAATGGATCTGTACAAGGATGCTTATATTCATTCTGTCTGTGAGTGAGATGGGAAGATTGAGACCATGGCAATGTTAAGTACAAAGTTGGAGCCAGGCTGTGCATAAAGCCAGGGAGTAGGAGAAACAGCAAGCTCTGTCCAAAGTAAATGTATAAAGCTGACTAATTAACATAAGGTATGTTTTTCTAACTGGTGCATAAACAAAAATCGAAATATAAAGGATAATTTTAGGTTTTAGGTGTGTTATTGGCTAAAAATATTTCTTGACAAACAACAATCCAGTGATTATGTGGTACCTGAAATTTGGTTGTCGCATTTAGGCTGCCAAGTTGACTACCATCATACCTTTGCTGAGCTCATGAGTTTTGCATAACTCACTTTAAAAACACAGTGTGTTTTTTTATGTGTTTCTATTTGTGGATAGATTATACAAAAATATATAAGCTAGGATAACCATATCCTGAATCCAGCTCTGTACTTAACACACCGACATGAGACTGGTATTCAGCTTTTCATATAATTCCTAGAAAGACACCAACTATAGTATATTAGCATATAAATTTTTTTCCAGAAAAAACAAAACAAAAAAAAACTGTTCCTTCAAGATCGGGGTAACTGACTTTCTCTTAATCTGGAAAAGTTTTAGACATTGCAGCTCAGCCTGAAAATGAAAAGAGTGGTTTTCCTCAGGTCTGAGTTCATTCTGCCACCATCACCACCACCGCCCCTGCCAACAGCATTACTACTTGCACTGATACCAGTGTGACTCAGCAGCCAGTGGCAATATTTTTAGTTTTCTCCCTTTTTGGCTTGTCTTTCTTTCCCTGTTTTGCCCTTCCTGAACCCCCCAACCCCCACCCCCCCACCCCCTCCCGCTCCCACACCCCCACCCACCCCCTCGTCCATCTCTTCTTTGTTTTTTGGTGGTCAGTAGGAGGCACCATGAATGGCTACTGGAGCGACAGTCCATGGTAAAAGAGGAGCAGATGACAAACACCACATCAGAAGAGGAGAGAGAACTTGAGATCAGAGACAGCATACAAACAGAAATATGCAATGTAGATAAATAAGACAAACAGGTGGTTTTATCTGTGTCTACAGATATATTCCGTGTCTGTGGAACACGTGATGTGTGCACATGAATGTTTATGTTTTATGTCTATGTGTGTGTATGTGTGGCCAGACTTCCATCTACCTCTGTACTAAGATGCACAAATGTTCACTAGGAAAAACACATCATTTCAAGAAAGAAAAGAAGAAAAAATTATTTCACTTTTGTTTTGGTAGTCCAAAACCATCTGTGCGTGACCATATGACAATATCTCTCTGTCAAAGACTGTACTTTTGTTTTAATTAATGTAATCTCATTTCAAACGTTGTTCCTTTTTGTTTTAAAATGAATTTTTCTGATGTTGCAGAAATGTATTTGATTTCAGAACTACCATGTCAAACTTTGTCATTGTTGTAGAGAGTAGTTATGTGTCTGTTGGTTAAGTTTCAGGTCTGTCCTCAACTCTCACTCTCTTTTTTTCCAACAAATAATTATCAGAGAGCTTTCATTCAACAACAAATCTTTCCTTTCGATTAGCATTAGACTATCCTTGGACAAGATCCACTTAAATGTGTAGAGCACATTTATGAAGTATAAAGCTTGTCTATTGGATCTTGTGAAAGAATAAGATTCATAAAAAATGATGATGATCAATGGATTCCTTTTTCAGAGGAATGATTCTGTGCATTATGCATTTCTGTGCATT
The DNA here is from genome assembly GCF_046630095.1 of Trachinotus anak. Classification (NCBI taxonomy): domain Eukaryota; kingdom Metazoa; phylum Chordata; class Actinopteri; order Carangiformes; family Carangidae; genus Trachinotus; species Trachinotus anak. Next base: position 670,430 of record NW_027273868.1, read on the forward strand.
CCTGTTACTTTTACACTCATACACTTATTCAGTTTCTTGCCAAGAGAAAGGTCAATATCAATTTTGTCAGTGCACAAAATTTGGAGTTACTGCCTGAAAATGATTATCCAATGCTAAAATACTTCACCAAAATCTCTAAAGCTCCCCAATTAATATGTTATATCTCATTTGTTTGACACATACATGAACAAAAATGAAAGAAATAACCAACCTCACAATGAAAATTCTTCAGGAAGTCACAGCACCTGGCCACTTGTCACCTACTTGCCATTTGTGCAATTCTATTTATGAAAAGAAATAAAACAAAAGAGATACAACTTCTTAATTAGTGAGCTTCAGTTGTGTTGGAATGCAAATTTTTGGACATCTTGGGCCAAGGTTATGTTTCCTCTGGCTTTAGGTCTTAATGCTAAACTAACATAATCTATTGCCTCCTGGCTATAGCCCTTACTGTACTGAAATGAGATTTATTCCTCATTTTCAGCAAGAAAGTGAATAAGAATGTTTCCTAAAATGTCAAGGTATTATGTTAATTAATTTAACCTTATTTTGAGCCATTCCGTTTCCTGTTTCACCTCATACTCAAACTGGGCATCAGTTTTCTTTCTGTCTCAGAAGTGCAAAGTGCAAATGACTGATTTTGAGGTTTTAATCTACTGGAAATTCAGGATTGGGTTCCCAGTTTAAAAATTATTTTAAAAACCAATCCTATTAGATGTACACCAGGCACACACACGTTTGTTTCTATAGCCCTGTGGGGACAACTCATTGACATAATTCAGTCCCATAGCCCCTTATTCTAACCTCACAACAAAACACCTAACCTTAACCCCCAAAACCAAGTCTTAACCTGTGGAGAGCAAAATAGAAGTCCCCACTGGCATATAAAAACAAGCCAACGTGCGCACACACATACAAACATATACACACATAGATGCAAACACATGATCCTGTCTCTCTGCTGAACCTGTTGATTGTTTCTTACCATTTCATCCTCTCCTTATCCTCCATTCTCTTCCCAATGTCCACTTGTTTTGAGTGTGTCTAAGACCACTGCTGATTGGTAGCTTCTGTCATGATGATGTACATATGTAAAGTTTGCGTTGTAAATGAATCTGCATGGGTTTCCAACGCAAAAAATGAGGATTCTGATAATACTAATGATGCGAGAAGGTTTGACAAAATTTTAGTCTCAAACTTTATTTAATGTGTATATAACATTTAGATTGATAAGAGTGTGTATGGATTACAAGTGTGTTTAGAAGCATACATATGCACTAACAACGCATGCAGGACAAAAAATCTTTACCTCTTTGGATGTAAGAGGTGGGATGGGCTGACATTATGCATGCCAAAATGCTATGATGCTATTGGTCGGAACCGACCATGTTAGGTACTGTAATGGGGCTGGGTGGGGGTGGGAAAGTTTATTTTTGCAGGATGGGTAGGGGTTACATTTCTGATAGGTCTTGTACAGCTGCTTTCTTATCAGTCTTGAGAGACCTACGATAAGAGAAATATATTAACAGTTGTAGCTTATAATATTTTTCCTTTTTTTTTTCTTTTTTTTTTGCTTCTCTTTTCACAGAGAACTGTTCTGAAAGCCCTGCGCTTATCAGATATATGCAAAAAGAAGCAGTAACTGTGAACTAATGCTAAGAAATGAAAAAAAAACAAATCCAGTTTCTTCCATCCATTGTCTTGGCTCCTCCTCTTCCGGAGAGAGGAGAGACCCTTTGCCTCCCAAGAGATCCCCTATCATCAGTTTTATTCATCTGCTCCTTCATTGTCTGTCATGTTTTCTTTCCATCTGTCAAGTCCTGTACTCTACACCTGCATTTAACCTGCAATGAGTTCAAAGGATACCTCTGCAATGTGAGAATCCAACGATTCAATGCAACCTACTACAAAGGTGAGGATAAGAACTGAGGGCAGTTTAACCTGCCAGGGGGCCTTGTCAAAACTGAGCTGAACCATTTTTTAATACCACAGACACAAATATCACATGACCCTGGTGAGAAGACATCTTGTTTTTTTTTGTTTTTTTGAAAACAACTTGTCAAAGATTTTCAGATTTTTTCAGACTAATCCTGTTTGGAATGTTTCACCATAGAGAAAAGCGTCACTATCCTTGAAACCTTTTCCATCGTCAACATGTAAACCTTCCACTGACCACTTCTCTATCAATCACATTCTCTCATACTCTTCTCACACTGTTTTGAGCTCATCGTGACTGTTTGACAGTTTTTCAGTTTTCTGCAGTAAACACATAGGGAGTCCCTTTCCATCTGTTTTTACTCATCATGAATGTAATTCCTACAGGGCAGTAAAAGCACCAGCTTCAGAAGCTGTAAGAAACTCCCTAGTCCAGCAACATTAACACTACAAACAACCTATGATGCAACGTCTATGTAGGAACCCGGATTACACTGTACTTTTTTTTTTATACAAGAACCATATCTGATATTGTGCATATGTAATATTTTATTAATCAATGAGTTAATTAATGAGTATAGTGAGAATGAATATATTTTTTTCCCAACATGATTTCCATTGAAAGATTTTTTGTCCTATACTTAGCAAGATTAGTATAATTGTTGGAGGAAGTAAAAGGTCCACTGAAGTTGTAGACATCATTTCTTAAAAATATGTAAACTAACTAGGCATTAGTTATGCTGTGAAAGGCAAACTGATTTAATTAGATGGGCAACAAGGCAAGATTATTGGAAAACCTCTGAGAATTTTATTTAGTGGTTGGTATTTTTAGCTTACACCTACTTGTATAGGATGACATCACCTCTAATGATGCACTACTCAGGAGGTTCAAGTGGCCATTTTGTAAATTCTTTATTATTTCAGTTCATTTTCTTTTTAGGATTACATTAACGTGGGGAAATTCACACTTCACAATAATTTGCATGTAGTGCAGTCTTAAGTGACAATGCAGGGTGCAGTGTGTCCTGTCTGTAGAAGGGTGGAAGGTAAGGGTTTGGAGGTTGGGGTAGTTGGATGAGTGTGTAACGCATCAGACTTTCATGCAGGAGACTGCAGCTCATGTCCTGTCACAGACCTACAATTACCATAAACGAATAACAGTCTTTCCATAACCCAGCAATAATGTAGTTGCCATTTTGAAAGACAGAATTTTTTAAATGTTGGCATTGAATTCAAAAAACTAAGATTAAACATAGCCTAGGATTTTGCTGAATGGTCCAATATCATCGTTTTATTCAGTGGTATTTTTGTGCATTAGTCTTATGAAAAAATTGCAAGTAAGCAAATCATTACAAAATAGCCAAACCAAATAGCCAAGCCAAACCAGGCACCCTTTGAGTCACTGTGGTTTGGGGCACCAAGGAAGTTGCTGCTTTTCCAGATTGGTGATCCAGCCTTGAGTAGTAAGGATCTAATTCATATCCAGGCATGCAAGGACACACGACCACCAATATAAACATACTTTGCTGTGATGACTTTTTTTTAAAATGGCGGAGAATTTACATTTTTCTAATGCAGTCTATGTACAATATGTTGTAATGTACCAAGGGTACAGGTGTGAATCTCTCCCCTCTAAACTGCCTCACACCAGTTAGATGCTTCATAAAGGATGAACAAAATGGATTCAGCACCAAAAGATCTTTGAAGAAGTTGCACTGAATTAACAATGAGAAACCACTGCAGAGGTACCCCTTCAAAAGTAAAAAAATGGTTCTTACACGATGCCCTCTTTTGCCAGTGTTTCTCTTGTCCATTCATTCACAACTCAGGTATCTCTTTCTAAATCCCTCCTTCTGTGCCCCAGTGTTCATGTTCAACTATTTTTCCTCAAAAATGTACCGTATGTATGAAACACGGAGAGACTAGAAAAAAAAGTTGAGCTGTCCTTTCTTTTGTGTGCCATGTGCTCTGTTTTGTGGCATTTTTCCCTCTTTCAAAAGTGCTAATTTGCTTTCCTTGTCCAGATCTGCTTCCTGTCTTCACTGTCATTCCCTCATCTTTCCACCCTTTCCTAATAACTGTATCCCTCTTTCTGAGACTTTAACCCTCCCAGCACACCATCCATTCCCCCACCCTCTCTCTCACAGCAACCAAAACCAAAAGGAACTGAGTGAAATTGGAGAACCTTCATATCTGATTAAAACAAATTAAAAAATTAATAACCACCCTACCACTGGATTTCACTGTGGACGGAAAAAGGAATGGACATAAAAATGACTGAAAAAGACTGGAGTGATATGTTGTAGATGTGGAGGAGGGGAAAATGTGCTATAAACTGATGTGTTCTGAGTGGACTCTCAGCCAAGCAGCATCAGAGGGAGGAGGAGGAAAAGGTTGGGCAAGACAGAAAAGTGGTGATGATGAGGAGGAGGAAGAAAGAAGCAAAATCGCTTCTCCATGTAAGAATGTGTATCTCATTGTTGTTCCTGTGCACTGTTTGCCTCATGATGTCTTTTCTCATCTGTGTGTTGTTATGTGTTAGTGTGACATTTTGTTTTATGTTTGTCTCCATGTTGTGTGCTGCACTCTATTTCTTTACCTTTTCTTTCTTGTAGCCTTTGTGAGCACCACACCTGGGTCAAATAGCCTTCACACAATCTACAGTATCCCACACAGGTGCAGGATGATTGTAGTTTGTCATTTGGGCAAACACAGACTGCACCAGAATGAAATTACCTACTTTGGCTCACAGTTTAAGTGGGATGTAACAAAAAGCTTGAAATTGTTGTTTGGCCAAGGTCTGGTCTGTACATGTGTAGGGTCTACCAACTGAGCTATTCCACTCTAAGCTCTTGGTCTGGATTTCAGCCCAGTCCTGGTTGGCTGCAGTCCTCTGCTTTGAACATTGACCTCTAACAATATTTTTGATTTCAGAGTCTTTGACCTTGATATCTCTTGGTCTCATTGTTTTTTACAAACCAGTTATCATTTTTTTATATCAGAGGACTGAGCAGCTCCCCGGGGACTTCTACAGTCTGAGTGTGTGTGTTACAGACGAAAAGAAATGTTAGTGTGTGACATTTTCAGGCTCTGCGTTTTTGGTGTATTTGCATGTTGGCTGGGTGAGTTTTGTAATTATGTCTTTTTTTCTTCTTTTTTTTTGCTTTAATGCCATGTTTAGTCTACCATTTCCTTGCCTTGGTGTACAGTATTTTCATGCTGCTGTTCTCATAAATACAAACAACTGTGTCATTCTCTGGCATTCTTTACCACTGGAAACTACAGATCAGTAGAAACACACCATCTGCCATTGTAGAAATGTTTCAATTTTTATATTCTTGCTCCAACCTGAGTGGATTTTGTTGGAAAGCTTTGCTGTAAAGAACAAGGACTATAATGGCTAATACTATAAATTTCATTTATAGCCTCAAAGGAATCATACAGCCTCTTTGCCAACAGCATCTCTGGGATTAAATATATTCATGTCATAGCAGTAGACAAACCAGCTTTCTTCATTCTGTATATTCTGTTACACTATTGGTTGCAGTTACAAGTAGTGTTCGTGTTAGAGATAGAAATAGTTGCTACTGCCAAGGGTACAGGTTGGGTTTCATTCAGTCACTACTTGGGGATCTTAAAGCAGTGAAAGTGACTCAAATATGTGTTAAAATTCTGATCAAGTCAGAACTTCTTCCAACAGAAAACAAATGTGACAAGGACAAAAATATCATTTTCAAAATTGCGAGGAACAAAAAATAGTAACTCTTAGATTGTTCTGTCAAACTTCACAAACGGTTATTACCCTATAAGACATAAAAGGCCAAAATTTAAGATGTATGTAAGAAATAAATGATGTTAAACCATCTTGATGCTTTTGGAAAAGAGGCCAATATCTATGTGGTTCCACAAGACACCTCAGACAGATATCATAATGTTTTCAGCAAAGGAAATGGAAATGAAAGCTAAAGAAAATATTTTTCTGTGATGGTGGGTAAAATAATTGTTATGCTTGTTATGTCTAAACAATTATGTCATTCTCTTGTTGGGGGATGCCGACTCTTGGACTCTACTAAAACTAAACAAAAACTATGCAGATGCCATTGTTATGAAAGCAAAAAATATTAATTTATCCACCAACTTCATTCCACTGACTGACATTATGTGCAAAATGGACTTTGACGATCAAGTCACAGTCAAAGCCATGACTTATTCAATTCAAATCTTCACTAAATTCTCTTTTCTTTTTCTCTTTCAGTGCTGAGTTTCTAACCCCTCCTCCCCCCTACAAGAAAAGGAAAACAACAAACTTATAAATATCACTGCTCCTGCATCTCCCCCAATGGAATTCACTGTAGAAAATGGGAGGGAGACAGAGAGAAAGAGAAAAAAACAAGATATGACGTAGAGATCATCACCAGTGATAAACATCAACTGTATGACACATTCTTATGCAACCTGAAAATCATGAAAATGCTTGTGATCACATATCTATGCCATTTTAACATGGGAGTGACAGAACATTTCCACCTTTTATGAACCAATTTTGAAAATTGGTTCACAAAGCAAACCACAGCATGAATTCTCCAAGCTCCGCAGCAAGAGGGCCATAACCATGTGACAAGGATGCCCTCTATTTCCACAGTTTGTAATTAAGTTGGGTTATTCCTATATTGAGCACTCATTTTATTTTAAGAAGCTGCATGGACAACTGTCGATTTCCAGTGAATGTTCCACTATTTTGGCACTCAAAGCACTATGCAAGGTGTGGGGCAATGTTGAACGGCTCTGGCAGATTCTGATTGAGCGTTGCCGTTGGGCTGCAGAGGTTGTGTTGCCCTCTGCTGAACTACAGGACCTTAACCAGCTGGTGGAAATCTATTCATACATATCAGAAACATCAGCCATATCCTATCCTATTTGATATCATCAGAGTCTTGCGAGAGAGTCGACATCTTCGGACTTAAAATGTTACTGATCTTTTTAAACACAGATCTCCATGGACGTCAAAGAATCTGTTTTAGTCTACCCTGAGATGGAATTTAACCCAAAAGACACATGGATGGACGTACCATTTGGGGTGAACAGAAACCCCAGACTGGTTAGGGTTAACTGCTAATCTGCTAAAAAAACGGAGGTGTCATCGAAGAGAAAGATGTGATTGACCCTCTCTCTTTCTAACTCTCTCTTTCCCTCCTGAGTCTTTACAGTATCTTGACCCCCCCACCCCCACGTGAGCGCGTGCACACACACACAGACACACATACACACACACACACACACACTCACACACCTCAGCATTGCTGCTGCTCCTCTTTAGCAAATCTGCAATGGCATGGATGAACTCAATTAAAACCCGAAGAAAGACAGTCAAAGACACGATGGATGGATTAAAAGGGGAAGAGAGAAGGAAGAGAGTCCATGAGAGGGGGAAAGAGACCGTAGATTTATTTTTTCACCTAGAAATGTCAATGCTAGGTCATTGAATCATCACCCAAGCTTCTTTTCAACCCCAAAACTGGCTGCTAATAAGAGCAAAGCAACATCCCCTGCAGTAAACTCTCTCAGAAGATTGATAAGGAGATGCTCTCTCCTGCTCTGGCAGACACAGAGTGTCTGCAGACACTCTATACTCTATACCTCTATACCTCTAAGGATGGAGCAAGAAGAAATAGGCTTATTAAACATAGCAGGTTGAGTAGAAGAGGGAGAACATCTTTGAGAAACTACTCTAGGGACAAAAAATGGCAACAATTGCAAATTAGAAGTGCATTTTAATGACATTGTTTACCAGCATGAATATTCTGCATGACTTCTTTAAGCCACCGCCCCCCCAACCCCCACACCCCTACCCCCCCACCCCTACCCCAATCCTCATGAGTAACAGGGCTAGAAATTGAGAATTTAAATGTGAAAATTAAAAATGATTACATTTTACGAAAAAAGATTTTACATTTTACAACATATATAATTAGGAAGAAACTGTTTTGTTTTCTTTAATAAATCTTAGGGGACTCAAACTCTCTAAAACACAGGAATACTTCTCCTAACTCCTGCAAGTATTTCTTATGCTTCTACCACTTCTGTTTCTCACCTGGCTGCTATTCTGCTTCTTCTTCTTCCTCTCCTCTTTCATTCTTCTTATTGTAGCCTTTTACCAGAACCGTTAAACATATTCTCTCCAATGGCAGCTGTGTATTCCTGTGTCACTATCTGGACCCAGGACTATCAAACTGATGTTGAACTGAACTGTGCTGTACACTCAAGATGTCATTAATTGTGTGTATTTTAACTGAGCTTGATATCCAAGGCATCACCACACCTTAGAGATTAGACAGGTCATCTGAAGTCTCGGGTCAAGAATACAACAGAAAAAAAGGTACAGATAAAGGTTTTTTTTTAAATTATTTTTTTTACCCGTACAGTGATGCAAGCAAGCCTGTGTACTTCCTCAGGTGAAAAGATAAAGGATGGCTTCCTCATCATCCAGGGGTTACCACTATCTTAGATTTACACTCAGCAGTTTATTACCAACACCATGCTAAAACTAATGCAGTCTAGTACAACAGTCTTCCCCTCATGAAAGTTATAAATGTTCAGTTTTTGTAGACACTGTGTTACTGGGGTTTTGATTTTTTTATTTGATTTTAGATTTTTGTTGATTATGATAATTTTGCATGTAGTTTGTGGTGTTGCTGTAGTGCTGCATTATACGGAGGTGTGTTTCTATTTTTTAGCCTACTCTCACTGATGTAAACAGGAAAGACAAAATATTAGAAATAATCATCAGTAAAACACCTTGACAAACTGCAGCCTGGAAAATATCATTAGGTCACATCTAAAGGCCTGGCCTGGCAATCAACAAAGCTAAACTGTTTTTAAGTCCATAAAACCCAGAAGGTGTATGTTGGAATGCCTACTGTTTGCTAACATTTTTTAGTAGTAGTTGTCGTTAAAACAATAAATGGTATAGCTAAAACATAAAGCAACTGTGCCAAAAGCCTGTAAAAAAGCAGTAAAAACTTTACAAACTTAGCAAAAGCCTAAACCTGTAGCATGGAAACTTTCAAGTTTATTTTTAAAAGTGACCTGATTTGAAAGACTTTCGTAATGTATGTTGCAATAACTCCAAACAGGGTGGGTTAACACTGAGATAGGTTCAGCCTGTCTTCTGTTAATACAGCCTGAAACAAGATGAGAGCAGAGTATCATTTCCCTCAGATAGGCAACAGAAGAGACACAGATGTACTGTGTACAGTGTTAGACCAGCATTCATGGATGAACAGGTGCTAATGGCTCCCCCAGGGTGAGAGACAGCCACTCAGTTGGCCGAATACCCCTATCAGATAGGACATATGTGTTATTACAAAAAAGCTGCAGATTGTTAGTTCTTCTAATTTTCTTCTTATGTATATCGTTTGAGCATTGTTGATGGTATTGTAGGCATGGAGGGATTACTGAACAGGACTATGGTGCATAGGCACCATGGCCCAAAGGTTCAGTGACTGTTAACATTTCTTTTAGCAAAATCAATGAAATGACACAAAATCACAACAAAGAGACAAATACAAGAAAAAAAAACAGTTGCATCTGAATCATTTTGCTTCTGTTTCCTTCTGGCTGTCTTGCTCAATTTTTATAAGGCATGGGGTGCCTTTCAATGGTCATGAAAAGGATCTGATAGCCTGTTCTAAAATATTCTTTAACATGCTCACACATGAAGACATATCTGTGTCCTCCTGCTGTCACTGCTTTTGCCAAACTCACCAACCAGAGAAGTTCATCAACTGTACTTTTCTGCACTGCATGGACAAGCTAAAAAAAACATTTTCTGTATGTGTGTGTGTGTGTGTGTGTGTGTGTGTGTGTATAACAATGTTAACAACGATCTAAATTTCATCTCAAGACTTCCCTTGGGATTGAACTGCAACCCCCAAAATTTTGTCATATGAGCCGTGATGTTTTCCACAGTTGTCAATATTACTTGGCTGCAAGGGGAGAAAATTGTTCTAAGATGAAACTTAAGTCCTACATTATTTCAACTGATATAGAAACCTGAAGCTGTAACATATGGGTATCTCAATTTTTCTCAAAGTTAGCATTGGCGTTTTGAACAAGACCTGCTGGGTCTTTCAGTAAGACTTCTATAGACTTATAGACTATAGACTTTGATTGTATTTGCATTGCTACTGAGCACAGAAAATGCATTTGAGGGAATCTGCATTTCACAAATTGCAGATTTGGACAGAACATACCAGTTAATTTTGCGAGCTTGGCAGCCAAGCTACCAGATCTTGGCTGAATTCAAATTTGCATTTACAGCCATGCTAACTAAATCCAATATTATGAAACTCATGGCTGAAGAATAAAGAACTTCACACATGAAGATTAGTTTACACTACATTGTGGGGACCAAAAAGGTTACTATTTGGTATCCATTCTCTGTTTAAAATTACTGTATTCTAACACAAAAAATAAGCATTACCTCTTTATTTTTCTTTAGATTTTTCATTGTTAATTTTAATTATTAATTGCTAATTATTTCAATTGTGGGGTAATCTTAACAAATTGCAAACAGCCAAAAATCTAATCGAAAACAAGCCCTATCTCAGGAATCTGCTATATCAAAAATCTGAGAGTTGAAACATCAAGATGCTGCAGTATGTATTTTCAAGAAAGTTTTACATTTCAAATGAGTTTTATTCGTATCATTTCGATGAGTTAAGGCTGATCTCTACAATGCTTCTTGCTATTTTTTTTCTTATTACCTGTCTTTGTTAAAGTATACAGTACAGCTTCAATCAGAAATGGCAAAAAATAATGGCTTAATGTAATGTTTCCACATGAAGGTGAACACAACTGCATCAGTGTCATTAATTTTGTTTATTTTCAGCACTTTTTTATTAGCAAAAACAGTATTTTGCTAAAACTTTCCCACAAAAGTGTTCTGTGTACTGTTGGCAGGTGAGGTGTTTATAAAAACAAATGAATATTCTCAAATGTAATGTAGCATTAAAGGGGTAGGCTCATCCATTAAGTTGGGAGACTTATGAGACAAATTTGAATAAAATAAGGTCAAAGTCAAGGCAGCAGAGGCTCATATACAGATATCCTGACTTATTTGTCTTTAATAAACATTATTTCAGAACAAAATAGCACACAAGTACAAAAATTACAAAAGGGATTATTTACAATGAAAGATTGAAAAATGTTTTTCATCTTCAATCCTTTGATGTCCTGCAGAAATAATTATTGTTACATCCTCATTTTCATCACTGAAAGGTAAAGGTAGTCAGTATTTTCAATTTCTTGTTTGGTACTGAAATGTATGAAAAAGAAGTGCTTCAAAAGATGATGGGATATGGGTACAGTCCATATTCACAGATGTATCCACTTCCTTCTACCCTACCCCTTGTCCTTCATATGTTTTGCAAGTTCAAAAATCAGTCCAATTATAATAAAGACTTGTCAGCAGCAGGAGAAGAAGAATTGTTATGACTTGCTGATTATGCCACTGCAGTGTAGTGGGGATAGTGCAATAATGAAATAAGCACTTTGTAGGGCCTCTGGTTTCGGTTATCCATGTGTAGGAATGTGTGTAAGAATGTGTTTGTCTGTGTAAAAGACTTGTGTTTAAGACAGGAAGCATGTGGTGAGTCTGAGCTAACGCATAGTGCAACTTTACTTGAAACCCAGCCAATGACCAAACATATCAGGACAAGATGCAGAGGAGCGGCTCTGCCTACTTTCACCCCCTATAACTCTAGCCTGCATTTCTTGCAGCAACCGCTTCTCTTATCTATCCCATGACAATACATTTCCCCTCTCTCCATCCTTTCCTCCTCTTCCTCTTTCCCCATCTCTTTTAGTTATTTTGAGGAAGAAGCTTCTTTTTGCATCGCTTGTTCTTGTGTTTTCTATCTTATTTTTTCAAGATGAATTCTAAATGCATGCGTGGGAAACTTTAAAATGATGACTTCAACTTAATTGTGAATGACCATGTGAAGGGAAGCCTCTCATCTCTTGAAAAAAAAAAAGTTTTTCCCTTCTTCCTTTCTTTGTCAGGTTAGAAGATACATTGCGGGACATAAATTTCTATCTTAAAATTTTTCCCCTGATTAATTCACTTTTTAAAAATTCTTGTCCTTCTTTTCATATGATTTAAAATGAGCACAGTGAAGTTAAAACATCCAAGCAAGTTAACAAAAAAAAAAAGATAAACGCAGGGTGGACCTTTTTCACTAGTATACACACTTTTCACAGAGCATCAGTTAGATGTGATCACTGTCTGGAGCTCAGTTTCACGAGCCCAGTCATGGTTTCCCAAACACTTCCCTGTTTGGGAAATCAATTGGAGAAATCAGTTGGAGCGATGCTTAATTTTTCCATTTAACCATTCCAGAACATATCCTGAAGATATATTTTGTGTCATTTTTCTCTCTACTGCTTTACTCTGCTTTAAGAACTTTTACTGAATCATGGATACTGACACCATGAAAATATTTTCTTACTTTGTCAGGCTAGTTGCCTTTCTACCCTTCTGTTGAGGTCTGATCAATTTGCTGTGCCTTCTCATTTCTTTTCCTGATGCTGCCCTTTTTCATAATCAGAAAAATACATCATGCCATGAGTCTAGATGCAACTATTTACTGTGTTGGATTTTGACACTCCAGGTTGGGTTCATATTACTGTTGACTTACTGACTAATTAGTCGGTTGGGCAGTTATTAGTTGTTGGTCCCACAAAAGGGATAAATTATTGATATATGTCCACTGGAAAGATTCAGAGAAAAAAAGAAGGATGACCAACAGAAAGATGAGAGGCTTCCCTCCATTAATGAATGGGGATTATGCTATAAAAAACTGATGCTGGATATAATTTTATTGTCATTACACTGGAGAGAGAAAAAAACAAAGACAATGTATAATATATATTTCAATGGAATGTTTATTATTTACCTTTTCTATTTTTGAAAAATGTAAAAGAACAAAAAAGGTGAAACTGTAATAATCCAACAGAATTTGTGAAATAGAGACTTACAAAAAAAACTGTTCTGTTGTTAAAATGTTTTAAAGTTTGACTGTGAATGCTGATTTACCTGAGCAATTCTCCTCCTTTACCGATAGGATAGATAAAAAGCTGAATGAAAATAAAAAAAGACATACAACTACTGGGAAAAAGTAAACAAATTAAATTTAAAGAGAAAACCTCAAAAACCTAATAAAAACATTAAAACATTAAAAGTTTATGCCAAACTTTGTGTCCTGTGGCTTTTTTCTGCCTTTGCATGCTAATTTCTTATTCATACACACATTCTCACATTACATTTAGACTTCCCTTCACTACAGCAACTCTACAATGGACAGAGACACACAAACCCAATTTATTTTTTTTTGTCAAACACTTCTTGCAGCTCACTTGAACCAGTGGAGAGGGACATCACACAGGCCTGGACTACTACCCAGAAAAACATGCAACCTCCTCCGACCAGGGCCTCACACCCTGAGGGACCCTTATTTCCAAGGATGACTGCAGATCAAACAAAAATGTTCAAAGACCTAACTGTTCTGGGGAGGTAACAGAATGAATAATCCAGGGAAAAGGGAAACCAGGAAACCAATGAATGATTGTTAATAAGGATTGTTTTATTCACAAAGTAAATAAGCAAGCTCCAGGAAACAGGTGAAGCCGATTAATCCTGTAATGAAAGAAACAATAGGAAAACTATATGTTAGAAAGAAAACACTCTCCCAGCTGCAGGGAGTTACACACGTAGCACTGTCTCTATTAGCAACAACAGTAAGCACCTCGTAGTCACAATTCCCACACATAGCCTTCATGCTGCCTTCTGGCCCACTGGCCCTGACACACCTTGGCTCCCAGCCCTTATACTGGCACTGATGGGTGATAGAAAACAAGAGGCTTGTGGTCAGTGTGCACAATCACTGGAGATGGAGAAGAGCATACATATACCTCGAAATGCTGCAGGACTAATAGCATGGCTAGCAACTCCTTCTCAGTGGTGTAATAGTTCAGCTGTTGCCATTTAAACTTAACTGAGAAATAGCACACAGGAAGGGACACATCTCCCTCACCATCCTGCAGCAACACAGCACCAGCTCCTGAAGCTTGAAGGGGAGAGAGAAGCTAGGAGCAGCTAGGACAGGTGCACTGCAGAGAAGGGACTTGGCAACATCAAAAGCATGTTGACACTCATCTGACCACTCAAATGGAACATTGGGACTTCACTGTTTTGTAAGGGGAGCAACCACTACAGAAAAGTTCTTGCAAAAACATCAGTAGTAACCTGCCATGCCCAGAAAATACCAGAGTTCACGCCTAGTGGTGGGAGCTGGGAAAGATAACACAGCTGCAATTTTGGCATCCACCGGAAGAAACTGAGCCTGCCCAACCTGTTTCCCTAGGAAGGTAACCATGGCCTTACCAAACTCACACTTTGCAAGGTTATGGGTCATTGATGTTTTACCAAGATGGCGGCGCGTACACATGCAGCAGCTCCTCTCCGTCCCGACAGAATGGTGTTTTCGTGTTTTTTGTGTTGTGAGTCCAAGTGTTTTTGTTTGTCCTCGTCGCGTTCATCCATCTCAAAGCACACATACACCAGAGAGTTTCTGCTCAACATCGGCAGAACCACATTCTTGGAACTTAATCCTGCAGACGCTGAAGAGCTTCGGGACTGCGGTCTGTTCCAGAGGCCTATTCCATCCCCGTCCCCCACTCCTGCACTCCGCCCAGAGTGGAGGCGCCACAAACGGCACATGAGAAAGCAGAAGCGGGGTAAGCGCGGTGGTATCCGGGCTAGGCTAGCGGCTAACCCACACCGGCCGGCTATCCCCACCATCACTCTGGCCAATGTTCGCTCTTTGGACAACAAGCTGGATTATATACATTTACTATGCTCTACATCTAAGACTGTGAGAGAGTGCTGTGTGCTTGTGTTTGTGGAAACATGGCTCAACGACAGCGTTCCGGACTGCGCCATTCAGCTTGACCGGCTAACATGCCACCGGGCAGACAGAGCCCTCGTCGAGGGAGGTAAGACCCACGGTGGTGGACTTTGTGTTTACATCAGTAATGCTTGTTGCCGTGATGCTGTTGTGGTTTGCAAACACTGCTCAAAACTGGTGGAGTTTATGGTTGTTAAGTGCCTGCCTTTTTATCTGCTGAGGGAATTTACAGCCATACTGCTGGTAGCTGTGTACATCCCTCCCGGCTCCAACAACAACAGGAGTGAGGCACTGAATGAACTTTACAAACTCATCAGTGAGAAACTGACAGCCAACCCAGATGCTTCCTTCATCCTAGCTGGGGACTTCAACCATGCAAACCCAAAGAGTGTGTTTCCCAAACTTCAGGGACACATCAACTTTCCCACACGCGGTAACAACATACTGGACAATGTTTACACCACACAGAGAAGCGCCTACAAAGCCATCCCCCTCCCCCACCTTGGTGCCTCAGACCACTCCACTGATATGCTGATGCCAGCATACAGACCACTGGTAAAAGTCACCAAACCAGAAAAGGAAGCAAGTACGTGTGTGGCCAGAGGGGTCCTCTGAGGCACTCCTGGACTGTTTCTCCACCACCGACTGGAACATTTTCAGACAGGCAGCTACCTACAACAACTCCACTGACCTCCACAAGTACACGGAGACCATCACTGCCTACATGAGGAAGTGCATGGACAACGTCCAAGTCACCAGAACCTTGATTGTTTGGGCCAACCAGAAGCCATGGCTGACTGGGGAGGTTCTCAGGCTCCTGAGGGCTCGAAATGCCGCCTTCAGAGCTGGGGACGAGGTGGGCCTAAGGACAGCAAGGGCCAACCTGTCACGTGGCATCAGAAAGGCCAAGAGACAGTACTCAAGGTAGATAGCCACCCACTTCAGCGACAGCGGAGACACTAGGAACCTGTGGTGGAGCATTCAGACCATCACGGACAGCAAGCCCCCACCGCAGACCTGTGACAACTCCACCTCCCTGCTAAACCAGCTGAACAACTTCTTTGCTCGCTTTGAGGCAGACAACAGCACCCCAGCGACCAGGTGCTGACGCTTTCCCCTGACAGCGTGAGGAGGTCCCTCAGAAGGACCAACGCACATAAAGCCCCGGGTCCTGACAACATTCCTGGACGTGTCCTTAAAGACTGTGCTGAGGAACTCACAGATGTCTTTACTGACATCTTCAACACCTCACTGAGCCAGGCTGTTGTCCCCACATGCCTCAAAGCCACCACCATCATCCCGGCCCCGAAGAAGTCGCCTCCCTCCTACTTCAATGACTACCGCCCAGTCGCACTCACTCCCATCCTTATGAAGTGCTTCGAGCAGCTAGTCATGCAGCACATCAAGTCTGCCCTCCCCTCCTCCCTGGACCCTTTCCAGTTTGCATATCGGCCCAACCGTTCAACCGATGATGCCGTCTCCACTGCCCTTCACTCAGCCCTCACCCACCTGGAGACGAAAGACTCCTACATTAGAATGCTGTTCATCGACTTCAGCTCAGCAACACAATCAACACAATCATCCACAAACTGGACCAGCTGGGGCTGAATACCTCAATGTGCAACTGGCTGCTGGACTTCCTGACGGGTAGACCGCAGTCTGTACGGGCCGGCAGCAACACCTCCAGCACTATCACTCTGAACACGGGAGCCCCCCAAGGATGTGTGCTGAGCCCCCACCTCTTCACTCTGCTGACCTACGACTGCACACTGGAAGAGATCTCCAACATCTTCATCAAGTTTGCGGACGAAAGGACTGTGGTGGGTCTCATCAACAACAATGACGAGACCACCTACAGGAAGGAGACTGGCCGCATGGTGCAAAGACAACAATCTCTGTCTGAACGTGGAGAAAACAAAGGAGATTGTTGTGGACTTCAGGAGAGTGCACACCCAGCATGCTCTTCTAACTATCAACGGTGCTGCAGTGGAGAGAGTGAGCAGCACCAAGTTCCTGGGTGTTCCAGTGTCTGAAGACCTTACTTGGAGGAAGAACACAGCATCACTGGCCAAGAAAGCCCAACTGCGCCTGTACTTCCTCCGTAAACTGAAAAGAGCCAGTGCCCCAGCCCCCATCATGCTCACCTTCTACAGGGGCACCATCAAGTCCATCATGACCAGCTGCATCACTGTGTGGTGCAGTGCCTGCACCGTGTCCTGCCGCAAGACCCTGCAGCGCATAGTGAGAGCAGCTGAGAAGATCATCAGTGCCTCTCTCCCCTCCATTCTGGACATTTACAACGCCCGCCTCACCTGCAAAGCCCTCCAGATTGCAGGTGACCCCACCCACCCATTCCACAGCCTCTTCAGCCTGCTTCCATCAGGAAGATGACTGCGGAGTCTCCGGGCCAAAACCAGCAGCTTCATCCACCAGGCTGTCAGGAGGCTTAACCCCCCCCCCACTGCACACACAACCCTCCCCACTGCACACATAACTCTCCCCTGCCCCCACCTCTGCATCTGACTCCACTTCCACAGACTGTCCACCTCTGCACCAACCACTTTATGCCCCCACCTCTGCATCAGCCATTTTATGTCCCCCGTGGCAACAACATCTGAGGCCTACCACCATCCCCCAGGACTGTACTCCCTCACACTCATTCATACACACCAACCCATGGACCTCACCAACCTCTGCTTATTGCACTATCACACTACCTCACCTTTAACTGCCATGTACGGTCATGTTTATTTATGCACTGTATCACTGCACTATATCATTGCACTACATGGCACTGTCCTTTTGTAAAAAGCTGTTTACATTACATTTATATTTTATATTTATTTCTTTATATTTTTTTTATTTGCACCGTGGGTCCGAGAGGACTGAAATTTCATTTGTGCTGTATGTCCTGTATGTGTAGCATAATTGACAATAAAGCTGACTTTGACTTTGACTTTGACATGCTCTGCCTGGTCACTAGAGTACACCACCACATTATCAAGATACACTTTACATTTGGGTACATCCGCTAACACTAGTGCATCAGGCACTTGAAGGTAGCAGGTGCGTTTGCTCATGCTGAACACCATGTCACTATACTGCATAAAATTATCTGGTGTTACAAATGCGGATATGTCAGATGCTCTGGGGGTTAAGGCGCAGACTTCGCACACCGCTCCCAGGTATCTTTCTCTCCAATGTGCGTTCACTGCCCAACAAACTGGATGAACTTCAGCTACTGGTGCAGAAGAACAGAGACTTTTCTTCATCTTCCGTTCTGTGCTTCACGGAGACGTGGCTGTGTGGATCGATTCCGAACTCTGTGCTGGAGCTGGCCGGCTTCCAACTCTTCAGAGTGGATTGCGACACAGAACTGTCCGGCAAAACGAAAGGTGGAGGAATCTGTTTTTATGCTAACAGTGGCTGGTGCAAAGACGTGACAGTGATCCTGCAACACTGTTCTCCTGACCTGGATAAACTGCAGGCCCTTCTACTCCCCCCGTGAGTTCACTTCATTCATCCTGGTCGGTGTTTACATCCCACCACAGGCCAACGTGCAGGAGGCACAGCGGGCGCACGCCGACCAGATACTGTGTGTGGAGCGGACCAACCCGGACTCCTTAGTTATTGTCCTTGGTGACTTTAACAAAGGTAACCTCAGCCACGAACTGCCCAAATACACACAGTTTGTTAATTGCCCGACCAGAGAGGGGAACACTCTGGACCACTGTTACACCACAATCAGTGGTGCTTATCACGCTGTCCCACGGGCTGCACTGGGCCACTCTGACCATGTCATGGTCCACCTGATTCCCACATACAGGCAGAAACTAAAACTGTGTAAACCTGTTGTGCGGACATCGAAGCAGTGGAGCAGTGAAGCCATAGAGGATCTGCGGGCATGTTTGGACTGCACTAACTGGGAAGTGTTCAGGACTGCTTCCAACAGTCTGGATGAGTTCACAGAGGCTGTGACGTCATACATCAGCTTCAGTGAGGACTGCTATATCCCATCACGTACCAGGGTGAGTTATAACAATGACAAACCCTGGTTCATAGCTAAGCTCAGTCAGCTCAGGAGGCAAAAGGAGGAAGCTTTCAGGAGTGGGGACAGGGACAGGTTTAAAGAGTCCAAGTACAGGTTTAGCAAGGCGGTGAGAGAAGCTAAACGACTGTACTCTGAGAAACTTCAGCTCCAGTTCTCAGCCAATGACTCTGCTTCTGTCTGGAAAGGGCTCAGACAGATCACTACAAACCTAAACCCCCCCACTCCATTAACGACTTCCGTCTGGCCAACGATCTGAATGAGTTCTACTGCTGCTTTGAAAGACAATGGGACAGGCCTGACACCAACCCCTGCGAGTCCAGCCACCACCTCCAGACCACCAGCTTCTCCTCCCCCACTTTAGCAGGGACCCTGGCACCTCAACAACTAGCCACATCAGAACCCCCCTCCTCCTCCCCCACCAAAGGAACGTCTGTCTCTATCCTGGAGAGAGATGTAAACAGGCTTTTTAAGAAGCAGAACCCCTGCAAAGCAGCCGGTCTTGACTCTGTCTCTCCATCATCCCTGAAGCACTGTGCTGATCAGCTGTCTCCGGTGTTCACGGACATCTTCAACACCTCACTGGAGACCTGCCACGTGCCAGCCTGCTTCAAATCCTCCACCGTCATCCCTGTCCCCAAAAAACCAAGGCCCACAGGACTAAATGACTACAGACCCATTGCCCTGACCTCTGTGGTCATGAAATCATTTGAGCGCCTTGTCCTGTCCCAACTCAAATCCATCACTGACCCACTCCTGGACCCCCTGCAGTTCGCCTACAGAGCCAACAGGTCTGTAGACGACGCCGTCAACATGGCTCTCCACTTCATCCTCCAGCAACTGGACTCCTCAGGGACCTATGCCAGGATCCTGTTTGTGGACTTCAGCTCTGCCTTCAACACCATCATCCCGGCTCTGCTGCAGGACAAGCTCTCCCAGCTGAGAGTGCCTGACTCCACCTGCAGGTGGATCACCGACTTCCTGTCTGACAGGAGGCAGCACGTGAAGCTAGGAAAGCATGTGTCTGACTCCCAGACCATCAGCACTGGATCCCCGCAAGGCTGCGTTCTTTCTCCTCTGCTCTTCTCCCTGTACACCAACACCTGCACCTCCAGCCATCAGTCTGTCAAGCTCCTGAATTGCAGACGACACCACTCTCATTGGACTCATCTCTGATGGCGATGAGTCTGCCTACAGGTGGGAGACTGACCGTCTGGTGACCTGGTGCAGGCAGAACAACCTAGAGCTTAACGCTCTGAAGACAGTGGAGATGATAGTGGACTTCAGGAAAAACCCAGCCCCACCCACCCCCATCACCCTGTGTGACTCCCCCGTGGCCACCGTGGAGCATTTCTGCTTCTTGGGAACCACCATTACACAGGACATTAAGTGGGAGCTGAACATCAGCTCCCTCATCAAAAAAGCTCAGCAGAGGATGTATTTCCTGAGGCAGTTGAAGAAGTTCAACCTGCCAAGGACTATGATGGTGAACTTCTACACCTCCATCATTGAGTCCATCCTCACCTCCTCCATCACCATTTGGTATGCTGCTGCCACGGAGAAGGACAATAACAGACTGCAGCGTATCATCCACTCTGCTGAGAAGGTGATTGGCTGCAATCTTCCATCCCTCCAGGACCTGTACGCCTCAAGGACTCTGAGGCGTGCAGGGAAGATTGTAGCTGACTCCTCCCACCCTGGACACAAACTCTTTGAGTCACTCCCCTCTGGCAGGAGAGTGCGGTCCTTCTGGAACTGACACTCATCTGCTTTCCTGTCACACCGCTTCTTTATGCTGACCTGGGAAGAAGCTAGGGCCTCCCTTGCCATCGAGCTCACACAATGGAAATGCTCCCAACACTGTGACACAAAATCCCATACATTAATTTTTGAAGAAGAGTCAGCCAGCAACTGCTCCTTCAACACCTTCAGTGGGCCATGCACATTTCAACCAAACACCAGTTCAGCTGGGCTGAACCCAAGGGACTCCTGTTTCACATCACGGATGGCAAAGAGAACAAAAGGCAGTGTTTCCCTAACATTGACTTTAAGGTCTGATGCCAGCACTCAAGTGCATCTTGTGACTCAGGATAGTAGGCGCTGGACACTGAATGAGACGTACGTAAAATTTGTTTAAAGGTCTTCAACAAAAAATTGGTGCCCTGGTCAGTGTGCACAAACTTTAGGTAGCCCAAAGGTGGTGAAAACTAAGTTAGCGCTTTAGTGGTGGCTGGTGCAGTAAGTAGAGGAACTGCTTCAGGGAAAGGGGTGAAGACACACATTACTGTTATCAGGAAATGGTTGCCTGATTTTATTTTTGGCAGTGGACCGACACAGTCTACAATAACATGCCCAAAAGGCTCACCAACAGCAGGAATGGGGTGCAAAGGGGCTGGAGAGACTACCTGATTTAGCTTAACCACAACCTGGCAGGCACAGCAAGTTTTACAAAAACTGTAATGAAAGGCACAATCAGAAGACTATATGTTCGAAAAAAACAGCCACCCAGTCGCAGGGAGTAACATGTGTAGCACTATCTCTATTAGCAACAACGATAAACACCAGGCAGTCACAACTCGCACACACAGCCTTCACACTGCTTTCTGGCCCACTAGCCCCGACACACCTCAGGTCCCAGCCCTTACACTGGCTCTGACGAGTGATAGGATACCAGTGTACTCATCCACTTGATGCAGGAGGGGCGGTACCTGAAGAAGCAGCACACAGACACACACAACATAACACTACGGCTGTAACACTGCATGACAGCATTTTCTCTTTGTAGCTGCAGTTGCTGTGGAGTTTATGTTATTTATACAACAATGCTTTTCCCGCTGTTTTATTCTGCTGTCTGTAAGTCTATGGCCACCTGCTGAGGTGTTCTGGTGTTTCTACTTTTTTGTACCATTTATAGAAAGTAGGCTAAATAACAGAAACACCTGTCTGTATAATGCAATACAGCTCAACAGTACCATACAATACATCCTCCAAAATGATCACGTTTGAATCAATGCCTTTCTCCAATAATTAATTATGTCAGTGAAGTTAATCTGCGTGCAAGTACAATCAGCAATGTAGTTGTCCCCATGCTGCAAAAAAAATCTCCAAAACTTCTCCAAAATTTGTAAAGTGTGATGCCAAAACAAAGAGTACTTAAGTAAGAGAGTATTGTACACATTACATATCGTAACCAGGGGTGGACAGTAACAAAGTACTTTTACTAAAGTATTGTACTCAAGTATATTTTTTAAAATATCTATCCTAATCTTTTCCTTGAAGCAGCTTTTAGTCAGCAGAATGAATTTTCTTTTATTTTGAAAATACGATAGACCATATTCTATGCTCATCACAGGAGAAAAACCAATCACAGCAAACTCCGACACTGTCAGTCATGTTATGCTTGCTGCATTTTTGATCACCACAGTTTGAACTTGGCAGTGGCCAAATGTTGACTACGTTAGAAAAAGAGGCAGATGATTCTTCACCAGTGCAACATGGCCTTATCTCCATGTTTGAAACATTTAGAAATAAACATAGATTCCTTTTGTTTTAAATGTTTTCTATGTTTGCCATGACCAAACATAAAAAAAAGAAATATGAAAATGGAAATTTATTGACTGTTGATCAATAAAGTTGTGTTTCCATGGCTATTTCTATAGGCTTTGTAGCATACTCTACAAGCCAAGGCTGGATTAATACCCCCAGGAGCCCCTGGGAACTTTGGGTTGTGGTTGTCCTGTGAAAACATCCTCTCTCCCTTGCATGAGACAGGTAGTGTAAGAAAAAGGTTGAGGGCAACAGTAGTCTTGCCTTGCTTGGTGCTGACAAAGACCAGAACTGGATCAGCCAGTTGGATACGAAGAAGAGCGAGCATTGGCCTGTTTTTGGAGATGAGTGTCATTGCAGTCTATGTCAAATAGGACACCAAAGCGACCATTTATTTCTCTGTATGCATCCAGTTAATTGTTCACTCCTGTCTGTCAATAATCATATTGAATGTCTCAACTAGGAATTTTTGACTCCCACTGTAAATAACTTCATTGACCTCATTATCAAACACTCTGTGAGTCTTTGTCACACCATCAACAGTATGGGTAGATCAGATTGGTCTCAAAGTCAGCACTTTGGCCTTGTAGTGATGGAACACAAGTGTTCAGTGATTCCAAAAGGCGAACAGCAGTCATTAGGTCCAAGTCCCTCTTGCAAGCTGTTGCTTGTAAGCTTGAATCGGTGCTGCACGGTGTTACAAAATATGGTTATGAGCTCCATCTCCAGCTTTCCAAGCTTGTTACATAGCATGTCTCATGCTGAGTCCTGTCGCTCTTCATTGTCAGATGCCAACATCTGTAAGGCCCCTCTTATTTCAGCATAATTTTCAGAAAGCTCTTGTGGAATATGCTCTACAGCTCCATGTCATACAGGACAGGAAATTTAGCATCAATGTGATGTGATGGAGCAAAAAGATATAAGCTTTGTATTCTACAGGTGTTATGTTTTGGCTTGAATAGTTGTTTTGGACCCCAGAGAAGAAACAGACACGGACACCCAGCCAGAGTTTAGAAGGTTCTGTTGATGACAAAGTGTTCAGGGGGGAATGACAAGGGATGATCCAGTGGCAGCCAGTGGAGCGTGGAGGTTGGTGGTTGGCATAGAGCAGGTGAGTATTGCAGTGGATTAATATGGAGGAGGGAGAGGACCAGGAATCCGATAGTTGGTTTCAGCACAAGCAGACAGCAGCAGTGGAGCAGGCATTAACTGGAGGACAAATAGACATGGGTAAGAATATAATTCTGGAGACGTAGAAGAATCTTCCGGAGAGCAACACTGGTAAGTAGACCGGCCTAGAGTGTTACCACATGGCAAGCAGACCAATCTGATGACAAGTGAAAAGCCAGGGTTCTTACAGTGAGGTTAGAGTGGGCTTTTTTGGGTTGGTTTTGGGGCCCATATGGTAAACCAAGAAGAATACATACGGGCAAAAAGTGGGCATACTATTTAGACAATGTAAATAGGTCCCAAGTGGGATACATTTTCCAGAGTGAAAAGAGCAGAAAATTGAATGAAATTGCATCTAGCAAAGTGATCTGCATTCAGTTACACCATTGGAAACATTTCTGTTTTTTTTTGTTGTTTGTTCTGTTGTTTTGACACTTGGGTCAATGTGCAAAGGTTATACTTGGCAAGTTTAAGCCACCTAAATCTAAAAATGCCAACACTCATTGTGCAATTTTGCCTCACCAATTTTCTGTTCTTTAAAATGTTGGGATCTCAAGCCGTGGGTTCTGAAAAGAACAATGGAGATGCCTACATGTCCCTCCAAAAGCCTGAGTCTCAAGCCATGAATCCTGAAGAGAACAATGGAGAGGCCTACATGTCCCTCCATTAGCCTGAGCCAGAGTTGGTCGACCGTTGGAACAACGGAGCCACGACCCCCCCACGATTCACATCTAGATGCGAATCAGAATTTGAATGTAAACTCAGCATCGGCATTGGCTGAGGCCAGGCCCTCTCAGCAGGGATCCCCGGCGATGTCACTCAGGTGATAAAAGCACCGTGCACCATTTACAGTAGAGAGCTACTCCAAGCTCTCTCCACGACTCGGCTGCTGAAAGGGAGCAATCTGCAAACATTTGACCTTTTTCCACAACTTGTTAAAGCCCAGGTCACAGTCTTCAACTCGCAGGCCGAGCACATAGATTGCTGTTCTTTGTTTCCTTTTTGTTTTTTTTCATCTTTTGGATCTGACGTAGATCGCTGTGCAATCAGCTGATTTTACATTCTGTGAGGACGAGCACGCTGACTTTGTTAAGGGCAAAACAAAGTTCACCGTCCCTCATCTGTGATCTTCCTGCTGCCGCCGAGGAACTCATCACACCATCATTGCCAGGAGAGCGAGACATGAACCGCCAACCTCCCAGCCAAGGACCGAGCTGTGGAGAACCAGAGCGGACTTTCTTTTCTAACTCCGAAGGATCAGAACAACTCAAAGTAAGAGGCTGATGTCTGGGCAGAGACACAATTAGTGTAGCGTGTTGTATTTTGCTATTTGACTTATAAGTGCTGCATATCCTGTTGTTTTAGATCGTTCACTGTATCAGCTTAATAAGCCAAATAACTCTCATTAAAGGATCAATATCTGACTAGACGAACTCCGGTTCGCTGGCTCCATTATTGTGTAGTGATATTGTGGTGATTATTAACTGTGGTGACAATCTCTTGTGGACTCTTTCCTCTCTTCACCTTTATT
This sequence comes from Trachinotus anak, assembly GCF_046630095.1. NCBI lineage: Eukaryota > Metazoa > Chordata > Actinopteri > Carangiformes > Carangidae > Trachinotus > Trachinotus anak. The sequence continues at coordinate 695,625 of NW_027273868.1, forward strand.
CTCCCTCATCTACATCTCACTCACATTCAGGCTGCCCTAGAGTGTGATCGCGTCATACACATAAACCTCAAGGGCCCTTCCCTTTGTTCTCGTAGTTCACACCATTCACACTCTGCGGCCAGCTGCCATCTTGGCTCTAGCAATTACGTCACTCACGCCATGCTGCCGTCATCTTGGCTCCTACTGACACGTCACTCACGTGACTTCATCGCCATCTTCTCTCTCTCTCTCTCTCTCTCTCCCTCTCACACACACACACACACACACACACACACATTTGTAACATATGTGTTTTGCTTGTAGTCATCTAGTTATAGTTGAATTATAATTGGTTTAATATCAAGTAATGTTATTTTGAATAACGATTACTCTTATTAATAAATCCTGTTATAATTTAACTCATCATTGTCTGTGATTATTGTGACTATATCTGTGATAACAGCTGGATTCAGGACAGTCAGTGCTCAAATTTACCCTTCAACTAACCTTGTGAGAGTGCATTTTGAGCCATCAATTTGGTCATTGGTCCCTGGTGATAGGGTGGTGCCCTGAGGTTACAACTTGTAATAAACATCTATATATATATTGGTGATTATCACTGATAATGATTAATATTATAACCCAATAACCAAATTGCCCCTACTTGTGCACAACACAAAGAATCAATGTATTAATTATTTTCTCCTCTTTCTCCTTTATGGAGCCTGCAGGGACTGTCTTCAAGAGAGATCTCGCAAAGGCACACACTTAAGAGGATGCCCATTCCCCACATCCCCTGACTTTTCTATTCACGACATTGCTGCTGCTCATGCAAGGTGTCTTGGAAACTTAGATCTGTACCATACGCCTGTTTTGCCTCAATTAGAATTTTAACTGTTTGAAAGTAATAAGCTTTTTTTTTCTTTTCATAAAGTAATAACGCTTTCTGAGAGAAGAGAAGGAAAATAGCAACAAAACTGGCTTAACATTGTCACCTTGTGTCACTCACTGGTTTACAATCACTGGATTTTAAGTGCAAATCTGTCTGTGATGATTCATTTGAGAATGAACCATTTGGAGGATTCTATCATGATTGTGTTGAACATGTAGTGCTCAATGCAGTGAATCAATGTCCCACAGAAATTTTTTATGGTGCCTTGAACAGTGACATATTTGATGATGATTTTGAAAGTGGGATGCCCGACAAATTGTCTGATGATATAAATGGCTTTGACCTGCATAGATATAGAGATTCAGAAGCAGCGTCAGGAACACTAGATGATGCAAATGAGCTAGTAGAGTGGGCTGCACAATATCTCACTCTGCTCTTCTGAAAAAACACAGACAAAAAAGCCATAACCGTCCTAATGTGTTAGAAAAGGGATTACACCTTTAGTGTTTTTGGTCAAATTGGACCCATGTTTGAATTCATTAACAAGATTTGAAAAAAAAAAAACACCATCCAGTAAAATGTTTTATCTATTTAAGTAACTTATTGTACATCCCTAAATGTAATTATTCTGCCCGCTTCTGAGTGGGGCGCAGTTAGCCTGCTACATTAGCAGATAGACAACAGTTTCCCAGGAGAAAGTCTGAGGCTTAAAGTCGTTTTCAAACTTTACTTAGGATTCACTGTAAAACTAAACAGACACACAGAATACATCTCAGTCATCTCATCCAACCACAAGAGCAATCACGTAATATAATATGTTTAACCGTAATAGAAGCTAATGCGCTAGCTTAAGGCTAACTAACATGGGAAATTCCATGGAGATGTTAGCTGCTAGCATATACGATGTCCAAAGAAATTTAAAACGAGTCGTGGGGTTTTTTTTGTTTGTTTTTTTCCAGTGTATTACTGGGTTTTTGTTGGTTGGTTTCATTTACAAACAATAGTTGAGTCCATGACCATTGAAATTAACTGTCATCTTTGTCAACAGGCAGTCAGTCAAACAGTCAACAGTCAAATAAAGGCAGGAATATGAGGACCTCCATGGTGTCATTTGAAAATCTGTCAATGTTAGTAATTCAGTGAGAATAAGTCATTTTGAAAGCAGTGTTATTTTTGGGTTGTGGTTTCTTGAAAACACTGAAAACAAATAGGATATGCAGCAAAAGACGTTTTGTTTTAAGGATGTGTAACTGCTTGCTCAAAGAACAAGATTACTGTGAACTGCAATGAGATCAGAGTAGGTAAGTGAAACTTTGGTTGTCTAGCAGATGCTTTGTAAAAAACAATATTCTGGTTACCTAACAATATAAAACTTGAAGAACATGAAAGTAGATATGGACACACTGAGTCATTTATGACTGACACTTGGTCAATGTGAGGTCTGTATGATCTTATGTTTACTTTCCAGGAGGTTTCGGAAACAAATGTGCTATTCACAAACATTAAAAACCTGATACTGATGAAGGACAACATGGTTTATAATGAATTTTGGTAATTACTAAATCAAAACTCTTTTGAGATGGCACTTATTGCCATCATTTCTTTCAGTGACATGAAATGACACCAATTCACCAATAGAGGGCACTCTATAACCACAAATGGCTGGCATAATAAATGAATGGAATGGAATGAGAATTTGCTGATGACCTCATTAACTCGATGTTTACACTGGGCCACCAGAGCTTGTAAGCAATCTTGATGACACTTGGATTGCATTTCTGAGAGTAATACATCGAGACAAATCTGGTTTGTGACAAGATTTGTTAACTTCATGGAAGATGCTGAATGAAGTGTGATAATTTTGAAAAGAAATTAATGTATTTTAATAAAATTGTAAAAATCAGAAAAAAAACTTAAATGGGCCTTTCTATGAAACTTAAGGATAGACCACAAATTCTCATAAAGACCAAATATTTTATTATTATTATTTTTAGTTTGATGAAACTCAAACGATACATTGCTGGGTTGCAAAAAATTTGCAGTGCCAAGTCATTTTGACAAAGATTTCTCTGCTTGTAAAATCTAAATGGACAGATGTAGCGACATTTCTCTCAACAGACGTTCAGTCAAGTCTGAAGATGGTCTAGACGAAGTTTTGGCCCAAAGTGTTACAGCCTGGCTGGGTTTTTTCTCCTAGTGTTTCCTTGTGTCTTTCCTCTATGACTCCTCCCCCCCTGTGTCCGTGTGTGTTTCCTTCCAGCAGGGGCGTGGTGCAGCACTGGCAGCCTGTCACACCTGCAGCCCATCATTCATCAAGCTGTTTGAAAAGACCCTGGTTGATCACCCACTCTGTCAGATTGTTCCGCTTGCTTCGTGGTAACAATTCTGGTCATTCTAGTCCCTTGTGTTTAAATTTACATAATTCACTTCGGGTTTTCTCCAGACCTAAGTGCTTATCTGTGTTTCTCCTCGCCCCAGAGTTTTCCTGCTCCAGTGCTGCTACCTGCTCCTGCTGTGAGACCAATCCTGCTCCCACAACCCCGACTCTCCTTCTGTCTCCACACTCCGCCGCCATTACCTGCCACACCACTCACCAGCTGGATTCATCCGCTTCCTAGCTTAATCCCCGGAAAAGAGACTTTGGCCACTCTGATCTGCTGAAGTCTAACAATAAACCTTCTTTTTCTCTTTCATCTGCTTGTCTGTGTCTGAATGTGCTCTGGGGTCCAATCCTGACAAAAGTACAAGCCGTAACACAAGGGTTTCTGACAAGTTGCTGAAAATATGATCTTTTATTTTTCAAGAAATTGGGAAAATTTTGTAAAATTTAACCTTCTGACCAGTGAAACAATGAAAAAGACTGAGGGAGAGATTGAAATAACATAAACTCAATTATTATGGTGTCACCTTGAGGTACAAAAAATTCATTGTATGTGCCTGAGTAGTGGGTGGAATTTGTAGTCTAGATGATGTCAGAAGTGTTTCCAGGGGACACAAAAAAGTGATGATCCCAGCTGGGATGCATTTGTTGTGCAATTGTACAACAAGCAAACAAGAATGGAAATATTGTCACTTATTATTGTCTTTGCTACCTGCTGTGTGTTTCTGTATTTGGTTGTGTTGCAAGTAGTTGCAGTTGTGCCGCACAATTTTATGTATTTTCTTGTGTTTGTATTTGCAGCACGTATTGTCAAAGTAATGAAGATATTTTCTTCCATAGGCTTAGACCATCTATCACTACAGTGGCTATGAAGGGCCACACTTTTGTAGACCACAGATATCGACCTATAGCTGGTCAAAGCATTTCTGTCTAGGTTGGGTTTCCTTAGTAAGGGTTTTACAACAGCTGTTTTGAAGGCATCTGGGAAGATGCCAGTTTGAAGAGATGTATTTATAATGTTCAGTAAGTGACTTAAAACATGTCTAACAACCTCTTAAAAAGCCTGTGAATATTCTCATTTGTCCAGGTCATAGTATCTCAAAGGAGTTTTAAATTGAAAGCAACTGGACTTGGTTATTTGTCTAGGAAGGCGTTTCACCTCTCATCCAAGAGGCTTCATCAGTTCTTTCTCGCACCTGACCAGGCTGGGACTGGTCCAACTATCTGGTGTGGAGACCCAGGTATTTTTAACCTCTGGGAGGGGCTTTCACAAGGCTGATGATGTCATTGGTTCCCTTTGTGCTCATGTGCCAACGACAGTCGTTAGAGTGACTGTCTTGGTGGAGAGTTGGTTTCCACTTTGTTAGAGCCCTATTGTGTTATAACGACAGTCGTTGGAGTCACATGCCACTTGTGAACAGTTGTTTCTCTTAGAGGTTAAATTGGTGAATCTCCTGGGAAGGGATGAAAGGGCAGCATTGTAAATTGGAGATAGGTGGTGTCTGAGGCCTCCTCCCCTGTTGAGGGATGGTTTCTCTACTTTCACATAGATGGCTTCTTTCACTCCTCTTTCGAACCACCTGTCCTCTCTGTCCAGGATGTGAAGTGTGAGGACAGCAAGGTTCAAGCCCCTCCCAGAGGTTAAAAATACCCGGGTCTCCACACCAGATAGTTGGACCAGTCCCAGCCTGGTCAGGTGCAAGAAAGAACTGATGAAGCCTCTTGGATGAGAGGTGAAACGTCTTCCTAGACAAATAACCAAGTCCAGTTGTTTTCGATTTAAAACTACTTTGAGAACCTCTTAAAAAATACTGTTTGAACAGGGTCAATACATTAAGTGGAGGAGTGACATTAATAACAGTCCTGTGTGACTAGCTGGTTAATAGTGGAGAATACTATTCTAGAGTTTCCAGTGTTCTGTGTAATAATTTTGGAAAAGTAATCCTTTCTTGCCAGATGTACTGCTTTGTTATAGGCAGTCATGGCTTCTTTATATGTATTACAACGAACTGTTAATCTAGTTTTCTTTATTTTTTTTCAGCTGCCCAATAGATTCTCTTGATCTGAAATTTTCAACCATGTTACTGAAAGAACACTCATAAGTATGTGACTCAAATGATCTTATAATATTTGAGAATGCTTCTGTTTCATCATCTAGAAACCACTTTTGATCTAAATATCCCCCCCTAGTTTTTGTTAAGTATAGCTTGAGATGATCAGAAATAGGTAACTCGATTACTGAAACATTACCAGTGTTTAATGCTGGGAGCACATTGAATGGGTGACCTATGTATTGTGGCTGCCATTGCTGATCTGCTGTTGAAAAACGTGTGTGTGCGTTCACACCAGCTGTGTGCCTGCTGTGTTGCTGCTACTGCCAACTATATCTATCTACACAGAGTTTGCAGAATACTTAAATGTTGCATTTCTCCTCATTTTGAAGTATTTCTGATGTATTTCTGACAAAATATGGCTCTTAAATTCCATTGTCTCCACATGCATCTGTTAATCGGGTGTCATTAGTGCCAACGTGAATTACAATCATACTGTATTTACGTTTATCCTTTGCCAGCAGCTTCAGATTTGATTCAATGTCGCCCACTCTGGCCCCAGGAATGCATTTGACTATGGCCGCTGGTGTCGCTAACTTCACGTTTCTCAGAATAGAATCACCAATGACCAGAGTTTGTTTCCCAGCGGATGTGTCGCTGAGGGGGGAGAACCTGTTAGAAACGTGAACAGGTTGGTGGTGAGCCGTGGGCTTTTGTTTAGGACTAAGCCTCTTCTTGTTACGAACAGTCACCCAGCCGCCCTGACCTCCCGGCTGCTTGGGAGCTGCTGGGGGGAGAGAAGGAACTACAGAAGGCGCTACACTGGGTCGGTCCGCACCAGCTGCTGGGGGCTGGCTAACTGGAGAGGCTAAAGATGTGGTTTCCATGGTGCGGAGCCGGGATTCCAAATCATTGAGCCTCGCCTCCATAACTGCGAACAAACTACATTTATTACATGTACCATTATCGCTGAAGGAGGCAGAGGAGTAACTAAACATGAAGCAGGCTGAGCAAGAGAGAGCAGGAGAGTGAGAGGGAGAGAGAGAAGCCATCGCTAACTGCTAAGCTAAAGTGGTAAACAGAGCTAGAGTGTAAACAGCTGTGTTTTAATGAGAATCTCACGAAGAGAAGGAGAGAGCTAAGAGTGATCGAACAGAAGTTTGACAGTACAACAGATAATTAGCAGTTGTATACAAATATACAACGAGGATCAGCTGAATTCAGGGAGAGCAGCAACAAACACAACACCACCAACAACCGGAAGTGACACAATACGCTTACCTCAGCTGCAATCTGGGATTAGAACGTCTGAAATACATGAAGAAACTGAAGCGGTCGTTATGTCTATGACATGTTCAGATTCAGCCTAGACATAGAGACTATATTGAAAGGTGTAAGTTGAGTAATATTGCTGGTATGATGTCAAAATGACTGTCAACAGCTCTTTTCTTTGTCTATTTTTTGCTGCAAGACGTGTGCATCACATGTGAAGAATAGGGGAGATGCTGAATCTCTCTCAGGCACATCTCACACGAGCAGTGTGGGCACCGAAATGAATGACCTTGGTTTTTTGTTATTAACAGGTGTTGGGAGTTATCATGCTGATGAGGGGCCTCTTGTACATCTTGGGTGAGTTCAAGGGTTTCCCGTAAATATAAAAAATTCCTAGGTCAGTTTATGTGAGTCATTCTTTTTACTGATATGGATATTCAGTTCTCCATCTAGGATTAGCCAATCCTATCTGGTGACACCAAGTGAGATCAGCCCTGTGAATTCCTGTAGAAAGAGCATTGAATCTCCTGGTGGCTGATATAATGATAAGTACTGATAATTCTGTGTTCAGTCAAAGAGCAAGATACTCAAATCATGTAAATTCACCCAGGTCAATATCATTACATGCTGGGTTCCTGATTGGGACAGAGACATCCTCTGATTACCTCATGTAATGTGATGCAGATGAGGGGGGAGACACCTTGACATAATAACAAGAACAAAAACTATAATAATGAGAACAAAAAGGGCACCAGTGGTGTTACTGTGTGGACCTCTAATAATGAGACCAAAAGCAATAGGGTCCTTGGACCCCTAAAAACCTGAATGATTAAAATAGGGTACCCAGCTGCCTTGCTACAGCTGTTTAGCCTCTGAAAATTAAGACAATTGATGCCCACAAAAAGCAGGCGAAAGCTATAAGCTAGGTAGCTGTTTCTTCAGTTTGTAATGGAAGAAATGACAGTTAACAGGAACAGTGGAGGTCAAGTTGAGGCCTGAAAGACCAAGAAAAGGCAATTCAAAACCCCCAACTGACTGCAATACCCATTCAGGAGATTTAGCACATTCTGGTTTGGGGGTGCACCATGCTACTTGTGCAGCAACACCTGCATAAATATGACCTTCTTGAAAGGCACAAAACATCCCCCAAACAAGACCTGAAAGACTAGTTACTACAAAAAGCATTAACAGCTGTGGTAGTTGCCAAATAGGGTGAGCTGGCCTTGAAACATTTTTTAGGCCATTTTCTTTAAAACTCTAAAAAAGTAAACTTGCTGAAAAAAAATTTAAACCTCATACCTTTTTGAAATGATTTTATCATTTACTTTTACAATGACAGGTTTGAGATTGAATGAGAGTGGTTGAAGCATCTGGGGCTCACTTTATTCCATAATGTACTTTTAACCTTAATTGTGTGGGGTGGTATGGTATTGAGCACTGTATTGTACTGTGAAAAAAATCTAGTTTAACAAAATATACATATACTTGAGAGGAAAACCAAACCAAACAACATCACTATGAGATACCCAAGTATTTAATGATTATAAAAATATGTACAATTAGTCCAATGTGCTTACCTTACAAGAAAACCTATCAATGCCACCAGAGGTAACAATATTGTAGCTGAAACAAAAAAAAGTATTGCTGAATGTAATGGGGCCAGGGTTGGAGGCATTATGTTTCTGGCTTATCTGTATGTACATGTCTCTGTCCATCCCATTTTTGTGGACACGATATTCTCACTAATGCCTTGTGGGAATTTCTTCAAATTTGGCACTAATATTCACTTGAAATCAAGGATGAAATGATTAGATTTTGGTAGTCAAAGGTGAAGGTCTCTGTGCTTACAGAGGTGCCATTTTAGATAGATAGACCCCACTGACCATTGCAGTTGTGCAGGACACAACTGTAATGGTCAACTGCAATGTGTTGCTTCATTTTGTCTCTTTCCAAGTTGATAGATTTTGTTGCTGTCTAGTGAACCACTACTTGGCTGGATACAGCATTTAAAAACATATTCTGTGCAAATGAACTCCAATAAGTCCAGATCCAGAGCCATGCATCCCAGAATATGTCCAGATTGATAGAAAAGTCTACCAATAGGAAAACAAAAATGACAGTAAGCCCAGATGTGTAGAATTTCTGTTCTCTGTAATCTTCTGTTAGTACAGGATATATGAATGTTAAAACACATCAGCTGAATTTATTATCATTACTATCATTGTCAGTTATGGAAGGAGACTCTACCACTCCACTGTAAATTAGTTTGACTACATAGTAAGAAAAATATATTCATATAAAATCATTCAACAACAAATGTCAGAATGATTTTCACAATAAAAGAAGCCAAATGATCAATTGGAACAGAAAATACATGAAAAACAAAAACACAGAGTCTGATTAGTTGCCTGACTTTTCACACTGCTCTGTTTCATAACATACCAAAGATTTATTCACACTTCTCATAATATTACATAAAAGATGTCTAACATTATGAGCTGTGCCGTTGCTTCATCATAGAGCAATGTGCATGGCACTGATTTGCTCAGGATCCATGTATGAAGTATAAATCTTTTTCAGTTGTTCACACTAAATAATTAAAAATGTCAGTTTAGGGGGTATTGCCTAATTTCATTGTCCTAATTGTACTAGTGCAAATGTATGTTGACCATACATTTTTTTTTGTCCTGAGGCCTGTTGGATGTTCCATCTAGCAAATGAACATCAGTACTGCAGTAACACTTGAAGAAAATGAGAATAAAAGAGGTTCATGACTATTAATAAATAGTCAATAGACAATTACATTCCTGAAAAAAAGTGTAAGAAGTGATGAATAAATGCGACAAAAAAATCACAAAATGAATGAACCTTGATGTGTGTAGAAGAAAACTCGCCTCTGTGCCATTTATTCACTTTTCACACTAACTTGTTCTCGTCCTGGCAGTAGTTCCCGAGACACAGCACGACCACGGATAGAGTGCACGTACACAGTGGTGACGTCACTCAGAGAAAAAAGACTTTTCTGAGCTTTGAAAAACTTTTACAAAGATTAAAACCCCATGGCCTAAAAATGTACAAGAGAAAGATTGATATTTGGCTGTGTGCACAGCTGGAGGTGTCCTGTTAAAAATTTTACAGGCCTCTCTTTTACTATTGCCGTCTATGGGAAAAATACATTTTGGGCCGCAGGGGGATTTTTCGCTGCAATACCACGAGTGGCCACTGGAAAAAATGGCTGCAAGGCTCAGCGGTGGCGCCGTATCCAGGTCTTATAATACATCCATGTTTTGGAGCCTCGAGTTTGCAATTTGGCCGCCGCCATCTTGATTTTTTGAAACCAGAAGAAACCATATTTGGTGAAGAGGGTGGAGCTGAGGATGAGTGAGGGGTGGAGCTGACCTAAGAGCCGAGGTCACTGTGCCCGCCGGTTCCCGCCCACCTACACCGGCTATCTGACGGACCGTGAGAGGCTGCTCCATGTGAATCCGAAATCAGTCATTTTCCATAAGTCAAGTGATAACTTACTGTTAATAGCTAACTACATGTATGTCCACATGTGGAAAATGTTACACACGGGAATGTAATGTACACACAGATAATGAAATGTTATTGTAACTGAAGTTACCGTGTGCTAACTTACACACAGAGTAAGCTAACTGTATGTGAGCTAACTGTACAGTAGCAGCAGTATAACATCTTGTGGTAAAACCATAGACTGTAAATGGTAAAACACTTTACTGTTGTGTTTTAAAACTGGTTCTGTGAATCAAAGGTTATTGCCTGACTTCATGAGTGTTAACGATGACAGCGGGTTGTCGGTGTCGTTAAGTTACAAAACGATAACGTAATTACAGTGAACTGTGCTGGAGACCTCCAGACCCAGCAGATCAGTGTTATTGATAAAAGTTTATTCTCGCAGTGCAATCGATCGTCACGTAAGTGTGCGTTGATATGAAGTGTGGTTCAGTGTTTTTAGTTTTTCGTTAATTTCATCATTAAAAACGGGCGTCAAAACATCTGTTGGAATTATTCTTTCTCTCTTTCAGAATAAGTTACATCACTGTCTGCTTGGATTGATTATTGCATCTGCACCCACTCAATGCACTGAAGTGAGTATTAGTTTCTATTATATATTGTAAAACAGGACAGCAGTTTTTACAACTAGCTGGAGGGAGTACTGTCTTTTCAGATAACTGTGCAGAGTTAATCTAATAAGAGTGCTTCTTATTTTACCTTTTTCCTGCTAGAATATCACACATATCTCACTATTACAGTGTTTCTTTCCATCTGGCCAAGTTCTGGATCACTGGGGACAACTACATCCATCGTGGAGCCCAAAGAGCTACAGAGACCACCATCATCACCAACCTTGGTGATGATGGTGTCTCCGTCCATTGGTTTGGCTGGGGTGGTCTGATGTGGAAGCTGTCTAACACCTCTACTACTTGTTACTAAAGATGAGGGATTGAACAATTTATTATGCAAAATTGTGACAGTTCACCTTTACCTTGAGCCACAAAAGTATTTTATTTTTATAAAAGTTACTGAGTTTAGTAAAAACTTTTTACATACCTTTCCAGTATTGTTGATTGTTAATGATTTTGTTGAAATTTATGATTTTTAAAAGGTGCAATAAAAGTATTTATGAATCTCTTGGTCTAAGTTTGTTGATGGTTTTATGGTATAAATTTTGACAATCCAAGAACATTGAAAATGAAGGATCAAAAGCCAGATATTTTAGTTTGTGCTTTCCATGTGTTTTCTGTACTTTATGTACTATGAATTATCAACTTCAATGACACTGAACACTCATTCACCAAACTGTACTGTTAAATTCATCACAAGGTGTATGGTAAATCTGGAAAACCCAGGCAATACTTCTGTAGTTCATAGAAAATGCTCTCAGTACACTTTAATCACAGTAGGTTTATTTAAGATTCCATAAACAAACCTACAATCACAAATTAGAAAAGCACATTAAACACATTTCAGTGACAGTAACAGCAGATATGAGCAAAACTAATGTGCATAAGCTGTACTTCACTATACAAAAGAAAAACCATAAAAGGACATAAAATATCCATTTCTTTACTGCTTACTTGACTGTTTTAAAATCTCACTGTCAAATCTGCAGTACACACCAAAGATTTTGTAAGGCTAATATTTCTGAAGTGGTAACAGCAGCACACATCTGTTACAGGAGTCACATTCTGCTCCTGGTTGCACTTCTGGTTTGACAGTGCCAGCTGTTGTCCAGTGAAGATCCTTTAAATGTCAAATTGGGAAATACTTTCATTTGTGAAAGTGGTGACTAGAGTAACACTAAGGACAAAGAATATTAAACAAACTTCTACAGAACTGGTCTGTCTGTCCATCAGAGGCACCTGAACTGGAAGTGGTTTTCTAGCATTATCATCACCATCCATTTGAGAACTAAGGATGTTGTCCATGCAGCCTCCTTTCTCCACAGCCAGATGAATGGAAACAAATACTGTGCTCCATACATGAGGTCCTCCTTCTGTTGGCAGTGGTCCTTCAGTTTTCAGCATCGATACCTTTCAAATCACAGTAAAAGACTTTAGTTCAGACATGATGTTAATCACATACATAAACCAGCTGTCAGGATAACTGCATGAATGTCTACTTCAGTTGAGAAATATTGTGTTTGCACTTCCAGTATCAAATGAATGAACTGTTGTTTTGTACTAATGTTATTTTCTACATTGGGTATTATACATAACTTCTAACTGTATTGCGATCTGAGCGAATGAACAGAACTTCTACATAGAGACTCTAACGTGTGCCTTTTGTACACAACACATCAACACACCACAGTTAACACTTGACTTCAGGGCGACATAATCTCTAGAGTCCTTCAAATTATGAGCAAATCTGATTGTCCAGTAATAAGAATATCTGGGTCGAATAAAAAGGACAGATCCGGTAAACCAACATAATTTACAGTCTACATGTTAACCACATTTAAATTACGTTAAGGTTAAGTTAACCCGAACTTTCACAACATCCAAACTGACATTTTAAGAACTTTAATAGCATTAATGGAGCTCAATATGAGCCCAACACACTAACGCAGTACACTTCGACTGGACCTTGTGTTCCAGAAACACAATAATAACGTCGGCACCTTAACATTAGTTATATGCACATTTTAGTTGGGCTTTTAACATCATATTCAAACATGTATTAACACCTCTAGAGTAAACACAGGCCACCATCCCGGCGGAGCCAGCTAGCCAGCTAGCGCTAGCTAGCTAGCTGAGTTAGCAAGGTGCATCTGTAATTTATCTACACTGCGATATCAATTGGATATTGGGATGCTAATTTTGGCTAGCGAAAACATGCTTAAACTAAAAATAAAATGTACTTACCATATAAACTGATCAGCTGATTCCTTAGAGTGTCTTTTGGTTCAACCAGACGCTGAACAACGCTGACATTTTAGGCGAACAAAAAGTTCAAACTAATTTTCACGAACTGAAAACACGATGGAAACTGTATGTGGAAAAACTCCAGGATGAAGACACTACACCCAAAAACAAGTTCACGGCTAATTCAACATCGTTGGTTCTGTGCGAAGGGACTGCTCTTGATTGACAAGTGACATGTGTCAATCATACGTTAGCCACGCCCCAATGCATACCCTACTTTATCGTCTATTTTAAATAAAATGGGACTATAATTTTAAAAATGAACATCGTGTTGTATTGAAAAGACTTGAAACTAGCGATTGAGACCATAAACTCGTTATGAAAATGTTTACTGGGGTCATAAACCAAGTGAGAAGTAGGGTCATTTTCTCATAGACTTCCATACAATCGGACTTCTTTTTGCAACCAGTGGTGTCGCCCCCTGGTCATTCGATAGAATGCAGGTTTAAGACACTTCCGCATTGGCTTCATTTTCCGGAGCCAGCGTCGACGTCCATTTTTATATACAGTCTATGGTTTCAGCTGAACTAACTAAACTCTTTAGCTCTTTGCTAATGCTGGCAAGCTGACTTTTGAAAACAATCGAGATAGATGGTATGTTTTCCTGAATTTCAGTTTCTCTGGTATCATTTTTTTCACTGTTCTCTTGCTGCTCCACTGCTCGATATTTGTTTTAACCTTAACTCATGTTTAACACGTGTTTTTATGGTGGCAAGACTTATCAGACAGTGAATATAAACTTGAAAAAAATCTACCTCAAGAGTTTAGAGTCTGTATGGGTTTTGAATGAATCAAAGTTAAATCACAACAAATATAAAGTTCATGTTTGCACATTTGCTGGCCTTTAATAAAGTCAAGTCAAAGACAAGTTTGACAAATCAGATTGTCAAATAAATCCGTGTATCATTCGTTCATTCGTTTACGGAACCATGACCCGGAAGTGGTCGGCATGCGTTTTACCATCTTCAAAAAGCTGTCCAATCATATCTAAATGATCCTTTCCCATTATGTTTGTTTTGCGGGCTCTCGCAGTAAAGGCAGGGATGGCCACTTCTGGGTCACGGTCATTTCCGGCTCACTGAACTTGCTTCAGCTCAAAATTGGATGAAACAGGAAACGCTCGTTATCCGTTTTTTCCATTATTCATTTGAGCATAAAATCGAAAACTGAAAAAACGAGTCGTTATCCGTTTTTTCATTTTAGTATGGGTAATGAATACAGAGAAACAGAATTGTTTTTTCGTTTTCTTATTTTTGGTTTTATTTTGAAAAACGAATGAACGAATATACCCGGACCAAAAATCAGGGACATAACTATTAGTTCCTCCTCACTGAAAAAAGGGCTCTTTTCAATCCACATAGGCAATCCTGGATAATTTGATCACACTAAGCTGCATATGACACTCGTACTACAAGGGAAACTGAGAAATACAATGGCTAAGTTGAAACATAGAACAGGGAGTTAATTCAGGTACACTGCTGACACAGCAAAGCAGAAGAGAAGAAGCCTCTTGAAATATTTTGGCAATTAAATCTCAGAATTGGACAGATATGGTTTGCAACCCTAATCTCATTAATCAAACATTTGTAGAATTCTATATTCATCACAGCGAGTCAAGAGTTTAGACCAGGGGTCGGCAAGTAAGCCAATTTTTTCCTAACCCATTACATGGCGGGCCAGAACATAATCACAGGCTAATTTTAAGAAACTGGTGGATTAAAATGTAAATTAAATTTACTTTATTGTGCGGCCACAGTCACACACACACATATATATATATTTGACTGATTCATTGAACTGTTTTTTCATATCACATCTTCTGTCCGCTATTTCAGTGGTCTATCAAGCAGGCGACAGAACCTTCGGAACTTCCTGTCATAACTTTTCATAATAACAGCTAAAAGCTTGTTTGAACTATAGAATTGCAGAAAAAAAACTAACATTCTTGCACTTTCATTTTGTAGACAAAATCGCTACAGAGGAAGTGATTCTGTGGGTAACTGTTTCTGCCATGACGGAATTGTGGATTGTATTAGTATTGTGGAAGCAGGTGCTGTGCGCTACTCCTGATGTGACACTGTTGTGACTGTCATTCACTCTCAACATGGATAAACGTGCAATAAGCATCTCAGGTGTGAGGAGATTCTCTATTTAGATATATGCCACATCTTAATGTGAGACTTTCAGTTCAATATTGAAAGTTTAAAAAATCAGATTATCAAAATAATCTGGCGGGCCAGATATCATTGCTGGCGGGCCAGTTTTGGTCCGCGGGCCGCCAGTTGCCGAACACGGGTTTAGACATTATTATTGTTCTTGATGTAACAAAAAAGAATCTTAAACCTTTCCCATGCTGCTGATAACTGGTGAATTTTACCACAATCCCAGGGCAGGATAATCGCTTTAATTTAATCCACATTTCCTTTCAAAATTCACACTGATCACTTTTGACATAAACTCACTAATGTAGGTGTGTGAGTAGTGACATTGAAAAACAGACAATTCAAATAATAATGTTTGAATTTTCATATAAGTTTATTTAATATTGGAAACAATACATATACACTACTCACTATAAGGCTTTGTGGTCACTCAGACAGTTTGAGAAACACTAAATTTAAAAAATGGTATTTTAACATGTCTACTTGTCTACCACCAGGTGCCGCTTAAGGACCACACTTTGAGAGAGCTGTAAAGCAACCAATACTAGAAAGGATAAACTAAAAACTGAAGTACATCATAATGTTATCTGTCCCTGACAGATTATGAAATATATATCAACATGCCACAACCTGAGGGACAGTGAATGAGCTTGACTGACACATACATGCACATATAATTTAGCAGTCTACATAATACATGTAAGGTTCCATGATTGTTTGTGTGTTAATCTCCTCTTTTATTTAGATAGGAACCAACAGCAACAAAAACAAGAAGAACAACAACACAATTCTTCATAATGTTGCACTGTAAAAAAAATACACAAATGAGTCAAAAGTCAGTGGTTCAGTAGTTACAGCCTCGAGCCTGCTTCGGACTGAATGATACAGCTTACTTACAAACATCTGTCTGTACAGTGTCAGATAACATTGCATACATCACAGTTCATATCACATCAGAAAGGAACCATTTGACCTCAAACTAAAAAAAGGTTGCTGGCATAAAAATAAAAATATTTACATACATAACTGAAATGACAATGATGCTGATGATTATAGCCTCTTTGCTTGCAAAATCTCAAATCACAGCTCACATTTCTGAGCATACATTCATATGTTTTTGATAAATGAGTCCCTGGAAACAATTACTGATAAAATGCCAGCTTGCAGTGAATAGTATTATGATTAAAAGTAACTAAAGCAATACATATTCCAAAAGCATAACCTTTATTCCTGATGCTATTCCATGCTAACATTCTCATAATGACAATGCTAACATGCAGATGTTTAGGGGGTAATGTTTATCCAATTGGCAACCCACTGTGACATCACCTATTGCTTTGTGAACTGCCATTCTGAAGCCTCCAGTTTGTAATTTGTCCGTCACCATCTTGGTTTTTTGAAACCAGAAGAAACCATATTTGGATGAGAAGATGAAGCTGAGGAGGAGTGACGAGTGTGGCTCTGAGGTGTACAGTGTTTACAGTTATTTTTTTAGTTTATTTTTCTCATGCTGCTAGGCTGCTAGGAAAGTAATCAGGCAGAGGTGTAAACTTGGTTGAAAACTTGGGAGATCTGTGTTGAGCAAAGATATGTTTTATGACAGAGCTTTCACTTTAGAGATTATGTTTTGTAAACATCAGGCAGTGTGTAACTGCAATAAAATAAGTTTTGCAGGGGAAGGGATCTCTTCCATTCAGTTCTATTCATAAAATTCACCCTGTGCACTTTTTGTCTGCATTACAAAGGTCCAGGGCCACATATACCCACTACAATAAACTAGACTACAGAGATTTCTAATTTGTAGCTAATTCATCACAGTAAACAGTCTGCTTTTTTCTTTTAATGTTATCTTTGCGTTGTATTATAATGATGATGCAGGTGAGGGTGGTTTTGATCAGAAAATTCTAACTTGGATAACTTGGAAATGAGTATATAAAATGTTTTTCTTGCATTAAGAAGTTTTTCATACTTGTAATAAAATTTATGAAAACAAATGGCTACCAATAAGGGACAAAAAGACAGTATTAAAAAAAGCATAAACAAAACAAAACTTTAAGTCCTCGGAAAATGGTCTTTGCAAAGTCTGCATGACTTCTTGTTAATTATCTAAAACATGGACCTTTAAAGCTGCAGAAGGCAGCCTCAGTGGCAGCCAAAACTGCTGATATAATTTAGAGAGATAGGTATGAATTTCAGTCTACAATCTTTGACTCATGATTTCCTAACCACTGAAAACATTCCCCACCAGTGTCCATGTCAGCATGATTAGCATATAGGGAATGTAAAAGCCTGTTAATGGTGATGGAATGCATTTGTCCATTATAGCTTTTCTTGATCATACAGACGAATAACTGGGTCTGTTTCGAAAAAATAGTTTGACATTTTGGGAAATGCCCTTCTTTTCTTTCTCAAAGTGAGAGGGAAGATCAATACCAATCTCATGACTTTGTATAAATTACAGAGCTAGAGTCAGATCGTGGTCAGCCTAGTGTAGCATAAAGACAGGAAGCGGAAGAGAACATCTAGTCTTGTTCTGCTCAAACTTCAAAAATGCACCAACAGCCCCTCTAAAGATCGCTGATTAATGGTCTTTTAATATATAGTCTGTGAACACAGTGCAGGGATAATACTACTAAACATCTGATCCTTGGTGCCATGATTAGATCTAGAACTGATTATTGATTCAAAACCTGTTTAAGTAGATAGAAAGACCTTCACTATTTTCAACGTCTTGTCTAGTGCGCAAATAATTTGTTGTCCCAAGCTGCATTTAAAAACATGTTAAAATTGACACAAGCTTCTTGATAGAAAAATTACTTCATCAATCAGTCCAATCCCAATTGAAAAGGTCATCAGGCCTTGGAAGCTATTACCTAGCGGTGATCAATAAATCAGACCCAATCTTCAAACTTCATGACTCCATCAAAGCCATGGTAGGTGAATGGCTCCAGCATGGGGCTGCATATCTCTTGAGCAAGACAAGCCATTCTGTTGTTATCACAGCTGTTCTCGCTGCCTGGACGAATGTACACCCCATCACCAGAGTGGATTGATGGATCCTCGTCAAAGTAGTTGTGGGGCCGCAGCAGGACCCCGCCCCCATTGCCCACAGTTACTGTATTGGGGATGTCCTCGGAGTGAGGGATGTGGAGGAAACCAGTGGTCACCCAGGCAACCAAGTCCTGCGAACGCGTACACATGTTTACATATGGTTTTATGCCTGGAGCCTTGTGAACGCAATATCTCAGTAAAGCCTTGAAGGAACTTAAACTTTGGTGGTCAAAGGTCAAAGGTCAAGGTCACATGACCTCACAAACCTCGATTTTGGCCTTGTAAATATCATATCTCAGTAATGCCTTGGGGGAATTTCTTCAAATTTGGTACATTCATTCACTTGGATTCAAGGACAAACAGATTAGACTTTGGTGGTCAAAGGTCAAGGTCATGGTGACCTCATAAAATATGGTTTTGGTCTTGTGAACACAATATCTCCATATCATCTTGAGGGAATTTCTTCAAATTTGGTAAAAACATTCCCTTGGACTCAAGGGCAAAATGATTAGATTTTGGTGGTCAAAGGTCAAGGTCAGCGTGACCTCACAAAACACTTTTTTGCCATTACTCAAGGCTTCACACAGCAATTATGACAAAATTTCACACAAATGGTTAATATTTCATATGACTCTGGATAAACAGGGATGTAATCCGAAACTAGTGGCAGAGGCATATAACTGCATGGCGGTAATTCTATTTGTATTCTATTCTATACTATTCCCTTTTATATGTAAATTCCATTTCAACACACCTCGCCTTCAATGCTTTCGTTGTCTTCAATGTACTTGCTGAAGTCAACAGCAGGAGTCCAGATGTTGTTTTGACTGTACAGACTGCTGCTGGTCTGCTCTAAGTCCTTATGCTTTGTGATGGCAACCTTATACCTGGAGACCGACAAAGGAGGCACAGAAAGAGTGGTCATTGCAGGATATTAACACATTGAATTTCCTTACATTTCCCAAGATCCTCTTGAGTGCGTTGCCTTAATAGCATCAGCATTACATGAACTCACTGAGAGTGTGTGGAATGGGACCAGAGCATAAGGCAATAATACTGGTGATGTATGGTGTGTTAACTTCTTTTTACTGCTTTTGTGATAAAACCACTGAATATTTTTTCAGTTACTACAAACACAGTGTATTAATAAGTCCAATCATTATTTTCATTATCAATTTATTTTCAATATCAATTGATATTGTCAGTCAAATATGTCAGTTATTTTCCTGAATAATCATTTTGTCTATGATTATCACAAAATAGTGAAAATTGCCCATTATAACTTCCCTTAGCCCAAGGTGACCTCTAATGTCTTGTTGTCCAACCAACAGTTTAAAATTCAAAGATATTCTTTTGACTATGATGTATTACAGAAATAAACATCAAAGCCTCACATTTGAGAAGCTAAATCTAGCAAACCCAACATTTAAATTGAGCCTGCTGCAGGTCATATTTCCTAGTCATGTAGGTATGTAAAACACTTCATGAACAACATCAAGCCCAAACTGTTCGTTCTCACCTGGCCCAGGACATGGCCCTCTCCTCTGCCTGGCTCTCTGGCAGGTGGTCCCCTGTGAAGCTGAACACCTGCAGCCTGTAGGAGCGCTGGTGACCCCAGTGGTTGGTCTTGTTGCTGGCAATGTGGAGGTAGCGAGGAATCTTGGTGTTGTAATGCAGAGCTGCCTCCTGTGGAAGTGTCACAGTAGACTTTAGTTGTAAAAGTTGTAAAAGGACATTATGGCTCATGTCAGCAAACAGTTACTATTCGACCGACGCAGAGAAACCTTACCATTCTTTTGGAGTCCTGTCTTTCTTCAAGTAAACAAGACGAGGTCCAAACCTGGTATATGGCTATATATATATATATATATATATATGGTATATATTTTATAACTGCAACATCATCTGAGAAAACACATAACCAAACACATAAATTAAAGACTATGCTCTCTTGCAATCAGACAGAGAGTTAGAAGAGACAAACTATCTTTCTTCTTTAAAGTTATTTTTTCAGGCTTTTGCCTCTAGAACACTCATAATGAGAGAGATTGAGATACCCTTTTTCCACTAAAATTAGCGGGTATAAGCGGGTTTTTCAAAGGTGGGTGAACCCGCTAATAAAAGTTGATGGACCTCTTTTCCACTGACAGTTGAGTTTGTATTTCTGCTTGACTGAAGATAAATACCCGTGTCTACTGCAGAGTTATTTGACCCAGGAGTGAATGGCGATTAAACCCTTTTCCATGCCAACAAAAGCCCGATGTTAGAAGGTCTTAACAGGTTTTTTTGAAAAGGGGCTAGAGAGAAAGAGAGAGAAAGAGAGGGGGGGGGGGGGGGGGGGGCAAAAAAAAGGGACAGGCTGGACTCAAACCCCAGCCACTGCACAGTGAGTACAAAGCCTCAAAGACATGCACTCCACCAGGTGAACCACCAGAGAGCCTCAAGACAGACTGTCTTTCTTATTTTGCCTCTCACACAGCTTATAGCCTCTATCTTAGTCTTTATTTACTTCCAACTCCAGAATGTAATTGACTTTTATTAGATGCAGGTCTTTATGTCTAACTCCCCCAGTTCAATATGTAGAATTGGCAATAGTGTATTTTAGTGTGAAGCCTCGTTTTCAGTCACTCCTATTTTATGTGTTAAAGTTACTGCACCACGCATGCAGAAACCCTTTATTTCTTACCAGGGCTTTTATTGCTGTGCTGCAGTAAGTGTATTGTCTCATTTTTTGCTGCTGGTGTTTCTGTTGCTTATGTAAGGCAGTTGCCTAATTATGACACAAGGTGTCGTTGTTGCGCTGTCTATGTAATAAGAGTCTAGCAAGATGTCCTTCCAGGACACTGCAGTGTTATGGTCAAGTCCTTGCGGGCGCCATACTTGCTCAGAGTTTACTTTCCTGCAAGGTAAGCATTGTTAACTGTGCCCCGTATTTTCCCATCTAAAAGTGTTGAAAAACCACACATTACGGTCATGTTTTGATGCTTTGTGTTTTATTAATGTTTCCGCTAACAGTTTGCTGTATGTTTTGATCATTTAGGATATGTACTTTAATTGTTTGATGGGTTTGGCAAAGTGTTGGTCATGGCTGCTAGCGCGCCATAAACGAAAACTAGAATGTAGTAAACAAGTATCAATTGAAGTCTGTGTAAACGGCACGGAGCATAGATTTTATTATTTTGGTAGATGCTAATTGTTGCTTGGTTCAGAGATGTAGGTATTAAAGAGTTTACTTTCCTTGCCCCGCAAGGTTCTGGAGCCAGCAGCCACAGTGTTAAAGAGCCCATGCAGTCTGTTTGGAATAAATACTCTGCTACGGCCTCGGTCACAATCCCGAAGACTGCGTATGGTGCCTCCTTTCTCCCCGCACGACACTCCTCCACAAATATTACATCAAAACACAACACAGAGTCCTGGGGGGGGGTGTAGGAGGGGCTAAGTGTATTGGAAGCGCCCCTCCACTTCCCTGCAGTTCCCAAGCAGCCTGTAAACCAGAGCGGCTTGGTGGACTGCCCAGAAGAGGTGTGGCATCCATAAGCAATAAGACATATTCATAATTTTTTTTACAGTCATATAACAATTCTGTTTCATACAAAATTAATTTTGAAATAAACCTCTTTATTTTAGAGGCAAATGGCAGAGATGGAATAAATCAATCAAAATACAATAATGCTGTCTAAAGATATACTGCCTTTACAAAAATAACACTGACATTCCAGTGCTTCAGAAGAGAACACCTCATGCTATCTTCACACATCCAACGTTTGAGGTTATGTAGACTGTGACCTTTGTTGACCTTTGACTCATTCGTGTTACCTGTTGCATTCCTGTTATATTAAAGGAAATGGATAAAGATAAAGGCAGACCTGTTCTGTTTTGAGCTGAGTCTCCACCAGTTGAGGGACCATAGCATAGTGATCAGGCATCCATGGCAGTGACACATTAACATACTCCATGTCTTTGGTCTGGAAGACATTCTTCACTCCTGCAGAAGAAACAATGCAAAAGTTATTGAAATAATAATTATTTCATATAATTTTCTGCACCAATCACTATTTTGGGGTCTACAAGGGACCAAATGACTATGGGTAATAATAATGAGCCCATAGCAGTTCTGTAGTGAAGAGCAGGTTGTGATGAGGAGCTGCCCCCATAGAAGGAGGAAGGAGGAGTGGTCAACCACTCAGAGGTTATATATTGGATTGAGGCCAGGTGCAAGCCCTTTGCCTATCTGCAGCACCCTAGCTCTCTTCCTGAAACAGTTGCCTGAGTAGAATGTGAATTTCTTTGTTCTTTGAGATCATGTAGTATGCCTGAAATTATTTGTTAGTTGTTTAGGTTAGAATATGATAGATAAGCATTTATTGTTTGGAATAGTGAACTTGCAGTAAGTTTTTTTTAGAATAAAACCAGCACCAACTATTGTTTTCCCTCATGGCCTTAACTCCCAATGCTGGCTGTAAACCAACTGACGCCTGAAGCCTTTAATGAATAACTTTTGATGGACTTGGACTTCTCCTGGTCCTTCCTTGTGCCTGACCTCATGCCCACAGTGTTCGCTAACATTACCTGGAACCAGAATCACCACACAGCTTAGATATCAGGCCTATTTTACAGTTCTCCTCAGCGCTCTGGAGTGTTTTGGAGCTGTTTGTTAATTGTTTTGGTTTTAAAGATTTATTGTTTTAGTTGCAAACTGTGTGTGTCTTAGTATTAAGGAGTGCTTATTGTTGCATATCTATTCTTGCATCAGTTTCAAAATGAACCACAATGAACACACAGCCAAGCTCTGTGATTTATAATGGTTAATCCGGGTTGAACATCAAAGGCATCATCTGCCCTTATCACATATATTTGGGGTTTTGATTATTACATCAGCCACTGACAACAGTCAACTCATGACCTCAGTATTTTTAACATCCTGGCTACAGCCATGTCCTGGTCATGACATCCATTAGCCATAATGGACAAATCAGTCTTTTCATAACAAAACTGATATGGTAATATGACATCAGGTTTTTCTCTTTATGATTGCGGTTTCATCATCACCATCACCAGTGTAACATTCTGCCACAACTTGGTTTTCACAATACCACCAGTAGAGTGATAAACTAACACATTTGTTTTTAGCACACACACAAGGGAGAGATACTTACCACAGCAACTGACGAACTATGTCACACCCACAGGTTACATACAGGGAATACGCTCGTTCAACTTAATGCAGTGGCTTAATGTGATGCATGCTAGTATTAAAAAGAAACACAGTGAGGAGGCAGAGTTGTCTCTGGGGAGCAGAGCTTGGTGAATGCTGTGAGGTATTGCATTATTTTTGTGCCTCATTACTGAGCACAAAGTGGGACTTTCTGAGCACAGACATTTAATTTTTGCAAGCACACCAATTATATTTTGAAGAGAAAATATTTTTGAGCAAAGAATTTAAAAAATCTATTGTGTGCTTAATAAATGTATTTCACTGTTTGCGTCTATCCACATAGTCGCAAAATAGTAATGTCTCTCACTCAGTCAGTTGTTCTCTTACAGATCTCTGCTCTCTGTGTAAGTAGATACCTACAAGCTTGCTTACAGTGTATCCCTTGCACTCTCCCTTGTTATGGAGAAGAGGATAGCTCTGTGGATATAATACGGCTGCTGGTAAAAACCTCCTGAACATGTGGTTCATAAATTTTGAGAGAAACAATAAAGCTAAGTGGCTGTCTCTGTTCCCAACCCTTCCCTGATGTCTCGTGTCCACCATATAGCATTGGCTAAACACGACTTTAAATGATTTGGTTAGAGCAAACTGTTTATTTTTCATGATTTTTTAATTGACAAATGTAGAACAAAGAGAATTTGACAAAATATCATAAATCTAAACCTTAAATTTGGTTATATTATCTGACAGAATTGTATGACATGCATGGTTAGTTTGTGTTATTTTTGTCAGTTTTTGAAATGAAAACGTCTTTTGGGCCCATTTTACTGGTTATGAACTCCAGGTCTGTTTGTTTTGGAGAGGAGGAGATGTCTGCGGATAATTCTGTTTGCAGTAAAAACCTCCTGAAGACTGAAACTGAAATTGGACAAAGCTTATGGCAAAGGTGGTGAAGATAACAACTCCCATGATCCCACACCATTTCATGACATGACCCAATGCCATCGTTTGTTATTGTTTTGATTGATATACCCCTCACTGCAGAAGTTACATACTGTGTGTTTAAAGGGGCAGATCCAGGAATGTGTTCTCACTTTCCATAACAGACATTTTTCAACATGTTCATCAATTTCTGAGGAAATAATGTTTGGATCTTGATGTGAAAAAAATCAGACCTATTTATGATGTTGAGATCTATGAGTTTGTATAATTTGGGACAGATCCAGATAATAATCTGGATCTGGTGGAAGAAAATTCAGAATCTGCATTGCACACAGTGTTGTACTTATTATTAATAGTAACTAACATTCAATGTGCAACAACAATCTGGTCAAAAAATAATAGTAAAAAATCTTCCAAAACCAACGGATATTTCCATTTACTACTTCAGCAATTAAATTCAGATATTGTGTGATGGTATGGATCTCACACAGGAAGAAGATGCGCTTTCTAGCAGGTTAATAGAGAACAGAATAATGAGTGATAAATTATTTGTACAATAGAGAAATTATTATGAGAGAGCAAGGAAAAATCTTTAGGTGTCGATAACCTTGATGTGAAGCTACTGAAATTGCTATGCTTATTTCTTATATCATTAATTTTAAGTTTAGGAAAATGTGTTTGTCCTACAGAATGGAGAACAGGCAAATGATAAGAAAAAAGTTGTTGGTGCTAAATCGTTGGATTTCAGTGCGACACTTGACATACTTGATCATAAGTTGCTATTGAATAATTTGAACTGTTATGCCTTTGAAGCATCTGTTCCTGCATGGATCAAAAGTTACCTCACAAACAGGAAATATACTGTAATGGTAGTTATAACCTGGGTTGTGGGGGGGCCTCATTGAAGTTGTTTATGAATGCTTTTGTTTTGTTTTCCATTTTTATAAATGATTCATCCATTTTATGATTTAATTCTGAATTATGCCACAATTGCAAAGTGTGCAGACAATTCCACAATATATGCATCAGTGCACACATTTGGAGAATAAGTAAAGTTTTAAATGAGGAATTAAAGTTAATAAAAGAATGGGTAATGGTAAATTAATTGGTGCTTTACTTAGAAAAGATATACAAATATAGTAAATAAACCTTGAAACCTTGTCAGTATAGAGAGTGACAGTTTGCATGAGCACAACCACTAACACTGTGCTAGCCACTGCCAGTTACCAGTTCACAATCACCATAAACAAATAACTATGCTTACCATATTGATACATCTTCTAGTTGCTGATTTTGGTGCACAATAAATTCCTCAAAAACTCCTGAGTCTGGGTCTGACTGAGGCTCAAATATGTGGCTTAGTCCCTCTGTTGTTTCCTTCTCTAACAATCTTGATACACTCTGCTCTTTCACTGGTCAATTTAGCACAAGCAACGGTGGTGGGCCACAAAGCCTGACGCAGGTTTCTCAATGAGGAAGTGAGAGTAGATGTGCTTCATGCCCCAGTTTTTCTATTTTTTCATTTTGTTATGTGGGAAAACCATGTTAAACAACATAATCATGGCACTGTATGTTTACAAAGTATAAATATGGCTGGAGAGGAACTTTGACAAAACAATTAGTGCAAGCATTAGTATTATCCCTGTTAGATTATTGTTCTGTGATTTGGTCCTGTACAACATAAAGTAATTTGAACAGGGGCTACAGGTAGCACAGAATAAAGCAGCACACATTGCTCCTCACCTGCCCATATCAAATTGCCCATATCTGGCTTGGTTAAGGGTAAAAAGCAGGTTGCACGCTTCTATGGTGTGCTTTATTAGAAATCTTATCATAATGAAATCCCCCTCAAATACAATCTAGTAACCATCATGTTTTTCAGACAGACGTTTTTTTCCTGGGCAGGTATCAGAAGGTCATTTTCTGTTGCCTCCAAGTAGAACGGACAACAGTTAATTATCAAGCAATGGTGGCATGGAATTAATTACTTTATATAAAAAAATTACATGTTTTTAAACGAAAGGACTGTAATGGTTTACATAAGGAATAGTATACAACACTACAATACACACTAGAACACTAGAGGACTTTCATGTTTATACATTTTTCTTGTTTTTTCTGTTCTTGAAGATGTGATAAGTGTGTATGAACCTGTCCATCCCACTTTAATTGCGATTGAGTAGTGAAAATATTTATTTCCTCAGTTGTTCAAGAAATTAAATTATTGTGTTGCGCTACTATATCAAATTAAAATTAAAATTACACAAGAACAACAGCCGTTGCGACACAGAAATGAGACGAGTCATATAGCTATAGAGCTGTATGAACTAGAGAACAAAAAAAACGTGTCAGATTGTTTGCCTATGTTTTTTTCTCCATTTTGCCATGCTTTATATTGCTGTCTGCCCAGGTTTTATTACCACTCACCTAACACATCCAAATCCACTTTGAAATTGATGAAGTGGGTGTGGATGTTGCCCAGGACGTTTTCCGCCACCTGGTGCCCGTGTTTCCGACTACCATTCACCAGGTAAGAAGAGGAGATGTAGCCGGTGGCGTGTACCTTGGCCTCCACTGATCCGCTCTGGTAGAAGATGAAATCCCACATGTAGTCATAGTTTCCTATAGCTGTGATCGTTCTGAACACTAAAGCGCTGTTCACCATCCCTCCATAACTGTTGTGGAAAAAGTCAGAGAAGTGCCTTCGCAGGGGCTGACCCATGTTGTGTTCAAAGACGCAGATTGAATTCCTAAATAAGACCGGGGCTGGGACATCGATGTAGCGATATGTGTCTACGTAGGTGGCTTCGTAGGGGCAATCCACGCCACGGACCAGTTCGTGTGCAAAGCGTCCTATCCCGATGCTCGAATCCAGAAACTTGGTGAGGATCATCCCCGGTGTCACTGAACCATACACCGACATTGCCTCCTGCACGCTCAGCTCGTATGCAATCCTCTCATCCTTGAAACGCACATCAAACACCCGCATGCCTGTTTGAGAGCTCAGCCCAAAGGCGAAGCTCCAGTCCAGGTACAGGACGTGGTTCTTGCTTACACTCCAGCGCTGCCCCTTTGGATAAAACAGCTGCGGTCCGATTTCCAGAAGCTTATTCCTGGGTTTCAGAGAGCCATAGTCAGGGGATTCATGGTAAACTATTTTCCTAACAGAGCCAGAATCATATTTCTGTTTAAGGTCTTCTACTGTGTCGAAGTATTGGCCATTATAAAGTAGCTTCTCAACTTTCCATTCTGACGCGTTTATGCTCTCATGGTTGATCAGCACCTCGAAGCCCACCGGGTGGATGTACATGCCGCTCATATCCCTGAAGAAAGATACCCAGGTCTTTCTGTCCCCGGATCGGACTCCGCGGGGCATCTGCTCAAACGCGTCCAGCCTCTTGTGCTGGCTCACGTCGAAGCTCTCTTTCACGAGCTTCTCCAGCTTGGAGAAGACCTCAGTCTCAAAAAACTGGAAAAGCAAGGCGTATTCCCCAATGGTGACCGTGCGTGCAGAATAAGGCAGCTCCATCTTGTACCTCTCTGTGGTGACATCTCTGTGGTATTTCGGGTTGGGAAGTGGCCCCACAACATACTCCTTGATGTAGCCTTGGGCGCCGTGGAAGACCACCGCAGTTGCCTCTCTAATTGGCTTGGTGTCTTTGTTGTCCAAGTAAGCCAGTGCGTCCGCTTTCTTTGGCAGAGAGAGGTCTATTAAGAACAGGAAATTGTCCGATGGCTTGGTGACCTGATTGGTGGATATGTCCAAGTCTTTCTGCTTGAGCATGTATTGCTGGACCTGCAAATACTCCTCGCGGGTTAGGTCAGCGAACACGAGGCTGCGGTCGTTATGCTTTCCCCGTAGCGGGTGGAAGCGTTGAGCGGAACATTTGGGCGCCCTGTTGGAGTGGATGCCAATCAGAACGATGTTGAGAACGATGGACACGAGGACAAAGAGGATGAGTGCCCATTTCATTAGAGAGTTCATTCTCCGCTCTGCCATTACGCACGGGCTTGGAGAGAGAGAAGGGAGGAATGAGCCAAGGGTGAGCGCTTAGACGGCGAGGAGAGGAGGGGCACGCCTTCAGCATCTTCCGTTCCCACCCTTATCTACATGGATTCCATAACTCCCTACCCCTCTCTCTTCCTTTGACTGAAGTTATGAAATGCGCTTTTAATCCAATTCATTTTATGCTACACAGGCCACAGGACTATTTTACACAGGCTGCTTCTCGTTTAATAATAATCGCAATCAGTGAAATAGAATACAAAGTGAGCTAGACAACCATTGAGGAAAACAGTCTGCAAATAATAATAATAAAAAAAACTACAAAATGGAATATATTTTGTTAAACCTGTGTCGTAGTGTCATGTTTATAATAGGCCTATGTTTCCCCATATCATAGCC
Organism: Trachinotus anak; assembly: GCF_046630095.1. NCBI lineage: Eukaryota > Metazoa > Chordata > Actinopteri > Carangiformes > Carangidae > Trachinotus > Trachinotus anak. The sequence goes on from NW_027273868.1 coordinate 724,363, forward strand.
ACTAACCAAACTCGTATGTATATGTACATATACATATGTTAAATACTGTCTCAAAGCATTGCCAATCTGGTGGCCACTTCCAAATCTTTTTTTAAATTTACTTAGTTTGTTGCCCAGATCATTTAGGATGATAGATGTAGCCTACTAAAAATCTGAATCAGACAAATCTATGTAATCATAAAATTAATTTCAAAATTTGCAGCCCACCCAGTATGCATTGCTTTAAATGTTAAAATGGATTGGGGCATTGTCATCCTGTTCCTCATTTTTCAGGTTTTACTTTAATTTGTCACCTGTCTGTAGTTTTTGGTGCTTTTAGGTTGTATTGCATTACCCAAATTAATATAAATGGGGTGAACATGAAAGAATAGGGACACAACTGGCCACGTAATATGATAAAATTGATCAGCACCACAAACTGCCTTCTCCAAAATTATCATTAAGCCATAAAGCCAGGATTCTTTTGAAAAGAGGACTACTACTATACCTACTGATCCAAAAAAGCCTCCCTCAAAATATCATCACAGCTTCAGACACATCTTTACTTGATTATACACTAATATTGCACAGACAATACATTACAGCACAAAAGAAGAACGCTATTTTCCCCACAGTAATGTTGACAGTGTTATTTGGGATATTACTCATAATTTACTGTAGTAGAGTGATATAGTAACCCATTTTAAGTGAAAACCTCTCTGGAGATCCTATAACATATTAGTCACTTAGCCTATGTTCATGTTTGTTTCTGTCTTTTCAAATTCAAAAGTAAACTTAGGGGTGAACAACAATAAACGAAGAAACAACAAAAAACTTCCATGCTCTCTTACTTCCTTCATGTAATACATTTTTCATGTTGTATAGGACTGTGTGTATCTGCCTCCCAACTGACTTAGGACAGTTGGAGGTTTGGATTTGTTGTGCTTGTCGTTGCTAATGTAGCCTGAAGCCTCTGACCTTAAGCAGAGATAAAGAGTGGTCTAACAGATGTCTGTCAAGCTCACTTCTTTCTAACTCCACACACTCGGATTTTTTTACTTGTCAAACTTAGTCTTTAGATGCTTCCCCTAACAGAAGCTGACTAAAGTGACACTTGAGGACAGGTATCAGACTTCAGACCTCCCTTTCCCATCTCCCATCAGTGAAGCTGGACGTGCTTCAGGAACAACAATATACGAGACCCCTGTTGTTGTTCTTCCATGTCCTGTCAGGTTACACAGGAAAGAACATCAGCCCTCACTGGCCTGCTCTTGACCTGCAGTGCTTCCTGCCAGCCTGGTGGGAGATGTTTTTCCCAGATCAGGCATGCAGCCAGCATTCCCTCTGATATGTTTTATATTGTTTATGTTTATATTGATGTATTTGCTAGCCATGTTTTTTTCAGACTCCCCCCCCAACATTTTGTTGCAATACGACAGCCACAGGTTTCACATAGATTAGCGTGTGTGGATGAAACTGTTGAATTACGATGATACTTTCACATGCAATGACCAAAAATTTATTTTGAGTTTTGTTTGAGCTATGAATAGTCACACACAAATGTCTTTGATGCATATCTTTTTTCATATGTAATTATGCATCTCCTTTTCATGTACTCTTTCTTACCTAAATACTTTGTATGCACCAGTGTATGACATTTGCTACACTGATTACGGAGGAATGATTAAGAGGAAGAGAGTCTTGGTTGTTCAAACTTCTTGTTTTTAAGAAGATGGAGGCCACTGTACTGTTGGGAACCTTCAAAGCAGCAGAAATATTTGTGTATCCTTCCCCAGATCTGAGCCTCAACACAATCATGTCTCTGAACTCTGAGCTCTTCATGGTTTTTGCTCTGATCTGCACTGTCAGATAAGATACCTTACATAGACACTACTTATACACACACAACTTATGTTAATGTGATATTTCAGATCCTGTTTAATACATTTGCAAAAATTCTAAAAATCAGTTTCTTTGCTTTGTCATTATGGAGTATTGAGAGTAGACTGATGAGGGAAAATGAGTTTCTATGATTTAAGCATAAGACTGAAACAATAAAATATGAAAAACATGAAGGGGTCTGAATACTCTCTGAATGCAGACAATGCAATCTGAATGCATGAACTGAGGGACCAGTGAAAATGAACAGTTTCACAGCTGAAGTTGCTGGAGAAGACAACGAGGATAATGTCAGGATACCAGTATTTAGCTTAGTTTTCTTCTCATCAGTGGCTCTGAAGTGGAGAGAGTCAGATGCATCAAGTTCCTTGCTGTGCACATATCCGATGACATCACCTGGACCATCAACATCAGCTCAACAGTGAAGAAAGCACATGCCTTCACTTCCTGCGGAGACTGAAGAGAGCCAGTCTCCCATCACAAGTCTTCACCACCCTCTACAGAGGATTGTAGAGAGTGTCCTAATCAGCTGTATCACTATGTGGTACGGAAACCACAAAGCCCAGAAGCGCAAGTCTTTGCAGCGCATAGTGAGCGCAGCTGAAAAGATCATCAGAATCAGAATCAGAATCAGAATCAGAATCAGGTTTATTGCCAAGTATGTTTTCACGTACAAGGAATTTGTTCTGGTGAATGGTGCAGAGCGCACCAAAACACCGAGGCAGCCATCTGCGGCGCCATTTAAAAAGGAGGAATGGGGAAAAACAAGTGGAGAGGAGAGGAGAAAAAATAACAGAACCCAAACTATACTCCTGGGGGGGGGGGGGAGGGGGGGGGGGGGGGGGGGGTACAGTGTGGGATTCGGGAAAAAAAACCTCAGCAACATAGGCATATATAAACAAACACATCTTACAACACAGTGACTCAGGACAAAAATCATAGGGGTCTCCCTCCCTGCTCGCTATCCAGGACATCTTCAGGACCCTTCTCACCCCTCTCACAGTCTGTTTGTCCCTCTACCATCTGGTAAAAGTTACTGCAGCATTAGGACTCGCACTGCAAGGTTCTGTAACAGCTTCTCTCCCCAAGCTGTCAGACCCCTGAATACCAGGTGACTGTGCAACATCTCTTCAAATTGTCTGTGAAATACCCCTTTTAATTGGACAGTCAAACTATGAAAACATCTGGAATCTGTACTTTCACACAACTGTATAAGTCTTGTTTGTGACCTGCTTAAGCCTTCACCAGTTTTGCCTCTCAGCCAAGACTAGACAGTTTTGCTTGGGCACACTGGCTTTTGATGTTTATTAAAAGGAAAGATGTTAATGATAGGTACAAACCTAGATATTCAACATATTTTCTCATGAAAACAGTGTTGAATCTTAAGCAGAGTTTAACTAAATGTCAAAGACCTACACTGTAAGACTTTTTAGTGTAAATTTATAGTAATTTACAGGCAGCGGCTTCACCCATAAGGTACTGCATTTTTTATAGTTTCTTACTGTATTTTAGAATTACAGTAAATCACTGGAAATACATGCGCAGTTCTTTACTGTATTCATGTAAATTTACAACACAATACTGTTCACAATTTTACAGTAAATGACTGTAAATTTACTATCTATTACTATGGTACAATTACTACTACAACTACTACTACTACTACTACTAATAATAATAATAATAATAATAATAATAATAAACAAATTAATGAAAAGGAACAACATTCATTATGCAGTTCATTTTTAAATATTTATTGAAAATTATTTTTTTTAAATTCAAATAGCAGTAAAATATTGAGTAAGTGGATGTGTATGTGCATGTGTGTATGAAAGACAAACAAACAGACAAAGTCCCACCTGAAATCATCGCGTTTCTTGATGAGTATAAACATGCAGGTTCACTGATGTTGTCTTCCCTTTGACCATGTTCCTACTCTTCTTGGTCTCATGTCTCACTTTTGTTCCACTGAGGATTAATATTAGTGCAGGTTCTGAAAAACTATTCAGAACAAAATAAATATTTGTCTTGAAATATCTCTCAGAAAACATTTTTTGAGTTCTTGACACATGGGATCAAAATGTAGACACCACAAGGAACCTTTTGTCATAGTTTCTACATGGACAAGATACTGTCACACCCTCTATACTTTGTGCCTTTTATGTGTCACACATTTTAGAAAAATCCCCATGACTGTGTCATTAACAATGCAACAGCTGCCACAGTTGGGCATAAACAACAAAACAGTGAACTCAGAGCATGGTTCTAGAAATGTCTGAATAAAGTCTTGTATGATTCTTTTTGCCAACTGGAAAACAAAGCATTAAGTTAGACCTAACGCCTCACTACATTACTTCAGTTAAATTATCTTTCAGCAAAAGCAACAGTTTTGTTTGATGGTATTGTAAACTGAAACAAAATACTGACATGTTAATTTTAGCTATATTGCTTAAGAACTGCATGACTCTTTTCAATGACTAAGACTGCCTTAAAAGGCAGAAAATTCAACTGGAGAAAGTCACACTGATTTTTTTACTTCCTTAACAGGAATAATGTTATGACATCAGCTAATATTTTGACACTTTGAGGCAGAATAAAATGGTGACATACCTTACTCAATCAAGGTTGCCTTATCAATACAGCTCTGGACATCTGTGACAAAAGGCTGAGCTGGTTGTAGTGAGGCTGTGTGGTGACAGAGACTGGTTGGTGAATGTGCTCCAAGGGTGAAATCCAGAAAAATAAAATGCAAGCTGCAAAAACAGCCCTTACTCTTTTGCAAGATCTTGTTATGTTAATTTTTAAATCTTAGCTCCACCCTTTTTTTTTCAACTTCCCAAGATGTTCAGCTGTTTACAGTAAAGTTTATGGTTTACTGTAGATAATGGCATTCTCTGAAAGTGCTGTAATCATGTTTTTTTTCCCTCCCAGACTGCATTGCAGTTTACAGTATGGCACTGTATGACACTAATACAGCAGAATACTGATAAGATTTCACTGTAAATTTACATCAAAGGTTTACAGTGTATGTGTGCAGAACTAAAAGAGTTTATAAGAGTTTTATTGCTGTAGGAAAGATTCAAGACTCATTTTTTGTGATATGATTTGACAGTAGGTGGACTGTTGGCAGGGTCTGATCTGATCAATCTGAAGTTAATGTGCTCTGGTGGAGGTTAGCCATGTACCATAGGTTACGATAGTCATTTACCAAAGTTAAACTTGAGCCTCCTTTGTGATACGAGAAAACCCCGATTGCTGTCTTATGCATGTGGAGAACACACCTTTCTGACTATGCTGACACAAAAGTCATCTTGTTGTCACCCATAAATCCTTTCTTTCTTTCTTTTTCTTAAAATGAAATAGTGTTAGGTATCATGCTTTTGTGAACGTCCTTTGTGTTTCCAGGATCTTTGTTGTCTGCTCTCTGCTAGCACCATTCAATCTCCTTTTTCTCTTTAAAAAATAAAACAGGTTTATGTGTCATGCTTCTGTCCATGTCCTCAACATTCAATCTCTTTTTTTCTCACAAAGAAAAGAGTGTTAAATGTCATGCTTTTGTGCATGCCAGAAGTTTTTTTTTTTTACCTTAAGAAGACTAAAATAACTAACATAACAAGCCCTTGCAATGAACAGAACAGAATACCTGACATCCTGCAGCATGTCTTTCTTAGGATTTGAGGTTATGTGGAAATTGCACACTTCTTTTTCAATTTCAGATCAGAACATGATGAGGGTGTGTCCAACTTACTTTCCCACAAAAATCCCACTGTTGTGTAACTCCTCTTGGCATGGCTCTGCCTCTTTGATTGGCCTGTGATGGCAGCTGACCTGAAAACAACCTTCTGTGGTTGACTGTCCTAAGTATTTTAAAGAATGTTGTGCTGACAACACACAATGCACGCAAGCACGTAAATACCCGAACTTGTTGTACGCTTGCATGGACCCCTGAATCGTGTACAGGTCAAATTCATGCACATTCAAGAATGCACTTCAGCCGGAGGCATACATACATGTCTGTTCCCACTTAAGCTTTATAAATTACTGTTTAGATTGACCTTGTGGCTTCCATACATTCCAGCTTTTTTTCTGGATAGACTCCCAGTCTCAGCTCCAGATGGTCAACTTATCACAGATCCCCCTCTCACTGCTGGGAATGCAGTATGTGTTATTTGATGTCTCGTTCTCTCATGCATTTATTTGCAGTATACATATATAGTTTGGTTTAGTCAACTCGGTCCAACTCAAGCTGCAAGTCCTCTATTTCAAGACCCCACAGTCTGGCTTCTTCATGTAAGATTCCATGAAATGAGCCTCAGTAAGTGGCCGGATGAAGCTCCCAGGAGGTTCTTTGAATACTTCTGTGAACCTGACTCTTTTTCTCAAAGCTAGAGTGACACAACATTTTATGTTCATGGTTATCTGTTATTAATGGTTATCTTATCTGTTAAAGTAAAAAATCCTTCAAATCTTCATGAAATTTGAAGGATTTTTGATATTTTTTATTGTCAGCATTTTTTCAGCAGCAATGATTCTATGTATTTATATCCTGTAATTACTTCTCTTTATAGAACAAAGCAGTCAGATTAGTTCATTGGTGTTTTCGTGCAACTGTGTATAATAATAATAACAATGATGAAAAAAACAAGATAATAATGTCATGCCTCAGCTGGATAGCTGAGTTCCCTTTTTTGTTTCCCCCAGTGTTTTGTCTTGTACTTCCTTTTTTCTTTTGATACTCACCTCTTTTCTCGTTTCAGGTTCCTCACTTCCTGCCCTCATGTGTCCTCCCCTTGTGTGATTACCTGCCCTGCCCTAATGTGCTGCACCTGTGTCTCATTGTCTTCCCTCTCCCTGAGTATTTAGTCTCTGTGTTCCCTCCCTTCTGTGCCAGTTCGTCTAGTTCTGTATGACTACGTTCCAGCCTTTATTCCCCGTGTGCCTTACTCGTATCTTGTCTTGTTTTTGGTTTTTGACCCTGCCTTTGCCCACCGATTCTGATACCTTTGCTCCGCGGACTGATCTCCTGTGTACCGACTTTTGCCTGATTAAAGGACATTGTGAACTCGCTTACTGTGTCAATCTGCATCTGAGTCTGAGCCGTTGTTCAGCCTTGACAAATAAGTCAACTAAGTCTAACAATATCATTATCAACTCAACTTATTTCACACAGGAGTTGAACTCAAGTCCTCTAGAGAAAGTTCCATTCATCAACCACAACCTCCTCCCCACATGGACTTTGCCACTTTGTATACTATCTCATCTGACTTCCCATCTGACTGTTCAATAAGTACTGGATGGTGGCAGATGTTTATAATGGCACATATAGCACTTATTGCAACACATTGTGCACATTGCAAAAATTTCTGCCATCCTGTACACCCTTATTCTATGACACAAAAAACAGGGCGCTTCAGGAGCTACTGGGAATTCCCTATGGTCTCCACTAAGAAAAGTGATAATGTGTCATTTTAAATTCTCATTTGTTTGTAATGTTGATGTAATTAGGGCCCAAGCACTGAGGGTGGAAGAGCTGGAATGGTCCCTTTTGGTGCAATGAACCTATGTTGTTGTAGAGATTGTTATCATTATCTGCTGTAGAAATGCATTTTTGAGGGGCTTGGGATGCTGGAAAACTCACAAAATTTGGCACCCACGTCAGAATTGGTGAAAAAGTTCTGTAGTGACTAGGCTCAGGTGTGGCCAGCAGGCTCCATAGCTCCCCTAAAAACAGGGTCACAAGCAATGTTCCCTCTAATTTTTCATGTGTCTGGGCATACACACAAGCTCCCTGAGCACACTGAGGACCATTGTGAGCAACACCAGATGTGCACGCTGTGGCCACACACCAGTATCACACCTGATCAACACCTGGGATCATAGCAAGTTACATGGCTTATTAAAAGAATCAAATTACAGCAGCAATTTCCATTCGTTTACTTTTAATATAAGTGATTTGGCCCACTTAAAATGAAATGCACTGTTGTTAGCTAGCTAACTTGCACGGCGCCGCGGCGCGTATGGGAAGGGCACCTACGTAAGCAATGTCAATGCTGTGATTGGCTGCGTAGCGAAAGTGAACCATATCGTATCATTGGCTGGACATCTGTCACTCACTGTGTTACACTGCAAAAAGTTACAGAAAAAAATGTTATTGCTCTAATTAATTTACAGTTTATGTTGAATTTTATTTTATGCGCTGTATAGATTTTCTTGTGCGCTGAGAATGTGTGAGCAGTGCGCGATTGCGCAAGCGCGCATCTTAGAGGGAACATTGGTCACAAGTTCCTTAGATGTAAAAATTCAGTGGAATTAATGCTGTCATTATTGTGGACATAATATATGATTTTTAAAACATTTTTCATGAAAAAGGAAGACAGCTATTTTGGATTTTGTGTGTCAATTTCACACAAGTATTTCAGTTTGATACTGCAATTGGGCATGGGTGTGCTATGTTGGCTCTATAGTGCCCCCTAATTACCTTTACCATTTTTTGAAGTGCTGGGGTGCTCAAAAACTCATGAAACTTTGCACATGCACCAGAGGTGGTGCAACTTGATATCTGATATTGGTCTTGGGCATGGGTATGGCAAAACACCTTGAGGACACCCCCAAGAAATTTTTGTGCATTTTTTTGTGCATTTAGGGAACAACAGCAACTCTCTCTCTCTCTCTCTCTCTCTCTCTCTCTCTCTCTCTCTCTCTCTATTAGCAGTCCACACACAAAGTAGTGTAGTATGGTGCAAACAACAACACAAGGAACCAAACATTTGTTTGTGGTAGGCTAACCCTACTGTAATATCAGACACCATCAATCACAGCTGTGAAGCTGTAAAAAAGACAAATAATTAATTAATGTGTTTTTTATTTTTGTTATAGTTCCCAGTCATTTGATCTTCCTGTTAGACAGAAGGTCTACACTTTAAGTGGAGGGTATGATTGTAAGTCATGTATCCTGATATTTATCAAACTATGTGATCATGTTTATCAAACAAGGTGATCAGTGTACTTCCTTTTTTAGGGGTTCCATCAGTGAACATGGTCGGATTCCTATTGTTTTTGTTCTCATTATTATCATTATTTATTTATTTTTTCTCCACTAAAAGTGTTCATGCAGGATAAACCACTAGAAACAAACTCACAAAAATTGGCAGTTTGATTGCAAATTTCACCCACTACTCAAGCATAAAAAATTATAATAAATGTCCGAAAGGTGGCGCTATAATAATGCAGTCTGGGTGCTACTGAAATGAGTTAAAGGTACACCCCACTGAGTTATTAATTTCATGAAAACATTTTCCCCAAAGTACCCTCAAATGTGTATGATCACAGCCTAATAATATGTTTGTAATAATATGTGTAATATCGACTGCCACAGTTTTTTCCCACTTACCCAGAATACAAACCCCAGCCTCCCAGTCATTCTTTGCCAGACTTCGGTATCATCCATGCAAGACTCTCCAGCACCTTGGAGTGATTCCACTGGACCTATTTGTACCCAACTTAACTTTCTTGTCTGAACCCTGGTAATCACATCAACCTTTCTGTCCCTGACCTTGAAATCTGCTTCTGTGACTCTGGCCTTTGTCTGTCTGTTCCTGTGCTGGCTCATTCATTTATTCATTCAGCCAGAGCCTCAAGCTCAGCCAAAATGTTTTCTGAACTGTATTTGGATTTATCTGCCTGGTCCAGTTTCTGGCTAAGTGAAAATTAAGATCATTACAAATTGTATTTGTCAAACTGTGTGCTGCATCTGGGTCCCACACCAGCCTTCACATGCACAGTCTGGCCAGAAATGGATCCAGCACACACCGGCATGGGAGCTTTCTAAACTGACGTCATCTGGGGACTGATGAGTATGTCTCACAGGAACCAGATGGTGGCCGACTTTTCCATAGACTTACGCACCAGAACCCACCAGAGAGATTGGAATGCTTCGACTGAGGAAGATGGGCTGATCGTGCTTGCCACCAAGAATGGATCTCTGCATCCAGGCACGGAGATGCAAGAAACACTCTGGGCTGTGAGGCGTCATCCACTCCTTGACCTGAACTACAGCTGCAGCCAGTTCAGCTGATACAACAGGGCTGCAGCCAGGGGGGCCCAAGCAGCTAGGACAAATCAGTCTCACTTTGCAGGAACGAGAGTGCAAGTGCCAGTGTGACCGCAGCCTGTATTGCTGCCAGGCCGGCCATTTCATTGTTTGGTGTCCAGCAAAAGGAAGAGCACATCAGCAGAAGGGGAAACACTGGTAAGTCATACCTCCACAAGACCCTCCACCAGCCCAAGACCCATGAGACCATCCAGTTTCACATCCTACAGTCCCCATAGCTCCCCCTCATACTAGGGTGCTCCTGGCTTTGCCACCACAACCCACACATTGACTTGGCCATTGGGGCCACCCTGGGTTGGAGCTCATCCTGTCACCAAATCTGCCTGAAGCAAGCCCCCCATTCCCCAGCTGATGCCCACACCTAGTGAATTCCCAGACCTGTTGGGGGTGACTTCAATATATCGTCAGCAAGGCCAAAGCTACATCTCTACCCCTGCATCGCCCCTACTACTGTGCCATTGACCTGCCCCCCAACACTACTACACTCTCCTACACTACTCCTTGCCTGCACCTGAGAGGGAGACCATGGAGACATATATCAATGACTCCTTGGCCCCCACCTCATTGACCACAGTGAGACCGTCCTGTCTGACCAGAAGCTCAATCCCTGTGCCTTTTTCTCCTGATGACTGTCGCCGGCTGAGAGGAACTACAACATCGGGAACCAGGAACTGTTTGCTGTCAAAATGTTGCTGGAGGAATGGCACCATTGGCTTGAAGGGACCAAGTTACCTTTTTCAGTATGAACTGACCATAAAAACCTGGAGTACGTCCATACTGCCAATAGACAGAGCTCATGGCAAGACTGATGGTCCCTATTTGTCTCTTCTTTCAACTTCCTTTTCCTATTAATAGTGTGTTATAGGATCCATATAAATTCAGAGACCCCTTTTTGGTTACTCATAGAATTATACGGTTGCAGTGTCCATCCACCTATTATCCTTTGTGTGTAGGCACAAGTTAGCCTGTTGTGGCCGGAGCACGGCTTACTCCTCCTCACAGTGGGGCGCTGTGTCACCCTGTGGCACTGATTTGTGGGCGGGGAGTGCACCTTTATATATAGGGGCCTGGGTACACCTGGCGCACCCTCTCTCTTCCTGTTCCGTTCGTCCGTGGTGGTGGCTGTGGCCTGGAGTGGCGTGCTGAAGCCGTGTGGCGTGCTGGCACCAGAGCGTCTTCAGCATTTTGCCATAATAACGCACGTTCTGCCCTTCAGCGCAGTGCAGCGTGCCCAGCATTGGTGCGTCTTTGGCGTGTCGCCAGAACAACGCGCGCTCTCCTTCGGTGCACGGTGTGGCGGACTGCTGGAGTCACGGGGCTGAGCTACCCTGCTGGGGGCCGGTCGGCGTTGTGGCGCGGTCTCCACGTGACCTCTCGGCGCTCTGTAATGCCCTGCTGGTGAGGCCCAGAAACTATTAAAGCCACCATTTCCTGGACCCACTGCTGTTTTGGCTGCGTTGGTTCATCCTGACTGTTTTGGCTCACTGAAGCCGTTTTGACTCCTCAGCTCTTCTGAGCTGTGGGGAAGTGACATACTAAGGCTCTTTGCAGAGCTTGTGTCAGGGCCTATTGCTATTTTAAGGATTCTGTTTAGTTCATTAATCAACCTTGAAAAGATTTATTTTGTATTCGTTTGTTTAATTTGTTGAACATTATTGACTGTTTGTTTGTTTGTTGTTTAAGGAACATTATTTACCTTTGTTTGATGGTTTGTTTCGTTGTTTTTAATTACTTAAAGTAGTGTGTGTGTGTGTGTGTGTGTGTGTGTGTAAGAGTGATAGCTAGCAATTAAGGGCCATATTAACTGGGAGGCCAGTTTTATAACTTGCTTTCTTGTCTTTGTGGACAGGTGCGGAGGGCCAGGCGGCGACCCAATTCCTGGTGGTGGTATTTTCTTCACGAACCCCTTGTGGGTGTGTGTGTTTGCAGTGTCACGGGTGTTTTTGGTTAGTTATTCCTCCCCCTTGATTTGATTTTGGGCCACCGTAGCCTCTACAGCCCTGTTCATTCTGCTCTGTGGCCCCAGTACGTAATTACGAGCCAGTATTGTTCAAGTGATATTTTAATTGGTTGTAAAATAAACTATTTTTCTACTTTTCTAAATACGTCTCTGCCCGTGGTATACGGACCTGTGTAGACCTGTGTATAGTAAATTTAACCATCTAACATCTATCCATCTCATAAACTATCTCCTGGGGCGAAACTCCCCAGGTGGCGTTGTCGGTACACCCCTTTCCCAGCCCTCCACTCGCCACACTTAGCTTGATAGCTGGTCTGCAACGCCATAAGCTGCTTAGCATGTTCTGCAGCTTGCAACTGGGCTTTATGGTGATAAAGCAATGCCAACTCACCTAGCACCTGTGAAATGGTGCGCTTCTCTCCAGTCGGATTATTTATATAAGTAACTAGCTTGTGGATGTCCTCATCGCACACGCTAACAGTATAGCTGTTCAGGTTACTTAAATCATCAGTGGAAACATTTATGAGGCCAGCGATCGCATTCTGCAGATGCTGGTTGTCTACCTCCTGGGAGCTTCTAGCTCCTGGTGCTCATTTTGTTTTTGTTTCTTTTTCAAAAGAAGAGCGAAAACCTGACAAACTACTATCCTAAGCAAGTTTTAAATTCCACTGAGAATGCACAGGTGAGGCTTTAACCTGTGACTTACAAAATCTGTAACACTATCAAATGATGTGTTACATTAACTATGGCTGCAATTTATCTCAACAGAGGGCGGCGGCACTGTGCCTCTGTGAGCAATTAGTTTTTAGTGTGCATCAAAGTACAGGACTCGCAATACAGAGAAGAAGAGAAAGAACGCAGTCTATGCTGTGCTAGGTAGCAATCGATTCCTTGATGCAATCCAACAGCAAAGTCACTAGTGTAAATGCACTTTATCACTAATCAGTAACTTAAAAAACTTAATTTTGAAAATTAAACACAATTCTTGTAACTATTATAATTAGTATATTATATTATTTTAATATTGCTAAATTAATTTCAAAATTCTGAACAAGATGTTTTAAATTGTCAATAATGGATTATTGTGTTAATACTGTAACACAGCTGGAATCAAACAACAGCCTCACACGGTACACCAATTTGTTGTGCACAGGTAGGGGCAATTTGTTTATTGGTATATGTATATATATATATATATATATATATATATATATATATATATATATATATATATATATATATAGGTGATTATCACTGATAATCATTAATTTTATACGCCAATAACCAAATTGCCCCTACCTGTGCACAACAACATTGTGCCATGTAATGACACATTCCAAGATTCAATTCAATTTTATTTGTATAGCGCCAAATCATAATATACATTATCTCAAGGCACTTTACAGGGTAATGTCAGCAGAGGTTTTTATGTCCTTAAGACACACCTGAAGCTTGGCTACCTGGTTAGTCTCACCTGGCTTCATGGATAAGTACAGCTGGGTGCATAACAATGGAAATTTATCTGGTGCCTCATAATAATGTTTCCTAGAGGAAGCATATATAGAGTGAAAAGTATTGGTCCTAGCACAGAATCTTGTGGAACTCCATGACTGACTGTAGTGTTGATAGAAGAGTCATTATTAACATGAACAAACTGGAGTCTATCTGACAAATATGACTTAAACCAGCTTAGTGTGGTTCCTTTAATGCTGACCACACTGTTAGAAGGGATTTCGGCTTTTAGTCAGAGGGACTGTTGTTGTTAAGCTGGGAAAACTCATTGCCCATTACAACAAAGTAAGAAGAGTTACAACTACAACTTTTAAAAAGCGCGGAAACTCATCAAAAACCCATAATAATCCGTTCAGTTAACTTTATAATGTACGTTAGGTGAGCATTTCAACCAAAGCGCCTGCGCACGCAATGTGACGTCACGTGCAGTGTTGGATTTGAAAATCCGAGGCAACCGCCATCTTTTTTTTCCTCGGAGCCGAGCCGTCCAAGTAAGTATAAAAAATTATTTTTAGCAAAGTTAGGTCATCTGTAGGCAATGAGCATTAATCATCTAATGTCTCTCCGTCTCAAACGGCCCGTCAGCATAACCTGTGAGAAATATTTAATGTTTAGTTCGTTTTCGGAAATATGTTAACGTTAGCATGTAGCGCTAGCTGGCTAGCACTGCCGGACTGAAACAGCAAGCATTTAAGGTAGAGTTGAGCCTCATACTCGACTGTAATAAGCATGTTAATAAATAAATTAATGATTATTTCATGTTAGGATACATTAAAATTTGGAAACTTTAAATTGTGAACTGTGCAATTTTTCTGAGACTTATAGTGACATAGTTTCCACATCTAAAAATACACATACACAATAAGGAAACTGAACTTAGTGTGTTTTCTGCTGATAACAGTTGTATATGTTTTTGTCTTTCTTTCTTTTTTCTGTACAGGGCTACTTCACTTCAGTGTAGGCTGTGCTGTTTGGGGCAACTGCCCCTCAATGAGGTGGTCCTGCAAGTGTTGCAATTTCTCCTCGCCAAACCAACGCACACTAATTGTCCATTATAAACTGAAGCACTGTCATCAGGCAAGGAACTGTCCTCTTCCCTGTGTCTATGCAGGCTGTGTGTGCTCCTTCAGGACAGAATTATCTCTGAAAAAACATTTAACTAGAGACCATAGTCAAGCCCGTTCCAGGCAGGTGACCGCTAGGTTAAATTGTGAACTTTGCAAATTTTCAGAGACTTGCAGTGATACACAGTATTTTGCACATTTAAAAATACACATACACAATAAGGAAACTGTTAAATGTCCCTTTAAAGACTGTAGTTTTCAGTCCAGTGTGTACAGTACTTTTCGTGCACATAAGAGTAAGAAACATCACCTCTGTTCTGTTGACAATTTTAGAGAAAACCTGTATGAAACTTTTATTCCAGGCACTTCAAACTCTGAAAGTACAGACTTTGAGACACATTCAGATGATCTAGACTTAACAGATGATTTCATAGAGGATCAAGACCTGCATGATTTGCTTCAACATAAAGTAGCATCTCTCTTACTGCGTATGCCAACAAATTTGCATGTGTCTAAAACAACAACTCAGGAAATAATAAATGAGCTTTGTAGTATTAGCTCAGTTGTAGAAGAGTGCACACCAAAAATAATTGAAAGTGTTCTGATTAAGCATAATTGTGCAGTAAACAGTGCAGTCACTGCTGCTATAACAGAGATAGTTAAAAAAGTAAACCCTCTAAGTTTCTTCTCAAAAGACGGGCCTTTTAGCCCTGAATACAGAAGAGCAACTTTTTACAAGAAAAAATTTTAAGTGATTGAGCTGATTGAATATGTTTTAGATGCATCTTCAAGACGGAAATTTGTTTATATTCCGGTTTTGAAAGTCCTGACAGAGCTGTTAAATCGTAATGATGTGTTAGATAAAGTCTTGGAGACAGAACAAATTAAAACAGTTGAACACTTGTCTCGGTACAAAACATACAGAGACGGGCTATATTACAAAGACAATATTTTGCTCTCGTCAGAAGATCTTAGCATTGCCTTAGGACTGTATATAGATGACTTTGAAGTTTGCAACCCATTAGGGACATCAAAAAAAAAGCACAAGGTCTGTGCAGTCTATTGGGTGATATCAAATTTACCAATACATTATAGATCATCTGTACAGTCAATCTACCTCGCATGTCTGTGTCATAGCAATGATGTGAAGAAATACGGGTATGGAGCAGTTCTTGAACCACTGATAAAAGACCTTGAAGTACTTGAGCAGCAAGGATTGTATGTTCAGAAATTGGGAACAACTGTTAGAGGTACTGTGCTATATGTGTCTGCGGACAACTTGGGGGCCCACTCACTTGCTGGGTTTCATGAGAGTTTTAATGTCGACAAATTTTGCCGATTTTGTTTAGCTAGTCGGCAAGATATTGACACTCACGAGGTAAAGGAGGGAGTATTTCCACTCCAGACAATTGAGGCTCATAAACAGGACCTTCTGGAATTAAACAGACATCAGTTTGTTTCTGTGAATGGAGTAAAGAGTGACTGTGTTCTCGATAGACTGTCTCATTTCCATACAATCCAGGGATTCCCCCCAGATTTTATGCATGACCTTTTTGAAGGAATAGTGCCACGGGAATTAAGTCTCTGCATAAAGTTTCTGATATCCAAACACTTTACAATAGATGAGCTGAATTCCATCATTGAATCCTTCCCTTACAAGTTTACAGATAAAACCAACAGACCTCATCCAACTTCAAAGTTTTTTGCATCGAAAAATTCTATTGGTGGGAATTGTCACGAAAACTGGACACTGTTGAGACTTCTGCCATTGATGATCGGGCACATTATACCAGAAGATGACAAAACTTGGGGGATTATATTAGATTTGAAAGAAATAGTAGAGCTTCTGGCTAGTGGACATTTTTCAGAAGAGACATTGGCATACCTCGAGTGTAAAATCTCAGATCACAGGTGCCTATTAAAAGAGGTGTTTCCTGATTTCCACCTCCTGCCCAAGCACCACTTTTTAGAACATTATCCCCAACTGATTCGGAGATTTGGTCCCCTGATTGACTTTTGGACCATCAGGTTTGAAGCCAAGCACAGCTTCTTTAAAAGGGTTGTGCATGATTCTCACAATTTCAGAAACGTCTTGCTCACTCTATCAACAAAACACCAGCTTACTTTAGCTTACTACCTAGATTTGCCAAGTCTTTTCAGACCTGATCTGGAAGTTGGACACACTGCATTTCTTCCACCTGATGCACTCGAGCACTCCATGAGGCAGGCTGTAGAGCTTAAATATGGAAACATAAGTCTTGTGTCTCTTGCAACTCATGCCTGCCTTTATGGCACCAAGTATTCAGAGGGTATGTTTCTGTCCGTGGGGCACACCAGTGCCCTTCCTGACTTTGGGAAGCTGGTTAAAAATGTAGTTGTGTCCAGCAAAGTGTCTTTCATCATAGAACCATATCATGCATGGTACATGGAGCACCTGCGGAGTTATGAGTTGATGAAAAAACAGTCTTCTGAACTGGTGATTGTGGAATCACATGAACTAAATGGATATCAACCCCTGTATCCATACACAAAAGCAGGCAAACTGATGGTGACACCAAAAGTTTTCTTGCTTCATTAAGGTATATTTGAGCTACTGTATTATTTTACTTAAAATGGTGTGTTCCTCTCCTTCCTCTGAAAAACAGGTTTTAAACAGAATAACGTGTATGACTGTTCATGTTTATTCATGTTTCTTAATTGTTCATTTTGTCTTTTCTTCCATTCTTTTTTTTCTCCATCTCCATAGAAGTCCTGAGAGTTTCTCAGTCACAAGAAGATGCTGTTGCGTGTGATCATTTCAGCACAAGATATTAGAAAGCTCCGCTTGGACTCTGTTCCAGATTCGGTTGATGGCCTGAAACTGTTGTTAAAAAACAAACTGCAGTTACGCTCTCCATTTGACCTCCAATATGAAGATGAGGATTTCAAAGACTTCTGTAACCTCATGTGTGTTGATGATCTACCAAAGGAGAAAGTGACATTGCAAATAATTTTCTTCCCTGTCTCTTCAGACTCAAGTTTGAACACTTTTAGCTCTGCTTTACCATCATCTCCGACGACATCCTCTTCATTGAGCAGCCAAACAGAGGGCTTTGCAGGTCGGCGTTCACAGCAGTGGCCAGCTCATTTTCCCATTCCCACCTTCACATACAATGTTGAGCTGAGGCTCAGGCACGGCAATGATGCTTTTAGAGAAAGTGGAGCACTTCTATCCATTTCAAGAGACATGAAGTCTGAGATTCTGCTCAAACTTGCTGAAACGATGTATTCATTCATGACCTACCCAACTCTTGAACATTTTGAATGTGTAGCCAAGGCACTTGTTGAAAAACACCCTTACCTTGCAGAACCTGGCTCCACATCTGGATGGTATGGATGGAAACACAGTTTAAAGTTTAAGATGGGCAATTACAGACAGAAGTTGAAAGGTGTCGGCTGTCGAGAACTGGAGGTCAATTCTGAGAAAAGAGGTGCTGGGGACACGCGAGGGAAGAGAAACAAAGTAAAGAAACCTAGACGGTCTGAAACAAATTTTCTTCCAGATCTCCCCCAGGGAAGAGACATCAGAAGTCTTGAAGAAGATAGAGAAAAGATGGTCCAGGAGATGAGAAAAACAACCCCAAACCTGGCCTACATCGATGATGCAATGAACGCCACATACGCACTGAGAAGACAGGAGATCGTTGAAGAGGAGCCACCTGTGGCCAAAATGAGAGTCAGATGGCCTGCCCGTTTTACTGAAAGACAGGTGGAATGTGTACATTCCTCACAAGGAGCATATGTGCTCCTAAAGTGAAATATTTGGGAGCAAAATTTTAAATTGTTTAAGTAACACATTAATTAGTTAACCTTTAAATAATGTTGTGGGTGAAACGTGATCCATTTTTACATTTGAGAACAGAAACATGATCTATTTTTACATTTGAGAACAGTAAAAAATACCCTCAACAATTCAAATTTTATTCACCTTATACCTGAAATTTGATGACTTCTGATATGACCCAGAACATACAAACATGGAAATATTTCATCTTTTCATCAACAGATGCAAGTAATAACTTGCTCCATATTGACTAACACAAATAAATTTTAAAATTATGATATTAAATAATGCTTGAACTGATATGAATTACATATTTTTATTTAACTACTTAAATCATAGTAGTTTATACTGATTTGTTAAACTTACAGCCTTCTTTCTTAGCATGTATGAATTATCATGACAACATAACGAAGGACTGACATATCAGTCTGATTTAAACATTAATAAACTCAATAACCTGTCACACAAGCGAACTCCATATTCACCCTTTGTGGTGGCGAGGGACAGGTCAGGACAGTCTGAGGACACAGATCGTTGAAGTTGAAGTTAATATTAATGAAATACGTACCTTGAGACTGTAACAGGTCCCTGCTGTATGTCCACATGTTAGTTGAAATTTGAAAATTTAGGTGACTTAAACTAAAACTGTAATGTTACTTCTCCCCATAGATCGTCAAGGAATTCACCAGGCTTATGTCGATGGACATCAATAAATTCTATGAGGGTCTGGGCAGCCATCTGCATAAACTTTTCAGCTATTCCAGTTGAAGCGTTTTGAGGATCTACACGAAATGACATCCTTAATGGAGAGTCTCGACAGGGATGTAAGTGCATATTTGTTGTAGTTGTAGTCCAAATTAATTATCCAACCCCACTGAGGAGAGGAGCCAGGATTTAGATTATGACAGACAGTAAACCTCCACTAATTAATGTGCTTGGATAGGCACTTTGATACAGACTGAATAATTAAGAAATTAAACAGCATGGCTGGCTCTGTAAGATGGATGAGATTGAGAGAAACTCTGGGTTTGTTAAATAAAACCTGCCAGTGAGAAGGTCAGAGTTCATGTTGCCTCTCTTGAACTGAAAACTCAGTTTCCGTCATCTGAGGGTTGACAAAAATCAGAGTTCTGATATCGACTGAATGCACGTATAGTGTTTTTCCAGGCATCAAACCAAAGGATCGGATGTTGGATGTGGCTTTATTGTCACTGTAACAGTACAAGTACAATTGCAGCGAAATTACAACAATCACCCCGTCAACACATAACATAACAAGGAAGAGAGCAGCAGCTTTGCAGGGGCTGCCATGGTGCATGAAGGAAAATCCTTCTACACTGATGAAGAGGTGTGAGGTAAGCAGAAAAATGTTGTTCAATGATACAAAAATTTGTTCACAATGGGCAGGGTTACACATGTCATTTCAGGCATCCTCTGTGTGTTTACACTGGCAAAACGCATCTAAAGCACAGGCACCTTTTTGTTTTTTGTTTGTTTTTGCATAAAGCCAACAGATTCTGTTGCCATGGCGCCGCGGATGGCTGCCTCGGTGTTTTGGTGCGCATTTTTTTGCCTTATTTTCTTTATAAATCCAGTTTTCTGCTTTGGTTTCCGGAGCTCTTTCACCAGAGAAGAGCTCATTAATATCAGAGAAACAACTCCAGTGGATTTTTTTCCTACTTTTCTCGACTCATCTGTGGGATTATTGGACATTTTGGTCAGAGGTGCACTGACCGTTGCTCTCGCAGTGAAACGCCGGAGGAGAGGAAAACGTGCCGGTGCGCTTGCGCGTCTCCGCCGGCGCGCACTCCGCACACCTCTCCCAGGTATCTTTCTCTCCAACGTGCGTTCACTGCCCAACAAACTGGATGAACTTCAGCTACTGGTGCAGAAGAACAGAGACTTTTCCTCATCTGCCGTCCTGTGCTTCACGGAGACGTGGCTGTGTGGATCGATTCCGAACTCTGCGCTGGAGCTGGCCGGCTTCCAACTCTTCAGAGCGGATCGCGACACAGAGCTGTCCGGCAAAACCAAAGGTGGAGGAATCTGCTTTTATGCAAACAGTGGCTGGTGCAAAGACGTGACAGTGATCCTGCAGCACTGTTCTCCTGACCTGGAGACTTTCATCATAAACTGCAGGCCCTTCTACTCCCCCCGTGAGTTCACCTCAATCATCCTGGTCGGTGTTTACATCCCACCACAGGCCAAGGTGCAGGAGGCACAGCGGGTGCTCGCCGACCAGATACTGTGTGTGGAGCGGACCAACCCGGACTCCGTAGTTATTGTCCTTGGTGACTTTAACAAAGGTGACCTCAGTCATGAACTGCCCAAATACAGACAGTTTGTTAATTGCCCGACCAGAGAGGGGAACACTCTGGACCACTGTTACACCACAATCAGTGGTGCTTATCACGCCGTCCCCCGGGCTGCACTGGGCCACTCTGACCATGTCATGGTCCACCTGATTCCCACATACAGGCAGAAACTAAAACTGTGTAAACCTGTTGCGAGGACATCGAAGCAGTGGAGCAGTGAAGCTATAGAGGATCTGCGGGCATGTTTGGACTGCACTGACTGGGAGGTGTTCAGGACTGCTTCCAACAGTCTGGATGAGTTCACAGAGGCTGTGACGTCATACATCAGCTTCTGTGAGGACTGCTGTATCCCATCACGCACCAGGGTGAGTTATAACAATGACAAACCCTGGTTCACAGCTAAGCTCAGTCAGCTCAGGAGGCAAAAGGAGGAAGCTTTCAGGAGTGGGGACAGGGACAAGTTTAAAGAGTCCAAGTACAGGTTTAGCAAAGCGGTGAGAGAAGCTAAACGACTGTACTCTGAGAAACTTCAGCTCCAGTTCTCAGCCAATGACTCTGCTTCTGTCTGGAAAGGGCTCAGACAGATCACTAACTACAAACCTAAACCCCCCCACTCCATTAATGACTTCCGTCTGGCCAACGATCTGAATGAGTTCTACTGCCGCTTTGAAAGACAGTGGGACAAGCCTGACACTAACCTCCACATCAGAGCCACATCAGAACCCCCCTCCTCCTCCCCTACCAAAGGAACGTCTCTCTCTATCCTGGAGAGAGATGTCAACAGGCTTTTTAAGAAGCAGAACCCCCGCAAAGCAGCCGGTCCTGACTCTGTCTCTCCATCATCCCTGAAGCACTGTGCTGATCAGCTGTCTCCAGTGTTCACAGACATCTTCAACACCTCACTGGAGACCTGCCACGTGCCAGCCTGCTTCAAATCCTCCACCATCATCCCTGTCCCCAAAAAACCAAGGCCCACAGGTCTAAATGACTATAGACCCATTGCCCTGACCTCTGTGGTCATGAAATCATTTGAGCGTCTTGTCCTGTCCCACCTCAAATCCATCACTGACCCACTCCTGGACCCCCTGCAGTTCGCCTACAGAGCCAACAGGTCTGTAGATGACGCCGTCAACATGGCTCTCCACTTCATCCTCCAGCACCTGGACTCCTCAGGGACCTATGCCAGGATCCTGTTTGTGGACTTCAGCTCTGCCTTCAACACCATCATCCCGGCTCTGCTGCAGGACAAGCTCTCCCAGCTGAGCGTGCCTGACTCCACCTGCAGGTGGATCACCGACTTCCTGTCTGACAGGAGGCAGCACGTGAAGCTAGGAAAGCACGTGTCTGACTCCCAGACCATCAGCACTGGATCCCCGCAAGGCTGCGTTCTTTCTCCTCTGCTCTTCTCCCTGTACACCAACACCTGCACCTCCAGCCATCAGTCTGTCAAGCTCCTGAAGTTTGCAGACGACACCACTCTCATTGGACTCATCTCTGATGGCGATGAGTCTGCCTACAGGTGGGAGACTGAGCGTCTGGTGACCTGGTGCAGGCAGAACAACCTAGAGCTAAACGCTCTGAAGACAGTGGAAATGATAGTGGACTTCAGGAAGAGCCCAGCCCCACCCACCCCCATCACCCTGTGTGACTCCCCCGTGGCTACCGTGGAGCATTTTCGCTTCTTGGGAACCACCATCACACAGGATCTCAAATGGGAGCTAAACATCAGCTCCCTCATCAAAAAAGCTCAGCAGAGGATGTATTTCCTGAGGCAATTGAAGAAGTTCAACCTGCCAAGGACTATGATGGTGAACTTCTACACCTCCATCATCGAGTCCATCCTCACCTCCTCCATCACCATCTGGTACGCTGCTGCCACGGAGAGGGACAATAACAGACTGCAGCGTATCATCCACTCCGCTGAGAAGGTGATTGGCTGCAATCTTCCGTCCCTCCAGGACCTGTACGCCTCAAGGACTCTGAGGCGTGCAGGGAAGATTGTAGCTGACTCCTCCCACCCTGGACACAAACTCTTTGAGACACTCCCCTCTGGCAGGAGGCTGCGGTCCTTCAGGACCAAAACCTCTCGCCACAAAAATAGCTTCTTCCCATCTGCTATTAGCCTCATCAACAAGGCTAGAGAGCCCCACTGTTGCTGATCATTTGCACCAATCACCAGAAAAAATTCCTTGTATGTGAAAACATACTTGGCAATAAAACTGATTCTGATTCTGATTCTGATTCTGATTCTGATCCCGAGGAGGATGTCATCAAGGGAATGGTGATTGGAATCCTTTTGGTCGTTGAAGATGTGAAGGAGCCCCTTCCTGTTTCCTACAACGATGTTGCCATCGTCATTGAGGAAAAGATTGTCGTACGTCATCTGGGTGATGTACCCAACGGTTTTGTGAACCTGATGGGCCTGCTGTACATGCTGAACCTTGACTATCCGAAAGACTTGAAATATACTTTTGAGGTTATTCAGCGCTTGTTCATGGGACTCGGGTCCGAGATGTGCACTCCTAGGGTCCACTCTCTAAAGAACAAACTGCTCAGTTAAAGGGATGCCTCAGGAGGATGTTTCTGCATTTGGCCCTTAGAAAGTATTCTCATTTTTGCCATTTGTCCATTGCACTATTTAGTAAGAGGAAAATAAATGTAAAGCCCTTCTGTGGGTCACAGTGTTTTTTGTTTTCATGTTCAAACAGATCTCTATTGCTCTCTGTGGAGGAAATGCCTCTTGCAGACACTAATTTGTATTTTATGTTGTACAGCATAAATGAACAGAGTGGAGATTTCAGTCATGTTTGAACATGTTCATTTTCTGACTGACTTTTGAGCAAATTCCTCAGAGATAAATTTTTCTATGTATATCTTGCTGCATTTTACTGCAACAATGCTGAACACACATGCACTTAGAATGTACTCAGTTGATAAAGTCACCTAGAGAGTTGTTTTTTTCCCCTCAAAAGACTGATGCTTTTTTTACAAGCAGGACAGCACAGTGTAATTTCAGTTTTTGACCAGCCCTGAAAGAGCTGGTTGTTTAAGAGGGTGTAAAAAGCTTTTTTGTATGCATATGCCAGAGGAAGAATTCTCATTTTTTACAATATTTAGTAAGAGGAGAAGAAATGTATAGAAATGTATTGCCCTTCTGTGGGTCATACCACCTTGTTTTCATGTTCTGACTTATTTCTATTGCTCTGTTTGGAGGAACACTAATCCATGTGATGTTACAGAGAAATTGTCAAGGGAGTGGACATTTCAGTAATGTTTGAATGTTTTCATTTTCAACATTTTGAGCAAGTTTCTCAGATACATTTTTTTGTTTGTTCTTACGAATCTCTTTCTGCAATTCAATTTACTGCAGCAACTCTGAACATTCACTCAAAACGTACTCTGTTTCAGAGAGTTAGTTTTTCCCCAAAGGAAGGAAGCTCTTCTTTTTATGTATTATTATTTATGTGTGGGACAGTGTAATTTCAGTTTGTGAAAGCAAAGGTCTGTTAGACGGTGTTGAGGCCTTTTTTTTTTTAAACATGTCCCAAGCAAGGTCTTTGATGTCTTGACATCCACTGACACTTATTTTGAAGCTAGGCTGGTTGGAGTTGGACTTGTTGGGGTTTTAATAAAGGTCCTTATTGAATTGTCTTCTCAGCTATTTTTTCATGTGTTAATATTGAAGTTTGACTGGCTAATTCACATGTAGATTCCTCGTAAATATTAGTTTGCTTAAACTCAAGTAACTAAGCAATAGAGGTTGAGAGAAAAAAAAAAAATGTTGCGCTAACTTGATAAAATAAGTTCAACCAACATCTTATTTTTAGTTATCTTAAGTAATGTTTTCAAGTCCACATAACTTGATACAGAAAGTTGAGTCAACAAACCGCTTGTTGTATCAATTAAGTATTTCATATTGAGCCAACTTGATTGGCATTTGTAGGAACTTGATAAAATACATTCAACCAACATCTCTTAAAGTTATCTCAAATAATATTTTGTAGTCCAACTAACTTGATACAGGGAGTTGAGTCAACAGACTACATGTTGCATCAACTCATGTTTTGAAGTGTAATAAACTTGACACTATAAGTTGACTTAAATTAACTCAGTCAAAGCAACAAGATGACTTGACCTAGTTAAGTTGAGTCAACTAATCTTTTTTTACAGTGCATATGCTCTAGTCTCTGTAATAGAATCTTATGATCGATAGTGTCAAATGCAGCACTAAGATCGAGTAGGACAAGTATAGAGACAAATCCATTGTCTGAGGCTATGAGGAGATCATTGGTAACCATAACCAGAGCTGTTTCTGTGCTGTGATGGACTCTAAAACCTGACTGAAAATCTTCAAACAAACCATTCCTGTGCAAATAATAACATAACTGGTTTGCAACGACCTCAAGGATTTTGGAAATAAAGGGGAGGTTGGATATAGGTAGAGGTTTAATTACTGCAACTTTAAAAGCCTGCGGTACATAACCAGTTGATAAAGACAAGTTAATCAGACTTGATATAGAGGTGTTGATTAAAGGAAAAACTTCTTTGAACAACCTTGTTGGAACAGGGTCTAGAAGACAAGTCGATGGTTTAGATGAAGAAACTGTTGAAGTGAGCTCAGAGAGATGTACAGGAGAGAAACAGTCAAAATATAAGCCAGTTACAGTGGACTCTGAGGCTGCTGAACTGGACAGTACATCTGAGCCAGCTGTGGGGAGGAGATGGTGAATTTTTTTCTCTAACAGACAATTTTATTTGTAAAGAAGCTCATAAAGTCATTACAACTGAGGGCTAAAGTTATAGATGGATCAACAGAGCTGTAGCTGTCTGTCAGCCTGGCTACAGTGCTGAACAGAAACCTGGGATTATTCTTGTTTTCTTCTATTAATGATGAATAATAGGATGTTCTGGCTTTACGGAGACTTTTTTTTATATGCCAATAGGCTGTCTTTCCAAGGCTTTAGAGATTCTTCCAGGTTAGTAGAACGCCACCTTCTTTTTAGCTTCCTTGAATTTTGCTTTAAAGCTCGAGTTTCTGAGTTGTACCATGGAGCTAGTCTTCTCTGACTCACCACCTTCTTCCTCAGAGGGGCCACAGTGTCTAGAGTTGCACGCAGTGAGGCTACAGTACTGTCAACAAGATCATCAACCTGTGTGGATGTGAAGTTAAGAGAGCTGTCCCCTACTGCATGGATACATGGCAGTGGGTTAAGTACTAATGGGATTCTTTCTTTAAACGGTATTGTCAGAGAGACACCTGCTGTAATGGATTTTTTTCCCAAATGCTGTGTAGTCCATGACTGAAAACTCAAAGGTTAACAGAAAATGGTCAGATAAAAGAGGGTTTCTGGGAAATACTGTTAGATATTCAATCTCAATCCCATAAGTCCGAACAAGATCAAGGATATGGTTAAAAGAGTGAGTGGGTTCATTAACATGCTGAGAGAAGCCAAGTCAGCCTAATAATGAATTACATGCAATACTCAGGCTGTCACTTTCAACATCTACATGAATGTTAAAATCACCCACTATGATAACTTTATCTGTGCTGAGAACTAACTCAGATAAAAAGTCTGAGAACTCAGATAAGAAGTAAGGGGCAGATGGACGATATACAGTAACTAATAGGACTGGTTTTTGTGTTTTCCAGTTAGGGTGTGACTTACTAAGAATAAGGCTTTCAAATGAATTATGATTAACCTTAGGTTTAGGATTTATTAATAAATTGGAGTGATAAATGGCTGCCACTCCTCCTCCTCGGCCTGTGCTTCGAGGGATATGAACGTTAACATGAGTGGGGGGTGTTGATTCATTCAGACTAACATATTCATCCTGCTGCAGCCAGGCTTCAGTCAGACAGAGCAGATCAATATACAGTTTTTCTTGATACAATAATTTCAGTATTTACTTACAGTCATCACAGGTTATGTGATTGCTTTTAATGTTTAATGTTATAATCACTACAGAATGACTGTAATAACAAAAATATAAATTTGACTACTATAGTTATACTGATCATGAAATTGTATACATTAGGGCCGGGACTTCTACCTATGAATGCAAAAGAAAGTCTTCCTGACTGAACTTTCACTAAAGTTCCAAATGCATACAGTATATTAAGCTATTCATTCACTTACCATTGAAACTTGATAAGAAATAGCTCTTTCAAGAATAAGTGAGGGGAGCAGAGGAGAGGTAGCTGTTGATGGCCTCCTGGATAGCTATGGGTGGAGTTGTTGTCACCCACTCTTGTCATATGTTGAAGAGCAGGGGTGTTCTCTTCTTCCAATAGGATGGGAGTTTCTGGCGTGGAGTACCATCACTGGAAGTTGTGAAGGGCCACTGTTTCTGCTTTCACAGTGGCATACATGTTTGCAGGGCTTACTCTAGTCACCCGTGATAGATCCTCCACTTTGCAGGAAGGATTCTGAAAACATTCATGATTCTCCTGGCTTGTGAGAGGCGGAACGTCCTCTTTGGTTGGGAAGGTTTCTTCCAGGATAAGGCCTCAACACATTCCTCCTTGCAATATTCTAAGAAAATGAATGACAGTAGAATATGTAGTTATGTAATATGTAGTTTAACATAGTGCTGTATGAAAATGTGAAAACAAGTAATCAAACAGAAATTGAGATTCTATATTTCTATAAAAATATAATGCTGCAACTGATTTAAAAATGGACTGTTCCCTAGTGGAAGGCTGTTCAGAGTCAGTCAGAGGACCCAATATACAGAAAATTCTTTGATACTAAATATGTAAGCACTAGACCATGTAAATCCTTATATGTAACACAACTTTAAAATCAATTTCAAGACTTACAAGAGGGGAAAAGCCTCATCTGCTATGAGGACATGAAGGCATTGGGCCTAGATGGTTTGCGCCTTGGAGAGGTAAGGTGCATCCTCTGGGAAATCTAACTTCTCTTCACGCAGAGGAGGAAATAACTTGGGGTTAACCCACTTTAACCCACACAGGGTACACACCAAAAACAGGTCACAGGTCCAAAAACACCAAAGACTTGAGACGTGATTCCAAAAATAGAGACTTTTTATTCACACTCTAAAACACCCACACTCATGCAAATTATACTATAATTTTAAAAAAGGAAAAAGAAAAAAATAGAATCAGCAGGGTGAATCTAAAGATAAACAATTTACAAAAGAAAATGAAACAACAACAACAACAACAACAACATCATCATCCACAATGATAATAAAATTTAACTGTATAAATAAAAATCCCAAAACAATCTAAAGAACAGAAGAAACAAAAAGAACCAGAACCCCACACTGACTCTACTGCTGATATGATATCAATAACTTTGGTTATAGTTACCACATAGAATAAAACTATAGAGTAGTAACAGCATTAGCAGCAGCACTAGTAGCAATAGCAGTAGCAGCAGTGGGAACAAAACATCAGTTGTGCCAGGGCTTGGAGGCTGAGGATTTGAAGAAAGCCACATGCACCGTGATACACAGCCTGGCCCACAAATACCTGCAAAGTGCAAAGAGAGCAGCGGCAGTTTCCCAGACTGCAAGGGGGTTGAGAACTACAGCTCAATCACTCAGCAAAACAGATGAGGCAAACCACAGTGCAAGGCAGCACACTTCAGCTCTGCAGCCAATCGGAGAGCAGCCAGATCACGCAGAGACACCTGATACACCAGTCACACCAAACTACAGCCATGCCCTAACCCTAACCCTAACGGCAGTCCACACCAACCAGTACAGGACAGATTCAGGAAGCACCCATCAGAGCTGTAGTCACCTGCCCAGATATAGCGCTGAACAGCACCATCCAGTCATTAGAACATTGGTGGATGACTGAATCCAGCCCGATGACAATTCAGTCCTAACATCTGTCAATTGAAAACTTAACAAATATAAACAGTTTGTAATTAGCTAATGCAGCTACCTTGCTCTGGAGTAAAGGTAAACTTTAGATATAAGATATACTAACTAAAAGAGTGTTTGATAGTGTATAGTGTATTTAATGTAGTTAGTTTTTTTAGTTTATTTTGAAAGTGGAATCAGTCACTGTGGAAACGGGGCTCGTTCACAAGCCTGAATTCCCCAAGCCTCTCTGTGTATCTGAGGGTCTCATGCGCCCACAGCCTTTTCTTCCTTGCTTGCCCCTCTTCTTATCAGCAGGGACTGAGCTAACGCTTACTTCTTATCATGGGAGAGATACATCTTGTTGCTGCAACAAAACACACCAGTAGCTTCCTAATTTAACGTTGTGACGTGTCCTGCTATGAGTTTGGAAAACTCTGCTTATTTTTCCTCTGTCCTCTGCGACTTCCCTGAACAGGACAGACTGACAAAGACGAAGTAGAAGACAGAGACTTAAATACACAAGGGGGAGGCAGGGGTAATTGAACACAGGTGAAGCACATTAGAGCAGTGCAGTCAATCAGGGAAACAGGACGAACATAGGAAGTAAATTAACTTGAGACACAAGGGGAGTGATTTCAAAATAAAAACAGAAATGAACCAAATCCAAAACAAACAAAGTGTCCAAAAGTGTCTAAGCAAACTACAAACATCCTCACACAAAGTGTCTTTCAGGGCAGACCATGACAGTTAACCTGTTTTGAGGACATTAAAGCAATGGAACAAGCCATAGACAATCTTCAGGCGTCCATGAATTGCACTGATTGGGATGCTTCTACATCCACTCTGAAGCACTGTGCTGATCAGCTGTCTCCAGTGTTCACAAACATCAAGGACCAAAGGACTTTAAGACTACAGACCTATTGCCCTGACTTCTGTGGTTATAAAGTCATTTGAGTGCCTTGTTGCTGTCCAACCTCAAAGTCATCACAAACCAGTCCTTGACCCCCTGCAGTTTGCCAACAGAGCTAATAGGTCTGTAGACAATGATGTCAATGTGGCTCTCCATCCTCCAGCACTTGAACTCCTCAGGGACCTATGCCAGGATCCTATTTGTGGACTTCAACTCTGCCTTTAACACCATCATCCCAGTTCTGCTGCAGGCCAAGCTCTCAAACATGACTCCTGGACCATCAGCACCAGATCCCCCCCAAGACTGCATCCTTTCTCCTCTGCTTTTGTCCCTGTACACCAACACCTTTATCTCCAGCTGTCTGTCAAGCTCTTGAAGTTTGTGAATAACACCACCCTCATTGGACTCATCTCTGGTGCGGATGAGTCTGCTTAGAGGTGGGAGTGGTGACCCGGTGTGGGTAGAACAACTTGGAGCTGAATGCTCTAAAGACAGTGAAGATGATTGTAGACTTAGAGCCCAGCCCCACCCACTGCCATCACCCTTTGTGACTCCTCCGTGGACACTGTGGACACCTTTTAAAAATCATTATTTCTACAATATCATTAGCCATCAACAACACTGGAAAGGTATGTAAAAGATTTACTACATCAGAAACTTTTATAAAAAATAAAATACTTTTGTGGATCAAGGTGAACTGTCACAAGGTTGCACAATAAATTGTTCAATTCCTTATTTTTAGTAACAAGTAGTAGAGGTGTTGCACAGCTCTTCCACTTCAGACACAGACACCAACAGTTAACTGTAATAACGTTATCGTTTTGTAACCTAACAACACTGACAACCCGCTGTCATCGTTAACACTCAATATGTCAGGCAATAACCTTTGATTCACAGAACCAATTTTAAAACACAATATTATAATGTTTTGCCATTTACAGTCTGTGGTTTGACAACAAGATGTTATACTACTACTACTCTACAGTTAGCTTTTACATACAGTACATGCTTAAACTGTGTGTAAGCTAGCATACGGTAACTTCAGTTACAATAACATTTTATTATCTGTCTGTACATTACATTTGTGTTTGTAATATTTTTCAACTGTAGACATGCATGCAGTTAGCTATTAAAAGTAATTTAACAGTTTGTACTAAAGTTTACCTCAACTTATGAAAAATGACTGATTTCAGATTCATACGCAGCAGCCTCACATGGTCTGTCAGATAGCCGGTGTAGGTGGGCGGGCATAGTGACCTCGGCTCTTAGGTCAGAGCCACCCCTCACTCCTCCTCAGGTACAACCTCTTCTCCAAATATGGTTTCTTTTGGATTCAAAATCAAGATGGCGTTGGCCAAATTGCAAACTTGAGGCTTAAAACCACAGTTCACAAACAAATGGGTGACGTCACGGTGGGTTGCCACTTGGTTGTACGTCCGTCCGTTGCATTCTCATGTACACAATATCTCACTAATGCCTTGAAGGAACTTCTTCAAATTTGGCACATCCCCCTCCACCTTTTTTATCTCCTCCTAAACCCAACCAGTCGAGGCAGATGGCCACCCACCCTGAGCCCGGTTCTGTTGGAGGTTTCTTCCTGTTAAAAGGGAGTTTTTCCTCCCCCCTGTCACCAAGCGCTTGCTCTTTGTGGGAACTGTTGGATTTTTCTCTGTAACAAAGTAAGGTCTTGACCTTACCCTGTAAAGTGTCTTGAGATAATGTATATTATGATTTGGCGCTATACAAATAAAATTGAATTGAACTGAAATTGAATTGACCTCACAAAATTTGGTTTTGGCCTTGTGAATGTAATATCTCCCCAACACCTTAAGAGAATTTCTTCAAATTTGCTACAAACATTCATGTTGGGCTCATATCGTTCAAGATGAGGGAGACCATGTTCTTTTGTTCTACTGTGAAAAGAAGGGCACTGTGAACATCATCCCCCACAATTCAACACTGTTTACACTTGTGGGAAACCTCCCCCACAGACCCTTCTAACCAGCTCCCTTCCTTTGTTCAGTCTCTTCTCTCTGGAAATGTAGCCTCATCAGGGCACATCAGAATTATCTAATACCTTCACCCCAAACAGTGTGAGTAAAGTCACTCAAATATTGGTAGGGACATGTTCCTAAGCAATGCCCTTGCCACAGACAGTCAATCAGCCCAGAGGATCCACAGGAAACTGATTTAATGTGAAAGAATGTCTGTTATTGTTGCAATCAGCCCATATCCCTGCTGATAAGCTCTTCCCATGGTCCTGTATGATTGGGCAGTTAAATTGTTTTTTTCTACCTCTGACAACCTCAGAAACATTAATGACAGAGCTTTGCATTTAGTTTTAGCAGGTCTATGCTGCTCTCTACTGGACAGCACTGAAATGTAGCACACCTCTTCACTTTGTTTTCTCTGTTGTGATTTGATTTTAATGTAACATACAATTAAGACACAGTGAATGCAGACAATATGAAAGTAAATGTGTATTGTATTTCACCCGTTCTCTCTTTTTCTGTGTTCTTTCTTCTTCTTTCTTTTTCTGTCTTTTTCTGTGTTCCTTCTTTCTTTTCATTTTAAAATAGAGAATAGAGCGCAGAGAGAGAGGGCACACAGGCAAATTTGGCAAAATTTCAAAATATTCCTTAAAGGATCGTGCTAAATATCAGCAAACATAATGATTCATTAAACACTGGTGTGTAAATGTTTTGTGTGCTTATATTGTGGCTAAAGAATATTTTCTCAAAATTTTAAGTGACTAACTGCTCTCCTGGATCATCCAAAACTCAGTTTGAGTTGGAGTTGAAATATAGTTCTATATTAGTGGTCATACAAGAATACATTCAGGATCTTTTTGCTTGTCATTTGTAAACCTCCACCTATGGGATGAGGGTTGTGGGGGATTTGTCATCCAGGTGAGTTTTACGGGACTGTGATCCGAGATGGTAGTAATAAAACATTGCTCTTATTGTAGATATCTTGTGACACCACAAACATGTCAATTCTAGAATATGTATTTCTCCTTGAGAAAAAGCATAAATACCTTTGATTTGGTTGAAGTGTGTGCCATACTTCAGTTATACCTATGTCTTTCATACCTTGGTTTAGTACTATGGTTGATTTGTTTAATCAGCAATGTATTACAGCTCACTTGCCCCAGAATACTGACCCTCAATCATAGCAAGTTTCATAATCAGTTGGGCCATTGCAGATGGGCCCATATATGTTCACTAGGGTTACCCTGTTCATATTAAGTATGCAATGTACAAGCACAAATCTACTGAGCCCCTGAAGTGATATGGAGGAAGAATGTTTTGGGTGGGGAAAAAAGGATGTGCTTTTGCAAGATCTTGCAAAGTTTTTCATTTAGGTCATGTACTTCCGGGTCATTCAGTGTCACAAAAACAACCACAATTGAGAGGTTTATAGACTTCTACTTTGAGCTAAGCCTCAAATATAAAGATATTAAATCTGTGCTGGCCAGTAGACACTACATAAAACATTGTAGAACATCGAAAAAACTGTATGGACATGTTAACAAATTAAAAAACGTGATTTTTGTTGGAGTAGGTCTTTAAAAGTTGTTTATTATTAAAGTTACTGTAGACACTTGTCCTGCTAAAGTTTTATGAACCGCACAATTACTCAAACAGTACTTTGTCAACATCACTCCTCACTTTAATGTCCATGTGTTTTATAAATCTGAAACAAAAAACACTAGTGTGAGAAATAACAGGACTTCACCACTTCTAGAAACAAGTGGTACATATCTGAAGCAAAGCACAGAAGGCAAAGCTGTTATTTTCAACTCTTTCTTATGTTATGCACAAAGAAGATCTCTGTGCATAACATAAGAAAGAGTTGAAAATAACAGCACAAGCACTTGATCATTTTAACACTGTCGGAAAATTTTAGTCAGTAATTGTTTTGTACTGTTACATAGCATGAAATCCTGGCCAGCACCCCACTTAAATTTAAAATTTGTGAGTTTGCCAATTAAGACCCACTAAGAACCGTAAGAGTAATACAGATTACATATTATGCACAGGTTAATGCATGACAAAATGCACACATTTTATTTGTTAAAAAATCTGTTATTGCATGAAGATATAGTTTGGTGCCATGTTAAGACTAAATACACTAAATGAAGTACTAAATGAAATGAATGAGATACATGTTGGCATTATAACATGTATATTCTGAAGACCAATTGAGTGCACTAGGGCTTATAGAACGAAGCTGGTCTTTTCAGGCCATGTTTCAAACAGGTCACATCAGCTGCTTGTAAACAGGAACACCACTGTAATCTTGCTTATAAGCAGCAAAAACAGTATTAACAATATTAAAAACAATATTAACTTTGAAGCTGGGTCAGGGTCAAACTGAAGGAAGTGAAAACTGCAGTCATCATTTTCTGAGTATATTAAAAAAATAAAATATTTTTATGAAAACTATGGTGATGATATTTTTGCTCTGACAGAAAACAGAATTCCAGACTATTCAACACAGGGTTCAGTTCATCACATGTCACAATTACAAAACAAACAAAACTAGACAAATAAAAATGTTAAATAAAATAATAGGCCTTCTCAAGGCAAAAGATATCTGTTACAATTAGGCCAAAAAAAAAAAAGACTGCTCTCAAGTTCAAAGGATGTCCATGTCAAAGTAGTTGCGAGACAGGATATTGTCAAACTCAGTGCGAAATTCAGGATAAGAACTGTAAGTACAAGGGTAGCTCCACACATATGCCTTCCGGTGAGCCCAGTTTCAACGTTAAAGCTCGCCTTAATTTTTGTCAACACATATGACAGAAGAGCCAGTGCAGAAACACAGCATTTTTAACATAACGTTGATGGTTAGGGGTTTTCTGTTCTCTCTGAGACAGCACCACCTGTGTTGTTTCAAGCAACTGCAACACACTTTTGCCTGTGGCCCTCTTTGACTCATACAGAGACAACACACTTTCCTTGTCTGGCAGATACAGCTTTAAAGGATCCATGGCTGTAAAGAAGCTATTAACTATATACTTTGGTTCTTGGAGAATGGCTTTGTGAACCATTGTTTCGATGGCAGGTGCCATGTTATTGTTTGAAGGTATGAAATGGGAGCCCATCCTTGTAAAAGGGTCAAGCAAGTCTTCTTCATTACCCTCCTTCATGGTCCCCTGGAGAGCTTTTTCAACAGCTGATCTCTCAACAGGAGGAAGGTAGTTGAGAAAGGATGGTTTCTTGATCTGAAGGCAGTCCATGCTCCAGCTAGAAGAACAAAACATACACATAACAAAAAAAGATCAATGAATGACGTAGAGTTTGAAACATGCCACATTTTAGTATGTTTAAGGTCCAAATAATCTTTGATTGCATGCTTCCCTAAATGCAACTCAAAAGCATATCTTAAGACCCTCTTTCAAACTCCAGTTTGCACCTCCACGTTATAACACAGTTATGTAAAATCAGTAGTTTAAAGGGGGTGTTCAGGATTCCTTCCAGTGATGCATCTTGCAAGTGCACTTTAACCCTACATGACTAAGATGTTATGAGGACTGTCATTCATGAAAATCTGTCTAAACAAATCTAAACCCATCTTCTTATACTTAAAACCAAGAATTGTGTTCAAATAGACTACAGAAATTCTGCTTACATAGTGAGAAAAAAAGACATTATGGTGAAACAGCAATTTGATATAAAAGTGAAGAATTTTGTTGTAGAAGCCAACAAAATATCTTAGTGGAATTCCACAGATTTCCATCAGCTCTTGTTTGACTTGTTGCAACGATAGTAAACCAGCATAAGCAATGAAATGATCAATTAATGGCTTGAAATACATTATTGGTGAACTAACATTACACATTACATTACAGTGCAGTAAGTGTTTAACAGAACTGTTATTTCTTTTGTGTGCGAACAGATTAGTTTGGGAACAGAACTGTGCATTCGATATCAAACTGTAGAAGTGTACATTTGACTTTTTGAATTCATAGAATCAAATTAATTGACTAATACAATTTCATCAAACTACAGTATATACTATTTTTCTTTATTTTACTTGCTTTTAATACCTCCTCACCCCCAACACGTCCTGATCTTATGACATAACCTGTGTGATATCTTCATTGTTGATGTAGTTCCGTGTCACCACAACTGTCTCATCATCTGTAGCTATGCCAAGGTCATCTTCCTGATGCCATTCAACTGTCTCTGATTCTGCCCCGTCTGATTCTGCTGGACCTTCTGCTGTCACAGTCTCAGATGATGCTTATTGTTTTTTGTATCTTGTTTGCATCAAGACATGCAGATTCTGCAACAAGTAAAACATGCTTTAAATGTGAGCAATAACTTCAAAATAGATGTGTATGTAGACAGTTGCTGACACACACTGGGGTGACTGCTAGCATACAATGACTGGCTTACTTTCCATGTCCCTCGAGTTCATACTGAACTTGGAAGATCTGCTTTTAGCTTTTTTGCACCAACCATTTGGAACTCACTACAAAACACTTTAAAAATTAATGCATTGGTAACTTTTGGTCATTTTTAATCACAGACAAATGTAAAGTCTTCAGCTCACCCTTTGGTTGAGAGTCCATGTGGAAAAAATAACTCCTTTCCCATCTCCCAAATCTGAGCACCAGTTGTTGTTTTTTTCCACTCCCACATGTCTTGTCCCACCACCATTTCTGGTCCTTACTTGTTGGAATTCATTTTTGCTTAAAAACGCCACCCAATTTCAATTTTTCTAACAGCCTTTTCTCCTGCCTTATTTTCTTGTCTTGCCATACCTGATCCTTGTGGATCACACAAAGCTGATGTGCCATACAGCCCTCCTTTCATCTTTGATTTCATTTTCCTTGCTCCTCTTTTATCACTCAATCTCTGTAGAAAACCTTCCTTATCTGTGTCCTGCAAAAGTTTTGCAAGATCCCACAAAAGTACATTGTTTTTTTTTTCCACACATCGTAAAAATGTTTTCCCCCATGTCACTTCAGGGGCTCTG
The DNA here is from genome assembly GCF_046630095.1 of Trachinotus anak. Lineage (NCBI taxonomy): Eukaryota > Metazoa > Chordata > Actinopteri > Carangiformes > Carangidae > Trachinotus > Trachinotus anak. Next base: position 760,764 of record NW_027273868.1, read on the forward strand.
TACAAATCTATCATTCTTATCTTTTTCATCAGAATTGAATTTGAAAGTCATATTTTTATTAATACGCAAAGCAACTACTCTTACTTTTGAGGAATATGAAAAGCAGAAAATAATACCCAACCAATTCCTACAGAGTTTCTCTGTAGATTAAAGCAGGCGAAGGAGGACTACAAAAGGAAAGTAGCATCACAACAACACTAAAGAGGAGTGGAAGGGGAGCAAGACCATCACTGGCTATAAAGAGAATAACAGCCAGGCAACATCAGGTGATGTGGACAAGGCCAAAGAGTTTCTACAACAGGTTTGAGCTAGCCTTACCTGTTCGCTTTCCCGCAGCTGCAGCTTCTCCTACAACATCTCCTTCACACTGCTCCAACCCTGACACTGCAGCTACAACTTCCTCCACGCTGGGATCAAGCTTACTGTCCTTTACAGTGGATGAATTGAGTACGGAGCTCAAGAGGCTATGTCTTGGAAAAGCAGCTTGCCGGGATAGTGTGTGCCCAAGGCTGCTTAAGGTCTGTGCAGCTCAGCTGACTGAGCCTCTCCAGAGGATCTTCAACTTATGTCTGCAAACAGGGAGGGTCCCGGTCCTGTGGAAAACATCATGTCTTGTTCTGGTATCTAAAGTGGGGTGCCCAGCAGAGATAAATGACAACAGACCGGTGGTCCTCACATGTGAGTACAAGGATCTGACAATGACCTTCAGTGAATGGAGTGATGAGAACTGCCTCCTTCTGAGCACCTCCAAGACCAAGGACATGGTCATTGACTTTTGCAGGTCTAGGCCCATCCTTCAGCCTGTCAAAGGTAGAAGGAAGGACATTGAGGTGGTGCACTCTTATAAATACCATGGTGTGCATCTGGACAATAAATTGGACTGGTCTCTGAAAACGGATCTACTGGCAGGGGCTGGCTCTTTTTCCTCTGGAAACTCAGGTCCTTTAATGTCTGCAATGAAATGCTGCTGATGTATTATTCATGGTCAAGTGTCCTCTTTTATGCTGCAGACTGCTGGGGCAGTAGCTATGAGACAAGAACACAAGAAGACTGGGTAAGATAAAAAGGCTGGGTCTGTGCTTGGCAGGAGTCTGGACTCACTCAGGACTGACACATGCACTGTAAGATGCAGCCCATTGCCCATTTTGGGCAATACCAATCACCCTCTCCACTACATTCTGGCTGGCCAGAGAAGCAGCTATAGCAGCAGCCAAGGTCCCATCTCGTTGCACTGCAGGACTGAGTGGTTCAACTGTTTAACATCTCAGCCAAAGGCAATGGCTTGTGTCATGGAAAATCTTAAACGAATACATTAGTGAGCTGTTGGACTACTATTTGAATTTCCCCAGTGGATTAATAAAGTATTTATCTATCTATCTATCTCTTTAAAAAAAAGTCCACATTTTGTTTCTTCTGGTAGCCTATGTCTCCTCCCTCTTAATTGGTGAGTTGACCCCTCTAATATTTCAAGAGATACATGTCCCCTTGACCCCTAAGTTCAATAGATGAATGTCTCAGCACAATATATTCTCATAAAAGATATTTCTGAGTGCGTCTGACCATATTCCTGCTGTGGATTTAATAGAGGGAAAACAACCAATATAAACATAATGGTAATAATTAAACTTATACTATACATGTAACTTTTCCACATTAAAATGTCTAAAAATCACTTGACCTTTGTTGTATATTTTTGAGTTATGTACTTACATTATCCCAAATGTTTCCAGCTATTCTAAAACCAGAGAAATTGTGATTTGAATCATGGTAGCGCTGACGTCATATCTTCTATGTGTATGCATCAGTGTTGTGGTTGCCCTCAGTGTTTTTAAATAAAGATTGGGGAAAAAAGCATAGTGGTTGCTTGCTAGAAGATAAAATTTACTTTTATCCTTATCTTTTATCTTACTTTTATCCTCCAAGACACATACACCCAGACCAAGGGTCAAATGGTCATCTCCAGAGGATTGAAAAAATGGCCACAAGATTAGAGCACACAACCAGATTCTCCAGTCTCTGTCTTGCATGAACACACACACACACACCCACACACACGCACACACACACACACACAGACTAAGGTTTACTGCTCTTCCCCTGTCTCTCTTTAGATAACAGAACCATAAACTAGGCTACAAGCCACATTCCAATCTGGACTAGGCACCAGCACGTCACTCGTCACAGACACAGATCTAAGTAAAATTATAAAACCAACTATCTAAATATTTTGTAACTAATGTGATCTGTTTGTGTAACACGCTAATCCCTGATCTACTATCCTCTATAATTGGTGAGATGTAATATATAGAGTTAAAGATAATATCTTTCACAGGATCATCAATCAATGAACTACTATGTAAACCCACACATATTCGCTATTAGCTATAGAAACATTTATTATGTTGTATGATCTGTTAACCACTTGTATCATAATTACTTTAAGGTTTTGAAGGATGGAGGCCTAATACAAAATCCGTGTTTATGTTGTTTTCTTAATTATTAATGCCATTACATTTATATGTTGTGTCCTTTAATGTTTTATGGTCATGGTGGAAGATGGATGTGCATTTTTAGATAAATTCCAAATTAAACAGTTCAAAAGTTATATAGAAGTTACTCGCTCCTCCAGTTCAAACAAAAGCAGCCAGGCTTTTAGCCATGCTTTTGCCTTTTTCTTTTTCTATCTTTTATTCTTGTAAGCCAAGTCAAAGCCAACTGCCTCAGACATTTTTTATTGTAGGTTTTACATTATTTTCCTTATTCAGATTTTTGAAGCTTGTTGACAGTTGCGTGGCCAACGCCAGTCTCCTCTTAAATCAGATTGTTATTTCACATCAACTTGCAAGATAACTGATCTGTCCACGACTACCTGCAGAGAAGCCTATGAAGAAACCACCAGTGCAACAGAAAGAAATTCTGTTGGCAGACTTCACCGGAAGCTGAAACCACGGAGAGACACCAGCAGAACCGTCACCTTGGTAAAGGACGACACTTCCGGGAGCATCCACCCAGAGCCTGCCGTCAAGATTACTGTTCAGCTGCTTTGGTTCCAGCCAGGTCTCCAGCTACAGCCAACTCACAGTGGGTTGATGTCAACAGTGGGTTGATGTTGAGATAAAATAATATGAAACTATCATGCCCCATTCTTAGACATAATAATAGCTTAAAATGTTGTTGCATATCATATTTGTAAATAGCCACCGCATATTCTCTCCCACCATCGCTTAAAACTGGTCTTCTGCTCCATTCTTCATCTGACTAATCAATCGCATTTACTCTGTAAATAGTAGTGTAGGTAATAAAGCTCTGAAAATCAGTCATTGTGCTGTTGTGTTTCTAGTAGAGACTGGAGATCCATTAAATCGAGAAGTCACTACTTCTGATATTAGACTGATCAATTGAATTTATGGATTCATAAATTTTGTCTCTTTGGAGACTGTGAGACTGTGGCCCCATTCAACGAGGATTTCAAATTATGATTATATATATATATATATATATATATATATAAACATTATCAAGTTACCATCATGATTTTCAAACATGGAAAAGACAAATGGGCAAAAAGAGTTTTCCATAGCTTCCAAGAATCCATCGTGTACAGCACATTGGTGGAAGAAGCACTCAAAACTTTTAGTTAACAAGAAGCACCAATGCAACAATGACAAAATACTCCACTACAAGTAAAAGTAAAGTAAGTAAAGTAAAAGTCCTGCATTCAAAAGTGTACTAAAAGTATGAGTAAGCAAAATGAACTTAAAGTATTAAAAGTACTTGGCCCCATTGACTGATAAATTGCCATGTGACGTTATCAGATGTGTAATACTGATGCATCAATGCTTAAGCAGCATTTTACTGTCTTGCTGCTCAGGCTACAGCCAATTAGTACAGGGGCTCTCAATTTAAGGGTTGGGCCCATCCAAAGGGTCCAAGATAAATATGAAATGTTTTGAGATGCTTAATGGGAGAGGAAAGATCACAAAACAAGGTTCTGATACAGAAGTCTGTTTTCAATTTTGGACTTTTCTCTAATCCTTGAATTTTAGTGAAATATTGGATCAATGAAACTATGTGAGAAGAATTGTTACAATTCTGGACAGATTACAGAACTATCCATTAGTCAGAGAGGATAAAGCAAATGGATTTTTGAGCACAAGTTACACAATTCTGAGTTATTCTTTATTCAGATATTTTTTGGTGTTTCTTGGTAAAATCGACTTTTCTAATGCAGTAATTGATTATATTATCATCATATTGTTGATTTAAAAAAAACATTCTTTTTTGTTTTTTAGTTGCGTAAAAAAGACATGTCTGACCAGTGACAATATTAACGGATCAAAGCTGAGCAGCAGCCACAGGGAGAAATGGTGCTCTGTCGGCCCACGGTGGTTCTCTGCGCCACACAGCCTGAGCTGCGCTCCTAGAACGTAGACGTAGAAGCGGACGTAGCGCTCACTGTTCCGGACACATGATGCAGAGTGGGCGTTCCCAGGGCGCTGATGTAAACACAAAATACGCCTCATCCCCAGTCGGATAAGTAACAGTGGACTGAATTGGCGAGATTAACCCAACTAGCCCTCGCTGGTCCGGGAAGCGCCCCGTATCCGTCGTGTGTAATATGTTTTAAAGCGCAGACAGGCGACGCCATGGACTTCTACATCAATCTGAAGGTGAATTTCAGGGGAAATTCGAAGAATTTCCTCTTGTCGGGAACCGAGACCAAGAGCTGGGAGACGATGGAGGCCATGGTAAGAGAGGGACGATCACCGGGCAATCACCGCAAATGGTCTGCCTGTCACTATCTCTGTCGTGCTCAGATACACGCTTTTACATTTGCTATTGATTGCGATCGTGGTTAATCCTTGAGGGATTAGCCTACCATCTCCAAATGCTATTGCTATTGCTAGAGATGTTGTTGAAACACTCCAACACTATCTTCATGCAGCTTGTGTCTTGTGAGCTGAAAACATTACAGCTGTGAAAATCTTCCATTAGACTGACAGAACAGCTGAAACACCAGACTCACAGAGGGTAGTGAAGATACACTACAAATCCCTAAGTATCATTATAGTGATTTGTTGTCATGGAAACACTGTTTACCAGCTCAGCATAACTGGTCTGAGCAGTCTGAATCAAACATTCACCATTTGAACTGTGTGCATCTGGCCTGTTAGCTGGCATGAATATCTAAGTCAGCGTTACTATCAGTGCACTTATTCGTCTGCAGTTAATAACATAGCAGCAAGGCCCAGCGTGAGCTTTTCTAAATACAGAGCAATAACAATCAGGTAACTGGAGTATGGAGTATCAGGAATATAGCGTTTTAACACCATGTCACCAAATTGTGGAAGGCCTAATGCGACAATACATGCCCGCAATATAGCTATGTTTATTTGTTTTTCCATGATCATATTGCCATTGCATTTTGAATTATTGTAAGATGGCTTCCTGTTGTCCAACCTTTTTCTCTCCTTTTCCTCTCCCCACCATATTAGCACAACACACTGCAATTTAAGAAAATACATGGAAATAGACAAAACATAAGCAAATGATTAATTTGATTAAGATTAATCTTTTAGAAAAAATGTTGCAACATAAGAAAACACAACCAAATACCAAAACACTGCAGTGTTACCAGAAATCTGCATTATTATCTGAATTATTTGATCAGAACGTTTAAACAACCAAATACAAACATTTAGCACTACTGGATACTCAACTTCATGAGTTTATGAGTCACAAACCATGACAACAAGCATATCTTAGCCACATCCAGGGGTGTTCGTTGTGTTTCAGAAGGTCAGTGGTTTTATACCCGGCCCAAGTGTTCCTGGGCAAGGTACTGAACCCCACATTGCCCCCAAGTATCATTGTTGTGTGTGAGTGTAATAGAAAAAAATCTGTATGAATGGGTGAGTGAATGGGTGACTGTTGCTTGTAGTGTAAAGAGCTTAGAGTGATTGAGAAGACTAGAAAAAGAGTCAAGTACCATATTTAGTGTCCCCTGGTAACAGTTGCTTTGACACTCATTTCTGTTGTAGTCTGTACTACTTGCAGCATTTATTTGGTTTTGGTTTTTGCACTTGATTGTGTTCTCTCAGTTTGCAGCATTTTTTTCTAATTTCTATAGAGTTGATGTTGGCTTGTTGAAGATGCAAGTTGCAAACAGCATAAAGTAAGGTGTTGTTCTACCATGTGCTGTCAGAACAGTTTCATTGCTCCTTGGCTTTAATTCTACAAGTCTCTGAACTCTACTAGAGGGATGAACACCATTCCTCCAAAAGATATTCCCTCATGTGGTGTTTTGATGATGGTGGTGGAGAGTACTGTCTAACACATCACTCCAAAATCTCCAATAGGTGTTCAGTTTCATACCCATGAAACCATTCGGAGACCTCTCGTGCCCTGTGTGGAGGCATCTGCATTTGCTATGTTCCACCACTAATTTATTCATCTTTTTCCTCTAATTTGATCCCTGTCTGTATATTTCCACAGCACTAATTCATCAGTAAACCAGTAGAATCACGTCAAAAGCAAGGTAGGGGTTCAGTGGTGTTTTCAGTTAAAGCAAAAAAAAAAAACACACTATAAAAATACCCTATTACATGTTGTATTATTAGATATATTAATTCTTGCACTAGACAAAGCCAGTACTGCTACTGGTCCCTTGTCCTCATTTGTGGCACAGATGTGTTGGCAATGTGATTATTTTATTGTTTAAATGCAAACGTTCACTTTGTGAAATTATTTCAGGTTGTGTATTGTGTACAATACCATGATAATACTGATAACATGATAATTTTGGTCACTATAAACGTGATATTCAATTTTTACATTGTTTCATCTTTAGTTCCCTGGAGGAACTACCGTATGCCCCAACAGGTGCAACTAACAGAAATGTTGATTGTACAACTGACCATTGGACCAAAGGGCTTCGTTCACCCAGTATGCATGTCTGTTGCTTGATTTTAAATGCTCAAAAATTTGGGCACAATACCGACAGCCTGTGCCTTTCTTTGCCCTGAAACACAACAGCTCAGCTCAGCTCTTGAGGCCAAAGAGACCAAAACACTAGCTCCATGTGTAATAATACTGAAATAAAAGTAACACAAATAGAAAGGAAATAGTGTACGTCTATATACGTATATACAAATAAAATGGAGAATCGTGGATGCCCCGGGGTGTGGCCATAATGCCCCTTCTAATATTAACTACCCACACGGCCAGTTTGGCATGCCTTGTTTTGAACTGGACATTGTGCCCTTTAAAGAAAGTTGTGGATTTCCTCATTTAAAACGATATGCAACGTAGCAAATAAACAAACTCACGTTTCCCAGTGTCTCCATTGTCACGCTGACAGTAACATGAAATTTCTCCTGCTCCAGCAAATATGTATAATGTTAATGTAAACGTAAAGAGCAAACCCGCTAGCTAATATTAGGTAACAGTTAAAGTTATGTGATAAGCACAAGCAGCTAAACACTTTACAGTGTAAATATTAATGGGTGTTTTAAAGTTTACCATGATATTGCTGCATAGTGTTAGGTAATTACAAACGTTCATAGAGTTATTAACTTGCTGTGAGATCTGATGGGTTGCTACCTTTTCAGCAGGATGCCACAAAATTGATCAGTAAATACAGACAAAATTGCAAGTTAATATTGTAAACTTGAAACCTTTTTCACTATGTAAGTTGAGCCCAATCTATATAACATTAAAGCATTCAGAATATATTATAATATTCAATTATACCTACACTACCACAGTAGTCCGCACAAATGAGCAAAACCATTCAAACCTTCACAGTAACCGCCATAAAAACATAATTTAAACCTCAGATATTATAAAATAATTGGTTCCTAAATACCATATTGGCTTGAACATAAGGTGACCCTGATTATCAGATGGCCCCCCTTTGCTAGCATCTGCTTTTGGAAAAATAACATTACTTTTTGAATATAACTTACATTATAATAAAGTCACATACTCACACACTCTCCTGCCAGGCTCTTGGAAGCAGTAAAGAATTATTTTCTCAGTATTACACAGGTGTTATGCTAAGTTCTGCCTGCCCGCCGAGAAGTACATGCACCTCAAGCGAGCATGCACAGCTAAAGGGAAAACTATTGTACAGGACATTGTAATGATTTTTAAGGCAAAACACTGTTTAAAAACAGTAGTCCTTGGGGTGCCTTGGTGGCACACCTGGTACAGCACATACCATTAAGGCTTAGTCCTAATCCGACCTGTGGTTCTTTGCTGCATGTCGTCCCCTCTCTCTCCCCAACTTTCCTCTCTCTCTCTCACTGCACCTATAAATAAAGGCATAAAAACAAAAAAACAGAAAAAATAATTTAAAAAAAACAAACAAAAATAATTATTTGCAAATCTTCCTTGATTAGTCTCTTAATATTTCTAAGGGAAAACTCTTCAAAAGAAAGTGAAAGTCTCTTCTTTGTCAAAATGTTGTTAAGAATAGAATTTCAGATAGTTACATTAAAATTAGTTTTTTAAATGGGAAAAAATGAATGTGGGGTGTCAAATTCATTCTCTCAAAGTCAATCAAATGAAGTATGTTCTGATAAAACCATTTGATTCCTATCAAACTTTGATTTGAAGTGTTTTCACCCTTAACACTCATTACTGAGTGTTAAGGGGTGCATTATCCAGCAGAACTGATTTTTGCTGCTGAGTAATGCACCTCTATTATTTCAGCTTAGGTCATATTAAATGTATGAAATTCATACTACCGAGCGTAAATGTCATTGTTTGATCATAAAGTGTATAAAAAGTGTCTGAAAATGGAAATTGTCTGAAAGGGCGTTACATGATTGCATTATCACGTTAATGCAGTAACTGTGCTTTATATTCAATTTTATTTACATCATCAATAAAATTAATTGAATATAAATTTAACAATAAATACATCAAAAATTGAAATCATTATTTAACATTTAAAAATGATTAAAATTAATAACTTAATTAAATGATTAGACCATTGATTAATTAATTCACAAATAAATATATTTGCAGGGCCTCCAAAAATCAGGGACACACTTATCAAGAAGACTCACAGGTACCCCAAAGTGGTCAGGATCTGTCAGAGTCAGAAGAGTCCCAACATGATCAGGGTCAGTCAGAGCACCAATGTGATCAGGGTCAGTCAGAGAATTTATTCGAATTTACAGTTGCCCCATGCCCAGCCTCAGTGAAAAGTGGGAATAGTGGGTACATTGCAGAATTTTGGTGTCACACATGCAGAGAAGACTATACAAAAGGGTCAAGAAGAGAGTTGAATCCGGGGCTTCTTAAAAATGCAGCACAGAGGCATACGTTACTGGTACCAGTAACATCAAAAAGGATATTGCAAACACGCACAACAACTCAAAAGTTCATCAGCTTGAGCTGTGCTTGAAAGATGCATTTAAAGAAACCTTTGCACAAATTGATGAACTTTTGATGCACCTTTACTAGCTCTACAGAAGGTCAGCAAAGACATGGAAGGAGCTGAAAGAGGTGGCAGCCATCCTCAATGAACATGTTGTCAAACCACCACACTGCCAGGGCACCAGATGGATCGACTATCGAGGGAAGACCTTGACCTGCCTTACCACCAGCTTCAGAAGTGTGATAACACAGTTTCAAGAATATGCATTTGGCCAATGTCAGGACATCCAGGCTGCAGACTCAGCAGAGATGAAGGCATACCTGAAGCAAATGACATCATGCAAGTTCATTTTCTGTCTGGCATTGAATCAAAATTTGGTTGATGACCTGGCAGACCGCTTCTTGGATTTCCAGAAAGATGATCAACCCATATCCTCTGTCAGGAGCAAAGTGGTCCTTGCCCAAGCTGGTTTAAGAAGACGGACACAATTGCCAGGTCCCCACCTGCATCCTGTACTGGCTGCTGGAAGGCTTTGGAAGAAAAGTCGCCTTCAACTTCCATGGTGTAGAAGTCCGTGCTGAGCCCACAAATGCATTCAACAGGCAGATGAAAGCAATTGTGGAGAAGATCAGCTCTTGTGTTGGAGACTGGTTTGCCACTTTCAGCAGTGATCCAGTTCTTCTAGTGGCAGAAATCTTTGACCCTGTCAACTTCCAAACTGACAATGCAGCACTGTTAGAATATAGCACACAAGAAATTCAGACCCTGTGTAACCATTTTGAACCATTACTCATTCAGAAGGGATGCAATACAGTACACATGAAGAAAGTATGCAGGAAAGTAAAAGGCGACATGAGTCCTCCTTCCTCTCTGGCAGAAAATGCTCTAAAGAAAGAAGAAATGTATGCCAACCTATTAAACCTTGTGCGCATTCTTCTGGTCTTTCCCATCTCAACGTCACAGTTTGAGCGTCAGTTCTTTCCTGTGAAGTGGTTCCAGGGTGACTGGCACCTGAGTTTAAAAGCTTCAGCAATCGAGGATAAGATAAGATAGCCTTTATTAGTCCCACAGTGGGGAAATTCACAGTGTTACAGCAACAAAGTGGCAGTGTAGAGAACAGGAAAGCTGCACATCATCACTCAGGGTCCTAAACCTGAAGAATTTGATAGCAAAGGTGCAGTAAAAAGATGGTGGGTGTCATGTGTCAATGTTGCAGTGGGCAAGCGAAATAAAGAGGCATCCAGATGTTCAGCCCATGGAGTCGTTCTGAAACACCTGAGGAGGATTCCTCTGAATCAGAGATGGAGTTCAACGGTTAGGCTAATCAGCCATATAGGGAACCGGAATCTTTTTGAGACTTGGCCATTTCATATAACCATATATTAACACACGCACGGGCGCACGTGCGCGCATGCGCGCGCACACGCGCACACGCACACACACACACATCCATTTCTCTGTAAGCAAACAGCCACTTCTTGGTTAAGACAGATCAGGAAAATCTGTCAGCTGTTATATGACTGGTAGCTATCATCTTAGTCTCTCCTTGAGAAGTTTCTCGTCAGTGTGTTTTTAACATGTAAAAGTGTTAAAAAAAAAGTGTAAGTGTAAAAGTCATTTTTGTGACTGCTCCTGTTATCTCAAACTCAAATGCTTATCGTTGCATGGATTGAAACTGTTGAAACTCGTTCCAATTTATTTTAATCACCCTTTGTCCGTTTACAGACTTTATTTTATCATTAAAATAATAACATTAAGAATAACAATATAATGAATTGTTCATATTTTAAAAAATCTATCAAACAGAACCAAACAGTCAGTGTCCTAATTGTTGATTGTATACAGTTTTGTCTTCATACAATGTCATACCCAATTCCAGGCCTGTGTGTGTGTACATATATATATATAAACCCCTGGGTTGGTGTGTGTGTCTTCCTCAAGCTCAGGTCCTCTACCAGAGGCCTGGGAGTTTGAGGGTTCTGCGCAGACACAGAGGGTTCTGTTTCTAGGGTTCTGTTTCTCCTGGACAGAGACCTCAGATGTTGTACCTGGAATCTGGAGTCGCAGCCCCCAGTGCTCCGATTACCACTTGCAACACTGGTGCTTTTACTCTCCACATCTTTTCTAGCTCCTCTTTCGCCCCATGGTATTTTTTCAAGCTTCTTGTGTTCCTTCCTCTTGATGTTGCTGTCACTTGGGATTGCTATATCTACCATCACTGCTTTCTTCTGTTGTTTGTCGACCAACATGATGTCGGGTTGTGTAGCCATCACCAGTTTGTCAGTCTGTATCTCGACGTCCCACAGGATTTTCGCTCGGTCATTCTCAACCACCTCAGGAGGTGTCTTCCATTCTGACCTTGGGACTTCCATGCCATGATTAGTGCCTCTGTGCTGTCTTTCAGTCCAGCCTTTTCCAGCCACTTGTAGGTGAATAAACAGGATGTTCTCCACCGAACCATCCAAAGTGGCAGGGTAACAACACAAGAACAGATCCACCCAGGACTGAGACTTAACAGTACTGGTAAGTTAGTCAATTGATGAAGGAAAGGACAGCATTAACTGTGATAAGACAGAGCAGCAATAAACCCTACAGTAACAGAAACTTCAGCAACTGCAGATGAGACATTATACTTACTGCAGCACGTCTGCACGAACAGCCACAAACTACTCAGTAAAATCACTGTATAAAATGTAGTCTGATAAAACTGCAAAGTAAGTCAGGTAAATGTACTCTGTGTAAACATGTTACATTTTGAAAGTGGAGGGGTAAAAATGTTATACGGTCATAACAGTGATACCTGACTATAAAATAAAATCTAACTATTAAAGAGCCTCTTCAGCCTACCAGGTGTATTAGTTCCCAGATGAGGATGGCACCAAAATCAACCATATAATTCCAGTCAGGCACTTTGCAGCATGTGCATGTAACTGTTAATTACTAATGTACACTCATTTGCCAATTTATTGGAAACACCTAGCTAAGACTGATGTTTCTGACTGTCCTACAATAAATTATCTTGCATGAAGGCTGGAATGTTCACTTAGTAACAAAACAGTTTTAGATGTAGAGTTTTTGATTCAACTGAGATGCATAATCTGTACTTGTTGCGTGGTCTCTGGCTCTATGCAGTGGGCGGGATTAAGACTGCAAATAAACAAGCAACGCATCTTCCCCGCCGCCACACAGTAAGTGCAGGAAATCCTAACTCGTGAGCGCAGAGTCCAACAATCGGCACGATGCACAGCTGCTACTGCAAGCCACCGGGGCAGAGGGGTGTGAGGGCCTGTTCAACGCTGCTTGCAGCTTTAATTATAATTACTATCACCCAGTGTGAGACCTGAAATGTTATGCTGCAAAACTCATAACACACCTTAGTTACACCTCACTAGCAGGACCTTGTAAATATGTTGTTCTGGTTAAACAAAACACAGAGTCAGTTTGAGGTAACTGATGGACAAATCTTAATGGCTCTATTTCTCATTAGCTATTGAATTAAAAGAGTCACCAGCTGCTTGGTAACTTCTTAGCAAACTTTGCAGACAGTGCCTTGGCTGTGTGTGCATTTGTTAGCTAAAGCTTACATTTAGACAATTTCAGTATATCATTGTGGTCTTTTTCTTATCATAGTAACAACTTGTACGTGAACAGTAGTGATCTCAGTTATATCCACGGGCATTGCGGTTAATCTGCAGGTCCAGTCATAAAAAATATAACCGTTTTGTAGCGGAGGTGTCGGTGGTGAAATGATTCATGCTCTGACTAACAACAGTGAATACCAGGCACGGAGTGGCTGATTGGGAGCCATGGGAAGGTTTCTGGTGGGCCGAGATGATAGTTAGTCCACAAGGGCAAGGGTGAGAGAGTGGGACAGTGGGCTGTTGCTAACTCGTCTTACATGAATAACAAAGTTTTTAATGAAAAACAGTGCGTATCCTCAATGTACATTTTGTGGCGGCAGGCCGGCAGGTGCACATAATGAGCCCAGTTGCATTGTATCCTGCCCCCACTGGCCTGCACTCACATTGCAGTTTAACAATAAACAGCAACACTAATCAAAGGTTATTAGAACTAGGGATGTCAATTAATTTTTTCTTAATTGCTAAATTTCATTAGTTAATAGCGATTAATCGCATGTTTTATCACATGATTAAAATTCTATTATTTTGCATTTCAGAACTGTTTTCTGTAACTGTCTTCTCTTGACATAACTGTCAGTCTGTCTGAACTAGAAGCTAACATTAGCATGTCTGATGTAATTATAAAGATGTCTGATAATTTATTTATCCATAGATGAATTCTGCGTAAGTTATATTTTTATTTTCCAACTCATTCAGTCTTCACCAACGATGATTCAGGCATTGGATTTAAACACTAGTAGTATTTTGCTCGGCTATGTAAAATCTCTGTAGGAAGTGTCTGTGGCAGCTTGACAACATGTAAGGGTAGGTCTAAGGGTCAAAATAGTAGCAGCCAAAGATTCTAGAACGTAGCGCTCTAGAATCTTTGGTTGCAGCACCAGTGACGGTGTCAAATAAAGAATCTTTGATGGTAAGCGATTAAAACAATTTAAAAAAATAAAAATAAAAAATGCATTATGCTCGGTCCTTAATCTCATTGCGATTATTGCTGACAGCCCTAATTAGGACCCATCCGGTTTCACTCCAAAGCGCATATTGTTGATGTAGTTTAATGTCAAAAAGTTCACTTTGTTCTGAGGCTAGTTTCTCCACCAATAACGTTACCTTGTTGGGTTTGTTCTGATTGCACTCCACTTGGCATTGTGTGTAAATAGAGGTTAATAAATATATTCCAGTTTGTGTTGCAGTGAAGTGTAAGTTTATTTCAATGTACCATGTGACCACTGAGGTAGGTAGTACGTTTGTAATATGTAGGGCTTAAGCGATTCCACGAGAAACTTGATTAACTCGGACAGTGGCTGAAAATCTCAGAGAAAAGACGTAAAGATCAAAAAAACATAAATATTTCAAATAGTTGTTGATTTACCAGCAGTAACTCTGCAGACAACAGACAGGAGGAGTGCAGCACAGTAGGTTCAGGACCACAGCTCCCAGTGAGTCAGGGGCATTGCACCTGTGGGTGTTAAGGGTGTTACGACACCTGCACTTTACAGAAACATTATTCCATCCCCCCGACTTTTTATTGAGGTCGTAGTCTTGCATAGCAAGACCTATCTGTCCTATCAATCAGAGCTGAGGTAGAGATGAAATGAAATTGAGTTCCCTATTCATGAAAAGGTATTGGTCAAGTTATATTGATTTAATGGCTATCCAGCCAATCACAGGCATTTGACCAACCCACCAGGCTAGGGAAGAGTAAACAGTTGTTGTACAGTAAAGTAACGTGTGTGAATGCCAAAAGAGTGCAGGGGTATGAAGCGGCTAGTCGACTAGTAAGTAATATTTTTAGTAATTTCATCTTGTTATGTGACGTGTCAGCTAACATTAGTTATTGAACATAACTCACATTAAATCATTACAGATGCAAGCCAGGAAACAAACAAACTTAATGCAAGCTAAAGGTAGCTGACATTATTTAGGTAAAGAGCATTGTCAGAGCCAGATAACATGTCTGAACATCCCCCTCTTCTCAATGTCTCTTTTAACAGCAATCTTCTAATCACTAGACTAGTAGTCTTTAGGAGACCAATGTGTTTTTTTTTTCTAGTGACATAAAATGAGGAGACATTGTTCAACATTCTCTCTCGTTTTTCTTTTCATAATGCAAGATCCAAGGACATGAATGTAAAGAAAAGGCAGAAAAGATTGATTAATTTTTCAAGACAAGTAGTCCTGTAAATGGAGTTATAGTGACGTGAGTGTGCTAGGTTTATGGAAGAAAATGCAATGTTTGTCAATCTGTGTACCTTAAAGCCATTTGTCTGAGCTTAAAACCTTTTTTTTTTTTAAAAGAAAAGAAAAAACTTTTTTTTCTTACATCATCTCATTCTTTTTACTGCTGTGTTCTGCTTGTTTAGGATAGGAAATCATATCTGGCATCAATGTTAATTAGAGAAGATGAAGGTAACGTTGCACAGGTGAGCAGTACAATGAAATTAGTTATAAGGCTTGCTAAAGTTGCTCCTGCATAGAGAAATTATAAGAAAAACAGAAGTAGAGAATAAGAAAAATCTGAATATGTAAAAATACGTACATTATACTAGAACAATATATATGGAAATAGAAAATAATGAATAGAAATATGTAAAAAATATGTAACTCTAGCCTATGTAAGTCACTGTATAACATTTGAATAATATACTACATTTGCATAATTGTCCAAGGTATTGCACAGAAAAATCGAAAGTTTGAAATGTTGTAGAAAATATTGTACTATTAAGTGAGTATTGCACAGTTTAATTATTGTACTGATACGTCAGTTGCCATTTTGTATTTTATGTATATTGATGAGGAAGTAAGGTCCTGGAGTCAGGGAGAGGATGTGGGTGCAGGAGAAGGAGATGGTAGGGGTGAGGCTGAGGAAAGTATGGTACAAAAATACACAGCAAATTTGAAATCGTAAATTTAACACCCTCAGAGTTAAAATTAACACTTTCCCAGGGTTTATATATATATATATATATATATATATATATATATATATATAAAGTGTTAGATTAACACTTTTGAATTAGTTAAAATTATTAACACTATGGCAGTGTTACTCAACAAACTCTCATCATGTAAAATATTAACACTGCAATGGATGACAAGAACACCAAGTTGGTGTTCAACGTTCACCCATTAGAGACACTCATGGAGTTAACTGGTCAACACTGCACCAGTAATCAGGTAACACTTGGTGGTGTTAAATGTACACTTAAGTAGTGTTTACTTTGCTACTGACACAGGGTATATGGTACACAGGGATTAATGATAGCAGCTATAATGTATAATCTGTTATTGTCAGTCTACCAATGTGCAATAATCACTCTTAAAAGTACTGCAATGAAAAATATTTCATTTTTCCTTTAACATGGGCTTCAAATGAATTTTGAAAGAAAATGGCACTTAAAACAACCTTGTACAATAGTGCCCAAAACATGAGGTAGCTCTGTAGTTTGCCCTATACAATGCAGCTGTCTGGCACAATATACAAAAATGAGTTTGAACCATAAAACATTTGGACATCAAAGGGCTTAAAGTGTCTCAAATCATGAGGTGTAACAACTGAAACATTATGCATGTTGTCAACAACACAAAAAGCATGAAAATGCTCTACAAATATAGTCTCCATTTCTGATACCAAAAAAAAGACTTCATTTCTCAGAAAAATGCAAATAATCTTCATGAACACTGGCATATCATTAACAACATCAGTGCAAACAACAAGACCGGTGTCCTCATTATTTTGAGGATACAAATTGGTGAATAATCTATGGTGCTCTTCAATAAGATGTTTTAAAAATACAGCCTATGCAAATAAAATGCTGCATAATTGCGCTAGGTGCATCATCCAATGATACACATATACATTGTATAAGAACTTGGCTCCTAGCTCCTGTTCATGAACTTGGCTCTCAGTTCCTTCACCTTTGGACTTTCTTTAGTCGTGTCAACATCCACACCATACACTGTTGTCTGGAGGAATGTGTACATGTTGTTAAGAGTAGCATCATAACTTACTCTGAAAACGAAGTGCACCTTAAAGAGTTCATCAACAGCTGCCAATGATGTGGTTCCCTGGCAGGGGATGAGCTTCTTGTCTATCACAATGTAGTAAGTGCTGATGGCCTGCTTGCAGGTTCCAGACGCAAGAAGATATGGCTGGTAATGTCCCTCCTGGTTCTCAATGTGTTCGTCGAGGTTCCTACATGACTGTGGGGGAAATAATTAAGTTACATTGTAATCCTGTCTTTTTGCCTGTGGCACATTTTCCAATTACATTGCATACTGTAGCCCGATACATACCTTGTGAAACACAACTAGATGGTCCATGGCCTGAGCTGCGCTGATCTTCTGTGTTTTCTTTTTAGTCGGCTGAGGTGGTAGGATATGCAGGAGCAGCAGGAAAGATGCCATATCACTGTCCCACTCTGTAAAAAAAAAAAAAAAAAAAACCTCGAAAAAACATTTCGATCGCAAGTTTCTTTCCTTTTTTTAACGTTAACTCCCAGGCCATTTAACCAACTGCCCCTGACCGTCTCAGGGTTTCTGGGCTCAAAGGACCAGGAATCCGTTAAAGGGATAGTTCAGATTATTTGAAATGAGGTTGTATGACTTAGTTATGGGGAGTCAGTGTATTAACTACAGTAGATGGAGGTTGGCACACCCCTACTGTTGAGAAGCAGAGATGAGTACCAGCATGAAAGCAATGAACTGCTGTGGACAGAGTCAGCAGCAAAAATTATTCTGTGCTGGTACTCCTCTGCTTCTCAAAGCTGGGGCTGCATCAACCCCTATCTACTGTATCAATAAATACCTCATACAACCCCACATAAAATAATCTGAACTATCCCTTAAAGGTCTGCGTATGACACAATTCATTGAAATCATTTCATTTAGCCTTTAATAGAACACCTGGGCGATCATCATTGTGCTGATTCCTGGCAGACCTCAGCAAACTCTGGAGCACTGGCGTGGTGGTCAGTCTCTCTGCTTCTCTGATCACCTTGCTTTTATAGAATGTATGCCATTTCTCAAGAAGTTTGGCAGATGTTTCTGGTCCAAAGAGGAGACTGAAATCTTGATGTATCTGCAGCAACAGAGAAATGAAAGAACATTTTTGGTTAAATTTACATTTCTAAGCTAAGCTTATAGCTATGAATTGAAAACATGCCAATAATTACCAGCCCTTTCGTGTCCAGGAGCCTTGGAAACACTGAGAGTACAGTGTGTGATTCATCAGGATTGTGGATGAGGCGCTGTCTGTACTCAAAGGTCTCCTTCATTTTCTGCAGGTTGATTTTTCCATCACTTGTGTGGTTCATCAAAGATATGACTTCCTTACAACGTTCATCATCCAACTGACCACCAATCTGAGGCACCTCTCTCTCCTGTCTTGGACCACCTCCTCTTGTCTGCATTTTAGGTTCCTTGGACACAAGTTTTGTCTTTCTCTGAATTGTCTTGAGCCGCCATGCCAGAAATCCAGAGCCACTTTCATTGTCATTAAAATGTTCCTTACAAAAGGACAGAGACACAAGTTAAATTTCATAATCAGCAATAGTGAATCCATAATTTTATTTGTGTATTAATTAGCTATAGGGGCATGGTACGGTGTCAAGCACATCCACACGTCATTATTATTTTGTTGTGCAAAAATACATTTTTAACTAAGGTATGTAATTAAGAAAATTGCACAACTTACATATCCTTTCCTAAAGAGGGGATCTTTTAATGCAGGGAACAAGGTGACAATTCCCAATGCATATTTCTCTTCAGTGATTTGTTGAGGGATTCTCCTGCAAAGGAAAAAAAAGGGAAATTGTTCCTTGCTTACATGTACAAGTACTTTATAGGGCTGAACGATAACCACATTAGTTCAGTAACGCGAGTCATCTAGTACAGAGTTGAGCTCATTACTGTCATTGCTGCTTTTTCTCCAATCGCAATCAAGCAACAACTGATGTCCTTTCACAACTGGACATTACTGATGGCAAACTGTCATTAATTTAGCCCCAAACCATTTATTTAAATAAAGTTTAATAATCATTGAATATGTGAATTGATGTAAAAAGGAAAACAAAACAACAGGAGGTTAAATAGCTGTGAAATGCCTAAACCTATCTTACCCTTCTGTCTCAACCATGTGTGCTGCAAGAATGTTAACCATCTGCCTTCTTCTACTGTCACACAGCATCCCAGTTTCTTCATATTCTTCAAGCACTGTTGTCCCTCCTGGTTTTGTCTGCAGGATCTGCTTTATCAGCTAAACAGATTGTAACAACACTGAATAACGGAATGAAATGGTACAATGTATACTTCTAACGAGGTCAAACCGTCTGGCCTGGTCCCAGAGGTATATTTAGCAGTTTTAATTTAAACCTAGAGCAGCTAACTAGTTCTGATTTCATCATGATCATCGGGATGATCAAGCCAAATAATTGCAAAGGAAAAAGACAGATTTTTGTGAACACAACAACAAGCTTTCGACATGTTTTTATCCTTACTGCTAAATTGTTGAATGGCAGTTTAAAACAACAACAACAGAACAGGACATAAATTAAATCAGAAAGGTGATAGTGAAAATTTAGATATGATTTAAATCAAACATCAGAGGATAAACTCACATCTCTGGCTGATGAACTCTGAAAGGGCTCGTCATCCACTCTCAATCACTTAAATGGCCTTGATTTTTCACTGTCGCTGCTACTAATGGACACAGAGAGGAAACTCCCACTGGGTGAGGATAGTGGTGTGGATGGAGCTGATGACCGAGATGTGCCTGAATCTAAGAGCATAAGATATAATAAACAAGTCACCTCATTTTCTGCATATTTGTGAATCATATCCTCCCTGACTGAACATAACAATCCAGAGAGAACTGCTACAATCAGCCAAAAAAAAAAACAAAAATAAAAACTGTTGATCAGTTAACACTTTGAATCCATTTCCATTAGGTATCTTAACTCTTAATATACCAATCTTAAAATACTAAGCAAGTTAGTTAATTCCATGCAACAGAAGCTTCTGAAATGAACTCTGTTGTTAATGCAATGTAAAAAAAAAAAAAATAATAAAGTTAAAATTTACCATTGTCACAACTGTCCTTGACAACAAAGCAAATCCCTTCCAATGTGCATAATTCTGCAAATACTGCTTCATCCACCTCAGTACCAGAATCATCTTCCATGGTAATCTTGTCCACAGGGATGGAGAACTTCTCTCTCACTTAGTGATGAGGTTAAAGACGTCACATGGCAAATTGTTTGAATTATAAGATGTAATGACTTTCACTCAGTCTGAATTACTGGTTATTCATATAACAATAGCAACATTTACCTTCAGAAATGAATTCTTCAAAATCAGCATCTTGTAATTTGATGTATTTCTTGCGGTTTTGATTCTGCACCTTAATTATCATTTTGCCATCTACAACATGAACCTGTAGAGAAAGAGAGGGACAACAGGACATTTCTTAGATATCCATTCTATGCTTATTTAAATGATAAATAACTGTCTTTTAATAGCCTAAATAACAAACATAACTTCTACTACACTTAGTGTTCTGTGGTGGACCAAAATATACTTTTTCAAACTGAAGCTAGTGGTTGTGCAGCCATTCTCTTTCTGCCTGACAGATCTGGAACTTAAAATACTGCTCCTCACACTTCTTATGATGACTGCTGTATGTTTGTAGCCTGTTAAACAAACGCACTGAAAAGCACAGAATGATCCCGTTATGTCAGCTTCCATGTTAGAGCATACATTCTTAAGCTTTACTGAATAGTAATTAAATATAACAGGTGTACCTGTATATACTTTGCCAATGATTCTTGCCTGTGTGATTTTACTAAACAGGAGTCCAGCAGTCTTATGCACTGTGCATCAGAAAAGTAGTCAATGCCCAGTAATAGTAACAACATTTACAGCTCAATTAAATTAACTGTTCTCAACCTATTTTGAAACAACATTATTAATCTTTTTTAAACTTCCTAACATTTCTCATAATGAAACTGAATATCTCTGAACAGCATTACCCGTGTTGGCAGAATACAGGACTCCTTCACAACTGAATCATAATCATGAGAGACCTTATCATAGACATTTTTGAATACATTAATATATAACTTTATATGGCTACGTTTGCATTATGACACCTTAAAAAGGCAACTATTCAGTCTAACTTTACTCACCCGAAGGCTGAGATGTTGACTGAAGACCCTCCAGATCATGATAATTACTATAAATTAAGAGACAAAGTCAAATGAATTTAGACATTCCGAGGAGGTGCAGTTGAAAGCTAATAATAAGCGTTATGTTCGTGTGGTCATATTTAAAACGCTACAGCAAGCGCAAACTAATAAAAGTTAACGCTTATTCTCCAACAGACAGTTTACTCTATTACAACTATCACATTTTTAACAGCAATGTTGATGAAATGATAGCGCGCGCTTTTTGAAACACTCGGGGCATGACTGGGACAGTTGAAAACAGTTATAATTACTATCTACTTAACCCAAACTGATCAAAGCTACATTTTAGAAAGGAGTTTAGTTTAACGTTAGCCCATGATGTCTTAAAAAGAAATGAAATGAACCCTATCGGTCTGCAAGTCTAGGCATGTCTACTTAACGTTACCAGCAAAAAAACGGCGACGAAAACATGTTAGAAATGCCAATAAAGTTTAATCTGTCTCCAAATTTAGAAACAACGAGTCAGCATAAACACATTTTAATAAAAGTAGCAATGACACGACGACTAATTTGTTACATTTCTACTCACCAGTCTGTCCTTCTCATGCTCCATGCGAGTGAAAGAAAATGGCTGATGTCAAATTCCTTAACGGGTTACCTGTCCAAGTACCCGGATGTTGAAAGTGTCACTCATCAGTGTTAAATACCATGAACTCCGTGATTTTACACCAACACTCTTATGTTTTCTCACCAGTGGAGAGTTGATGCTGCCAGAATCAACACCAGTACCTCAACACTTCACTCTAAAGCTTAACACCAGAATTTTAACTCCAGTGAATTTGCTGTGTACTAGTCAATAAGGACAACTTGACTTTTGATATTTTTGACACTGGTTTTGAGTAATGGGTATGGTTGAGTTGGACAATGAACTGTAGCTCAGTTTTCATCTTGTGTCTCATAGATGAAATAAGAAAAGAGAATTCAAGTCTTTTTTTTTTAACAGACACTAAAGGTTTGAGGTCATTGCTTACTACTATGCTGAATATTGGTGAATATAGTATCCTAGAGTGAAGGGTGTGCATGGTGTGTTGAACATTTTAAACTCAATATTACTTGCATGCGGTGGTGAAGAAAATGTAGAAATGTATAGTATTAATTTTTATTTGGCATGTTGTGGAGACCGGAATGGGAGCTGAAGGTGAGGGGCTGTGGTTCTCATGTCTCACCCTTGGAGCCTCCATACTTTTATAACCACTGCTCTACCCCTGCAGTGAGTCCAGTTTTACACAATAAGCTGTAGGCGGAAGACAACAGGAATCTAGCCAAGTTTATTTATCAGGATAACGTTGTATGGCTTTGGTTTCTGCTCGTGTTTCATCAGAAATTTTAATAAGCTAATTAAAGTTCTAAGTCTCTGTGATCAGTTCAAATCTACAGAATTTATTACAGAAAGATCCTGTGAAGGAAGAAAAAATATGTCTGGTGTTGAATTTACTACTGTACTGTCCAGTCTGAATTCTCATCTCTCACTCCCTATAGCTACAAATGTATACAGAGGAAAGTCATTTATCCTCAGTTTACTATATGATTCTTGTAAAGTGCGACACAGGCTACATGTGATGGTGTCTCCAGACGGTGGTGAAAAAAGATGGTGCCCTGATCTGATGCCTGTTTGCATTCATTATGTAATTTACTGCCCACTTTAGGTGGCAGCAGGGTATTGTCTCTGCAAGCTAGGTTGACTTCCAGTCGTTGTATTTGTCATTTCTGTCCTTTCTGTGGGTGTGACTATGTCCCGTTGACAAAGACTGGAGCTTGTCGAGCGGAGAGGAAAGCAGCTTAATTTGGAGTTCTGCACATTGAGGGTAATCCTTGTATCTTTGACAGATGATTAGCTAGGCATCATACTAGGCCAGGGCAAATTAATTTCTCCTCCACTTGCCCTATAAAAAATAGCATCAATGTTGAGCTGTGTAGTATGTTATTAATATAGTTTTATTTTTTTAAATGCAAAATCTTTAACTGCAAAATGATAAAAAGAAAGTATGACTGTGAAATAAATGTAGTGGAGTCAAAAGTGCAATGTTTCCCTCAAAAATGTAGAGGATTAGAAGTAGCTTATAAAGTAGCAAAAACTTAAAAGCACTACCAAATTATACTTTAGGACAATTACAAAGCTACCTGTACTTGAGTGAATGAATGTTGTCCTTTATCACAATGGCATGTTCACACACCAAAACACAGAGGATAGAAAGGCTTGTTTGTTAAATTAGCTTAAAGACTCAACATCTCTTAAAAAAGAGATGTCTGGTCATTGATCAGCTACACCGAAACCCTGTGGTGTTGTGACTGCTGGTGTAGCATTGTTAAATAATATTAGGTCAGAGTCGTTGTCTGCTTCTTGGGATGCTTTTCCCTCTGTTGTCAGTGTCAGACAGTTTTCTACTCACAATAGTTAATGATATACCTAGTAATAATGCATGTACTTCATGTTTGGTTATGGACTTTTGTTTTCTGTGTTTATCTTGAAGACAGTACTTCTCCTCAGGGTGGTAATTTGCCTACAATGAGGCACTGCCTTTAACTCTAAAGTCAGGGAACACAAGTCTGCAGTGCTCAGTTGACACTGATAACAAGGTAAACTGTAACATAATTGCCTGCAGTACAGCTCTGCAAGATTTATAGTGATAGAGTACGTTTCTGCAGCATTGATATATTAATAAAGCTAATATGGGGCCAACACTGGGTTGCAGCGTTCAATAGGAATACTTTCTCAAAGGAGTTTTAAATCGAAAGCAACTGGACTTGGTTATTTGTCTAGGAAGACGTTTCACCTCTCATCCAAGAGACTTCATCAGTTCCTTCTCGCACCTGACCAGGCTGGGACTGGTCCAACTATCTGGTGTGGAGACCCAGGTATTTAACCTCAGGGAGGGGCTTTCACAAGGCTGATGAAGTCATTGGTTCCCTTTGTGCTCCATGTGCCAACGACAGTCGTTAGAGTGACTGTCTTGGCAACCTGGTGTATGCAGTCCAATGCAATGAGGAACTGATGAAGCCTCTTGGATGAGAGGTGAAACGTCTTCCTAGACAAATAACCAAGTCCAGTTGCTTTCGATTTAAAACTCCTTTGAGATACTATGACCTGGACAATTGAGAATATTCACAGGCTTAATGGGAATACTGCAATGAAAAAATGCTCAGTGGCCCAAAAAATATTTTTCCCCAGTGACCACAATTCTGTACCATCTGTAAAACTGTTGACAGGACACCCAAACTGCAAACAAGGTCAGTTTTTACTCTTTGTATGATCAATTTTAAACAGTGAAGATTTCATATTTGTAAAACTTTTGAAGAACCAAAAAAAAATTATGTGTGTGACCTCATCCCAATCTAAAATCTATGGGCTAAACAGGAAGGCAATGGTGGGATCAGCTGGAGAAACATTGCAGCATGTGAGCATGGGGTGCACAACTTGGAAGCAAACTTCGTAGACTAGAAAATGTTTTTGGCTTATGCGCTCAGTGACCAATTTTCATACAATTGAATGAGTGCTATCTTGTTATCTAGTATCCAATTATTTATAATACATCCATCTCGTGCTTGTGAGCTAGCCCACTGACATGCTGCTTGTGCTATGAATGCCGATGTAGACAAAGTGTTGCTCATAACTATATTACAAGTGTAGAAGAAAATGACTTTACATGCTTAATAATGACTTTAATGGAAGAGACATATTTCAGTCAGGCTCAATTAAATGTTGAACTCCTCCACTACGTTGTTTATTTGTTAAATTGGGTTGTTTTGTGTTAAATAACCAGCCATAGTACGGCCCTTTTGCTAAACTGGTGGTGAAGCTAACCCATACCTTTCAGCCAATCAGATTGGAGAAGTTTTAGTGGCTGTGGTAAAATGCAGGAAAACAGTCAGTCAGTCAGTCATGGAGTAATATCACACTGTAAAATGCATTGTTCCAATGCAAAGAGAGTATTGGAACAATATTTGATTAGAAATAAATGCTCAGTTATTAAAAGACTTGTTATGGACATGTCCATCCCTAACCATGGCTATATTGTGTAGGTAGAAAAGTGCTTGGTGAAGAGGGATGAAGCCAGACACAGTGTGTATGTGGACAACCTAAACAATCTACTTCTGTCTCAATGGCCACTATTCAAATCCATGTGGCTGATGAGTCACCACGGATAACAAGGCTATCACACTGTTCTTTGTATTTTCTTATTTTCCTGACACCACTATTCTCTATTTTCATTTTGCTGGTATAACATTAAACACTGTATTACATTACTTCTTGTTACAGGGTTATAATTCCCAATTTCTGGAATTTTGAAGTACTACATCAAAATTTCTCCTTACATTTTACCAAATTCTAAACTGAGCCTATATTTTACCAATGCATTTGGGTTTCCACACCATTTTTTTTCCACCATTACCATAAAACCCCCAGCAGGCTCTGTTAAATACTAAACTACTGTTCTGCTAAACTACTCTTTAGCTAAATGCTTAGCAGTAGTTTGGCGTAAAACAGTAGCTAAATGTCACGTGAAATGCTAGACATTTAGCTAAATTATAAACAGTAGTTTGGCATTTTATTATAATAATAACTATACCTACTATTATATTGTAATAGTAACAGAAGTTGAGAAAAGTCCCTGTCATTGAATGAATGTACATTATACAGACAAAAATTAACTCAAAATCAGCCACCATAAGCTACAAGTCACACCAGAACAAGTAAGGCTGTAGCAAGACCCATGAGAATACTGAACAGAGGAACAATGTGTTATATTGCTTATGAACTTTACTTTAGCCAGGCTTTAAATAAAAACATAACAACAACTTACAGTTAAGAGGGGCAAATCTATCAGGGCAGGAATTTGACAAACTGACTTTTTGGAAATATGGCATCTTAAGCAATGCCTCATTGAAAGTCACAGAGCTCTTCAAATTTGATAGTGGTCATGTAATTGATTTTAAGCACATTAGGAATGGGATTAGGTGAGGCAGCAATACCCACTAAGGTGTAACATATACTAGAGGACTTTGAAAAAACTTTTAAAAGACTAATGGTTTTTTTAAATTTTTTAGTCACATTAAAAACTGAGGATCTTGCAAGATCATTATTTGCAAAACTAGTTTTCATTGATATTATTTCCAATCATGCTTCTCCTGGAAATTTACAGAATGAAATTTTTTTTTTCAGCCTTTTATGATATTTGAAATTCTTTATTAATATTATTACTATTCTTGGTGCTGGAGAAAGCATCAATGCACATCACTATTTGCATGAGCCAAGACTGAAAACTTTCAATAATATTAAACATGTTTGATTTTAACAGAACATCAGGGGCAAAATAGACAAAACTCTTAACAAAGCTCCTATGATTTTATTGCAACACTTGAAATTCGTCTATGACATCACTTGAAAAGGATTTAGCAATGTGTAAGCCCGGGACTGCAGACAAATGGCAGCAGAATGGGGAAGAATAGGAAATCCTACACTATTCAAATAGTCTGAATTGGCAGCTTTTGCTGTTATGTATGTGTAACAATTTCATAACAAGGAACAAACAAACTTTTTATTGACCCTTTTGTAGTTTATTCTCATTGGTTGAGTTGTAGCCCTATCCTGCATGGTTGCTTGATTTGTAGCTTTATTTAAATTGGTTAGTTGGTTTGTTGCTGTTTTCTGATTAGTCAGTTGTTTTGTAGCTGTAGTGTGATTGCATGTAGCTATATTCTGATGGTTTTGTTGAATTGTAGCTGATTGGTCAGTTGGTTTACAGCTGTATTCTGGTTAATTGATTTGTAAGTTGTATCCCAGTTGATTTGTAGCTTTATTCTGATTGGTTAGTTGATTTGTAGCTGTTTTCTAATTGGTTGTTTTGCAGCTGTATTCTGATTGATTGGTAGCTGTATTCAAGTTTCCATTCTAGTTTAATCAAAGAGATGTGAGTCATGTTAAAGTGGATCTATTTAATAAAATATTGTAATTGTTTTGCTTGATAGTAATGATGAAAATTTGTTGTATCTAAGCCAGTGCTAAATTTATTTTTCTGTAAAGAGGATAGGCTAATTTTTGGTTTATTTTTCCAGTAAAATTGTGATATGACAGAATGCAGTGATTGGAACTATTTGGCTGTAGGTTTTACAGAATCATTGAGAAGAGGTAACTGATTTGAGGTAGGATTTTCATCTACCTACTCATCTAATTTCTATTTGTCCAGTGAGAGAGAGGGGGAGGTGACCATTGTTTTAGATCATTGTTGATTTTTCTAATAGTGGGGTGAAATTAAGCTCTGACAGCTACAGATGAGATGTTAATACCCAGGTATCTGATATTGTCCATGGTGAAAGAATGTGTATGTCTTGGGAAAAAGCTTGTCTTGGAGGGTGGGGGGTTGGATGGTGTTAAATGCACCTGCAAAATCAAAGAACATAATCCTCATGTAACCACCTGGCTCATCAAAGTAAGAGGTGTAGAACACGGCATCATCCACTCCGATATGTTCCTTGTACACAAACTGTAGGGATTCAAGTGCATGCTCAACCTGTCACCTCAGAAGGTGGAGAAGCAGCCGCTGCAGGGTCTTCATGATGTGTGATGTGAGGGCCAGTGGTCTATAGTCATTTATCTTGGATGGGTGCCCTACTTTAGGTACTGGAATAAGACATTATGTTTTCCAGAGGACCGGGACCCTCCCTGTTTGCAGACTTAAGCTGAAGATCCCCTTGAGAAGCTCAGCAAGCTGAGCTGCTCAGTCCTTAAGCAGCCCCGGGCACACACCATCCACATACAATAATAACACATTGTTAATAACACATACAATATGAGCTCCTGCTGGTTCGTGTCAAAGCATAATGAATGCTACCTGGATACAGCGTTCAGCTTTCAGCCAATAAAGCACCAGCACGAGTGTAAGTGGAACCCACTCTCAGACTACTGCTTCGTCTGGCTGAACAGGCATGAACATTGCATTGAAGCCACTTTCATGATGCCAAAGACAAACACACACATAGAGGGAGAGGGAGAGAGACAAACTGTGCTCTCTCTGTTCTTTGGCAACTGAAACAGTCATGAGCACCCCCCACCCCACCCTCTCCCACCAATTTACCCACATACACGCGCACATATCTCGGTTTGAGTTGCTGACTTCATCCTAATTGAAATTAAATGAATTATGACCACTTTTGACTCCTTAGCAGCCTCATCATCCTTTGTCCTTTGTGTGTGTTTTGTGTGCAGGTGAAGCGTTCCTATGGCCTGTGCAGCCTTCAGCTGACCTATCTGGATGAGGAGAATGAGGAGGTGACAGACTGTTTGGTGTCAATCTAGTCTTATTTGCTGATTCCCCACTTTTTGCTTTCCTGTTATTTTAAAGGGGCACTCCAACAGTTTTGCACATTCATAAAGTTGGAGGACTTAAAAGAGACAGATTAAAAAACACAGTGATTGAAATTGGTGCAAGAGGCTGAGATATCCTGACTTGTATACCCTGATATAAGGTGAGCTGTTTGGTAATACAGTTCCCATATTGTAACTCAACAGCACCTCTATTTAAACCTTTCTTGCTTGTTAAATGGTAAGTCCAATTTTTAAGACATACCTACTGTTATAAAATAAATATTAATGTAATCTCCAAACCCAACACTTTCCCTGATGACATCACTATGACATCATCAGGGTCCTTTTCTCTGATTTGACAAAGTTCTTTCAGAGCCACAGGAAACATGTAGCAGGTTTTAACATGATGAGCAGTATTGCCTGTGACAAGTAAATTGATCTGTGTGTAAAATTGATGGAGTGGCTCTTTAATTCCAAACCAATAACCAACTTACACCCAGGGGAAAATGTTGACATATTTACATCAAAAATATTCTACTTTCTGTCTTCAGGTGTCCATTAACAGTCAAGGTAAGTAAACATAAACAGTAAGGTACAGCAGTAAGATGTGATATACTAAACAAAAGCAAAAAAATCTATGAAATTCCAAATGAATTGAGTATTAGTATCACATTAAAGATTAATGCTGTTTGTGTTTCTTATTACAGTGGAGTATGAGGAGGCATTAAAGGTAAGCTGATCTTATGTTCAATTAGAATTCACATGTATACACTTATGGGAAACAAGAAGTTAACTATATTTCAGATCAGCACATGTTGCCTGTTTAGAATATGACAGTACTAAAAGTTGTAATGACAGTGGCACTTGGGTTTGGTGTGGTCAGGTTAGAAAGACACTGGTAGGGGCTGGGTTCAGTTTCAGTTTTAGGCTAAAACAGAACACAGAACCACTTAAACTGTCTCCCTCCAGCATGAAAATGTTGCCCTGAGGCAATCCTAACCCCAACTCTCTGACATTAAAAAGAATACTTTAAATATTAATCTTAGTGATACTCAAAGCACCAACATGGGAATCTTCTCAAGATTATGCTGCTGTCAAGGGGGGTAGAACATAAATATTAAAAGGTGAAATAATTTATAACAGTAAAAGGTAATGTTGTGGCTATAAACTGAAACCATATAACTCAGGGTGAACTAAGGTTGAAATGACTAACAAAGCAATCTGTCTCCTCAAAAAAGTGCTGACAAGGCACAGAGACACAGGGACTTTTTATTGTTTGAGTTGGCAGCAAAGATAGCTAGAGTTGGACTGGTCTGGTGCACATGGATAAACTCACTCATGTCAAAATTAAAAGGCAGATTAGCTTCAGCAGGTAACAAGTTAGTAACTGGCATTTTTCTCACATTTTTCTGCAAGTGACTGTATTTTTAGGAACATCTGCAGCAAATATGAATGTGTCAGAATCCATTATGTCAGAATAGAATTGGCAAGGGGATTTCAATCACTTTGTGAATAGGACATTTTTTGTGCCAGGTCATTTCCCAGCTTACATTTCACCATGTACTGGCAAACCTGAAGAAATTCCAATTTACAGAGCCTGAAAACGTTTGGTTACCAGGGTAACCCCAGTTCTCTGAAAACTAAGTGAGGTATCTTGTTGTTAGTGCTCCAGGCCCTTGCATCTGGGCTAATCACATATTTTACTGTTCTCTTTCAAACCTTGCTTGGTACCTCACTATGGGATGCATAACCAATCACGGAAGCTTCACAGTGCTATGAGATACCACAACTCTTTCAAACCTTGTTTGGTATCTCACTATGGGCCCACTCCCAGATTGCATGCTCTGAAGCCAACAATATCTTGACCCAGACGGTTGATACTGCAAACCCTCCCGATGGGCTTGCACACAATTATGGTGAATCAACAGGACAAAGTGTGTCAGTGAAGGAGCTGTCACATCCGCGGTAAAATGGAATAAAATTGTGTGGGGTTACCCAACTAGCAGCCACACAGATATCCCTCACAGAAATGACCCTGAACAGGGCCCATAAAGTGGCCATTCCCCTAGTGGAATGAGCCCAAAGGCCCTCTGGAGGCTGTAACCCCCCATATTCTTAAATTATTGCCTCCACTACCCAGTGCGATAGATGCTGGCAAGGTAGAACCTTCCCTCTCTGAGAAAGTGTCCAAGTCAAGAAGAGCTGGTTACGCTGGTTACCACTTAGTTCTGTCCAAATAGGGATGTAAGGCCTGAATGGGACAAAGTATATTAAGCTGCCTATCGCTCTCCTAGGCAAAAGGCAGGGGTGAAAAGCAAGCAGCTCCAAAGTAGGGCAGCTATAAGATGACAAACTAACTTGGGTACAAAAGCTGGGTTAGGGCGCAACATCCTTTTCCCAAAACCAGGGGAAAACTGCAGGCAGGATGTGTGCACAGACAAAGCCTATAATTCACTTATTCTATTGGTTGTCCATGCACCACACCAAGTCCTGGCACAGCGGCAGCGGCCATGGCTGGCTTTGAAGCAGTCACACTAGCTCCACCATCCATGGTCTGCTGGGCCAATTCACTGCTATTAGAATCAAAACCAGCTGCTGCTTCCAGAGCTAGAGTTAAGAGGCTGAGAGGAGGGAACATGTACAGCAGCACATATGGCCATGGATGTACATCCACTTCCAGTGGTGTGTCCTCATTTCTTAATGAAGAGAACAGAAAACATTGCATATTTTTGTGTGATGTGAAGAGATCTACATACGCACGGCTGAATCTCTCCCACACTGGAGAGCAAATCCATCCCCGTGTTTACCACATCCAAATGTACATCATGTGTAACGACAACAGAAGCACACTGCTCCACATTATCAGTTTGTGGGCCAGTCTGCGGAACATTACGGAACAAGTGTCCCCCTATATCCCACCACTGTCATATTGTCTGTTCTCACCAAAACATGACAATTTCTCAGAAATGGCAAAAAATAGCTAGGAAAACAGCCAAATACTCCAGGTAACCTATATGAGCAAACCGGAGTTGTGATGGCCAGGTACCATTCATGGCCCTCCCCTCGAACACAGCCCACCATTCTGTCAACAAGGCATAGGTTATCACGGCCTTTCTCATTGCCACTATTCCAAGGGGAACACCGACAGTGAACACATCCGGGCCTCTCCTCTGGGGAAATCCTCACCATCTGCCTGAGATGACGTCATACGTCCAGGCTTAGAGAGGACTCCCAGCACTGGAAATCCCACATCCTCAGCAATCCCTGAGGAACAACAGAAATCACCGAAGCCATCAGCCCTGTCAGGAGCAGACAGGGCCTCAGCGAGACTAAATTCCCCCTCAGTAACAAAGTGAGGTGCTAGCATAATTTCTCCACTCGATCTTGTGACAGAAAAGCTCAAACAAAACTGAATTTATTTTGAGACCAAAATATTCTATATTCTGAGTTGGTAAAGGCACACTCTTGGCTTGATTGACACTGAAGCCCAAGCCAGTAGGGTGGTGTAAAGATGCCTGTGTGAGGTTGCATAAATCCAGAATGGGGATGTAACTCAAGGTATCCCTAGTCTTGCCACCATTAGCTTTCCCTTGAGCAGCAGTGTCCATGGAAGAGAAAAACTGTAGCTAGCTAGCTACACAACCACACAGGCACACCATGACATGTTACCCTGTTAGCTGATGTGGAAAACAGGTGCAGGTCCACAACGCAATGACCACCACCTGAATGAACCAACTTTCCTTGATGAAAAGATAATGATGAGTGCATTTGAGTGCTCTGAAAAATAATTAAAGTGATTAACCCAGATGCACGGCCAAGAGCACTAACAGACTAAGTCACTTCAGTGGCCTTGGTAACGACCCCACAGAGGTTAAATACCTGGGTCTCTTCATTACTCAGTCAGAACTGAAAAGGCCTCTTGAATGAGAGGTGAAACATCTTCAAGTATATACAACTATGTCCAATTGACCCTGATTTATCTGTTCTTGGAGAACCATGACATGGATGACTGAGAAAATCTTCATAGTTCAAAGCACTGCAAGTTTAGCCTTACAGTGCTGCTATAACATAGCTGTAAACTCTTACAGTTACTTGTGTTACTTTTTGGTTGGACTGCAACAGTGGGACCTATGGGAATGGAAATAACAAATGTTTGCCATTTATGATTTCAGGAAAGTTGCCTCAAGGGTGGAAGTATGGAAGAAGTCTAGTTGCCCTCAATTCAACTTTTCTTGGATGCTTTGAACTAATTGCTAACCCTAGCATGGCATCATACTCATGATGACAGTGCTACCATACTGATATTAAGCATGTGTACATTGCACACCATTTTGGTTGAGCATGTGCTAACATTTACTAATAAGCTATACTATAAATGAGGCTGATGGGAATGTCATTAGTTTTGCAGGTTTGGTCAAAAACCAAAATATTTAACTTATATACGTGTTGTTCTGTGATATAGGCTGTATTTACTTGTAAAATGATAGATGATAGGTAGATGTGTATATTTACATGCAAAATGATCAAACAGAGACAAAGTTAGAATTGACAGAATATCTTTCTTATTTTGGCTTTGACACAGAACACAGCCTCCATCTGGGTAACAAACTGCTACTCCACTTCTCTGCCACTCACTGAACAGAGTACGCACAGAGAGAGGTGTACCTCTTGCTTGCGGGGCAGCACTGGCAGCTGTCTTTTACGAAAGTAGCTAGATTTATCGCTAGGAGCATTTTTTTTAAAAAAACAGTCACTTAAGGGATCTGAAAAGCCAGTAAATCTAGCAGCAAATGCCCTTTACATGATGATGTAGTAAACTCTTTTTGCTCCAATTCATTTTCAAAGATGAGGAAATACCAACACTCAACCAGCCAACCAGTGCTGTAACTTCAACACTCAGTCATGCAGCATTCACATGACCAATGGTGTAACTTGATCACTTAGTCAGCGACATTTGCCTTTAAAGGGCTACCCCTGCTGTTGCAGTCCAGCCAGAAAACATGGCTGGCAACAGAGATGGGACATGGCTTCTCACATTATATAATTCATTGGTGGAACAAAATTCATTATCAGTTTTGAATCACATCAACAGATCAACATCCCTTGTGGGGTCAGTCACTCGTAGTAATTAATTGTACAACAATATGGAAATGTGAACAACAGTGGAAACATTGAGGAAAACAATGCAGACTCTTATTAACACCAATCACAGTACAACAACAGGTAAAATGATAATAAAAAATGATAATTCTGTGACTTCAGTGCATGCTAGCAAGTTATAAGACCTGCCTCCTCCCAATGAGCCACATGAGGATGAAGTTCTGTGACACACCTGTGTTAGGCGGCTCAGACAACCAGTTTAGTTGCAGTTTAGCTGCTGCTCAGCTGAACCTGTGCTTGTGTTCATACAGTGGTAGGGTCTAGTTTTGTGTGCAGCTGCGTTTAAAAACCCCTGCATGTTTCGAATTAACCAATCAGCAGTAGACATTTCCCAGGCAAAAAGCCATGAATCCAGCCAGTCAGAATAAACCACCTATAGGTTTACACTCTCAGAAATTGACTACCCACTCTCACACAAACGCAACTACACAGAATACCGGGCAGGAAATGCTACATATTGCTAACCCATTCACTTGTTTCCCAGAGTGCAGTGAGGCAGGGAAATCGACTGCACATGAATGTGTATGAGACTCGAGGCCAGCTGGCGAAGGTCCCCACCAACAAGGCCAGTGGAGCAGAGCCCAAGAGGGGCTTCAGACCCCCACAGCACTGCCCTGCCCTGGCCCAAGTGGTCAGCCGCAAGGTCCAGGCTGCAGTACCAGAACAGGGCATGGTAAGACCCAAACACAGAGCATATCATAGTCTGTTCCTTTGCCTGTTTATCAGTCATGATACCTCAGCTACCACATACAAAGTTTGTCAGATTTTGACAAACTGTGTAAGTTATGTATCTCACCAGTGTATTCCACTATTGCAGCTGTGACAGGGGCTAGGGATGATTCAGTTGTATCCACAGATCACTCAATATGTGGACATAAGATGATTAATTCTCTCAAATTAATAGTGTTTGATTAGTCTAACAATAGGACCTGTATGGAGTCAAATATGGGTCATTAATATTTTGAGCTTGTGAAATGATGTTCACTGATAATTTCACAGTCTGCAGTTGTATATCGCTTTGTGTGCATGTAAAAAAAAAAAGGCATGCACATATCTGAATGTGAGAATTTGTAAAACAAAAACAGAAATTCTCACAAATTCAAATTTGTTAATGTGTAATAATGTTTTTTTGTGTATGTTTTTTGCATCCAAATATAATTTTCACATGTGTAAAAAGTTATTGTAGCTGTATAAGCATTTTATGCAACTACAATTTGTACAGGAATATTTTCAACAGTGAGGTTTCACAAAGTCTGAGAGACAAACACAGACTGAAGTTACAAGCTACAAGTTACAACCACCCTATATTTACGGTTGTAAAAAAAATCTGTAGCCAATCAGCACATTGTCCACTAAATGGCCAATTACCACATTGCCCAATGACCAGCTAATCAGAAGAACTCAGATTGTCCAATATGGACGAGAGGGTGGAGCTGGGGAGGAGGAAGTATACCTAACTGCACCAGACTTCTGGCTGCGCGGTGCAAAGTTGATGCTAACAAAGTTAACCATAATTGAAGGTAAACTTCACTGCTAAGTGTTAAAGTAATCTTAGTAGCTAATTGCATACACGTCCACATTGGCAAATATTACATGTATGAGGAGTAAATTGTGATAATACTGTATTGTTAATTTACTGTGTGTAAGCTAACTGCAGTGTAACCACTTGGGTAAAACCATAGACCGTATTTTAAGGGTAAAACATATTATAACATCTGATACGTGCATTCCTTTTTTTTTACATGCACCCAAAAAGTAACATACAAACTGCAGGCTGTGAAATTATTTGTGTTGTTATAATCATTTCATGAGCTCATATTAATGACCCTGATTGCCTCTATAGACCTGAAAGTAGTAAGGGAGTTTTTGCTAGTTTGGTCTGTCGTATTGGAGCACCCACTGTATTAGCAGCAGGCTAACAGGCACCCAGTGTGAATATTTTTCACATTCATTCTATTCATCCTCATCCCCTTGACACTCTTTCTCACACATTTTTGCTGCTACAAAGGATATTGATAGCTTTAGCCTAGTAATCAGACTCATTTGTGATTTTGTTTCAGTTAAATCATTGAGTCTGTCATTTTGTTCATGTTTTGAACTAACCAGTCAGTAGTTGGTGACAACATCTCTCCCACTGATGCCATTCTCAGTCAAGACTGAAGCTGTGGTAGCGGTTGCTAAGAGCAGTTTTTTTCTTTCACAATGATCTAATAAATATGTGGATTTTATAATTATTTCTAAAAATCAACCAACAACAACCTGTACAGCTGCATCAGTTTCATCCCGCTTCTCTCAATATTTGTCACCATTATTCTGTCACTATTTTTTACGAATCTAGCTAAGTAGCTGGCTATATAGGAAGATGATGTCCTCATTCTTCACCCCACATATTAAACGCCTACTTTAATTACTGAGCACATCATAGATGAGGGTGGTATTAATCCAGTTGCCACCAACATGTCACCATCAAGCTGTCAGATGGTGACATGCATGCAAGCATGCATGAAGTTGCATGCTTTTCCATGCAACTTCTACACACACTGGCTTTAACACCAATGTTATTTTTTGTACATCCAGTGTTGTGGATGAAATAATAGCTGCTGGCTGGTGAAATTGTAACATAAACTGTTTGATCATTTATACTGACAATGATATAATAAAGCTATAAATATGAATTTTTTTTCTGGGTGAATTTTGTCTTCTTCTGTTGATCAGGTGATCATGAAAGAATTGAAAGGTACCAAAGAAGAAGACAAGACTCCTCCTGCCTGGTTCACCTCTTACATGGAGAAAGTAAGAACAACTTGATAGAGGTGACACTGTCTTTCAGCACCAGTTAGGTATTCTGCCAGAGGGACTGTCTGAATACTAAGACATGGACTGTCCCACTCTCCAAACTTCATCCCCCCAGTTTAAGGACCAGGTGGTTCGCGAAGCGGTGGAGAAGATCTGCAGGGAGTTCTCTGGACAATGCTGCATCCACAAGCCACTAGGAGGAGGAGGAGCAGGGGGAGCAGGGGGAGGTAGAGGGGAAGCAGTAGGGGGAGCAGAACCTCAGCAGGTCCCAGAGGTGTCCTCCACGCTGCCTGGAGCTCCATCCTCCTCCACTCCTCCCTGCTCCTCCTGTAGGGGGCAGACCACCGGAGGAGGCTACCAGTGCAGGTATGTGTTGTATGTGTTGCTAAATGGCTAATTGCAAGTCACTACATGAGTGCAAAGTCACATGCAGATTCTAACAGTAGCAGCTTCTATCCATTAATTATTTCTTTTTGCTTATTGTTTGCTGTTCAATCATTGTTAAGCTATCATCAATGAAGCAAAATTATGTCTCAAAAACTGGATATGATAATGTCTGATTTAGGAAACGTGCACAGACCACCTATTTGTTCAGCTTTGTAGATAAGAATTGTAATTGAATTGGATGTTATGTTTCAGGTAATCAGTATCCATTGCCATGAGGAAACACCCAAATCACCCAATATAAGGGCAGGAAGCCTTCATTCATATTGTAGTCAAATGTATAAAAACTCAAATGATATAATGTGCTGGAAAGCACATCATTCAAGGTTTCCAGAAATAGTAATTTATTTTATGTCATATGCTATCTAATATTAAAAAGATTAGCAGGGGTGACCTGTTAGCAGAATGGTTACCGCATGAGTGCAAATGCTCTTGGCAGGTGAGTCGCCGGTTCAACTCTTTCCTGCATGTCATTCCCCTCTCTCTGCCCTTTCCTGTCATTCTCCACTGTCCTATCAAATAAAGGCACAAAAACCCAAAAAAGCATCTTTAAAAAAAAAAAGGAAAGAGTATCAGGGATAATTTTGTAAGAACAAATCATTTTGAATGATGAATGAATGAATCTTGTTTTCAAAATTAGAGAACACTGATCAGTCAAGGTTTTGTTTGTTTGTATGTGCACATTTAAATCTTTGCTCATGAAACTTCCAATATTGAATTAGATCTACTGTATTTAAATTAGACTCTTAGTGAACACAGGTTTTTATTTTGCTCTCTGTACTGGTCAGATGGCACTAAATTTGGCAACATTGCTGTTACAAGATTCTGAAAAACTGTAGCTGTCTGTTCCCCAAGAAATAATCTCAGCACATAACTCACAACTAAAAAACCACAACTTGCGATTTTTACTTTTCATGTACAGCAACTATGTTGTTCAGGGGGCCACATTTCCCGAAAGCTAAGAGTGGTTAATTTAATTTAATTCTTTAAATGACAAAAAGAGGCCAACAACCAAACAAGCAAACAGAAAGTTTAAGATTAACTGATCTGGCCTCTGCATTTGATGCCACACACTAGGGGTGAATAATCTAAAAATTTTAACAGCAGTACTACTTTTAGCGATACTGCTGATTTATCCTATACTTAAACGGTACTCTTATCTGTACTGTTTGTTATTAAAACAAACAAATCAAGAACAGAATTAGCATTTGCTTTATTTTATCATAGGTAGCCTACTCAACATTCTTCAAAACTTCAGCAGCAATGTTTTGAACAGATCACTATTGTAGTCTGATTTTGTATTGATTGAAATGTAAAACAAATTTGCATATTTGGAGGAGAAAGTGGAGCTGAGGAGGAGTGAGGGGTGGTTCTGACGTGCTCTGTACTCTATCCTGATTCACAGGCAGGTTGCCATGTGTGGAACAGTCTGTCAATCACACAGTAGACCCGCCCTAATTCATACCCTGTTTTCATCTTCTATTTTCCTCTTAATGGACCATAATTAAAAGAATGAACATCATGTTGTATTGAAGAAGACTGAAACTAGAGACTGAGACCATAAACTCATTAGGAAAACGCTTACTGAGATAATAAGTCAAGTGAGAAGTAGAGACATTTTCACATAGACTTCAATACAATCAGACTTCTTTTTACAACCAATGGTCATTAGATAGGATGCAGGTTTAAGCCTCTTCTGCATTGGCTTCGCTTTTAAGACACAGAGACTATGTCCATTTTTATATATAGTCAATGAGCATGACACAGAGCTGCCCCCACCCCTCACACACACCACACACACACAGAGAGATAGAGAGGAAGCTGCATCATAGACAAATATCTAAATCAGAAATGGAGTTGGTTAGAGAAAATGTGCAAGAGAACTTTATTGTCACAATAATAAATAGGAAATCTATAATCTAAATTTCTCAAAAATATCAGAATTTCACATGATTTTTTTCTTATGGTTTTAAATTTGATTTATTTGTATTTAAGCAATTGATCAGTGGACCGCCGGATTGGACTTGGGCCGCCACTTGAATAGGCCTGATGTACACTTTTAACAAATAAGATTTAAAGTTATAATATGTAAGTTTTCCACATTCAAATGTCTACAAATGACTAGACCTATGTTATATATTTGTTTTGAGTAATATACTTACATTATCCCAAATGTTCCTAGCAATTCCCAAACCAGATAAATAGTGATTTGAATCATGGTAACACATCATTTGGTTGCCTGTCATTGATGTCATATTCCCTATGCACACGCATCAGGTCGTGGTTGCCCTGAATATTTTTCAATTTTAAAAAAAGAATTGCAGTTACTTGCCAGCTCAAAATGGACTTTAATCCCGTTTTATGCCACATTTTAAGATACATCCTTTACACCTTTGTCAACTATATATTTTAACCGGATGAAGGATTTTAGCCATCGGACATCTGGATCTTAAGTTATTAGAGGCCCTGTTCAAGATGGGTTAGGGTTAGCAGAAGAAGATGCATGTTAATACCAGGAAGAGAGAAGGGGAGTGACATGCAGTAAGGAGTCCTGGCTGGGACTAGCCTGTTTGGTGGATTAGTGGCAGTGTGGTTTGCCTATAAAGACATCCTGAACGTCTCATACTTTATCAAAGAAACAAAGGTAAGGAATCTCAGGCTCTGTTCAGACCTGGTATTAACATGCGTCTTCAATGATCTGATCACAAGTGATCAACTCTGAGTACGTCTGTTCACAACTGGCTTTAAAATGTGTCTCCACATGTGTCTCGAGTGACCACTTGTGATTGGATCTCACTTACCCGCTTATCAACAGGTATGCGGTGTTTTTTTTAGACAATCCGACAGACCAGTGTCAGTGTGCTTCTGTGTATGTGTGTGTGTGTGTGTGATTTTTGTGAGTGTGAATGAGAGAGAGTGAGAGAATGGTACGGAGGGGTTGAGCAAATCAGTGCGCTGTGCACAGCTCTACAGTGAAATCAGGTTTAGCCTTTAGAGATTAAATTAAAATCAAAAAGTAAAATATTTTCGGTTCATTATGAAACTGTGTCAGGACTCATTACACTGTTTCAGAGGATGTCAGTAGAGCAGGTGGTCCTTCAACATGGCCAGTGCATTTGTGTTCACACTGCTAAAAGAATGTGCCCACATGTGGCCCAGGCCACCTCCAAATGTGGGCTGAGGCCCTGTCCAGTCCTGGTATAAACATCCATCCATCGGCGTCACCAGACCCATTTTACTAGGACATGTGCCCCAGTATATATCTGCTGTAGCCCCAGTAAAATTTCCCGATCACATTTCAGAAACAGTAATGCCTTTGGCACTGCGGAATAACCATATATGGCCAATGCATCCAAATTGCACCCATTTGTCTCTATTAAAATGCTGGTGGAATAGTCATCGCACAATTAACATACATATATCCTGTGAAACCACATGACTTGAGCTTCCCAATGGTGCTACGCACTAGTTGATGTGATAAACAGTTAGTGATAAAATTAACATCGATGAATTCACATCAAGTTTAATGATATTCTGCATACAGCTCTGTGTCCATCTCCACACCCATTCTTGTCGGCGCAATACCTTACTAACTCCTGAGTTTACACGACAAACCATACATCAAAATAAGCAGCAGTCCCTACCATTTCGAATGGTATAAAGTATTCATCTGTGCCTTTTGCCTTTCTCAAGTGATCCGGTTTTGAAATTACAGCAACAGCAAATTACAGCAACAATTTATCTCCAACTTCGGACTGATATTTTAATGTAGTTTACATTATGTAGTTATGGCAGTATATGATATATTTTTACAAATTATTGCTAAGACATACAGTAGGCTATCCCACTATCATGATATTTATGTTGTCAGATTCCAATCCACACAAGTATGAAGAGATATTTCAGTTGCCATGCTTCCGATTGGCATATATTTAAAAACATGGAAAATTCATAAATGCGAAATGTGTTTCCTTGACAGAAAAGCCTGATGTAAATATCCAAATATTATCATAACCTAGACTGTCCTGAAAAAAGATATATATATAGAGATTATATCATAGTCAGAGGTTGCTATTATTTGCAAACAGATATGCTTTGCTTTGTAAAACCTGTTGAGGTTCACATTTATTTAAATAAACATCTCATACATTCATGAATGTAGCTTTGTATTTTTACCTTTACCAGTGCTTTCGTCAGTATGAGTATGGCAGTGACAATAATAATGAGCAAAGCAATGGAAGCTTGTGAATCACATAGCCTACAATAGCGTGGGGGGCGGGGGGGCAACGCCCCCTAGCAATGCCCCTGCATCCGTCCTCAGTAATTACAAGTGGACAGCTCTAAGTACAGGTTTGAATGCACCCAGGACACATTCAGGACGCTTTTGAGATCCGATCACTTAGACCACATTCAGAGGTGGTCTAGGCCACATGTGGCCACATTCTTTTAGCAGAGTGAACGCAAATGTGTTGTGGCCACATTGAAGGACCACCTACTCTACTTGTGTCATCTGCCACAGTTTAATTAGTCCCGCCACAGTTTCATAATAAACTGAAAATATTTTTACTATTTCTAATGGATAAAACCATATTTCACTGGAGAGCTGTGGGCAACGCATTGATTCACTCAATTCCACATTACTGCTTGCTCTCTCTCACTCATACACACACACAGAAGCACTATCAAGCTATTTATGACGTCACCCAGTTTCCTCTTTTGTTATTGTTTTGATTCAATTCAATTCAATTTTATTTGTATAGCGCCAAATCATAATATACATTATCTCAAGGCACTTTACAGGGTAAGGTCAAGACCTTACTTTGTTACAGAGAAAAACCCAACAGTTCCCACAAAGAGCAAGTGCTTGGCGACAGGGAGGAGGAAAAACTCCCTTTTAACAGGAAGAAACCTCCAACAGAACCGGGCTCAGGGTGGGGGGGGGTCTGCCTCGACCAGTTGGGTTTAGGAGGAGAAAAAAAGGGGGGTGGGGGGAGGAGAGAGGAGAAAAGAGAGAGAGAGAGAGACCAGGAACAGCTGTATAGGTAATGGTGTTATCAATAATAATGACAGATAACAGTGGCTAATAGTAATGATGAGTATTGGTGGATCTGGATCCTGCTGCTCCAGAGGCAGAGAGACCTGCAGAATGAGGAAAGACAGAGGGAGAGAGAGGAGAAGCACAAACTATGGGGGAGAGAGAAAAAAAAAATACAAAGTTAATGGCATAAAGTAGTAGAGAGAGAGAGAGAGAGAGAGAGAGAGAGAGCCCAGTGCATCATGGGAATCCCCCAGCAGTCTAGCTCT
Organism: Trachinotus anak; assembly: GCF_046630095.1. Classification (NCBI taxonomy): domain Eukaryota; kingdom Metazoa; phylum Chordata; class Actinopteri; order Carangiformes; family Carangidae; genus Trachinotus; species Trachinotus anak. The sequence continues at coordinate 803,037 of NW_027273868.1, forward strand.
ATAGCAGCATAACTAAGGGATGGTTCAGGACATACCCGAGCCAGCCCTAACTATAAGCTTTATCAAAGAGGACAGTTTGAAGCCTGATCTTAAAGGTAGAGAGGGGGTCTGCCCCCCGAACCCACACTGGGAGCTGGTTCCACAGGAGAGGAGCCTGATAGCTGAAGGCTCTGCCCCCCATTCTGCTCTTGAAAACTCTGGGAACCACAAGTAGACCTGCATTTAGAGAGCGAAGTGTCCTATTGGGAAAACAGGGAACTATAAGCTCTTCAAGGTTACGATGGTGCCTGACCATTAATGGCTTTGTAGGTGAGGAGGAGGATTTTTTTATTTTTCTATCCTTGGATTGAGTTACCCCTAACGGCAGAAGTTACATACTGCATGTTTAATGGATGAATTATTCAACCACTTTGGCCTCTCTGCTGTTCTTACCATATGCCCTTTTCTGGATAGATATATGCTGATAGATATATGCTGAATTACATAATAACAACTTGTCGACAGTGTTGCGGATTCTAAGGTGAATTCTGTCTCTGTAGATTGTGAAACTTAGTGGTGTCGGTTCTTTAGTTGGAATTACACTTAATTCTTTTTTCCATTTTCTAACTTTCTCTGTCTCTCCACCCACTGTGTATTTATTTTTTTTCCTGCCCATCTTACCTCTGTCTCTGTCTCTCAGTGTGTGCACCTCCTGTACCCTATGCGAGCCCTGCAGTTTCTCTCATGATCCCAGTCACAACCTGGTGAGAGCCAGGACTCCTCTGTCCATTCCAGAACATGGATCACCTGCTCCTGACCACAGCAAGTACGACACCACAATAGGTTTACAATTAAATATTTTATATTTTATCTATTTTAAATATTTTAATGTCATATTTAACAAAAGTCAGGGCAGCTTACCTCTTCTTCAGTTCTTTAATCATGTGTTTTGACATGACGAGAAAGAAGCTGATAGTTATATGACAAAATGTGGTGGAGAAAGTATTCAGAATCTTCTCTTAAGTAAATGTAGCAATACTGGTTTCTAAAAATACTCCATTACAGTATTGAAAGTGTCACATGAAAAAAATTTAGGTTTTATCATCTAAATATAAGTATCAAAAGTAAATGTGTTCATTCTACAGACAAATTTTATTATACACTATTATATTACTATTAATGATGCATAAACATGACAAACAAACAACAACAACAAAAAACAAATTTTCACCTTGAAATGTAGTGGAGTAAAAGTATAAAGTAGCATGAAGTGGAAATACAGAAGGACAAGTACCCCAGTTTTGTGTGAGTACTTGTAAATGTATTTGGTTACATTCCACCACTAATAACAAGAAACAAAACTAAGAATCTGCAGCCAGACTAGTTGCTCTGTGAGCGTCAGTAGTGCTAACTGTAAAGCAGTCATGGTGAAGTAAATGTAAAAAGTAATTATGCTGACTATTTTAGTTTAGTATGGTAGCATTTGATATTGACATACTAATCGCCCATCATTGGCAGCTCTACAGTCATGCTGCTAGTATGACTAAAAATGTAATTTCTGCCTTGTTAACTACAGAGTAATGCAGTAATTTTTAGAGTAATGCAGTTATGTCACAAAATGGACAGAGGCTGTCTGACTCCTATTTTACATGTCCACCCTATATTTGTAGATTCCAGTAATTATTAGTAATCCAGTATTCCAGTAATAATACTACACAAAATCTTAGGGATCACTATACAAAATTTTATTGGGAGCTTTTTGACTTTCTAGTAGAAAGTATAACTTCATACAGAGAGTTTGGCTTAGGAGTCCCCTGCCCCTTTGAACCCTTGGGTTTATACCTGAAAGACCAGTTTGGTCAGTGGTCTGTATATGCATCTTCATGTTGCTGTCTTTATTGTCATCTCTGTCCATTGTTGCATGGTTCCACCCTCTAGGTTCTACAGGCGAGGTGATCGCAGTTTCCGGAAAGCGGAGAAGCAGCGACTGAAAGCAGAGAAACGCCTGCTGAAGGCTGAGGTCAAAGAAATCCGCAAACAGCTGAGGATGGAAAGACGGGGCATACAGTGGAGCTCCTCCCACAGAGATGGAAGCTCCTCCCCTGTCCTTTTGCAGCCTCGGGCCACCCAGCACAACAGCCCAGAGTAGGTTGGAATAGCCAATAGAGAAAAAGAATTCCCTCACTAAATGAAGAAAATAATTTAATAACTGTTGTAGGTCATTGAACCAGGGTGTACTTCTTAGTCGCCAGTGGAGAAACCTGGAAAAAAATATAAATTACAATTTGAATAAAAATAAAAATGAAATTATATCCTCATATTGCATCAGCCATAAGATGGATAAATGTGTGAAATACATGACTGGATAATGGATAAAATGCTTGAAATGGTAGATGATGGCGGGGGATGTGGGGGTACAACTGACAAAAAAAGGTTGGGAACTGCTGTTGTGGGTTCAAGTTCCAAATATAGATCCATTTAAATTTGCTGGGAAGTGCAATACATGATCATAGCCTGAACCATGGTAAAAAAAAATATATTTATCATTAAAAGAACAACTCAGTATGGATGCAGGACAAATGGATTTTATGTCTTGTCCAGGCGTCCAAAACGTCCCTGTCCACTGGTGGTTCCAGCCATGACAGCTGCATTTCTGGATGAAAACCTCCCTGATGGAACCCGACTGCGCCCTGGGACCAAGTTTATTAAATACTGGAAGATGAGGAACACTGGAACTATCAGCTGGAGTGCTGATACGAAGGTGAAGACCTCTGGAGTAGCCATCTGCTCTTTTTTCATGGGGTCACTTAAATAAAAAGTGTTTAACCTCTTAGGAGTGTCAGCATGTTGAGACCTCATGGCTAACTGCTTGTTGGATTAGGATATATCTTTTGTTCTTGCTTGATTATGCCGAAAAGGGAAATGTCATGTCCAAAATGAAAGGAGGTAATCTTGTGGGAAGTATGAATGGGCTCAGTGGAGATTATAGAGGACTTTATTAGATTTTAAAACTTTGTGGATATAGAGACATTTTCACCTAACAGTGACACTTGGCAAAAGATCAGAGTGCCACTGAAAGAATTAAGAGTCATCTTCTAAAAACCGTGAATATCCTTTAATCAAAGCCATCTGCCCAGTATCTGTATCCTGCTGGATTTTTAAGATTATTAATTCACTGCTAAAAAATGTCAGTATAGCTCCAGAGATGACAGTCTCGATTGGTTGGTCCGTCCACCTCTGTGGTCCATCCATGCATTTTCCGCCGCTTATCTGGGTTCAGGTCTAAAGTGGCCCTGACGGCTCAACACACTGCAACTTAGGATAACACATACAAACAGACAAAATTCAAGCAAATTCTGAAAATGTTATCATCAATTTGATTCAACACTCCTGCAAATACTCACAACATGGAAGTGTTTCCAGGGGGACACTAAAAAGTGCTGAACCTGGCTGGGATGAAGTTGTTGTTCAAGGATTGTGACTTTCAAAGGTAAAAGCACTGAATAGGTGTGCATGGATGCATTATTGTACATGTATTATAATACATCCATTCAAATGTGTCCCAGCGCATCCCAGAGTTATTTATTCCGATAGCGACAGGAAAGTCAGGGAGAGAAAGAGAGGATGACATGCAGCAGAGAGCCACGATGGCCGCTATGGTGTGGACTATAGCCTCGTGGTATGCGCTCTAGAGCCTAGAGCCTCTTCACCACAACAGTCTGGTACAACGTCTGCTTTATAGAGGATGTATCCTAATGACTTTGGTGATGCCTTGATTTTATGCCACCACGAAATTGACATTGTCTCAACAACAATCGGATGGATTGCCATAAATTTTGGTGCAGACATTCATGGTCCCTGGAGGATGAATCCTACTGACTTTGGTGATCCTCTGATTTTTTGTGTTGCATTGCTAACAGGAAAAGTCTCAACATTTACCACATGGATTGGCACGATTCCTACCCAATGACTTACTGAAACATCTTGACAATAATTGGATGGATTGCGTGAAATTTAGTACAGACATTCATGTTCCCCAGAATTATTTGGTTTATATACAATACCAAAGCAAAACTTAACATTATAATCAACTTCAGCTATACTTTTTGTTTAGTGCTAATGTGAACATCAAACAGTGAGCTGATAGAGGCTAAAAATCCATGAAAAGCTATCAGAATAATTAATTTGTTCAGCTTTAATAAAATAATGTTTTCCTTTCCAATGTAAAAGTAAATATTGTATAGCATAGTTTGTATTTGAATAAGTCCCCACAGATAGTTGAGTATCATATTATGCTTTCTTTGCTTCCCTCAGCTGAAATTCATGTGGGGAAACTTAGCAGTGGGATCTGGGGACCGTTGGAGAGAAGTGTCTGTTCCCTTCCTTCAGCCAGGACAGGTGAGATGGCAGCATTAGGAAAGTTTTCATTTTCACTTATCTGTAGGAGGGCATGCTGAATTTGTCAGATAGATATTTTTTTACTTTCTCTTTGTGGCAATGGATCACAAGGATATGGTCAGCCTGCTCTGACATTTGCACTGTATTATACAAGATGCTACTGCTTTCTTGTGATGACGATGATCCACATAATTTTTTCTGTGTATCCAGGTTGGTATAGTGAGCATTGCACTGTGTGCTCCTGCCTTGGAGGGGTCCTACACTTCCCACTGGCGTCTGGCCCATGCTGGAGAGCAGTTTGGTCCTAGGGTGTGGTGCAGCATCATGGTTGACCCTTTGGCCCCAGCACCCATGATGGCTGATGGGATACTAGTGTCACCCTGTGTCACACCACAGGTAGATTAAATGAGTGGATGAACGAAAACAGGACATTTTTGAAAATTAAACAGTGCCAAAAATTAAATAGATATTTGCATATTGATAAATAAACTAAAATACACACAGACAGATACATACACACACATAGAGACATACTGTAGATATGGGTGTGTATCTGACTGAAATAACTTGTCTTTGTCTGCAGGGTAAGAACCCACTGGCAAAGGATGGAAAAGCCTGTGTAGGTTCTAGGGAGCAACCTTTAATGTCAGTGGGCCAAGAAGAGTACTACATTCCCTCTGTAGACCTGCTCACTGCACAGGTAATAAAATCTGCAATCATCACACTTGGACATAGGCTGCAGCCTGGGGCCAAACAAATCACACTGTAGTAATTATACAATCATCTCTTGTTACATGCTAAATATATGTTAAAAAAAAATTGAGTTAATTTATATCAAGCCCTCTCTTTTCCTTTCTTGAATTTGTTTCTCACTTTTTATGATTAATTGATAAATCATTTAATTTATTAAATGTCAAACATGGTAAAAAAGGCCCATCGAACCACAAATTTTGTCTGTCCAACACTCCTAAACCATAAGATGGTGCATTTTATTTCATTAGCTAGGATAGTGTAGTGTGACAAGAAATGCAGGGACAGAGAGGGGAATGATATGCAGCAAAGAGAGGGCAGGTCAGGAGTCGAACGAATGACTAGCCTGCTCAGAGCTTATCCACTCATGCGGTATGTGCCCTAACCACTCAGCTGTTGGGTCGCCCTGTTAATTCTTGATAAATGACTTAAATTCGTACTAGTGATTTACTCATTTATCAAGAGTTGGGGAACTCACGAAAAACGTGATAAAAATCGAATGGTCAAAATTGAGTATCAAACGCAGCCCACACATTTTCCATAATACAGCTGTAAAGCATCTTTAGCTGTGCATTGTTGTTTATCTGTTAGGATCTTCTGTCTTTCGAGCTGCTGGACATCAACATCGTCCAAGAGTTAGAGAGTGTCCCAAGCAACACCCCTGCTGGTAAGAAGAGTTTTAGTGGATTCCAGTCGTTGGTGGTTGGTGAGTGTATTGTACATGGACATGAGTACCCCAATTATGAAGCTCATCTTGGTTTTTTCATCATATTCAGGATATGACATTTACGCATATTCCTGTACATATGATAAGTATCAGCATCCCGGTTACTGATTACTGCTTGCTATTTACACAGGCACTTATGATGTTTACAAGCACAAACCAGCATTTTTGAAATTGTTAATCTGACAGTCATGAAATCATTAACCTTAAATTTATTTGACTGTGGCTGTTGACCTGACTTGTTCCACTGTACAAGCTGGTAAACTGGTCTACTATAACCTGCGTGCTACAGACTTCAGTATGTCTGCATTGCAGCACTTTCTCCCATCTAAATAACCAAGTATATTTAATTCTTTCATTACTGAAAGAAAGAATTCCATGTCTTCATTTCTCTAAAAGTGACTGATGAACCCAGCTGGCACATGCACTGATGTATTATAATACATGTATTAAACAGATACATCCCTGCATGCTTGTTGTTCAATGTTCTTAACTTCAAAAGTCACAATGCATTGAACAGCAAGTGTGTCCCAGTCAGGTTCATTACTTTTAGTGTCCCCTGAAAACACTTCTGTTGTCGTCTGTTCAACTTGCAGCATGTTTGTGTATTTGGTTGTGTTGTGAGTATTTTCAGCTCAGTTTGTCAGTTTGGTTGGGTTGTAAGCTTTTGCAGTACATATGATGTCAAATTGAGGATGATTTCTGAATGTGTTTGTGTTTTGTCTATTTGCATATGTTTTCACAAGTTGCAGTGCCTTGTGTCGTGTTTTCACACAGAAAACATAGCGTGAGTCATACTGTAGTTGAACTTGTCTTTATTTTGAATCCCCCTCAACTCCTCTTTTCTCTCTGGTCACACAACCATACCCTTAACCTTGGGTTCCCCCTATTGGTCCATACATCAATAACATCACATCTCCCCTTTCTGGAGACCGAAGGGTAGACCACCTTTGTCTTGTCAGACCTTAAAGGATTATTCTGCCTCTTTTGTTGGAAGGTCTGTTCCTATATCTAACACAGTTTCCTTAATGTGCTCGAGCTGCATACACAGCTTTAACCATTGACATAAACTCACATTCCTTTTGCACAGAAATTCTTCTAGAACATATTTAGAGCATCTATTAACTTTTCTTTCACAGTTAGTGTTTCTCTTTTTTCACAGGTTAAGCCTTCTAGGTATAACTATGGCCTGCCAGACCTAGTTCTGAGAGTGAATGTCTCTGTTGGTGCCTTGTGGGGTATCAAAGCTGGTGACAGTGGTGCCCGCTCTGGGGTCGGCTCTGATGTTTGTTGCAGCAGTACAGTCCCAGTCTCTTTTGCTGGTGTGTGTAGAGGTATAAGGTGCTGATGGTCATGCCTCACCACTCTTTGAGGTAGATCCACCAGATAAGACCTTGGGGTGGAGTGATTCTGAAGCACTGACAACCCCTTCTCCTTTTCCTTCAAAGTAAATGCACTGCTATTGGTCAGTGCAGGTTGTAGCTGAGAGGGAAGTGTTGGCACTGTGGTGCGAAGACGCCTGTCCATGAGGAGTTGAGCTGGACTGTATCCACTCTGAAGAGGTGTATCCCAATAGGCGAGTAGAGCTAGGTAGGGGTCTCCTGCCTTTTTTAGAAGGTTTTTCACAGTCTGAACAGCCCGCTCTGCTTCTCCATTACTTTGTGGAAACTTTGGGATGCTGGTGACATGTCTGAATACATATGAGGCTGCAAAAGATGTGAAAACTTGTCCAGACAACTGTGGCCCATTATCTGACGTAAGGACTTCAGGGATACCGTGACGGGCAAATATTGACTTTAGATGGACAATGACGTCAGTGGACCTGGTGTGAGACAAATGTGCAATCTCAACATACCCGGAGAGATAATCAACGACTAGAAGGTATGTTTTGCCTCCCAGGTCAAACAAATCTGCTCCCTATTGTTGCCGTGGTCTTTCAGGCCGTTCACATGGTATGAGTGGCTCTTTGTGGTTTTGCCGCTCTTGTATATATGTTCTGCATTTCAGCACCATTTCGTTTACTTGCTGGCTGAGTCCAGGCCACTACACAGACTGACAAGCTCATTCTTTGCACTTCATCATACCTTGATGTCCTTCATGTAGTTTGGCTAGCACATCGTTCCGCATTGCTGAAGGTATATCAAGTCTCATGCCTTTCAGCAGCAAGCCATCTTTCACTGCCCAGCTCGCTAAGGCCAGTAGCTTCTCAGCACAGGTTCTTGTTTTGCATGCGATGTCCATCCCTCTGTGCACAGCCTCATGACCCAAGAGCAGACATTGTCAGCTTTTAGCTGCTCTCTCAGATTATCCAAGTATGTGGAGCTCACAGGTAGGTTTTCTATGACGCAGGCCACATAAATGTTTGTGCTCTTCATGAGTTCTCGTTCTTCTGGAGACATGCATGATGTCACAGGTGAGCCTGACAGTGTGTTAGCTGTCCAAAGCGACTTCCCAAGCACACGAACGATGGAGTATTTATAGCGCGTCAGCCTCATTCTGAATCGCTGGATTCTCAGTGTCAGAAGATCCCATGCTTGGCCTCCCAGCAGGCTGATAAGGGGTGTGTGGTCAGTCTCAAGGCAGAATTGTTTTCCAATGAGGAAATCTCTGAACCATTCGCAAGCCCTTGTGAGAGCCAAGGCCTCTTTTTCCACCTGTGCATACCTTTTTTCGGTTGAAGTAAGTGCTTGCGATGCATAAGCCACAGGTTTCCATCCTACCTCTCCTTTCTGGACAAGGACACCTCCTAGGCCATATGATGATGCATTGGCTGACACCTTAGTGTTTCTGTTTGGGTCATAAATACCAAACTCAGGAGGAGATGATAACATCTTCTGTAGGGTTTTGAATGCTATTGCCTGGTCCACATCCCAGACCCAGCTGTTCTTCTACGAGAAAAGCTTACGCATACTGAATCGTGCTCATTCGTAAATAATGTTCTTTTTCACCACGAAGAAGAACTGAAATTCGTCCCTCACCCTAGTGTACTGCCGCTGGTCTGCATCTCTTAACTTCAGGCCTCTCAAAACATCATCAGCTTCGTCTCCCATGCAATAAATCAGAGTATTCACCTGATTCTCCTCGGAGCTGGCTGTTAAAAGCGCTTGCTTGGGGAGTCTCTCGAATCTGCTGCCGCTGTTACAGTACTCATTTAACTTGCTCACCAACTCTCCCTGTTTTTTTTTTCATGCAGGTTGAATGTGTCCAGCTCACTTATTTCACAGCACTTCTTGACACCATGTCTTGTTTTCACACAGAAAACGTAGTGTGAGTTGTACTGTAGTTGAACTCATCTTTATTTGGAACTTCAGTTATGTCCCCGACAGCTCTTCTTTTCTCTCTCATCACACAACCGTGCCCTTAACCTTAGGCTCCCCCTACTGGTCCATACATCAATAACGCCACACCTTGAACTCTCAGGGACTCCAAAGTTTTAAAATCAGAATTTACACATGCAAGGTAACAACATGCAAATGTCAACTGTTTATTCATTATTCATTGTACATCATAATTGAGATACTCAAGTCACACATTAATTGCTACAATGTGTTAAAAAGCTGATCCTGATGCTGCTGGTGTCTGGTATCAATGATGAAGACTGATATTTCAGCAGAGTGAAAAACGGAGCATGGGACAATAGAATGCTCCACTCATATACATTTTTTGTTATCAGTAGAGACATGACTAACAAACAGACTTGAGTTCAGTAAATTTTCTGTTTATGTCCTCATTTCCTCCATCCAGACATGACTCCCTGCATGTCCCCTCTTCCTCAAGATGGCCACCTGCAGCACAAGAGCAGTCCCTCTTTGGGTTTGATCCAGGAAGAGACGGAAGTCATCAATAGTATCATGGGTAATGTTTCCTGTTCATACTTTTTTTAAGTTCTTCTTGGAGTTTATTGGAGATGTTGCAGCATCACAGGAACAGGTGTGTAGGCATCCCTCCCAGCATGCGCCATGGCAACAGATTTATGGTCATAAGATGTCATTTTGTGTATTCTTGCAGAGATACAACTGTTATTGTATTTTACAGTGTTCTATAAAATTCCCACTATTTACATATTTATTTGTCATACAATTATTTATCACAAGTGAATGCAGTTACACCAAGAATGATATGAGTGCACAGTTAGTCTAGATCACCCTACCTTGCACATCCAAGGTTTGGTTGAAATGATGCTATGTTGCATCGTTGTCATTAATAGATCACAAATTTGTTTTATATGGCTTTTTTAATTTGGTACCAAAAGAGTTGATCACTAATGAATGTCATTAAAGGATCATCTGGAACTCTTACATGGAGTCACAAGTAATAAGTGATGCATAGAAATAAGATGAAATATAAGCATTAACGCTATATTCTTGGTCTGAAAGAAATTTTTTTTCACAAATGAAAACAAAAATGAATGACACTTTATTATCTATTGGTTACACTCACATAGCTCACATTTTCAAGCACTATAAGAGACTGTGGTGTTGGAATGACAGCCACCCACTCAAACAACCTGAGGGGGCCCCGCAATTCAGCGGCTGAAACATCCCCCTATACAAGAGGTTCAGGGATTACCTCTTACATGGAAGACCTTTTTTTGTTTATTGTAACGTTTTACTATCTTGACTGTTCTGTTATTACTGTTCATGATTCTTATTTGCTGTTCTCAGGGGAAGCGAGTGAGTGTCCAGGAGAATACCGGTTTATAGCTGAGTAACAAAGAATTTAAGGTTATTACCCTAAATGTCAATGGTTTGTCGACTCCTGTCAAGAGAAGCAAAGCAATATCCAAAATAAAAAGGGAAAAGGCACAAATTACATTTTCTCAAGAAACCCATCTAACAGATCAGGAGCATGAAAAGATAAAGAGTATGGGTTTTAAACATACTTACTATTTATCTTTTAAAGCAGGACACAAGAGGGGTGTGGCTTTTTTGATACCAAACAAGGTTCATTTTGAATTCCAGGCAGAGATTAAAGACAAGGAGGGCAGGTTTATAATGGTAAAGGGCAAATTAGATGATAAGGACATGACCCTGTTGAATGTATATGCGCCTCCAGGCAGCAACAAAACATCTTACAAGAGAATATTTGATTTAATAGCATTCCAATCTACCGGAGTCTTGATCTGTACAGGAGACCTTAACGTAATTTTGAACCCAAAGTTGGACACAACTAATCAAAAAAGGAAAATCACCCCTACTGAAAGATGGATTAAAAGGAGAATTCAAGACCTGGGTTTGATAGACGTCTGGAGGGATTTCCACCATCAAGATAGGCAGTTTACTTTCTATTCAATCATAATGCACATTCAAGAATTGACTATCTACTTATGCATAACTCAGAGACGCACAGGCTAAAGGAATGTGAGATAAACCAGAGAGATATATCAGATCACTCTAGTGTCCACTTGAAGTTACATCTAGATACTAGACCCAAAGTGACAACATGGAGATTAAATGTAAGCATGTTAAACAGCCCTGAGTTTAAAGGGAAAATAAAGAAAGAATTAAAAACATATTTGGAAGACAATGATGACGGTAATGTGAACCCAGTGATGTTGTGGGATGCTGCCAAAGCAGTCCTGCGAGGGAAAATTATTTCAGAATCTGCATTCATAAAAAAAATGAAAACTCAAAAACTGTTAAACCTGCAGAAACAACTAAAAAAACTGGAACAGCAACATAGTAAAAGTAAAGATCCACAATTACTTCTACAGATGAGACCACTCAAACAAGAAATAGATAAGATTTACTGTGATGAAGTAGAGAAAAATCTCAGGTTTACAAAACAGAGATACTACGAGGCAGGCTCGAAAGCATCCAAGCTGTTAGCCTGGAGGCTGCGAAAACAGCAATCAGAAAATACACTCTTTAAGATTAGGGATCCTGCCACTAAAAAGGTCACATATAAACTAGAGGGAATACAGAAGCATTCAAGAAATTTTACCAGACCCTGTATACCCAACCCACATCGTTTGAACCTGTTAAAGTAGAAGAGTTCCTGAGCCAATTGGATCTGCCCTCCTTGGGGAAATTGCAAAATGAAAAATTAACAAAAGAACTATCAGCTGAAGAAATCGACAAGGCGATCTCCTCCCTGAAGTCTTGTAAGTCTCCAGGGACAGACGGATTTCCAGGGTAATGGTATAAATCACTGAGGGAGCAATTAATACCAATACTACATAGAAGCTTCAATTACACCCTGAGGGAGGGAGTCATCCCCCCGTCTTGGAGGGAGGCTACCATCTCAGTGATTCCAAACGACGGCAAGGACCCGAAAGAATGCGGCTCTTACAGACCTATCAGTGTTTTAAATCAAGATTATAAATTATATGCAACTATTTTAACTAAAAGAATGGAGGAAGTGATCCCTTTTTTGATTGACGAAGATCAAACTGGATTTATTAAATGTAGACAAACACAGGACAACATAAGGAGATCCCTCCACACCATTGAACACATAAAAAGGAAAAAATTGGAGCTATTCTACTTTGTATGGATGCGGAAAAGGCATTTGATTCGGTGGGATGGAAATTTCTTTATGCAGCTATGGAAAAATTTGGCTTCCATGAGAAGTTCATGAAAGGGATCAAAACACTATATACGTCCCCCGTAGCCAGAATTAAGGGCTTGGGACGCCTAGACGCCTTTCAAAAACTATCCACCTGCAACGCGGCTGTCGCCAGGGCTGCCCAGCCAGCCCAGTGCTCTTTAACCTTCTCATTGAACCTCTTGCTCAGACTGTGAGACAGAATCCTGACCTTGAGGGCATCACAATAAAAGGTATAGAATACAAAATATGTCTTTATGCGGATGATGTGTTGGTCAGCCTAAAAAACCCAGAGTTAGGAATCCCAAGATTAATGGATCCCCTGCAGGTGTATGGACACCTGTCAGGCTACTCCCTTAACGTCGATATAACACAAGCCCTGACATATAATTTTGTACCATCATTAGAACTTAAAAACAAGTACAGGTTTAACTGGGAGTCCACCTCTATTAAATACTTAGGCGTTAAATTAACTAAGGATATACCACAGTTATTCTTTGAAAACTATGTAAGAATTAATTCACATGTAAAGGAAGATCTAGACAGATGGGCCTCTCTGCCCCTAGACCTTGGTAACAGAATTATGACAATAAAAACAAATATTTTACCCAGATTACTCTATCTGTTTCAGTCTTTACCCATTTGTGTCCCTGATAGTCAGTTTAGGGAATGGGATAAGATGATATCCCGTTTCATCTGGAATGGAAAAGTTCCCAGGGTGAGATACAAAACTTTACAGTTGCCAAGGTGTAGTGGGGAGATGGGCCTACCGAGGCTCAAAGATTACTACTTAGCGGCACAAATAAGACCACTGCTGATCTGGTGCAATAAAGACTACTTCGCAAAATGGAAAGATGTTGAGTTATCACTGTCAGACAGGCCTATACAGAGCCTTTTAGGAAGCCCAGTGGCGGCTAAACAACATGATATCCAGAGCCAGTGGGTTAGATTCCCTATAGAAACCTGGTTTGGCCTGGTGAAACAACTTAACATTCAGAAAGAAATTTGAATTTTAATGTGGCCAACCCATGACCCAGATTTCAAACCAGGTATGAATGATGGAGGCTTCACTCAATGGACGAGTAAAGGACTCTCCACATTATGTCTATTCATCGAAAACCAGGAATTTATAGACTTCAAGACCATATCTGATAACTACGGCCTTGCTCGGCAGGATTTCTATAGGTACCTCCAACTCCGGCACTACCTTGATAAGAACATTAAAGGACTTGTGTAGGAAAATATATCAGGTATTACCAAAATGTTTATCAAAGCCTATAATACAAAACTGTCCAGAAAGATTATTGGTGAACTGTATAGACATATAGCTGAATTAAGAGATCATTCAACAAACTATATTAAGGCGAAATGGGAAAAAGAGCTGGGAATCGTAATTACTTCTGAAGACTGGACAAATGTAATTAACACACAAATCACTACTACAGCCTCACAACTGTGGAGAGATTTTTCCTGGAAAACTTTATCTGATTCTTCAAACACCACAGCAGAAGTCTAAACAGACAGTACTACAACCAACATGCTGGAGAGGGTGTAGACACAGTATGGCAGATCATACACACATATTTTGGAGCTGTCCCACGCTTAAATTATTCTGGGCAGGAGTTCAAAGTATTATCAGTGAAGTCTTGCAGCATAATTTTAATTTCACTTGTTTATCATTCTACCTGGGCAATATGGACACAGAATTACCAAAAAAAGACAGATACCTCCTAAAAATCTTCATGGCAGTCAGCAAAAAAGCCATAACAAGAAGATGGCTCAACACAGGACCTCCCACGGTTAATCAGTGGGAGGCCATAATGAAGGACATCCAAACAATGGAACTACTGACGTATAGTCTCAGATTACAAAGGGACAAAGGTGATGCCCTCTGGGAAAAATGGAGTACTTATATTACAAGAAGAGGTAATAACCAACCTTAATGCTTTATTTATTTTGGTTTTAAGGAAAATAATATTGCAACTATATTGCTGTAATGTATGACATACAACCTACTCGCAGCCCCACTGTTCTCTCATGTTTTGTTCCTATGAGTGTTCATGTGTGTGTGCGTGACTGAGTATGAATGTGTACGATTATTTAGACATATGGGTGTAGGTGAATATGTATACTCGTGAGATCAGTTGCGCAGACATATGTGTACATATACTTTTGTTCTTTTCTCCTTTTTTGTTGTTTCTTTTGTGTCTATAAGGGCACTACATGGCTAGCATTTGTATTACTTAGCCATAATATATTGTACCCATACCTACTTTTGTTCATTACACCGATGCTGCCCATGTTTTGTACAAAAAAACATTAAAAAATCAAGTTTTTTTAAAAAGAAAAAAACAAAAGCACTATAAGATACTCATAAAATTTGATTCTGCGAGTAGAAATGAGGATACACAGGTGTCAGGGATGATAAATGAGGTCTCTGGTCTGCACTTCAGAATATTTGTCCTCTTGTTACTGGTCCTCAGATGTCCCCCATGGGGTGGTCCCTGAAGCTGAGGGAGACGGAGTACCAGCTCAGGAGGAAGGGGAGGATGACATCAGCGGGACTCAGTTTGTTTGTGAGACTGTGATTCGCTCAATGACCCTGGAGGAGGCCCCTGACCATGCCCCCCTGAGAGGGTCCCGCCTGGGAACAGCTAAAGGTAGTCTTGTAGTCTCTCAATTGTAAGTTGTTTTGGATAGAAGCATCTGCCAAATGATTAAATGTAAATGCTTTACAGGTCTGAAGACAGGTCACTGGTCTGAAGCTGTCCTTTTAATGCTGTTTTTTAGATCGCCTCAAATTTGATTCTAGGACTTTTTTTCCCAGCATACATTAGGATGTAGCAGAATTTCATTTTAGAGGAAAATGTAAGAAAGAAAAACATTTAAAATGTAATAGTATGTAACGTAATTAAAATAAGAGTATGTAAAGCAGGGGTCCACCCCCTGTTTTAGAGTAGCTCACCCATAGGCTCAAAGACTATAGTCGAACCATGGACACATAGTACAAACTTTAAGCAACACAACTTCACTCAGTAAATCCACACCACATGCAATTTAGTCAAACACACAGATAGATCACCCCTCTTCAACACCAATGTATTATTTGTCAGTTGTCAGTCAAATAAGTCAGATACGCCGTGGGTGACATGCAGTGATAGCAACTCTTCTGGCTAACGGAACATGGATTAAGTGAGATAAGGTGTTTGTTTATATTTTTGAAAATTAAGTGTATTGAATTAGCTATTTTAAATTCCTGTTTGTTATGTACCATTGGATGTACTGACAACTATTACTGGATTACTTACTAAGGAGCTTTCTTTTTCTATGACTTCTAAGCAGATTTATGAATGTTTATTTGCACAGGTGTGATCATGTCTGTGTGTTCAGGTTTGACTGACTCATGACTCAGATTTTTGACACAGAAATGAACACTGATGGTGTTTAAGATGTATTTGGTACAAAATGTGAGTTTTGGATATTGATATTTACTGTAATGACTTGTTAAATTATCTTCCTTCATCTGATTTGGTGTGGAGATCAGTTTGAGTGTTTTGATACCATGTGTGAATAAATGTGACCAGTAATAAAAGACACATGGAGCTCTCAGAGGAAAAAGGATTGAAGATCCCTGTTGTACAGTAATAATTAATTTAAAAACTGATCATTTTGGAACCTGGAAAAAATACATTTTGTAAAACCAGGAGCAGGAATACATTCATACTTCACATGGTGCTAATAGTTATCTGAACCTGGACATTTCAGTCACCCTGCAACTAATAAAATTTGTGGTGAAAACAAGTACTGGTCTTACATGTGAGCAAATGTAGCTCATGAAATATGTCTTTAAAAGTTGCTTTTGTCTTTGTAAATAGCATGCTTCAAACCTGTGGTGATACAGTATGCTGATATACCTTGTACTCACAACTACAGGGTGTGAAATCTGCTTCTACATTTATAATTCTGATTGGATTTTAGTCTGATCCTGAAAAGAAAAAGTATTACAGTACAGTGTCGAAAAGTCATCCTCCTGTTTGCTCCTCCTGTTTGCTCTTAGTGGCGCATCCAGCCGCTCAGGGCAGCTCCTCCGCCTGTGTGAAGAGTAAAACCATGAAAAGAGAGGAGACCCCAGACAGTAGCCCTGGCAGTTTGAACAGCACCCTGAAACCACCAGCTACGCTGAAGGCTTCCCTCCCTTCCCCTCTGAAAGCTCCCATGTCTGTGGCTCTGACCCCAGGGCCTGGCCCCAGCTCAGCACCGACCCTGCTCCATGCTTTGGCCAGTGCCTCCATGCTGCAGGACCACACAGCCACAGGTGACAGCAGAAGACATAGTGGTTGAGTTGGTGAGATGAGATAAGATTTGACTCAGATTTCACACCAGCAGTTCCTGATTGGACAGTTTTTTTTTTAATTCTTTGCAGAAATGCCACTCTGCTTATTAAACAGTAACAATAAAATAATAAAAACTTCTATTTAGGGCTACTTAATTCAAGTCAATACACTGGATGACTATTTCTGATAAACTGCAGACCATAAATACTATCAGAAATTAAATTTTATGTAAGGATTTTAAATTCACAACAGTAACTCATGACTTCACTTGGACTTCAGCCTTTTGACGTAGAATATAGAATAAAACTATGCAGTAAATCAGCTGTTCAAACTGTGCTTGTGTGTATACACCAGCAAAAAAATCACATTAAGATATTCAATTATTTTAAAATTTAAACCAACAAATTGTTGGTTATATCAGCTGTAGCTAATGTTAATGATGTAAGTTACTTACCCAAAGGACAAAGTAAAACTTTCACTGTTCTCTGATTAATGTTCTCTCAGCAAACCTAGTGTCTGCCAGGGAAAAGAAGCATCACTCTGTCACACTACTTCAGTATCATTATTGAACTGTTTTGTAGTTTCAACAAAACAAACAGTGGTGACTTGTCTCTAGTGGAACAGTCTAGCTGCATCATGTCAGTTTCAGTTGTTGAATTCTTCCAGTTAAACTTTGATTTATTTCATAAGTTGGTGAGCTGAATAATGACAAATAATCTACAACAGTTTTTTGATTGGACAGATACATATGCAATCAGTATTTAATGACTTCTGTTCCTCATCTCATTTTCAGTCTACCACTCAAAGTGTTTCTGCTTTCTCAGCCAAACCTACTTATTCCTAACTCATGTTACAGATGATGCTGAAAGCTGAAATTGAATGGAGTATATGAGGGATTCAGAACTCTATTCAAATGTAATAAAATGCTATCAAACTAGCAATAATAGACCAAAGCACACACCAACTGTAATGCTGTAAAAATGCAAAATTTCATTAAATGTGTTTGGGGTCCATAATGATTTGTTTAGGATTCAAACACAAAGTTTTGAACTTGATCTTGACTTTGGAATTGCTAGTCCTGACTTGTGAATCATACAGTGATTTAATTGAATTGTTTCTACAAACAGAGATTTTGACTTTGAGAAAAGAGTGTTTATACACAGTTCACTGAGTAACAAAAGAGACTGTGTTATTTCCTTCACCTGTATTGATAGTATTTGTCCTTCATTCATTTGCAGTAACAACAACAGAATCAACTAGAATGGCACTCAGTAGAACACATGCCTCCACCAAGGCCACATTTTTACAAAAATGCCCTTGCAGTGTTAAGGGAAGTGAGAACAAGCTCTGCTCCTTTAACCGGACCTGCAATTTAATAGGTTCTTCCCCGGCCCATGTTCCACCCCTCCACCAAGTTTGGTTCAAATCAGTTCAGGACTTTTGGTGTATTCCTGCTGAATAACTAACTAACTAAATAACTGACTGACACAGATGAAAACATAACCACCTTGGCAGAGGTAATGTAGTCACTACAGACATGAAAAAGGACTTGACTTGTAGTTGACCAGATCATTTTGATGGTGTACAAGTTGAAGAGTCAGGTGTCCTTTCTGCTTGTGTTTTAGTTAAAGTAGCATTCCCTTCTCTAAATAACCTTAATGTTAAACTTTAGTTGTCAAGGCAAAGCTGAGTAGCATGATCTTTTTATCTCATCGATCTGCTATAGTTTTCCCCAGACATAACTCAGTGAAACCAGGGAATATAGCTGCCATGAATATGTAGTCCATTTCACACATCCACAGTAACATCATATGTCATATATGTGGTTTTGGGCACTGAACAGTTTGATTACAGTAGTTTTCCATAGGTATAGGATGAGGTATGGACAGCCTCCATGTATTTAGACAAAGGCAAGTCAAATTTTATTTACATATCCCACAGTCACACATCAAAAATTTGTCTCAAGGAGCTCAACAGTTTGTAGAACATACGAAACCCTCTGTCCTTGCGCCCAAAGAATATTCTAACAAATAAAAAATGCATATAAGGTCACAGTCAGGAGCTGTCTGTTCAGCACCACAACAATACAAGACAAAAGGCCAACAATTAAACTGTTCTATAGACCTGCTCAATATGAGATATACCCTGCTCCAATGGCACTATGATAAATAAAAGTTGACTTGACTCATAGTATTTTTGAACTTTAGACAGGGCCAGGCTAGCTGTTTCCCCCTGCTTCCAGTCTTTATGTTAACCTCGGTTAACCACATCCTGAATTCAGCCTGGACTTAACAGATATGAGACTGATGTTAATCTCGTGAAAAAGTGAAAAAACATATTTCCAAAAATTAATCTTAATGGGTCACAGTCCTTTCAGTCCTGTGTGTTCTGATTAAACATTCAATCGTATACTTATTAATTACGCCTGTTAGACTAAACAACATTTGATAGCAATTGTCTTCCCCATAGTGTCGCCCCCCAAATTGTCAGTGAATGCTTTTCACTTTCTTGATCCCATAACAGATGAGGCTGAAGAGTCCCACATGGAGAGCATCTGTGTGGAGTCCAGGGTGAAGGAGAGAGAGAAAGAGCCAGAGGAGAAGGAGAAAGAGGGAGAGGACAAGAAAGAAGGGACAAGAAGTCGCTCCTCCTCCACCTCTTCAGAGGACTACATCATCATCCTCCCTGACTGCTTTGACACCAGTCGGCCACTGGGGGAGTCCATGTACAGGCATGTGCCTTGTCTACTCGAAAGTAACCACACTAGACATCAGGTGTTGTCATAGGAATCTGTGGTGCTTGTAAAATGTAGTTACATCTACAGTAAACATTAAAGACTCTGGCTTATATTTAGCTTAAAAATTAGGTAAGAGACTCCAACAGGGCTGTTGGATGGTATATGTTGTTTCCTTCCCTTTGATTCTCCATTCCTTGTCCTGTTGCAGCTCTGCTTTGTCCCAGCCTGGTGACATCCCCCCCAAAACTCCCACAGACCCAGATACTTCATCTTCTGACCACCCAGGCAGTACTGTGGAAGGGGAGCTGGATGAGGCAATTGAGGCCGCTGCAGGTCCAGTGACGGAGTTGTCAGGTACCAGCAGTGCCAATGACATGCTGTGTACATCTCAGACATTGGATGATGAGCCACTCACACCTGAAGTGGTAGCACCACCTAAAGCCATTGTCACACCAAGGTCAGTATGAAAGATGATTGGTGATTGGTATGACATTCATGTCATACTAATCACTCTGCTTTTGTCACTTTTTTAATGGACATACTGGTGTCATTCATTAATTTATTAATTAATGTGTTATCCTATATATTCTATTCTTTTTTGTGGAAAGGTTTTAGAGGTGTTTGTTACACAGGTTATAAATAATTGAAAAATGTCTTGCTCTTGACATTGTACAGTCCAGAGAGCAATGGAGAAACAGATGTTGACGCCACTGCTGCTGGGGAGGGAGCCAAGGGCTCTGAATTGTACCAAAATGAGTATGGTAAGTACATCCCTGTATTCAAATAACAAGACTAAGGGCCCTATCTTACATCCAGTGCAAAGTGGTGCCAAGCACGAAACAAGTGTCTTTGCTAGTTTCAGACCAAACAGTTGTTGTTTGGCCATCCCACACCCACTTAGCTTAAAAAACAAATACACCCATCCACCCATGCATCAGGCGCTTTGTTGGTGTATTGCTATCTTGGGGCAGCAGAAGGCGGTTGTGCTATGGACCAACAAAAATCTTGTCTGACGTCAATGGCACAGTATTTCAGTGTTATTGTAAGGGTGCATCAATTCAATTCAATTCAATTTTATTTGTATAGCGCCAAATCATAATATACATTATCTGAAGGCACTTTACAGGGTAAGGTCAAGACCTTACTTTGTTACAGAGAAAAACCCAACAGTTCCCACAAAGAGCAAGCGCTTGGCAACAGGGGGGAGGAAAAACTCCCTTTTAACAGGAAGAAACCTCCAACAGAACCAGGCTCAGGGTGGGCTGCCTCGACCGGTTGGGTTTAGGAGGAGACATAATTATAACAACAGTGTGGGCGTACCTGGCTTTTAAAGGGAATAGGAGATTGCACTCTAATTTGTTTATTGCATATTTCACCCAAAACACTCACATGCATAATTAAGAGACAAAGTACAACCCTTTTGAACCATGTGCCTGGTCAAATGACTGATTTTCTTCCATACTGACAATTGTATGTATCTACATGTCTCAAGATGTTGAGACATATAGATATGATTACAGACTATATGTTTATTTTTTAGCTTTTAAACTGGATCAATGTGTCCAGGATAATGTGGTGTTTCTTGTTTCACAGCCTCTGGTCCTGAACATACTCAGACAGCTGCTGAGGACACAGAGGACCCTGAGGACCTCAGGTCTCACACACACACACACACGCACACACACACACACACACACACACACACACACTGTATAATGTAATATGATTTTATATGATTTTTGGACTCATCCCCGTGGGAGCTGGGTCACAGGGGTCACTCTAGAAATCCCCTAGTCATTTTTCAAAAACAGCTATTCCTATAAATTAATATATAGCAATTTTAATCCACAGTTATGACTACGTGACCTCAACTTGAGCTTAGAAATGGGAAACAGAGACAGTGCAACATTCCTGGGAGGTTGTGATTAGGAAGATATTTTTAAGTATTATTGCCTACTGCAAGTGAAAATTGACTAATTTCGAGCAAAACTTGTCCAGGTCATTCAGGTTTTCTATTTAAGTACCCAGACTTTCGCACAGCAGATGTCACATTTTAGATTACTGTCTCTCCTCAGGCACCCAGGTATCACCAGCGGCCTGGTGAAGGGAGCTCTGTCAGTAGCTGCTTCTGCTTACAAAGCCCTGTTCACTGGACAAGGCCCCACACAGGTCAGCAAATAGTTCATCTAACAGTTTTACTTCATACCTCATATTTTATATCTGTGTAGTTAACATGTTCAAGGCCATCTTAAATTACTCAAACTAGGGATGCACCTAAAACGTTTTTGCAGCCCTGATCCCAATCGTCTTATATTAGTCCTTTCATATAAGATATCTATCCATGCCAAGGCCGATCTGTATTTTCCTCTTGCCATAGATTATGGATAATGTCTGTTTATGACTCATAGAAAGGAAAGCTGCAGGACAACACTTGGATACATTTTTAGGGGCACTTTTGTTTGGCAAACATTTGGCTACTTTGAAAAATGAAATTAGCTGGGTGTAAGGCTTCTCAAATCAAATAGGGTATGATAGAGCCGCTAACATTGGCCTAAACTCTGATCAAATAGACGAGCTTACATTCAGGACCAACTTCCATACAACAAGAAATTTACTTCCTACACTGTAGATGTGCTTTGTTTTCTTTAACATTATCTGTTATCCCACTAATTAATGTCAGTATGGTTTGCTTCTGGTATTTGAAGTTATGCTGGATAACTACTGAAGGTATGATAGATAGCTGAATATCTTTGAACTTGAAGAGAGATCCAAAGCTTGACAGGCCTGCTTGGGCCCAGCTACTGTTTAGATAGTTGCTGTATGAGGTTGTGGCAAACTGTCAAATGTTAACTAGGTCTTTTCACAAAGATGTGAGATGTTTGTTTTCATATAGTCAACAGTTGGTTGAGCATGGACTGATCAAATCTTGTTCCCATGCAGCCTCCAGTTGATGCATCCACCCAGGACACCATGATGGCTGTGTTGGTGGAGATGGGCTTTGGGGACCGGCTGCTGAACCAGCGGCTGCTGAAGAAACACAACTACAACCTGCTGGACGTGGTCAATGAGCTTGTTCAGATGACTGACAATGACTGGTACTCCACACACTACTGACAAAAGAAACAAGAGTGAAGAAGAAGAAAAAAGGAGACAGAGAAGAAAATGAAACACATGAAATGATGGATGATGAAAGAGGAGGAGCAAAGAGCGGAAAAGAGAAATTCATCTCTGCTCATCTACCTTTTTATCTTCATTCTTCTGCCCATCTCTCCTCTGACTGGCCCAGTTGGAAGGAGAGCAATCCTCTCTTTGACCATATAAGGGGGTATTCCAGCAAACTCTCTGGGATCCTGTATTAGACCATCAAACACCCACTGTATGTGGTATTACTTTAAGTGTAGGCCTTGATAGTGGCAGGGTGGTTTCTTTGCTTCCCAATTTAAGAGAGCTGAAGAAAGAGACATGTTCCTAAAGTCTCAAAAGCGCTGTGCCTAACATTTCTAAACATTAAGACCAATCCCATGAGCACTACAGCAGCTGCTGCATGAAGCAAAGTATGAAGCTATCAAACATGAAGTTGTGTAATCTGCAAAAACTAACCAGTTCAGTTTCACTTCACTTTAATACAGCAATCCACTAGATTTCACAGTCAATGTAGGATGCAAGTAAATAAACCATCAAAATAAAAATTACAGCAATTATTCATTAATGTTGAAAAAAATGTCCGTTTTACCTGGAACACTGATGTACAAAGTACAAAGGAGAAGGATAATATAAAGTGTTCACATCTACACTGAGAACAACAGGAGATTTACATCACAGGTCACTTTTGTACCAGCCCAGTTAAGACAGAGAATGAGTATACATGACTTAAAATCTAGACTGAATTCATTGTATACTTTTATCTGTATATCAAACAGTGCAAAGTCCTGATATAGCCTGCTTGATTTTATTGAGGCATTCCTGGATGCTTGAGTGTCAGTCGTTTGGCTGTAGTCTGCCCCATAGTTTTGCTGCCTTAACCTGACGGCTCTAAACAAAGCTGCAAGGCCACTCACAGGGCTAGTCAATAAACTACTGTATTTTGTGAGCTAATGACTTATTCTGTCACAACAGCTGTCCAAACTAATGGGACATCAAGTTCACACATGGACCCATGTCTCAAATCAGTCTTGATCAATTGCGTAAAACTGCATGTTTAAGTTCACAGTTAAATGTGATGCAAAGTTTTTCCTAGCTTTACCTACAAACGAATAAACTTATTACAGCAATTCCACTGAAATAAACTGATGTCACTGCAAAATTCTGTTGTTTTAAAGTGACTGAGTCTGAAAGGTTTAGGCTTGGGTTTTGTTTATCAGGTTTGGTTATTTTCAAATGTAATTTATTAAGAACTTTTTCTTTCTTTCTCTCTCTCACTGTGCCATCATCTGCATTCATGCATTCATGTGTGTCTCATGTTTCAAGTACATACGCAATGCCCAAGAGTGTTGCCAATACCAGACAAGCCAACAGTTAGTAATAGCTCAAATAAACAAATATATAGATTTCGTTCTTGGGTCTGGGTCACAAAATTTGACAATGGTAGTTGAGAGATACAGGTACCAGACATGTTCAAGTTAGGGCGTGTGCAGACCTAATGTGGCCCCTAGAAGATAATTTAATCATTCAGGTTAGAGTTGGTCAAAATGATTATATATATAGGAATATGATATAAATCTGTCACCAGTCAGAGACTTTACCATATCATTTGTCCCTAGGTATGTATTCATTTTAATGTCTCATTTTATTCAGCAGTTTATTGTGGGCAGTGTTGCAAATCATAAACAGGACTGCTTAGTGACAATATTTTTTTTTTATGTGACTTGTGATAAATGTGGTGAAGTTCCTTGATTTGTTATCACTGTATTAGCCAAAAACAGACATTCCCATCTGATGGTTTTATGTATTAACACTTCATCAGTTAATATTCAAGAAAGTTACTTACTCAAAGAATTATATATGCCATGATGGGAGATCATCCACATTGCCCACATTAGGGCCACAAGCAAGTGTTTGAATAATGTCTCTTGCATTAGAGCCACTTGTCTACACATTCATGTTGTACAAGGTGATAATCTATGCTCATATATGTCCAAGTATCTTAGATTTTGACTGCATTTTTATTGATGTTATTTTTGTTTGTTTTGTTGGTTAACTCTTGAGACATCACTGGAGAATAGATAGCAGTCTCACACAGCTATTACTGTACTGTATGCATAGCCGGCTTTAGAAAGCAGAAAAAAAAATCCCCAAAATGACTTTGGATTTTGAGAAAGTATTTAAACATAAAAAGTTACAGGGCACAGGGGCCATTTATTCAACATAAAATCTAACTTTTTCCTACAATTGACTTTCACTTCTTTCACACATTGTTACCTTGATAGTCAAGTTGTTTGTTGTCCCAAACGTACTAGCTGGCTCTCACAATGAGGATTTTCTGTATCCCCTGAACCCTGTGATCAGACTGAAGGTCTCAGTGTGCTTCAAATGAATGAATTCATTCAAATCCTTTGACACAACTGTATATCTTTCTCATTGCAGTATTAAGTGTACATAATTTTCACATTGTCCGTTTTGTTAAGTCACGAAATTTGTCAGACTCTTCCTTTCTGCCATAGAACAGGGGGTTTCAGACAGAGGATGCTTTCATCTTGTTTGGCTCATTTCAAACTAACACATTTGCCCATTTGGTCTGATTGTAGGCAGGTATAAAAGAGGTCAACAAACTCTGGCGCAGGCTAAACAGAGACCACCTGAAAAAACTGTGTCTCTGCCTAGTTCCAAGTGACTTCTGCTGTTCATTTGTGATATGAAAGGAAAACTGACCACAGGATTTTATTAAAAATAACTTAGATATGGGCTTTCAGCATGAAGAAAATGATTTCATAATTATGGTAACATATGCACTTCAGCATGTGTATTTGTTGATTTTCTGTGATAGAGGAGAAAATGAAAACAAGTTAAACAGAAATGTGTTGCATGCGTATCCTACTCCATGTACTTTAGCAATTCCTTATTAAAAAGTAGGTGAAATGTAGTTAACTGTAATATTGTGGTAAAAATGGCGTCTCTTTCACATCATATTTCTATCTGTTCATTATTCAAGTGGGTTTAGTGCTGATGATGCAAGATAACATCACCAAAACTGTCTGATGAATGAGTTACTCGTCAGTCCACATGATTTCATATTTACAGCTCTTGATTTGCTTCTAACAAGCCAGTGTGAATACATAACAGACCAGAAAAAAAAAAAAACCAAATGAACCAAACTAGGTGTGAAGGAGATATTCAATGATCCAATGAATTCTTTGTTTGAAGCACACAGAGGACTGTTACGCTGAGTTGAATCCCTTCAGCAGAGCTCAAATGTGTTCATGTTATTTTGCACTCCTGTCATCTGTTTTGTGCTTCTTCAAAGTGGTAAGGTGTGGGAGCCCCTTTGGCATAGCACATTAAGAGTATGTACAGTATGGTCTTTCCAAACTTTAACTGGAATCAAACAGTGTGTAACAATGTGAAATGTGTATTATGTTTTTCCTTCACAAATGTATGAATACAGAACCACCCATATTTGGAAGCAGTGACTATCAGTTTACTAGTTAAAGTTAAGAATTGAGATTGTTTAAGGTGTTTTTTCTTTAAATGCTTAAAGGCTTATTGGAAATGTAAGAAATTAGAGCTGTGGATGTTGTATTTTCAGGCTTATTGTGTGGTGGTTGAATTTGCTCTGCTGTATGTGTGTTGGTGTTATCTTTTGTAGGAAATATTACCAGATTGATTGAAAACTGTCTTTTTTGTTTGCACATGAGAGGATTTGAAGGATTTGTTAAACAAATCATTTAATAAAACAGCACTTGTAGGATTATGATAAATTGTGTGCATACCTGATACCAGTATCAGTGGTCAAGAAAAAAGATTTAGCACAGAGATGCTAACACTATATTTTTATTTTTTGGTCAAGCTGCAAATTCAAATAAAAATTGTTGTCTTTAGAAAACTATAGTCACTAACCCCGCAATGAAATTTAGGAATAATTCAACATTTGAGAAATATGCTTATTCACTTTCCATCTCTAAAGCTTAATAGTAAGCAGAAGTCACTCTGTTGAACCAAGAAATAGTTGCGTAAAATGAAAACATGACATTTGTACATTACTTACAAGTGATTAAAGAAACAATGTGACATGCATTAGTGAGCTTTAGAGGTGTTGGTAGGCAGAGCCAGGATTACCTTGACCTCATAGACTGGCTGGATGCATGAATGTTATTTTCAGAATTATTCCTATTGTTTTAAGATAGCCTGCATACAGATTGTGGCATATTAAAGGGGCTTGGTGTGGTGGTCTCCTGTAGTCCTATGGCAAAGCTTCACCAAAACAGGGGAGTTAAGAGGAGACTCATGAAGAACTGGATCTGCCAAGCAATGTAACTGGGGCTCTGGCTATATTATAGCTGGTGGGTCTTCAGGTAGCAAGTGTGGGGTGTGGCTGGGAGTTGGGAATTTTTTCAGGGTTTAGGAGCTGCATATTAACCAATATTACACTACCCATTTCACTTTTGTCTTCAGGCATATCCAGGTCATCTTTCTCTCCTTCAGGCAAACTGTAGTTCACCAGCTCTCTCCAGGACATTTAACTCAATGGCCAGAAGGTTTGTGAGGCCATTACCCTATTATTATTATTATCATCATCATCATCATCATCATCATCAAAAGTTTTAAATTTAGGTTGAATGACTTTATCTACCAGGTAGCAATTGCAGCTGTGGCAGTATTTCCCAATGTCTCGCCACATGTTGGGCCAAAAGCATTTGTGGCGGCGCGAGCGCTAGGGGGAGGAGAATACACACAGACACACACACCCCTAGGTTTTATACATTACAAATACGGTAATCCGACAACGCCACCCTGGGAATTTCACCCAAGGAATTGTGAACCCTCAATTGATACTAGATATTTTAAAAAGGCATACAGGTTCGTTCTACTCAGGAGGCCGGAGACATGGTTCCATCCATCAATAATATTTATTAACAATTTAGTAACATAAGGATGATCATTAACACAATTCACTCAGTAGCAGGGTAACTGAAAGTAACTGGAGCTTAGGGGCTTACTAGTGGTAGGGTAGGACCACAGAAGGGGGATCCCAGGAGAAGTCACCCGAAAGCACACGTACATACACACCCACACAAGTGGAGTCAATACTGGGGGACTCAAGACACTGCACACAAAAAGAGGGCTCCACCACCAAAGAAGGACACCAGCCCCACCACCTCCACAGGTCCCCAGCTCCTAAAACAAACAAAACATGATTAGGGTATTACAACTTCCAACATAAATATAAACCATGCAGTGGCCAAATGCTGAAACCTTGACACTGGTTATCAGCAGCTCTCAAAATGGCCTCCTGCCAGTGGTGTAACCAGAGAAAAAAGGAAAGTAAACTAATAGAAAATAGACTAAAGAAAAGAAACTAATTAGTGCTAAATGATCAATTCAAATAATAAATCAGCACATATATATATAACAATACATAAATTAACATGAAATGAAGAGTAATATCATCTTACAAATCATATGTATAACAAAATAAACTACACAAGACTATTTGTGAATAAACAGCTGTGTGACTGCACTCACACAACATAAACCATACCTGATTAAGGCTGCTTAGATGGCAGCTGTATTACTGGAACAAATAAATCACAAATAATACATACAATAAGAAAAGTAAACAACCATACGGAAAAGTAGATACAAAATTACCAATAAATCAGAACATCGCAAAATAGAATCCTGCACGATCACATTTCTTCCCACTCACACTTAAAAACGGACCCAAGTTAAAATAAACACAAAACAAACATTAAACGATTACAGGCCAAACTACTAAGAGGAAAACCAGCCAGAGGCAAAGCAGCAGTGTCCCTGCTGTGTGCGCCACGGCAGCAGCCGTCGCTCCAATGAGGCTGCGCACGCCAACAGCAGCCAGTTCCTACAATGCATGCAGATCAAATTACACCACAATAATAAATAAAATAGAAAACTAATGTTAGAGTAGGCTACATACCAATCGGGCCGCGTGAGCTCTCACCCGCAGGAAGACAAGGGAATCTGCAGGCGCTAGTCTGATCCAGCAGTCACTACCTAAAGCAAAACTGTTTGTAAAATGCCACCGGCACGAAGTTTGCGGCACAATGAAACTGGGGAGGAACCTACCAGCGGTGATCAGCAGAAAGGTCACTGCTCAGAACAGCCAGGAGATCTATAAAGTCATAAGCAACCAATATAAGCAGCCTCGCAACAATGACATGCCAAAGTGCAAACCACGGAGATTCTCTCCTACCTGCGGCAAAACGGAAGCAAGGGGCACCGGAAACGAGGCGCGCGCTCTCAGCAGGAACGGAGGAGCACACGAGAGTGACCCGCTTTTATAGTGCGTCCCCTTATGGTGATTGGCCAATAATTACCTAGTGATCTAACAGAAAGATCCTCTTAAGCCAAAAGCCGCTACACTCTGCTACACATTGCTGTGTCAACAAGTTTCTTGAGCACCTTGCTCACACTGTGAGAGGAGAAGCTGAAAAACTTCTCAGACTGTTTTTGGTGGTCTGATATGGTGATACAAAACCCCATCTTTCATACATATCTTGTTCCATTGTTGGACACGTTTATGGCTGTCTTTAGGCCCTACTGTCTACTTTGACCTGCATATAGAAGGTCTGGATTGCCGAAACAGTGACCAGGTCCCTAGGTGGAACTTGTGGGTCATTTTTTCCTGTATCATACTGGATACTTGGATGCCCTGGGTCAGAAAAGAAAATCTGTGGGCTCCTGAGACAGTGCTTCTGTGTTTCTATATGCTGTGCCAGGACGAGATATGATCTCAAAGTTGAATGCCGCCAGCTCTGAAGCCCATCCCTGTTCCACAGCCCTAAGCTTGGCTATTTTCAAGTAGCTCTGGGGATTATTATCAGCAAACACTGAACTTACTCCCCAGCAAGTATTCCCTGTCTTGTCTGTCACTGCCCATTTCAGGGTGAAAACTCCATGTTCCTTGAGTTGTAGTTAGAAATAGTACATTCCGAGCATCTAAGGCCCCTGGTGGCAAAGGCAATAGGTCTCTGTTGACCATCTTGGGCAAGGCAATACCGCACCTAGTTCTATATGACTTGCATTAACTTCAGGAACTTCAAGGGTGTTGCAAAGTCAGCATATCCAAGGACTGGGGCTCTGACTAGTCGCCCCTTCAAGAACTTGATCCCCTTGTCTCATTCTTCATCCCACTTTTCTGTAATGGAGCACTGGCCATAGCTCTTGGGCTTATGTTTGCTTACAATTACATCTGCCACAGACAATGTCATCAAGATATAACAAAAGGGAGCATGTGAATCAGAGTAGTGCCACACCAGTTTCCTCCAGATGTCTTGTCTGACCATGGGTATATATTCCCAGTTATCACATGGTTGCAACATTTTACCACACCTTACTCCAAATAAGGCTAAAACTATAGTTTAACATTCACGTGTGAAGATGCATTGTCCTATGCTCTTACTTAATTAATACCCTAATTAATAGCTTGTTTCCAAAAAAGTTGGGACACTGTAAAATGTAAATGAAAACAGAATGCAATTATGTGCAAATCATGTAAACCCATATTTAATTGAAAATAGAACAAAGAGAACAAATCAAATGTTGAAAATTAAAAATTTTATTGTTTTATGTAAACGTATGCTCAATTTGAATTTGATGCCAGCAACATGTTTCAAAAAAGTTGTGACAGGGTCATGTTTACCACTGTGTTGCATCACCTCTTCTTTTAGCAACACTCTGGAAACGTTGACCAGATGTGCAGGCTACCTAAGCCATGGGCACTAATGCCCCCCCACACCATCATGGCTGGCTTTTAAACTATGCGCTCATAACAAACTGGACGGTCCCTCTCCTCTGTAGCCCAGAGGACGCGACGTTGATGATTTTCAAAAAGAATTTGAGATTTTTATTCATCAGACTACAGGACAGTTTTCCATTTCACCTCAGACCATCTTAAATGAGCTCAGGCCCAGAGAAATTGATTGTGTTTTATGGATCATGTTTAGATATGGTTTCTTTGCATTATAGAGTTTCAACCTGCATTTGTGGATGAGGCAACAAACTGTGTGCACAAACAATGGTTTTCAGAAGTGTTCCAGCCCATGGGCCCATGCAGCGATTTCCACTATAGAATCATGACTGTTTTTAATGCAGTGCTGCCTGAGGACCTGAAGATCACGGCCATCCAATATTAGTTTTCGGCCTTGTCCCTTTGCCTACAGAGATTTCTCCAGGTTCTCTTAAACTTTTAATGATACTATGAACCGTAGATGCTGAAATTCCCCAAATCTTTGCAATTTTACATTAAGGAACATTATTTTTCAATTGTTGCACTATTTTCCCACACAGTCTTTCACAGAGTTGTGAACCTCTCCCCATCTTCCCTGCACAGAGACTCTGCCTCTCTGAGAGGCTCTTTTTATACCTATTCATCTACTGACCTGTTGCCAATTAACCTCATTAGTTGAGAGATATTTTCCCAACTTTTTAGAAACATGTTGCTGCATCAAA
This sequence comes from Trachinotus anak, assembly GCF_046630095.1. Lineage (NCBI taxonomy): Eukaryota > Metazoa > Chordata > Actinopteri > Carangiformes > Carangidae > Trachinotus > Trachinotus anak. The sequence goes on from NW_027273868.1 coordinate 834,148, forward strand.
TTCAAATTGAACATATACAGTGCAGCTGGGAAGTATTCACAGCACTTCACTTTTTCCACATTTTGTTATGTTACAGCCTTATTCCAAAATGGATTAAATTCATTTTTTTACCTTAAAATTTTTATTCTTGGGAAGGGTACAGAAAAATTTCGGCAGCATTGAAGGTCCCAGTGAGCAAAGTGGCCTCCATCATCCGTAAATGGAAGAAGTTTGGAACCACCAGGACTCTCCCTAGAGCTGGCTGCCCGGCCATTCTGAGCGATCGGGGCAGAAGGGCCTTAGTTAGGGAGGTGACCAAGAACCCAATGGTCACTCTGACAGTGCTTCAGAGTTGATCTGTGGAGAGAGGAGAACCTTCCAGAAGGACAACCATTTCTGCAGCACTCCACCAATCAGGCCTGTATGGTAGAGTGGCCAGACGGAAGCCACTCCTTAGTAAAAGGCATATGACAGCCTGTCTGGAGTTTGCCAAGAGACACCTGAAGGACTCTCAGACCATGAGAAACAAAATTCTCTGGTCTGATGAAACAAAGATTGAACTCTTTGGCCTGAATGCCAAGCATCATGTCTGGAGGCAACCAGGCACCGCTCATCACCTGGCCAATACCATCCCTACAGTGAAGCATGGTGGCGGCAGCATCATGCTGTGGGGATGTTTTTCGGCAGCAGGAACTGGGAGACTAGTCAGGGTCGAGGGAAAGATGAATTCAGCAATGTACAGAGACATCCTTGATGATAACCTGCTCCAGAGCGCTCTGGACCTCGGACTGGGGTGAAAGTTCATCTTCCAACAGGACAACAACCCCAAGCACACAGCCGAGATAACAAAGGAGTGGCTTCAGGACAACTCTGTGAATGTCCTTGAGTGGCCCAGCCAGAGCCCAGACTGAAGCCAATTGAACAACTCTGGAGAGATCTGAAAATGACTATGCACCGACGCTCCCCATCCAACCTGATGGAACTTGAGAGGTTCTGCAAAGAAGAAAGGGAGAAACTGCCCAAAATAGGTGTGCCAAACTTGTAGCATCATACTCAAAAAGACTTGAGGCTATAATTGCTGCCAAAGGTGCTTCAACAAAGTACTGAGCAAAGGCTGTGAATACTTACGCACATGTTATATTTTTGTTTTTTATTTTTAATAAATTTGCTAAAGTTTCAAGCAAATTTTTTTCACTTTGTCATTATGGGGTACTGTGTGTAGAATTTTTAAGTAAAAAATGAATTTAATCCATTTTGGAATAAGGCTGTAACATAACAAAATGTGGAAAAAGTGAAGTGTTGTGAATACTTTCTGGATGCACTGTATTTTTCATAAAACAATAAAATTTATAATTCCAACATTTGATATGTTGTCTTTGTTCTATTTTTTTTATTAAATATAGATTTACATGATTTGCAAATCATTGCATTCTGTTTTTATTCACATTTTACAGTGTCCCAACTTTTTTGGAAACAGGGTTGTACAGTTCATAATGTGTCAGGCCATTTCAGACCTGTTTTCACCATTGTTTTTTGGTCAGTTTCTCCGTTATGCTGTCACCCGTTCATTCCGTGTCAACCCAAATCTGGATACAACCTCTTTGCATCTTCTCTAATTTATAGAACATATCTATCCTTGAGAACTTTGCATATGTACAAAATCCATTTGCATATTTACAGAAGGACATGTCATGCATCTGTTCACTAGTATATGTGAAATTTGCATGGTGTCTGGCACAAATCATTTACCCCTCCTTTTTCTACATGACCCATGTATAACATGTGTCAGTGCATTTAGGAAATTTTACACTTTTTTCAATTGTTATTTTGATAACATGTTAGATAACAGATAACAGTTTTAACCTAAAATTTTTATCTCTTCTCTGACACAATTTCAAAATTTGTGCTCACTACATGTCTTAGTTGCATCTGTTAAATTCAAATGAATGCCCTTTGAAATGAATGTCTTCTTAGACTAATGTCTTCTCAGTTCTTCAGTTATACATAGTCAGCAAGGTGTTTGTTATCTGATGGTCTACAATCTGAATTGCCAGTGTAGAAAATCATGTTAGAATTTGGTAGCTTACTGCTTACTACGACAAGTCTGGCCTTAAAGATGTGCTTGTCTTAATAATAACAAAACAATCATGCTCAATGTCTCCATAAGTCAGCAGAAGAAACAACAAACAGAGCAAACAGAATGCTTCAAAGAAACTTATGTTTCTTTGAAGCATTCTTATATCATATGTTGAGTTACAGAAGTGGTAAGACTCTGCAATGCTGAATGGAGAACAAGAAAAACACAGTCATGAGCTAGTATAAAGTGTGAATTTTTTCAATCAAGACGAGTAGTACACAACAGGTCAGTAATGTGTCCCATGTTCTTGCACCAGTATGTCTATTGCATAGTCATCCTTTTCATATATATGCAGATGAAACAGCTGATGATATTCGATGAGTGCATGCTTCAGTTCATGAAAGGCTTTGGACTTGTCCTCTGTCCATTGCACAGTGGGACAAGCAGATGGCACTGTGGCTGCTGAGTCTTTAGCAGCATGATCATAAACCCAATGTCTGCAATAGTTTGCTGTGAAAGCATCTCTTTCTTTGTCTTTGGGGGAGGCAGGATGTGCAAGAGTGTCACGCTCCATAGTGAAAGGAGACACTGTCCAGTCCAAAATATCCCATGTACATCATTTCAAGCAAAATAAACTGCAACTTAAGACAGAGTCAGAATGATAAGCTTCTTTTGATGGAGAAGCTATCAACAAATAATCAACATTCTGAAGGAGGGTGCTTCCCTCTGGCAACTGTAAATCTCCCAGATCACCTTTTCCCACTGCTGTGTACACTGCAGGACCTTTGACAAAACACACTAAGTAGTCCAAGTATAATGTTTACCTTTAAACGTAAATGTAAACAGATAGCAACTATCTAGATGGGTATCAAGAAAAATACTTAACACAACTGAAAGACTGTGTAGTACATGGGACTAGAATCAAATTAGTATGTTGCCCAATTATTATCACAATGTTGTGGCAGGCTTGTCTAATGGAGTTAGTACAGTTAGGGATCTCACTTGCCATTGCTACCTGTCTTGCTGTCATTATTGAAGGTTTACTGAATTTGATTTATTATTACACAGCTACCTGTCTTAATATTATGTGGATTGCTGTCGTCGATAGCATATATACTTGCTTTGTATATATAACTGTTTAACAAGCAGCAAGTTTAATTTATTTTACATTGTTTTGTTTCAGTGTATGCTATGTGCACTGTGCTGGCTGTGGAGAGCTAATTTTTCTGTGTTTATCATCAGGTACATGTCATAAATGTGGGTCAAAGTGGACAGCGACTGGGTGCGTGCCATTATTTCAACTACACAACGCAAAATGGAGTACTTACCCACTACACTTGCGAATCCTGAAAAAGTTTATCTGGACGGCCTGGTTCTGGAACAGGTAAAATAGGAGTGTTGCATGGACTGGTAGCCTCAACTAACACACCTTCATCTAGTAGAGATTGAATCATTTTCAATTTCAGCTAACATTTTTGTTTGTTTGTTTTACCACAGGTGTTATTGTTTGATTGCAGGCATTTTAACATTAGCTTTGAGTGTCACTCTGTGAAGCTGAGCAGCCTTAATAATCCCACAATTCTTATGATTAGTGTAGTATCTGAAGCTCTATAGGATATGTAACTTTATGGGTTTGGTATGTTTAGATAGGGGCCCCAGGTCAGAGGATGCACTGGGAGATTGGTGCTTCTCTGTTTAGGAGAATCTGGCCTTTTTTGGTCTTAGGTCTAGGGGTTTTGGGAGATGACTGTCCCTCTGAATGAGGCCTTTTATGGTATGGATCACATACGTTGTCTTAGGTTCAGGAAGACAACCAACTCATATAGATGGGGAGTTAGAGCAGTTATGCAGAGGAGATTCACATTGGCTTCGACTCCTCTCTCAGGCAATCCATGGTGCTTGATTTGATGCTGGACTTCTTTGTAATAAACCTCTTTATATACAAGCAAGACGGTGTCAGCGGAGTTTTCTTCATCATCATCATCACATCATCGCTGTTTAAGAAACAACATTAGCCTGTAAACTGTCCAGACCTTCTGAAATATCAGAAGGTGGTCCATACTGCATGGAAAGAGGCGATTGCTGCAACACAAATGCACTTGTGGCAGTGAAAATGTGTTTATCAGTTGTGTATGAGAACTGGCTACGGCTTCTCTTAATGACTGACATTGTTCCAACATTTGTCCAACATGTTTTGGGCCATGACCAGGTGTCACTGTTACAGTAACATGTGGACTTGAGTATTTGACCTTGAACAATTAGCTCTATGTCAGACACTGAAGTTGATTAAAGCACAACCCTGTGGACCGACAAAAAATTGTTCACACCTCACTGTTATGTTTTTAGAAATGCATCAGCCAATGGCTTGTATCCATCAAAAATGCATGTTCTAGCAAAATACAGTAAAAGTCAGTACCATATTAACATTTGTCAATACTCAACAACACACTCAACAGTCACTGGTAGACACTAAAAACTGAATTGCCTGTAAAATAATAGTTAGAAACAATCCATCTCTAGTACCATTAATGATGGCCTTCAGTCTTCATCTCAACCCATCCAATTATTTTGGTTTCTCAGAGATAAGGACAGAATGTTGTCTCCCACTGTGTCTCACTGCTACAGTAGAGTTTTACATTGGCTCTGCAATAGGAATGACTGAGACTCTTTATATTAGTAAGAAAATTAGAAGTTGATGCATGCACATGCTCATTAGCTTTAACTGCTGAAATAGTGGCTTTGTTATCTACCTGAATATCTACAGTAGTACAATCATTTCAACTGGTATAGTTGGACCTTTAGAAGGACTTTTACAAAACTGAATTTTTGCTGCATGTTATTGTTATATTACAATACTGTCCTCCCTCCTTTAGAGGCTTATTATGTTACATCATCTGTTAAGGACTAACAAGAGAAATATTGTATGTAAACCTACTATTTAATTGTTGCACATTTCTCTTTACTTACTCTCTATTTATAATTATTACTACTCTTTAGTAGTTTCTACTAGTACTAGTACTTTCTACTTATTTACTTACTCTTTACTGACTGAGTCTTGGGCAATTTTAATAAAATCTTTTCTCCGGAGGGATCATTTATGTTTTGTGATTCAGATTATTTATTGGTCTTCAAAGCACTGACTGCCGATCAATAACAGACATTTTGTAGGTTGTTGCAATATATGGTTTTACATTTCGTAGAAAAGTATAAACAGCCAAGGATTCCTGGCTGTTGTGTTTTTATATCTCTCCCTGTTTCTAATAATCTGAGATAGAAACATGTCTTTTTTTTTCTTTTTTTTTTTTGCTAATCATCTCATATATAACAATATATCAATCAGTGGGACCAAACCAGTACTTTTACTTTAATAATTGAATGACATATTGCTGCTAACATTTATTCACTTTTAGTTAAGTTGGAGTTATGCTGTATTACTTCTTTTAAAGTAAAAAATCAGAATGCTTATATTATTCAACGCTTCACACTCTGAAATATAACAGTGCTTTTCATTCATTCCCAAATTCATATGAGACTTTCTCTAATGTATCTGAAATCCCAGACCGGACTTTCTTTATTGGTTAAAATCAAAAAGGGACTAAGCTCTTCCTTAGATAATCTGTCAGCACCTCAGCTATCTGCAGCTTACATTCCTCAAAAGAACACTCACACTCTCATGAGCGAAAGGCTACACATATATACACATAGACTTCTCTGCCCATTTTAAAAACAATATTTTCTAAGTTTATGCTTTCCTTCTGCCTCCTTATCTATAAGACCTTGGGTACCCCAGCTATGGAGGATAATTGTGGCTCCATCTAGACACAAACAATCATAGTAGAAGCTAAACAGTGAAACATTGAAGGTTGCTAAAGCTTGAACTCTCAGAGTGTGAGTGAGGCCTAGGAAAACAAGAGGAACACCAGAAGTGAAGAAAATGTCCTTCACAATATCCACTGGCCAAGTCAAGTGTGGAAAACTGGGTCTATTTTAAAGTGAGGTTTCCTGTCACACCTCCTAAGAAAGCATGTTTTCAGTTTATACATAGGTTACATGTAACCATCAGTTACTAATTGGAAGTAACAACATATATGTTGTTGAATTAAATCAAAAACAAAACAAACAGGGTTGAAATGTTGAAAGAATTTGAATGAACAACTAAATAAATTAATAGCTCCTTGCTGAGAACTGCACAGCTAAAGGGGGGTCTGCATTTCTTGACAGTCAGACAGAAGAACTTGCACCTGCTGAGCTCAATTCATAGTTTGTTGACACTTTGAAAAAATGCTTCTGGACAAACTGTTTACACACCTTTTCGTTCCAGTGGAATGACTATATCCTACTTAAATATAATCAGTGTATGTATGTGTGTGATTAAACTAAATCTAAACAGAAGGTTACAACACTTTGAGCTCTGATATTACGTTTGTTACGTTTTCCAATCCATCTTTTGTTTTGACTGTTGTTATTGCAACCATAAACATCAGTGATGATAAGAAATAGACTTTAAATTTTCAGAATCACCATCTCCATCAGCTCTATGAGTTATGATTTCTCCTGGGTAATTTGTTAAAGCGTGTCGCCACCGGACTCATGGCTGTAAAGAATCCTGTCTCATTCTCTTGCAAAAACAGAGATTTTTGCCCTAACATTGAGTGAACCAAACAAGATTTTAACATGAACCATAATGTTAAAACAAACAAATGAACCACAAGTGTCACATCTGTTTGAGCAACCCACTCAGTTGCTGAGTAAACTGTAACTTAGTCCTATTAATGTTACCCTGTATCACAGTCACAGATATATGAGGACACCTCTCATCACCAGCCTGCTTTCCATCAATATATCCATAAGGATTCAGAAAAAAGGCAGGTTTACCAGCCTGCCTTGCTTCTTCAATTTGGGGCCACAGCCTTTTCCTCTCTTCAAAATCTTCCCACGTCCGTACTTCAGCAAAACAAATGCCATTATCATGCAGATTGTAGAGTCTTTATTACGATGCTAAATCTCTTCCTTTACATGCCTCTGGGCCAACAGAATGATGACATGTCCATTCTTATCATACAACCTTTTCCCCACTCTATGCACAATGTCCACAGCACCCTTCATCTTCGACTCCATATCTGGGACGAGCCTGCCAAAGATTTGGATGATTTCATCTCTTTTCTTTTCTTTTTCAGACTTTTCATCCATACACAACCTCATTCTATATCTTTCTTGTTCTTACACTCTCTTCTTGAGTTTACTATTTTCTTTGCATAGTTCTTCATTTCATTTCATTACACCAGATCTTTAACTTTCTGTTTAGTCTTACACCTCCTCTGTGTTGAACTGAACTACTTTCACCAAGTTAGCAAGCATGGCGCAGTTTGATTTCAATCGGTTAGCTGCTCATCCACCCTTTTTTCAAGATTTAATATTGCCTTCTTTTCACGGAGCATCTCACTTGGAGGTCCTGACACTAACAAGAGCACCAACCCACAGCTACTATCTGTCGTGCCAACCTGATGAATATGTCTTAAAAACAGACATTTACCAACTGGAGTGTCTCAAATAGAGGCTACAGCACCAACAGGACCACCAACCTGCAGATGAGATGCGATAGATCCATTTTCCCATTGCACAGTGGTTAGCAGATCACTCTCAGTCCAAACAGAGGAACACTCTCTACCAGTTGCCTAAGAGATGGATGGGGAAGAAGGCAGCCCTGCATAGACTGCTGCCCCTGCCATCCAGACAGTAAGCAGTAGAATATGGATGGATGGCAAAAGATAGTTTATGCTCAATGTATATAAGGCCAATAGGTCTATAAGATCTGTGTCACCCTATGTGCATGAGAGAAAGAAACAAAGCGCAGGGTTGTCAAGATTTGCTTGCAACTCTTCTTGCACTTCCTTGGATACCCAGAGTGCTTTTACACATTTTATTGCTATGTTAAAATATAATTATCATCACAAATAAAGCATTAATTAATCAGAGCATTCACAATATTTACTGAAAATCTGTTTGCAACCTTTTTGATCAAGCTGAGGAGGAGGAAGAGACAGGGAAGTCGTGCCGGGAGGGAGCGACGTACCAGGAGGAGACGGTAGAAACCAGTTCTCCCCTCCATCATCATGAGGAACGTAAGATCTCTCCCCAATAAGATGGACGAACTAATGGCGTTAACCCGACATCAGTGGGACTACTGAGGGACTACCGGGAGTGTAGCACCATGGTGTTCACGGAGACATGGCTAACTGCGCTGACGCCAGATGCTGCGTTGGACGGGTTTCAGCCGATACGGGCAGACAGGACAAAGGAGAGTGGTAAAAGGAAGGGAGGGGGACTGGCTGTGTTTGTGAATGATAGATGGTGTAACTCTGGGCACATCACTATCAAAGAGCTACTCTGCAGTAGAGACGTTGAGCTGCTAGCTGTTAGCATGAGGCCATTCTACCTGCCGAGGGAATTCTCGCATGTTATTGTGAAGGCAGCGTACACCACCCCTCTGTTAACGCGGATGCGGCATACGATGTCCTCCGCTCAGCTACTAGCAGGCTGCAGACACAGCACTCTCATGCCCTCTTCCTTATCTTGGGGACTCATGCCACTTTGGACTCCAACCTACCCACATTCACCCAGTATGTCACATGCCCCACCAGAGACAATAAAACACTTGACTTACTGTATGCCAACACTAAGGAGGCATACAGCTCATCACTTCTTCTTCCCCTGGGGAGATCAGATCACAACCTGGTGCACCTCCTCCCTGTGTATGAACCTCTTGTACACAGGCAGCCAGCAGTCTCCCGCACAGTGAGGAGATGGTCTGACTAGGCTGAAGAGGCCTTAAAGGATGCTTTGATTCAACTGTGTGGGAAGTACTTTGTGATGACCATGGGGAAGACACTGACAGCCTGACACACTGTATAATGGACTACATCAGCTTCTGTGTGGAAAATGCCGTTCCCACCAAGACTGTACGGTACTTCTCCAACAACAAACCCTGGATTACTTCTGACATCAAGGCTCTCCTCCAGAAGAAAAGGAGAGCCTTCAGGTCAGGAAACAAGGAGGAGCCGAAGGATGCACAGAGGGAGCTGAGGAGAAAAATCAGGGAAGGGAAGAACAGCTACAGGAGGAGGATGGAGAACCAGCTGCAGCTGAACAACATCAGCAGAGCCTGGAGGGGCCTTAAAACCATCTCAGGCTACAAGGGACTCAACTCCCAGCCTGTGGGGGACAGGAAGTGGGCAGATGACCTGAATCACTTCTTCAATAGATTTGATCAGTCATCTGCCCCTCCCCCGTCCTGTCTTCCCTGCTGCAGCCACCACCGTCTGGTCCCCTGTGGATTACCCCATCCCCACCTCAGCTCCACTTCACGCATCACTCAGCTCACAGTCACCCTGTACTTCCACCTCATCCCCTGTCCACTGCCTTTCCCCCTCGACCACCACCCCCAGCACACAGTCACCCTGCTCCAATCTGTCCCTCACAATAAACCAGGTGAGGAGGGAACTCAGGAGGATCAAGCCAAGGAAAGCAGCAGGTCCTGATGGCATCAGCTCAAGGCACCTGAAGTCCTGTGTAGACCAACTGTGCAGGAGAGTTGAGCACATCTTCAACCTGAGCCTGAAGCTGGGGAGAGTGCCACAGCTGGGGAAGACATCCTGCGTGGTACCGGTGCCGAAGACACCCCACCCCAAGGACCTCAACAGCTACAGGCTGGTGGCACTGACATCCCACCTGATGAAGACCCTGGAGCGACTGGTCTTTGTTCATCTTCGGCACCTGGTGAGCCCATCGCTGGACACGCTTCAGTTCGCCTACCAGCCTGGCATTGGTGTAGACATTGCCGTCATCTTCCTCCTATAACGATCCCTCTCTCACCTGGAAAAGGCTGGGAGCACTGTGAGAATCATGTTCTTTGATTTCTCCAGTGCTTTCAACACCATCCAACCCACGATCCTGAGGGACAAGTTGGAGTGCATGAGAGTGGACCACCACCTCACCACATGGATCCTTGACTACCTCACCAACCGGCCACAGTATGTGAGGATCCAGGACTATGTGTCTGACAGGGTCGTCTGCAGTACAGGGGCCCCGCAGGGAACAGTTCTGGCTCCGTTCCTCTTCACCCTCTACATTGCAGACTTCTCCTACAACTCCACCAACTGCCACCTGCAAAAGTTCTCCAATGACTCTGCAACTGTCGGCCTCATTGCTGATGGGGACGACAGGGAGTACAGAGAACTGACCCTGGACTTTGTGAACTAGTGCCAGCAGAACCACCTCCAGATCAACGCAGGGAAAACCAAGGAACTGGTGGTGGATTTCCGCAGGCACAAACACTGTCAAACCACAGTGAACATCCAGGGAATGGACATTGAGATTGTGGACTCGTATAAGTACCTGGGTGTTCACCTGAACAATAAACTGTACTGTACTGACAACACACATGCTCTTTACAAAAAAGGACAGAGCAGGCTGTACCTGCTACAGAGACTCAGGTCTTTTGGGACGCAAGGGGCACACCTTTTACGACTCTGTGGCATCAGCCATCTTTTATGGTGTGGTCTGCTGGGGCATTAGCATCTCCACTGCTGACAGGGGGAGACTGAACAGGCTGATCACGAAGGCCAGCTCTGTCCTGGGATGCCCCTTGGACTCAGTGGAGGTGGCGAAGCTATCATCCCTGATGGAGAACACCTCCCACCCCATGCAGGACACTCTGACAGCACTGAGCAGCTCCTTCAGTGACAGGCTGCTGCACCCATAGTGTGTGAAGGAGAGATACTGCAAGTCTTTCCTTCCAGCTGCTGTCAGACTTTATAACAAACACTGCACTCAGTAACCACACACACACCAGAAATGGACAACTCACCACCATAACAAACTCACACATCTGTCAATATCCCACAAACGCTGCTACTGTTGTTGTAAATATGTAATTTTTTGTATCTATATATTTTGTACATTATTATATTGTTATTATTTATCTTTTTATTTATTTGTTATTGCAGTTTCTGCAGCTTTCCTGTTCTCTGCACTGCCACTTTGCTGCTGTAACACTGTGAATTTCCCCACTGTGGGACTAATAAAGGCTATCTTATCTTATCTTATTGTTACACACTGTTTGATTCCAGTTAAAGTTTGGAAAGACCATCCTGTACATACTCCTGTGCTGTACCAGAGGAAGTTCATCCTTTAGGACTATTGGCTCCTTTACCTTACCATTTTGAAGAAGCACAAAATAGATGACAAAAGTGGAAAATGATATGAACACATGAGCTCTGCTGAAGGGATTCAACTCAGCATAGCTGTTTGAAGTTATCTAACTGAAATGTTAGATGGTGTAGTCAGCATAGCCGTGATATGAGTGGCCATGTGAGCGGAAAGTTGGACCCATGGAGGGGTCCCAGAACCAGTCCTTAGGGAACTCCAGTTGGGAGGGGATGGGCTGAGGACATTTTCCCTTGCCATGACACAGTGAAGGAGCACCCGGTAAGATAGGATTCAAACCAAGAAAGGGCTTTGCCCAAGATGCCCAGGTTGGAGAGAACTCAGGACTGACCTGCAATTCTGGCTGCCCTTAGGGTTTCTGTCACAGACAGCAAGGAGTGGCCACTCTCAAAGCCTGACCTGTTTAGATCGAGGAGATTGTTCCGTGATAAGAATTCAGAGACTTATCTTAACTTGTCTGTACCAACAAAGAATGCCCCAACGTTCTGTGGGCTGTATTCTAATATTCCATATAACTTAATTAAACATCTAAAGCTCATTTTCAGCACACTAAAAACAAGTCAACAGTTTAAAAACCTATAAGTAAGGATAATATCATAACAGCATCACCAAAAGCGACAGAACATCTTTCTTATTTTGTCTCTCTCACAGGGCACAGCCTTCATCTGTGTAACTAACTGCTGCTCTCTCTTCTGTGAAAAGCAGCTAAGGTTTGTCCAAAAAGTTGCGAAATTGGTTTGCTAGGTGCTCTTCTGAAAAACACTGGTAACACTGCAGCCTGTTAACTTCCTTGTTAAATGGGGCACCAGGCTCATGACCCATTTACAAACATACAAAATTTTTAAGAAGGTGTTATGAAGATGTAATTGCTTAGACCACTGTCATTAAAATACTTATAAATGCATCCTTCTTTCATGTGTAGCTCATTTGGTTTACATACATTTGGAGGGTGCTCCTCACAATATTGGTCCTAGCAGTCATATTTTAGCCTACTATTTGAGACCATCTCTCACATCAGAAAAATATTCTTGAAAGTATTGTTTGTGTACCTGTGTTGGTCTGCCACACAAGATTATGGGAAACACTGTTTCTGTATTCAACACATTACAAATGTGTTCCTTTTTGTATTGGATTTTGTATTCAATTTTATTATGTCTCCAAATAACAATTATATTTTAGTGCTTTTTGAAATCTAATAAACAGCTAATTAGACACTTCTTGACTGAGTTTGTCATTTTTTAAGTGTCACTTAACACTAAATCCACTTTTTATTTATTATCACAATTAATCGTTGTCCCAGTATATCTATTAAAAAGAAAATATTTGCCTTTTTTCCAGAAAAATACAGTAATTCTGTGATCTAAACCAACAAAAATATAACAGCAGTGTTGAGAGTATGGCTATGACACAGACACAGTTTGTGTATGATAAGGTATCCCTTGTTGCATATTTTTTTAGTGTCCACATTGCCATAGAAAATATAGCCACATGACTGTTAACAATATTTATGCTCAGACATTTTTTACTATAGTTTATTTAAGTTTATTAATGTTATTGATAGGTGATTTTATTTTTGCAAATTTAAAGTTTAATTCATGTAATGAATTTGGTGATAAGACCTATCTAATCACCAAACGCATCTAACTTTAATTCTTTTTGGATTATGGGAGGAAACCGGAGCACCCGGAGTAAACCCACACATGTAAACTTCTAACAGATAGGAATATGAGGAATAATAATGGAAGTAAAAGGGAAAGAGAAGGGAAATGTTGTAGGGTGGGGAAGGGAAAGGGGTGGCAGGATGGGATGGGCTTGGGGAGATTAGGCTGGTCCAGATAATTTGTTTTTGAAATCCTGCATGACTGCACTTTGGATGGGTGGGAAGCGGAGTGATGGTGCTGCGGAGGCCTGCTGGAGCTTACACACAGTTGGTACAGGGGAGAGGCGGGTCTGTCGAAGGTCAATTATTCTGGTTTCTCCATGTCTGAGCTCCAGGTTGTTGAGTCTTGGTTTAGGCTTGGATAATCTGGGCAGTGGCTCCCCGGTATCAGCAGAGCAGTGACTGGACCCTTCCACGCTAAAACCGAGACCAAAGCCTCGTCCAGTTGAATCTGGTGCAGCTAAAGTGGCTTTAGCTGCTTTGGAAATGGGTGGGAGGCAGGTTGGCCTCAGGTCGTCCTTACTGGTCTCTTTATAGCTGATTGACAAGTTTTGGCGTTCCTGACACCACAGATTCTCTGCTGCCTCATGAAGTTCATACTGAATATATTGCTGGAGGTGCTTCCTCTGCTGAGCAGTCTGCTCTGCATTCCTCACTGCAGAGTCATGTTCGTCCTTTTTCAGCTGCTGAGCATGTGCACGTTTTTCAGCTGCCAGGGAAAAATTGACATTGTCCATTTTTATTCTGTCCACTCTGGTCCTCTGAGCCTTCAATTTTTTATTTGTTGTGGACAACATGTCAGCTTGTTTCTGAACCTGAAGCCAGTCCAAGTTGCTCTGTTTCTCTGCCTTTGCCTTCTGCTCTTTCTCAATAATCATTTTCTGTCTGTGGACAGAGATACACTGAAGCACAGCAGCCCTTTTCTCCTCCTTTTCCTTCTGCTGCTTTGCCAGTTCAGCCTTTCTCTTACTTACATCCTTTGCAAATCTCTGCTCCTCCAACAGAGCTGTAGTTGCAGTCTGCTCCTTCTTTGTGGCTGCCAGTTTGTCCCTTACAATCTCCCTTTGTACCTCGAGCCTTCTGAACCTTTCTGCCTGTTCAGGTTTTCGTTGCAACAGCATTTCTTGTCTTTGAAACTCAAGTTTCTGTTCCTCTATTTTAAGCTTGTGTACCTGTGCTTCCCTCTTGAGGTTTGCTTTGTAAATATCCTCCAGTTGGTTTTTGAGATTTATTTTCTTTGCCTGAGCTTTTTTTTCCATTTCACATCTTAGCTCTTGTGCATGTTTTTCATCAAGCTTGCGGAGTAATTCTGCATCTTTCTTGTCTTGGAGTCTCTCCTTTTCTTTCAGCTGTTCCCTTTCTTTCATTTGCCTTACTTGATATTGTGCCACAGCTTGGCCTTGCAGCTTTCTCTGATAGATCCTCTCCTGATCCCTTCTCAAATCTTCTTTCAGTCTAGACTGCATCATTTCTTCATACTTCACGTTTTCATCTTCAGCCAATTGTTGCTTTCTTTTCTTCAGTTCAGTCAGTACCCGATTCTCCTTCTCTGTTTCTTTCCTTAAGACTGCACTGTTGAATCTGAGACAGCTGTTCTGGTTAAACCACTGGTTATTGGCATATCTGTCTCCCACTGCCTGCCTGTTGTTTAATTTGGCTTCATTGGGCTGACTTCTTTGGGCAGATTGAATTCTGACCCATTCAGCCTTAAATAAATTGGTAATGTTTGCTGAAGCCATCTCTATTTGTTGGTTGGTTTCTTTGTTATTTGGTGTTGTTTTAGTGTTGTGTGAATTATTTCAGCTTTACTACTCCTTGTCAAGTATCTTGCCTGAGTACACGACGTGTGTAGGTCTAATTGTTGTGTAAGAATGCCTGTATTTGTGACCGATCCCATAGTTCCCTACAACCCAACATCAAAGGAAGCTGATGACATCATCACATTCCATTGACTTTGATCTCGAATTATTTATTTTTTTATGCTGATGACATCATCACATTCCGGCACCTTGAGGTGTTATTATTTATTTCTTTTTTTTTTTAATTAATAACCAAAATTTTTTGTTCATTTTTTTTTGTTTGTTTTTGTTATTTTTTATAGGCTGATGTCAGAGTTCCAAAAAGGGGAAAACATACTTTTTTTAAAAGACATACAATAAATATAATCAAAAGTATCTCAAAACTTAAAATTAAGTCCCACAGGAATGTGTTTCTCCTGTTAAGTGAGTCCTGTATAGGTCTTACAAAGTGTGCTGTAGTACAATTTATTGTCCTGCAGGAATTTTTCAGATGTCCAACAGGAAAGTTGTCTCCCCTGTATTGCTATATAGGATTAGCTCCTTCAAAACATTTTGAACATCTGTCTATCCTGCAGGACAATCTTGTTTTGCAGGATACAGTGAATAAGCAGGATCTAAACTTTCACGTTTCCCTTAGTAAACATCTTTTCGACATTATGTTCTCTACAAGTATGAATTACAAATGCACAAATGAGAAAAAAATGCAGGCATTGCAATTTTTTTTTTTTTTTAAGTAATGGACACTTTGACACTTATTTTGCTCTATATCATTTATTACACGGATGTGCTTTATTTCTAGAAAGCTCTTTAAATGAAAAACCTAAATTATTGCATATATATTCTTTGGATAGACATTCAAATGGAAAAAATCAAACAATAAATTCAAATATTCTACTAATGAATGAAAAAAATCTGTCTGTCTGTTTGTCTTTCATTTTTCTCATCAATTGCTCATCTGATCAACTTACAACTTATTTATATAACTGCCAAAAATTTAGCCTTCTAGACTTTCTGCTGTTAGTGGTAACATTATGGATGCAACACTCTGCAAGTTGAATGATGTGCATGGAGCTGTACGAAGAAAGATACTCTGTACATAAAGATTTTGGAAGGTGGGTTTTTTTTTGTTTTGTTTTTTTTACACTTCACTAAACCAAAAATAAAGGAGCTAAAATGTAAAGCATGAATTCAACTTAAACTTATTTGCTACAATGTAAGGCACTAATAAGTAATCCAGCATTACTTCCAAGACCAGAAGCAAACCATACTTCAATTATTTCGTGGGATTACACATATTAAAGAAAACAAAGCACATCTACAGTGTAGGAAGTAAATTTCTTGTTGTATGGAATTTGGTCCTGTATGTAAGCTCGTCTATTTGATCAGAGTTTAGGCTACTGTTAGTGGCTCTCTCATACCCTATTGGATTTGGGAAGCCTTACACCCAGCTAATTTCATTTTTCAAAGTAGCCAAATGGTTCCCAAACACAAGTGCCCCTAAAAATGTATGCAAGTGTTGCCCTGTAGCTTTCCTTTCTATGAGTCATAAACAGACATTACCCCCAATCTGGGGCAAGAGGAAAATACAGATCGGCGATCTTTAACCTTCAAGTGGAGGGTCAGGTTTCTTTGAGAAGGTCTCACTGTTGCATTTTCTGCAAATAAGGGCTTCAAACAACTGTGGTATTTGAAAACTGCTTTTTCACAGTTTCTGTGGTAGGTGGAAAAACATTTTTTCATTAATATAAAGGCTAAATTAACCTCTAATTAACATTTTTGTACCCTTGTCTGATTTTTTTTTGTTCTTTTTCTTCAAAGTTGCTGCAACAAATCTCTAACTGTTCTCAGTTTTTTCAGGTGGTAACCTTTCAGGTTGAAATGTTTTCCCATGTGGAACCCAACACATTTAATGCAGCACAGAAATGATGAAATATAACTAAATAGATGTCTTTCCAAGTTTTAGTGTGGCCAGATCTTGTGGTAAAAGAGAAATTTGTGACTTGTTGAGTCTTTCAAACATTGTCCAGGGGACTGTTACATCAGAATCAGCAAGGGCAATCTGGGTAGAATAACAAAAAACAGGGGTTTATAACAGTGATTCAAAAGTAAACAGAAGGCACAATGCCACTGGATTTTATGAAGTAGTCATACATAAACACAGACAGACACTGAGACTATGAAAATAAATCTTTATTCCAGCTATAAAATTTGGATTATCAAAAGGTATTTTCCATCCATTTCTGAGCATGCAGGAATATGCAGTTCACTGGAACTTGGGCTTGAACTTGAGGTGTAAGATGAGCTGCATTCCATGACCTGTAAGACATCTTTGAGTGAGGCAACAATCCCAGGAAGCTCTGAAATTAAAATATTTCAAGTAAGTTTAATTAGTCACAGTCAAGGCAGTACTACCAACTAGTTTGGTTTGTTTCTCAGTTGTAGTTTACTGCATCTTGATTAAACAGTCGAATCTGTTGGTTGCATTTGGCAAAGTTGAGGTTCAAATATTAAAATGTAGGATTTACAGGATATATGACCAAAGAAATGTACAAGGATTGTCAAGTTAATCATTTTTTTGTCAGTGTAAATGTGGCAAATGTTGAATGTGGATACAACATCACATACTACTGTATAGATCACAATTATTTAACACGATTACTCACTGACTTTGGAAACAACACACATTTATCTTTAAACATTTTTTTTTGTCTTTTTAACAGTGGACTCTCAAGCCAATATTTTCCATGACAGTCATCATAATGATAACTTCTCAACGCATTTTTTCATTGAACATTTTAGAAAGCCTAGTGTGCACGCAATACAACACATCAACCCTGGCAGCACACTTGTCGATAGTAAAGCAAGCACTACCAAAAAAAGAAAGAAAACAAAATAAAAAACAGATTTCACAAAAAAAGTGTTGTGTCAATTGAGTTTTTGTGGTCGTACACAATATTTCACAGCACAATCATTGTCACAGCACTTGGACAGACCGGTCATCTGTCCAGGTGCTGGATCGCAGCTACACTGCGCACGAGGATGAAAGGGTGGCTGCACCTTCAAATCAGTTTTAAAAACATGCAATCACCAATAGAAGCATTACACGGAGGCACGTTTCTGGGAGCACCAACCGGGGGATGAGCTGTGACAGATCCATTTAGCCTGTTTGCACAACAGCTAGCCACTCACTTTTCCCCCACTGCTTCTGTGTGTGTGTTCTGTAACTGTATGTGATGAGATTGCTCCTTGCAGTATCCGTCCTCTGTCAATCGGCTTTTATTAGCGTTACCGGCATTTTAAAACCCGCTTATACCCGCTATTTTGGTGAGAAAAGGGTATAAATTAGTAATATCTGAGCGTGAGATAACAGCCAAACAGGGCATGGTCTTTCCCAAGACAACCTCTGAACCGGCTAACTGCTCAAGATGAATTTAGCGCAATAATAGCTTTTTCCGTTTCCATGGCGCCGCACAAGTGGCAGCCTGTAAAGGCAGCTCCTACTCATTGTTGAGCTTTTTTTCCTTTTCTTCTACGTTTTAATTGTATTTTTGATCAACGGTCAGCTTCTCTTATTCGCGCACTATGGACACGCATATCTTGCGGTGTTCGTACTGGCCGCTCTACACTGTAAACCCGGATAAGTTGAGTTTACTTAAAAAAATTTAGGAAACTGGTTGCCCTAAAAAAATTAAGTAATGTTTGATGAAAATACTTAAGTGAACTTAACTTAAAAAAATGAGTGGATGGCAATGTTATTTTGACTTCAATACACTTAAGACCAAGTTTGTTCAACTTAAAATCATTAGCAATATTAATTGCTTTTCCCCTTTATTCCACTGTTAATTTTAAGTTAAGTGCACAAACCTCCAAGATGATTAAACTTAAAAAATACTTTGCCTAATTACTCCACTATAAATAAAATCTGTCTAATAAAACAAAATAAACTATACAGATTAAATTAAGAAAATAAAAATTAAAACCATAGGCGTACATTCTTGAAAGACAAGTTTAATAAAACGTGTTCAAATAGATCCATGCTAATACCATGAATCACACACCGATCACCATGGAATGAAATCACAAAATCAGTGGCAATGCATAAAAAACATGCATATCAAACAGTGCCCACAGTAATGGTATTTTTAAAGTGCAACATTACAAATAAACAAGACTCCCTGTTTTAAACACATACTCAATTCTTCAAAAATTGAATTTTGGGTTTCAGCTCACCTCTGCCAAAGTTGAGTCTGACCTGCTGAAGAAGGTGAAAGGTGTTTTCCTTGCACTCTTGTGAATCAGGCTGGCATTAAAACTTCAAAATAAATGCCAATGCAATAGAAATGAAACTAGATCAGTGCTTATAACACGAACATACACCAATCAGCATGGAATTAAACTACAAAATCAGTGTCAATGCCATAAAACATACTGTAGC
The DNA here is from genome assembly GCF_046630095.1 of Trachinotus anak. Taxonomy (NCBI): domain Eukaryota; kingdom Metazoa; phylum Chordata; class Actinopteri; order Carangiformes; family Carangidae; genus Trachinotus; species Trachinotus anak. Next base: position 853,323 of record NW_027273868.1, read on the forward strand.
TTAAAATAGGAATGGAACCAAACTGCTAGATCAGTGTTGATAACATGAATCATACACCAATCAGGATGGAATCAAACAGCAAAATCAGCGGCAACGCATAAAAAAACTTGCATATCAAACAGTGGCCACAGTAAACATGGTATTTTTAAAGTGCAACATCACAGATAACCAAGCACTCAGATCCAGAGCAGAAGTATTCAGACCCCAGTTTTACAGATAGTTGATTCTTCAAAGACTGAATTTTGGGTTTCAGCTCACCTCTGCCCAGGTTTAGCATGACCTGTTGAATAAAGAGGAAGGTGCTTTTCATGCACTTGGGGTAATCCAAGTGCAAGGCATTGATCAGTCCAAAAAGGACACAGAAAGCCTGTGGCAGGTTGGCCAGCTCCTCCATTACCACACTCCCTTCCAAGACGATGCTCACTCTGGATGGGTTGAGTTGAGGATGTTCATCAATGCAGAGGATTCCCACTGGAGTTTCACTGTACGAGTCCTTGTCAGTTGCATCCTAACAGAAAAAGAGACAGAGAGGACATTGTAATGTCAATAATGCTGCATTGACCACAGAAATTAAGAAAGGACACCACCAATTTTACATCACCATAATTTGATCTGTGCATTACAAGAAGCCGTTTGAAAACCTGTGTGCTGAAATGGTTTTGTAGCTCAGCAGAGATGGAGAGCTTTATTAGCCCTAGTCAAACTAAAAAGTTGAACGTTGAAAGTGTAAAAACTATATCCAGTACAGATGCAATTACTGCAGTTGATACAAATTTAAGACCAGTATTGTTATTTAATCTCAAAAAGTAAGAACTTATGTAAGGGTTTTTCATAGTCCTCAGCAAAATAAGAACAGGGGTCCTTCCTTGTGGCCCCATCTCACACTAGCTGATGTCAGTTTCACAGAAATAAAGACAAAGGTGAACATTCAAATTTTTGTACAATGTTAATTTGTTTGTAATTTAGAGTAGGTATCAGTAATTTAATTTTTTATTGTAAATTCCTATCAAATGGTCATGTTGTGAATCAATAATGCAGATATTCAAAACAAATTCAGTTACTTACCGAGCAGGTTTTGAAGAATGCAGAGGGGTCATCCCCCAAGACGACTGGCAGTCCTCGAAGACAAAGGCACCTGATGTCTGTTGGCTCAGTGGTCTGGAAGATAGTGGACATAACTAAGTACACTCATACTGTATATGGTTAAATACAAAATCACCACAATTTAATTAATTTATTACAAACTTCCTGTAAAGAAAGTAGAGAGGAGTAGATAGAATGACAGAACAGGAGAGATAAAAATAAGAAAAGAGCAAAGTATGAAGTGTTGGAGAAAAGAGGAAATGGAAATGGGGGAGCAGTGAAAAGTAATGAAATGAGAAGAAAGGGGGAATAATAGCGAAGCAAGACAAGCAATCAGTTTAGTTAGACAAATCAGCCTACCCTTGTCTGATGTAAAAGGTCAGTTAAAAGCTGTCAACTGAGGCCCCTCTTCTTCCTGAAGAGGTCCAACAAGTTTGGTGAGAAACGGTCAAGTGCCTCAAAGAAGTTATCTTTGAGATTTTTCCCCACCACTCGGGTGAACTCGTAACACACCTGAAAATATAATGTATAGGTCCATGGTCAAATGAAAGACATTTATGACTCTCAACATGATTTGGGTCACATAGTTTTGACCACTTTTTGTAAATACTCAAAACAGGCATACAAACCTCGCTTTCAGAGAAAAGTGCTGGCCATCGCTGTACAATCTGGGTAATTGCAGGCTTGTCTGTCACAACTTCTTTTCTCCGAAGAGCAAAGGTCATATCCATCTCTTTTTTAATAAGAGACCCATTTGGCTTCGCCTTAATCATCTCATTGACTAGAACCTGGCGAGCTGCTTCCAGATTTTGGTCGTCTAAGCCCTCTGGATACTGAGGCAGGAAATTTATTTCTCCTTTCCTTGGCTTTTTTATGTCCTTGTTTGGAGGATCGCCATTTGTTGAGTATCTTCCACGTTTACCACTGTTGATGGTGACGTCAAGTCGGCCCAGCTTGCGCATTTTGGCCCTGTAATTTCCAACCTTGAACATCACACTATTCTTCCATCCAACACAGCCAGACGGTGACCCCGCTTCTTTAAGACATGGGTGCGTTTCTACTAAAGCTTGTGCAACAGCCGCTAAATCTTCCTTTTTTGGGTAGGCATCAAATGCATAGATGACCTCAGCCAATTTCTGAAGGATATCATGCTTTAACTCTTTTGTCACTTTAAGATGGGTTCCATCCCTGAGATATAACAAGTTACCTTGACGGAGTCGGTACTCCACATCAACTGAAAATTTTGGGATTTCAAACACTTCTGGCCATGGTGCACTTCTATCCAGAGAGGAGTTGGACAGGATCTCGGTGTCTGCCAAGCTGCTTGCGTCACTACACAATGAAGATTGTTCAACTGGTTCTTCAACTGGTCTAGTGACTGGTACCAATTCAATCATAGGGATGATTTTAATTGTTGGCTTATCTGGGAGCTCTGAGACATCTTCAAGGTTACACAGTTCATTGTTAAAGTCGGGGTCTTGGTACTGCAGGACGAAGTTGTAATGTGCTTGGAGAGTGCCTTTAAGCCAGCCAATTAAATCTTCAAGTGTGTCCGGTTGTGTTGTCATTGTCAATTTTCTGATGTCTCCCTCTGAGACAATAACCCTCAAGATGAATTTCTCTTGCAGAGCCATCTGGGGAGAAAGGATATGCACAAGAATTTAGCAAATAACATATCGTTTCAATGTTACCATAAGTTCTCCTTGGACCCTGTATGCTGATAACGGGAGGACATCATTCAGCTCCGATATCTTGACCACATGTGTGGAGGGGATATCACCACAGAGAAGTTGGTTCACAGTACCATGCGGTCATTTTGTGGCAGATGAACAGGATTTCTGTGTTAGCTGCAACAATCTTTTCAATCTGGGCAAATTCAGAGAGACCTGAGCATGCGCCAAAAGAGAGAATCATACGTGGATGATACATGATTCCCTCTATGCAGACAGATGACACATCCAGAACAGAATCTACCTTTGCAATGTCTCGAGCAAACACTCTCTGAACATTCAAAGGGAAAGAGGCTAGCAAAACTGGGGTAACCCTTGTCATCTCCACCGATGGTTTGAAAAATGCGCTGCAGTCAAGATGGTAACTGACTGCTTTCTGGTGTTTTGTAGCGAGTGTCATTGCAACATTTTTGAAATTTTGAGCGTTTCGAATTGCTTTTTTAAAGAACTTATGTTTACCCTCAAAGCGCATTGTCTAAACATCGCACAAGGGACCAAACTTCCTCACAAGGTAAGGATAGTGTTCCAGATAGTGATGCTTTGGCTTTAACTGAAAACCTGGAAAAGTTGACTGCAGAAGCCGTCTATGTTCTGTTATTTTACATTCCATGAAATGCAGTGTCTCTTCAGTATGCCTTGGTGCCATAGCCAGCTCGATTATGTCTTTAAGAAGCATCAGAATTTCCCAAGTGTCATCACCCTCAGGAACAGAGTGACCAATAAGAAATGGGAGGAGCCTTATGAGACACTAATTCTCATGGGCATTTCCACCAATGCTTCCTTTGGTGGAAAATCCCTTTCCGATGATCTGAGGGCGGTCTGTTTTGTCTGTGAATGTGTAATTAAAGTGTCTGATGGTCTGATTTAGTGTATCTAATGTGAAATACCTCTTGCTTATCAGATTTTTAAGACACAGGGACAACTCAATTGGCACAATGCCTTCAAAGAGATCGTGCATGATGTCGGGAGGATACCCTGTGACCACATGAAAGTGCTCGAGATTTTCAGTTAATGGACATGCTCTATTAACACCATAAGTCTGAGTCAGTGCTGTGTCCTCTCTCACCTCCTGCACTTGCCTATCATGAGAGTCTTTGTCTCTGAGTTGAAAGAATCCAGAACATACCTCTTGCTGTTGTGCGTCTCTGCTGCTTGCTAGACAGAATCTGCAGAACTTGTCGACCTTGAAGCTCTCCAAGTATCCTGCAAGAGAGTGAGCACCAAGATTATCAGCGGCAACATATAAGACTGTGCCCTTCACACTTGCACCTAGTGGCTCTATGTAAACACCATTTTGCTCCAATATCTTTAAATCATAGATGAGAGACTGCAGAACTTTTGCATAACCACAATCTTTAACTGTAGAGGTATTGCATAGCAGAGCAAGCTGGATTGAGTTGAGGGTGGACCTGTATTTTGCAGGTATGTTTGCAATGACCCAATATACTGCACACATTTTATGTTTCAGTTTTGACGTTCCGAGAGGATTGGCTACTTCAAAGTCGTCAATGTAAAGGCCAAGAGCAATTGTGAATTCATCGCCTGCAAGAAGAGAATTTTCATTCAAGTACTGCCCATCTGCATAAGATGTGTATTCCTGCAGTACATGGACTTTTTCTGACATAGCTTTGTCTAACACATCAGTTTTGTTAAGCAGCTTCTGGAGCATTGGAACAATGGGGACATATGCAAGAGGTTTTTTGCCTTTTTCCACAACATATTCAATGGGGTTTACCAGTGGGAACTCTTTGCGTACATAGGCTGCTCTCTTTTTAGCAGTTCCTAAGGGTCCATCTTTGGCACAAAATGACATCATGTTACACTCTGACACAGCACTGGTAATTTCGCTCACAACTGTACCATTGACATTATCAAAGTACTTATTTAGTGTAGCCCTCACTTTGTTGTGCAGAAGTGGCTCTGACAGCTTATTGATTTGACAAATCTGCTGTAATATCTCTTGCACACAACTCTCTGGTATGTGCATAACTGTTTGCATCTTTAACAGAAGAGATGCTAAGTTGTGCTCTAGCTGCTTTCCTAAAACATGAATATCATTCTCACTAGCTTCTTCACTAACTTCTCCCAACTCTGCCATGTCATCAGCATCTGATATTTGCTCTTGTGCATCATCCTGATCATGACCTTCATAATCACAACCAATGATTTCTGATTTGAACCTCTTCCAGCTGTGTTCCTTGTGTGCTTTACTCTTGTGTGCTTTGAAAGTGGAGTAGACACTGCTTTCAAAGTCACAGTCTTTATAAGGGCAACTGACTTAATGGTTGACTTTTAAGTGTGTATTATGCAGGTGACTAAAATAGTCAGTTTCAGTACAAGACTCAGAAAACCCACATGACAGACAGCAAAACTTTACTGGTACATCTACGGTTGGTTGCTGTTCTGAAGGTTTGGTGTGAAGGCGGGATAAGTGTATTCTTAGTGCATTGAGTGATTTGAATGTACACAGACATTCCTGGTGTAAACATGGAAATGGTTCTGTTCTTGCATAGCTCCCATGTTTAAGTCTATAGTGCTTAAAAAGCTGTGCTCTCTTCTCACAGATGAAAGGGCAGTACTTACACTTCCACAACATGTCTTCTGGAGACCTGCAACACAATAACAAAGAAAAAAAACATGAGAGACTGGGAAGTAATGTTAGATTATCCTTTACCATCTATCTCTATTTTAAGACTCTTAATTCTGGATAGTGATAAAACTGTATAATGCCATTTGTTTGACATCCACTTCCTAAAAACTAATGTTACGTTGTTGAAGTTAAGAGGGTCATATGCACACTACAATATCACAACCTGGTCACATGAACACAATTAACATTTGACAGGTGATGTACCAACAATTAATGGCAGATAACTTGAGTGGAAAAAATACCCAAAAATATACAATGAGCATAGCAAGAGTGCCAATGCTGAAAAACAAGAGCTTCAAATATCTTTTAAAGCAATCTTTTCACCAGCCACAACAGTGGAGGTTAGGTTTAGAAGATTCAAAAAGAAAAAAAAAATAATTTTTATTTCTTTTTTTTTTGGGGGGGGGGGGGGGGGTCACTTCTAACTCTAACAAGTGGAAGCATCAGTGTTAATAATTAAAATGTTGTTTTCACTGCTCACAAACAGCTACAAAAGCTATGTGTGTCTTAGAAGAGAAAACTGTCCGTTAAAATGCTTTAAAGTTACGCTGCCAGCCAAATGTGTCTTAACATTACCACTTCAGTTTAGCTAATGAAAACGTTTTTCCCCCACTGCCTTAACAGTCATTGGAGCCAAGGTTAGTGCTAACTTTACATCAAAAGCCACCACAGAGTAAAACGCGGTCGCGCACTCACCAGATTCAGTCGTCCTATCGCTCTTTGAAGTCGTACTTCACTCGAAGCGCACGTCTTCTGGCAGGGCAGCCGCCTGCGCCGATGACTGTGTGTTTTTGAAGAGAAAATGTCCGTTTAAGTGCTTTGCACTGCTAGCCAAATGTGTCTTAACGTGACTACGTCAGTTTAGCTAATGAAAACGTCTTTTTCACTGCTCTAACAGTCTTTGGGGCTAGTGCTAACTTTATATCAAACGCTACCACAGAATAAAATGCGGTCGCTCACTCACCAGATCCAGTCGTCCTGTCGCCCTCCTTTATCGTCTCCGTTACTCCAGCAGCGAACAGTTGAAAATACAGGTGAAGTAACGTGCTGCAACATGCCTTCAGGCAGGTGAACTATGCTGCATTCAAGTGGTGTCAGCATAATCGGGCAAATGATTTTCCGACTGACAAAATCAGAATCAGAATCAGAATCAGAATCAGAATCAGTTTTATTGCCAAGTATGTTTTCACATACAAGGAATTTTTTCTGGTGATTGGTGCAATTGATCAGCAACAGTGGGGCTCTCTAGGAAAATCACAAAATACACACAAACACTGATAGGCTACAGTAAATATCTGCCCGTGTAGAGTAAAAAAGATTAGAACTTAAAGATCTATTAAAGATTGGATTAGTGAGTTATTTATTTGCATAAACCATAATATCAAGTCAATATTTTTATGATTTTAGATATTGTAGACTCTACTAGTAGAATACAATCACTGATATAAAGCTTAAAAAGTGTTTCTGCATAGTTGATAACAACATTAAATATCACCAGTAATGGCTAACCATGTCTTTTTAAATGTTTTCAGTATTAAAATAAAAAAAAGTTCTTTGTAGCATCCCCTAAATTGAAAAATGACCTTGTGAACACCGAACCTTCCTACACTACTTTAATGCAGCAGGAATTTAAGAGGCGTGGTCATGACCAAAACTTAAAAATTCCATCCCATTTAACTTAAACTTACTGATTCATGACATTACTTTCATATGTAAGTTTATTCTACTTCAAAATAGTAGACTGCGCTCAAATTTAATAGTTCTACAATCAAACTTAAATTATCTATGTACATTGAAATTGATTGTTTGAGTATAAATGAAATCCGGGCTAACAGTGTAGTTTTGATAAAACCCAATACAGATCTGCTGTTCAGAGCTTCCAAACATAATCTCGTAATCTGGTGAGGTTATCAGAGAGCAGTGCTGTTCTTCCTCTTCCTCACCACTGCTGAGTGTACTGCAAAGACTGACAGAAAAACTGATGTTATTCCACTGAAAATAATTCTGTGTATGTATCCAGCTGAAGTTGCATTCATGGAGGAGGAGGTTAAAAACAGACACGTGACAATCCAAACCTCATCATCAGAAAGGTGCTGATACCTACTGAGTATCTGTTGGGTATCTTTCCAAAGTGATGGACAGATGTCTTCCGATCTTCTTTACAGTGGGCACACAAACTTCCAGCTAAAAACAACACACAAATAAGAGGAGGTGCGCTTGTTAAAGCTGCACTAGTCAGTGGTCTTATATGGAGCCACAAAGTGTGAAGGGCTGCTTTTTAAAGATCTGTTTGCCCCATTCTGTACTTCCACTTAATTTTTACTGGACATAGAAACACAGGGCTCTCCCGAATAGCGTAAGGCCCAGCCCCAATGCCCCCCTAAGGCCTGAGCCCTGAGCCCTCACAGACTTCATTTACACCACCTGATAAGTGATGTCAGTGCGAGAGGCTGCAAGGGCTCAAAATGGTGAAGAGAGGAATGCGACAGCACTTTGTGACGCATCATGTTACTCTGAAGATACCAAAACATGTATTGCGTCCAAATGTGGTTTTGGGACTTCTGATTTTAAATGTTTTATTTACTCCGTTTGCTCCAAAACAGTAATGCTGGACCAGATCTGATGAAAGTAGATTTGGAATTTATCATCCTGTCATCTTAGGACAAATAATTACACACAGTTCTGACTCTGACAGTAAAGTACGTGTTTATATTAACATGTAAACTTTTTTCTTGAAATGTTAATGTTTGGGTTTGTTCCTTTTATGCTTGTTTGTTAACCGTTCTTCTATCTTATTCTTTTGTCCATTTTATGGCAGATGTTTACGTTTTTTACGCTTCCAGGCATCCCTCGGTAACCACGGTTACCCTGTGTTTAATGTTACAACGCTGTGGACTTTGGGTGACTCCCTCAGGCAAAGTCTGCAGAAATGTGGACTTAAAGAAAGTCTGCATGAAGGGCCCAAAATGTCTGCAGAGAGCCCTCATGAACTTGATGGTTTTACAGTGGGACAGTCCCTTGTGGACTTGCCATGAAAACTCCTCAGAGTCAGTGGCCTTGTTCAGACCTGGTATAACATCCGCCTTGAGAGATCCAATCACAAGTGGACAGCTCTAAGCAGAGGTTTGAACCCACCCATTTGAGATCCAATCACTTAGACCACATTCAGAGGTGGACTGGGCCACATGTGGCCACATTCTTTTAGCAGTGTGAACGGAAATGCGTCCTGGTCACATTGAAGGACTGCCTGATCTATTTACGTCGTCTGCCACAGTCTGATTAGTAATGAACCGAAAATGTTTTATAAATTATAAATATTTCTAAAACCTAATTTCACTGTAGAGCTGTGCACAGCGCATTGATCAAACACTCTGTACTGCTCTCGCTCTCTCTCTCAACTACTCACTCACATACACAGAAGCACATTGACAACGGACCCACTAAAAACAACAGCGCATGCGTGTTTATGTGCATATGAACTGGAGAAGTGAGATCTGATCACAAGTGGTCACTGGAGACACATCAGGCTGTTAAAGCCAGGTGTTATCAGACATGCTTAGAGCTGACCACTTGTGATCCAATAACTGAAGGCACATTTTAATTAATACCAGGTCTCCACGGGGCCTGTGAGTCTGTAAGGGTGGACAGTGGGATTGGGCCTAACCATCCTATAGGTTTATGGCTATGAGCCTCTCTTCTGATTGGCTGGTCAACTTGTTGTTGCTAGAGAGAGAAGCTTGAGAGAGGGATGTAAAACTGTCTGTCTGACAACAGAAACAAAAAAACATGTCCATGAGAACAGCTTTATTGTGAATTCAGTTGTATTAAAATACTGTAGATGTGAGCACAGAGAGGAGGAGAAAAGCAGATGAAGAGCTGAGACAATCTGAGACTGGTTAGAATAGAAATGAAAAGAATATATAATATTTCATTGCAGATATACTCTATTTATCAGCATAATTATAAATGTATCATGTGTAATCATTTGTAGCACAATATGTAGCTGAGCCATAGCTATGACTTATTTGTGTGTGTCTGTGAACATGGCCTCGCTGTGTTTACAGTGAATAGATTTATGCAAATGTTGTGTTAACACTACTCACACTGATTCATGTTTGACTTCACTAATGAGACCACTCAAGTGTTAACGACCTTCAGAGATCACAGAGATATTCATGAAGCAGACACAGAACAAACAATGACATCATTGCCTTCTCTTGTTGTTAGAGCAGGAGGATGGACATGATTCTCAGGCAGAAAATTGGCTCCTTCCATATCTTGGCTCATAACTGTGTAAACCTGTTGTGAAGACATCGAAGCAGTGGAGCAGTGAAGCCAAAGAGGATCTGCGGGCATGTTTGGACTGCACTGACTGGGAAGTGTTCAGGACTGCTTCCAACAGTCTGGATGAGTTCACAGAGGCTGTGACGTCATACATCAGCTTCTGTGAGGACTGCTGTATCCCATCACGCACCAGGGTGAGTTATAACAATGACAAACCCTGGTTCACAGCTAAGCTCAGTCAGCTCAGGAGGCAAAAGGAGGAAGCTTTCAGGAGCGGGGACAGGGACAGGTTTAAAGAGTCCAAGCACAGGTTTAGCAAGGTGGTGAGAGAAGCTAAACGTCTGTACTCTGAGAAACTTCAGCTCCAGTTCTCAGCCAACGACTCTGCTTCTGTCTGGAAAGGGCTCAGAAAGATCACAAACTACAAACCTAAACCCCCCCACTCCATTAACGACTTCCGTCTGGCCAATGATCTGAATGAGTTCTACTGCCGCTTTGAAAGACAGTGGGACAAGCCTGACACTAACCTCCACATCAGAGCCACATCAGAACCCCCCTCCTCCCCTACCAAAGGAACGTCTCTCTCTATCCTGGAGAGAGATGTCAACAGGCTTTTTAAGAAGCAGAACCCCCGCAAAGCAGCTGGTCCTGACTCTGTCTCTCCATCATCCCTGAAGCACTGTGCTGATCAGCTGTCTCCAGTGTTCACGGACATCTTCAACACCTCACTGGAGACCTGCCACGTGCCAACCTGCTTCAAATCCTCCACCATCATCCCTGTCCCCAAAAAACCAAGGCCCACAGGTCTAAATGACTATAGACCCATTGCCCTGACCTCTGTGGTCATGAAATCATTTGAGCGCCTTGTCCTGTCCCATCTCAAATCCATCACTGACCCACTCCTGGACCCCCTGCAGTTCGCCTACAGAGCCAACAGGTCTGTAGATGACGCCGTCAACATGGCTCTCCACTTCATCCTCCAGCACCTGGACTCCTCAGGGACCTATGCCAGGATCCTGTTTGTGGACTTCAGCTCTGCCTTCAACACCATCATCCCGGCTCTGCTGCAGGACAAGCTCTCCCAGCTGAGCGTGCCTGACTCCACCTGCAGGTGGATCACCGACTTCCTGTCTGACAGGAGGCAGCACGTGAAGCTAGGAAAGCATGTGTCTGACTCCCAGACCATCAGCACTGGATCCCCACAAGGCTGCGTTCTTTCTCCTCTGCTCTTCTCCCTGTACACCAACACCTGCACCTCCACCCATCAGTCTGTCAAGCTCCTGAAGTTTGCAGACGACACCACTCTCATTGGACTCATCTCTGATGGCGATGAGTCTGCCTACAGGTGGGAGACTGACCGTCTGGTGACCTGGTGCAGGCAGAACAACCTAGAGCTAAACGCTCTGAAGACAGTGGAAATGATAGTGGACTTCAGGAAGAGCCTAGCCCCACCCACCCCCATCTCCCTGTGTGACTCCCCCGTGGCTACCGTGGAGCATTTTCGCTTCTTGGGAACCACCATCACACAGGATCTCAAATGGGAGCTAAACATCAGCTCCCTCATCAAAAAAGCTCAGCAGAGGATGTATTTCCTGAGGCAATTGAAGAAGTTCAACCTGCCAAGGACTATGATGGTGAACTTCTACACCTCCATCATTGAGTCCATCCTCACCTCCTCCATCACCATCTGGTACGCTGCTGCCACGGAGAGGGACAATAACAGACTGCAGCGTATCATCCACTCTGCTGAGAAGGTGATTGGCTGCAATCTTCCGTCCCTCCAGGACCTGTACGCCTCAAGGACTCTGAGGCGTGCAAGGAAGATTGTAGCTGACTCCTCCCACCCTGGACACAAACTCTTTGTGACACTCCCCTCTGGCAGGAGGCTGCGGTCCTTCAGGACCAAAACCTCTCGCCACAAAAATAGCTTCTTCCCATCTGCTATTAGCCTTATCAACAAGGCTAGAGAGCCCCACTGTTGCTGATCAATTGCACCAATCACCAGAAAAAATTCCTTGTATGTGAAAACATACTTGGCAATAAAACTGATTCTGATTCTGATTCTGATTCTGATTCTGATATTATCAAGTGTCTGAAATGAAATCCTCCTAATTGGCTTAAAAGTCTCAGTGACACATTTTTGCTCCTGCTCTTACAACTATGAATAAAAGCATGTTATTCACTTTCTTAATTTAGGACATATCTGGGTTGATATGCTAGGAAACAGGTGGTCAAACAGATATTCTGTGGGAGGGGGGATGGTTAGTATTGAAGCAAATCTGTCTTACTAGATTTTAAAATTGTAAAGCCTATGCTCTAGCACTTTTGCATTGTAATTATGTAATCTGATTTTTTTTTACTGTGAATTCAATTTGTGAATTTTTCAAAACCAAATTTTTCAATGTTCACAAATTCAGAGTGAAAATTTCTAGCATAAAAAGTCACATCAAATATATTCAAGTTGCTCAAATTTAACAGGTCAAATTCAGAGTCCAAAATTCTAGTTATTACAAGGCCTTATAAGATATCCATGTCGAAAAGTGGCAAATGGTATGCTGCTAGTGGAGCTAGTGGAGCAGATTATGCCGATACCCTCAGCGATATATGCCGGTCTCTGGTGGTATGCCACTTGTGTTCCACTGGCAAATACATTTCCCAACTGTAGTAACATCGCTCGCGATTGCTTCTGGAACACAGCAACTCTTTATTTGCTTTTCAGCTCTCGACAGTTCCTTCTAACATTCCCTCTTACAGGAGGAATCGTTCTCTCCAGCAGGTTCTCTTTTCATCTGCACTAACACAACTCTCTACCAGAGAGTTACATAACAACACCACCACCTCGTGGACAACATGAGACACACCACAAGTTACAACATCCTTCCCCCCTTAAGCAGGTTTGAATAACCCCAAAAGGAACATTGTAACACATTCCCATTATTCATTAGTTCATGAACACATTCTTATTGCAACTGCTCTCTCTTTAATTCAGCTGGAAGTCTTTCAGATAATGTGGCATCTTAGTTTCCCTTTTTGACCTCCTCAATTGAGTGGTCTGTATCTGTGTTCTTTGATCAGTCTCTGTGGTTTCTGCAGTCTCTGTGGTGACTGGCTTCTCTGACTTGTCACCACTGAGCACCACCTCCTCAACATCCAGCCACGTCTCGTCCTTTGCCACAGCCGGACTTAGCTGAGTAGGGATAGCAGGTTGTTTCTCACTGATGCTCTCTGATCTTGAGTGGTGAGCGTGAATCTGGTCCACATGTCATCTTACTACTCTCCCATCACCCAGCATCACTTTGTATGACACTGGTCCCGTCACAGACTCTATGATTCCTGGAACCCACTTCGGTCCAAGACTGAAGTTCTGAACCAGCACTGAGTCTCCTGTTTTGAACCAACGTCCCTTTGCATTTTTGTCATGATCTCTTATGTGTCTTCTTTGATTTTCTTGTACCTTCTTGTTCAGGTCTGGGTGGATTGAAGCCAAAGTGCAACGTAACTTCCTCCCAGGAAGCAGCTCTGCTGGGGACAGACATGTCGTAGTATGAGGAGTCACTCGGTAACTGAATAACAACTCAGGCAGTCCATGATTACTAAAACTAGTACGTAGGCGCTCAGTTGTGGTGGCTGAGGTAGCAGAGCTCACTGGGTACACATCCATCCATTTTGAATGTGCATCTATGAGCACAAAAAATATCTTACCCATAAATGGTCCTGCGTAATCCACGTGAATACGGCTCCATGGCTTGTCAGGCCAGTCCCATGGGTGTAATGGGGCTGGTGCAGGACTTTTTTGGTGCTCCTGACATGTTGGACAGTTCTTGACAATATCCTCCAACTCTTTGTCCATCTTTGGCCACCATACATAACTCCTAGACAATGCTTTCATTCTGGACTCTCCTGGGTGGCACTGGTGGAGTTGTTTCAAGACATTTTCTTGCCCTGGTTTTGGCACAATTATCTCGGACCCCACAACACACATCCATTTGGTAACCAGTGTGACTGCTGATCAAGTGAAACCGATAAAGCGTTCTATTCCACTTTTACCCAAGCTGCTCCCAACACTTTTACTCTGTGCCCTCTGTATGTTCTGAGTCTCACTCTACATGGCTGTAGTTCTGGCACATTATCTCCCCATAAAGTTTTGTACACTGACAGGTTCACCACTGTGACCCCACAAGCTGAGTCAACTTCAAACCACATTTCTTTCTCATTAATTGTCAGTGTCTCGAGAAATGGCTCTTCTGCTGGTATGTCCATTATGTATAATGTGAACATGACCTCCTCTGTGTCTATGCCATCTTTTCCATCCTCCCCCTGACTGACATAGTTTGCACCCAGAGCTTTCACATGCTTACCCCTCTGTCTCACTCCACCCCCTGTAGCCTTAAAAGTGCTAGCTGAACCTTTGGACCTGCACACTTTCTGGATATGGCCAATTTTTCCACACTTGTGATAGGTTTCCTTAACGAACTTACAGTCTCCATCCCTGTGCTGTTCGTTACCACACCTGTAGTAAGCCTTCAGCTGGTGCTGCTGCCTATTTGGGGCTTGTTTTGTTGACATCTTATGCACTGCTTCAGATGTCCTCACGTGCAAGGGTGCTGATTCCTGTGACTGTAAATCTCTCACATCCTTGCTGGCAGTCTTGATTGCCTGGGCCAGCTTTAGCACCTTGTCAAAGGTCAAGTCCAGCTCTGCCAATAGCCACCGCTGTGTACGATCAACTCCAGACACCAGTCTATCCCGTAGCATTTCTGACAACTTATCTCCATAGTTGCAATCTTGCGCCAGTTTGCTCAAAACAGCATCATATTCCATAACTGTTTCTCCATGCCTTCTAATCCTTGAGTTAAACTTAAAGCGTTGCACAATATCGCTGGGTTTCTGGCAACTTGCATCTGTAATCTCATTAGCTTCAAAAAAGTGGCAGAGGACCTCACAATATTCCTCCCACGTTTGGGCTTGGCTATTAAAAGGAGCAATTCCTCCAATCAAGGCCACCGCCATGTTGTCTTGTTACACACCGTTTGTTACTTCTTGCTAATTGAGCAACTTACACGGTCCTCTGCACTCCTGCAGGGCTTCCTGTTTGCTTTATCCTCGTCGCCATTTATGCAGTAACTTCTCATGCGATTGCCTCTGGAATAGTAACACTGTTTTTCAGCTCTCAACAGTTCTTCCTAACATTCCTTCTTTAGGTTCTCTCTTCATCTGCACTAACACAACTCTCTACCAGAGAGTTACATAACAACACTGCCACCTCGTGGACACCGTGAGACACACCACAATTTCACAGTTAAAACACCAACAATGGCACATACGTTTCCCAACAATAGTGGTCGGCCAATGTCAGACTGTCACCGATAAATTTGGCTCTGTTCAGACCTGATCTGATTCTGAGTGATCCGATCACAAGTGGAGAGTTTTAGAGATATGTTTATATTGAGTATCATGACCTCCAATTGCTCTGGTCTTCACGCACCACATCCTGTCCATCAACCCCAGGAACCCCTCTGACCAGCAGCCAGTTATACCAAAGCAGAACCGGACATCAGATTGCCTGCAGGTATGCTGTGGTCAGGGCACAACTTCACCAGCACACATCCACACATCGGTTCTGCTTTGGCCCCTCTTTGTGATGCCACAGTGGAGAGTGGAAAACAACTTTTAACACACCACTTGGCCACATTGAATATCTGGTAATGCCTTTTGGTCTGACTAATGACCCCGCTGTTTTCCAGAGCCTGGGAAGAAATGTACTAAACAGCGTTGTTAGGATGTCCCTTTAGCAGTTGGATGATGCAGTAAAAAATTAGATGGCAAGGCGATGGTGAGGTAAGGTGTAGATTTTATTCAACAGCAGCAAATCATGACAACAACATGTGACATCCTACCAGACACACAGACAGATCGTAAGTGATGCCTTTTATACTGTGCCACTGCATACCCCTACCACTAGATCCTACCATTACCAGGTGTTTCCAAATTCTTACAACTTGACTAGATTGCTAGTATTTTAGAATATAATTTAAACATAGTATTTACAAAATGATTTTATACTGCTGTATCCCTTCTCCCAAAAAATATGAAGGTACACGCCACTACCAAATCCCCACGCTCCTATCCTCCCACTTAGTCCCTCCCGGAATGTTTATGTGAATGAATGTTAGGTGTTTATACGCCTGGGAACTGTTTTGGCTGAACACTCTGGAGCAGACAATGGAAAAGGACAGGTGAGTGTTTTACACTACAACTTCACAAAATACACTAAACTAATGCACAAATACACTGTTTTACTTTATGATAAACAGAACATATAGATGTTAATCTACACAGAACACAATTAATCTATCGTTCATCAATTATTAATGTATGTTTGCAAAAACAATGTTATTGGATCCTAATCCAACTCCGCTCTCTTTCAGGCGGAGCCAATTACCCACCACAGCACCTGCCAGACAACAGTACAACAAGGGTTCAAAATACTCAATAAATACGCCATAAATACTCAATAAATAGAACAAAAATACTTGGTAGAAAATCTGCAAATATGCAATGTGCAAAATGTTCTGTGCAAATCCTGCTAATAAAGTACAAATATTGTTATCAAATTGCTGTTATCAATGTGCACAGCTAACATTTGTTAAAAGTGCAATTAATACAAGACCCCATTGTACAATATTTACAAGACCAAAGCCATCAGTCACTAGTAACGAGGTGCCCTTCGTTATAGGTATGATCAGATGCTTTGTTTGTCTATCTTAGTGACATTCATATTTTTTTCTAAGGACCCCCAGACTCTCCAGCAACAAATCTGCCACATTCTCTCAGCAGCTGTCTCAGAAATGTGAGTTTCATGTTTCCTTTGTTTTTCTTGGGATATATTATTGCACAGGGACAAGTGATGGTGGACCCTGTCAAAATTAAGGCAGTCACAGATTGGCTAGTGCCTACTAATCTGAAAGAGCTGCAGCATTTCATGGCATTTCATCTGGAACTACAGCCGTCAGGCAGTGTCTCTCACTGCTTTCACCACCACTCCATTCCTTTGGACACCCAAGGAGAGGCCATGTTCTGGAACTTAAGCACTATTGCGCAGCTTCACCCACCCAGACCCAGAACTCTAACTCATAGTGGAGGTAGACAACTCCAACAGTAGGTGCTGTGTTATCCCAATGTGCTCCCTCTGATTAGCCCTTGAGGAATGGTGTCACTGGCTAGATGTATTATAGAGGGCTCTATGCTCCCCCTTATACATCCAAACCTAAATGTCTGAGCTCCCGGCAAGCCAGGTAAGCCTTGTTTTTTGGCAGATTAAATTTCACACTCATTGCCCTGATTTTAGCGATACCGAATCTGATGCTCTCTCTCGCCAGTTCACCTTTGACAGCACAGATTCTGATGCGGATCTCATCCTGCCATCCACCTGCAGTGTACCTTAGTTTCCTTAGAAATTGAGGAACATTGTCCACCAAACCCAGTGGAACCAGCTTAACCTGGGTAATGGTCCTGTTAACTCTCTGTTTTTTGTGGACACACACCATTGTGGTCATGGCCTGCAATACATAGTGGACTGGGAAGGATACGGGCAAGAGGAGTACTGCTGGTGCCCTGCTGCCATATTCTAGAACCCTCACTCAAAGGTGATTTCCACATCTTAAACCTGGATAAGGCTGATCAGGTGAGAGGTGGCGCCTGTAGAGGGGGGCACTGTTACATCCAACCCGGTACATCATCTGCCATGCCTTTCAACTCCAGGTCAGCCTCACCCTAATGATGCCACTGTCTAAGTGACCCCACCCCTTCCTCTCGTTCCCTCTTCTTGTGTGTCTGTGTGTGATTGCCTGCAGGTACACTGCGGTCAGGGCACAACTTCACCAGCAGCAACTTGTTCCATAATCAGGACCTCTACAAATATCCAGCCCTGCCACTTCCACACAGATTGTAGACTCTGCTACCCATCAAAGCTACTATGCTTCCAGCCAACTTATTACCACTTTTTTGCAACTGAGCTTTTCACTGAGCTTTTCTTGTTGATTGTTGTTGTTGTGCCAACTTATCTGCAATTAATGTCTGTTACTTCCTCCCTGTCTCCAAGTTTAGGTCTGCATTTGAGTTTACCTGTTCCGCTGCCCCTTAACATGGTCTTGTCTGGATTTAAAACGGGTCTATGATTAAGAGGGGCTCACTAGATGGTATCAAATGCAGAATGAAAATGTGTTGAAGACTTCAGCACATACAAAAGTATATTATTTGCGTAAATATGGACAGAATAGGGAGAATAATGTTATTAATTTATTATATATATACTATGTGTATATATATACACACAGTATATATAATATATATATATATATATATATATATATATATATATATATAGAGAGAGAGAGAGAGAGAGAGAGAGAGAGAGAGAGAGAGAAAGGGTAGGCACTAACAGTCCATAGGCCTGAGAGAACAGGTAGGTCTTAAGCTTGCTTTTAAAAGACAACACAGTTGTGGTACAACTTATAATATCACATACTTTATTTAGGAGAATGGGGCTATAGTGACTGAATGCACCTTCTCCATAGGGTTAGTTAGGAGACTGGTTGAGGCAGACAGCCTCCCACCCCGAGCCCGGTTCTGTTGGAGGTTTCTTCCTGTTAAAGGGAGTTTTTCCTCCCCCCTGTCGCCAAGTGCTGCTCTTTGTGAGAACTGTTGGTTTTTTCTCTATAATAAAGGAAGTTTTGACCTTACCCTATAAAGTCCCTTGAGATAATGTATATTATGATTTGGCACTATACAAATAAAATTTAATTAAAATTGAATTGAATTATGTGTGATGATCTGAGGGTTCTGGAAGGTTTGTGGCCTGTGAGCAGATCAGAGACATATTAAGGAGCTAGCAAGGGCCAATTGCACAAAGCACCTCAAGTTTTATACTTATGAGTGACATTTAAGGTTGAGTTTCACCTTTGCTGAGGGAATTACTTAATGTTGTTGCACAGATTATCTTAAAAGGTTTCCTTAGCTAAGGAGAGATGTAAAGTCATTTACAGCAATGACTGAGATTTTACAGCAGTAAAATTCTACAGTTTCCATGGAGACCATTTGTTTGCTAGTATTGGCGCTTGTGATACTGGTTATCATCTCACTTGTTATTGTCTCACAAAGTTGGCCTGCAAAAATAAATGGCAGAAGAAAAGAGGGGAGGAAAACAAATTGGTCAGAGGAGGAAAAGGCAAAACTAATAGAGGAATATAACAAAAGAAAACTCAGTGTTCAGCAGATAGGTAAGAGCGTTCGACAGTAAGTGAATGACATGCAACACAGCTGAACAATGGACATGAAATATTTCACCAATAATTGACTGGAAAGATACGATAATAGCATAATAACCATAGAGCAATCATTAACTGCAAAGGAGCTGAGGAGCACAGCTGTGGAAAGTGGAGTGATCAGTTCTAGATGGACAAATCATAAACTGACTGTCAAATCTATAGATAAAAAAAAAAATTCCTTGTCATTGTGTTCATCGATGTGTTTATTTATCACCATGTTAAGATACAATCATTGGTGCCTTAGGTTTTTCCCTTAGTTTGGTCGCTAAGGTCTTCTGTGCAACGTCTTAACTGACTTCAAGAGATTCATTAGTATAAGACCAAGATACTTAAGTGAAAATTTTAAGGAAAGGAGAAGACTATTGTTTCATGCAACAGTTTTTATTTTAAGGGAATCTTAAGTTAAGGTGTTTTGTGCAACTGGCCCCTGGGGAACTCATCCGGAAATGCAGCAGAAGAGAGAGAGGTATATGATGGCCAGCTTCTTAACTTATCTAAGGAGGTAGCTGCTCTAAAAAAACTACTTGTCTTTTTTGACTTGTTCAACCATGTTGTTTATAAATTCATGTTAAGCATAATGATACCTGTTTGCTTTGGTGCTGTGTTTGATTCAGTTGAGGTGCAGATGGTGTCAGGACCCCAATTCACCAACTGTAAAGAGAGATAGTTGAACTGAAATAAATACAAATACAGAGAAAGCAGAGGATAATAGCACAGTTAAAAGAAAATACCTGTGGTAGGTCCACTGTGACTAAATTGTGTACTTTACGTGATGTTTCATGTCTGGGCCAGTGAAGGATAAATCACAGATTTTTATGTTTTTGCATCCTGCTTGTACTAAAGGAATCTAAAACAGATTAGAGGTTAGAGTCGATCCATCTGTTTGCCACATAGTGATGAAAATTGCATGCATGTAGGCCAACCCGCATCGATTTTTCTGTAAAGTGCAAGTTCTTATACCAGTAGAATTGTGATATGACAGAATTCAGTAATCAGAACATTCACGGTGTACATGTGAACCAAATTATAACAAATAATAACAAAATATAATACATACATACATACTATTGAGTTAATTGCAAAAAGTAGCAACCATTGATGTATTATGATGAGTATTAAGATAATAAACTTTTTCACAGGTCATATATAAACCAAAAAAATTTAAAAAAAATACCTCACTGTTTATGGTAAAGTGGTGTTAATAAAACATCATAAGGTATGGCCATGGAGATTTTTACTCAGGCTGAGATTGATGATGACATAGGTACTGTGTGACCACTGAGCAATGTCCACCCTTGGCTTTTGCACATGCATTACACATGTGCACTTAAGTGTGTGGCAGTGACTGACAAATGCATTGCCTGGACATGCCTTTACAGTGGTCATGGCTGGTTGAAGAGGGTTCAATTACAGTAGAGAAGCACTGGTAAAATCATTCCTTTCTTTTTATAGCCCCAAATCATTTGTACTTTCAGTAGATATCTACACAAAAAAAAAAATTGAATCACCATGCACATTTGAACAGTTTAACTACTAAGCTACTGCAAAATGTAGTTTAATTACATGTAATTCACTACTCCCCAACACTGGTAATTAAGGTAGAATTTTCATCTGGATGGTTGAATGGATGGAAGGTTAGACATTTTCCTAATAGTGGGGTGAAATTGGAGGAGATTTCAATACCCAGGTATCTGTTATCACCCAAGGTGAAAGAAAGTACTTGTCTTGAGTTGCAGGATTCCATGAGTTCACTGAGACAGAAAGAAATGTGGATTTGGACCAGTTTATGTTGTAGTCTGTACACATTGTTTACATTGGTGGTTGTTTTCCTGCAGTTTTCTTCTGCCTTGTCTAGTGCACTGCTTGTTTGTGTGTTACCGTCAGCAACAGCGGATCAGTGCGGGACCGTGATACCAGGTGTGTGTCGCACCACCCATATTCTTGCATACGTGTGCAATACAAACAAAGGAGAACCCATTCATAAAACTATTGAACTACAAAACTAACATACTGTCATTAGCGCTCATAAACTTAGCTTTAACTTCTCTTATCACTTATTCTATTTGTGTTGTTTTCTTCTAAATATAATTTCCTCTTGCACTGGTTTGTAAATAGTTAAGTGCCTAATAAATTACATTTTGCCCAAGAGATGTCTCATGTTGAAATAACTCTCTATTTATTTAAAGTTAATGCTACTTAACTCAGATATTTCACAAACATATTTTTGTGTCTGGCTCTGAATGCATCCTGGACATTAGCAACATGACACAAGCTGCAGACTCATCCAGGAAACGGGTTTGACCCCATGCTGGGGTGTCACATGTCCTTGCTCGGTTTCCAATTAGCCCTGCTGTTGTTCAATAATAAAGTAGACCAGATAAAGTGCAGCAGAACAGTCCATGTGAAACTAGCTTTGGAAGAAATGTCTTAAGATTTGTACAGCCACTATAGAAGTTCTGTTTTTAACTCCACCTTGCTGCACTGTTGTTACACCACTGATCCACCACAAACAGTAAATGAAGTATAATCTGTTATACATTTTAAATGATTGCTTCCTCTAAATCAATAAAGATATCACCCAGCCAAATATTGTGGTTGTGACACATGTACAGCATTTTTAGAGAGTCTTGCCAGGTGCTTTTGTTTTGAGATGATGGGTTTAAGATGATCGCACCCAGGATCACCCTGATTTTGCAGCAGCAGCAGCAGTGACACCAACATATTTGTCCTTAAAAGTCAAGAAATATGACTTTACATAGAAGCTAAATCTGTAAAACTCATTGGACAATGAGGACAATGTTGGGCAATGACAAACAACACAGAATCTGTGTTAGACCATGATATTGTATATTATAAAATTGGATTATTATGAAAACTATGTGTAAGCAGTATTTTATTACTGTCTATAAAACTGCACCACATTTATGAGCTGATTATATGTTTTGTATGTAAAATATTAATCTGCAGTGTGTGGTGGAGGTAAAGGACAATTACCTGAAAACTGAAAATAAGTAAAGCACTTGAATAAATGCACTAAGTTACATTCCATCACCTGTCACAATCTGGTACACTCCTTTTTCTTTTTTTTTTTTAAAGATTTTTTTTTGGGCATTTTTTACCTTTATTGACAGGACAGTAGAGAGTGACAGGAAAGGGGCAGAGAGAGAGGTGGAATGACACGCAGGAAAGAGTTGGGCCGGTTGGGAGTCGAACCGGCACTTGCCTGCTAAAAGCAACCGCACCCTAACCACTCCGCAATCGGGCCGCCTCTGGCACCGTCCTTTTAAATGGTTCATAGTTGATTTATAAACTATTAGTAAATTGTTTAGTAAACACTTTTAGTTACACACCATTAGTTACATCATATAAGCCCTTTATAAAGGGTTCCTTATTGGAAAGTGGTTCTACATGTTATTTACCTGCTCTTTATCTCTGGCCATCCTGCGGTCCCCAACACTCTGACGCCGCCTGGCCTCCCAGTGCATCGCAGACATTCTGCTGTGCAACAACTAGAGTAGACATTAATAAGTCAATATTCACTATGGGATGATCTGACAATGCACAAAAACATTGTGGTTTGCTCGCACCATAAGTCACAATAAGAATAATACAGAAAATATAAAAACAAGACAAACATACAGGTGTGAAGAGTGACAATCAACACACATCACAGATTGAAACCTGTTATTTTATTTACAATTGAATTTCATGAAGCACTGAACCTGATGAACAAAAAATGTGTAACTGTCAAAATACTTACTCTCTGGACAGCATGAGTGTATTATGATGCTCTTAGCATTCAATAAACAAAAATTAATATGTATTCTGTATATTTGCTTCACAAGGTTGGCAAAAGAGGCTTGTGCCGATTTGTGTGCTGAACTGAAATGAGGTGGAAATCACACCCACACCGCTTAAACCTGGAGCATACGTGCTGAAACATTCAGCCAGGAAGGGTGTGGTGTTAAATTACTGTTTAATATTTAGAGCTCAAAGCTTTGTTGGCAGCTTAATCAGGAGCAGAATGTGGTATTACAATTACAATACAAGGTATTTGTCCTGATACAACAAGAATATCTAGATTAACACTTGAACTCTCTTTTATACTGTATATATTCAAACTGAGAGTAACCTGATACATCCTAACCCCTAACCACTGCATTTCTTTTGTGTTTTACCTACTCTGTGTTCAACTCCTGCCACCTGACACATACTGTACCTATCATAGCTAATTGGTAGTTTGACCCAGTTTGTTAATGTAATGCATGCATGCCCAACTAGCAGGGACTTACAATGAATATTACGCAGATACATTTTCAAATGACACAACAAAAAGTCCGAAACTAAAGATACAGAACCGTATCACCATGTAACATCAAAGACTTTTTTAATCATGATACCTTGAGACTCAGAGGCCATGGGTTTTTTCCTCTTGTTTACCATTTCATATAATTTGCACAGTCAGATTTCAGACCTTTGTGTCTATAAACTGTAACTGTAACCTACTATAGAAATCAAAGCCTGACTAATAGCCCATATTATCTTCTTATTAAGTTTAAAAACACCAAAATTAAACAGAAATCAAAAATTTCTGATCACTTGTGTACCTGAATATCAATATTCTATAAACGATTTCATGAACATATGATTTACTTTCCACTTCTCCCAGCTTGCACTATATTTTCTTGTAGGATATTATCTTCTTATGGCCAACAAAAGATATTTCATGTCTGAATAAACATGATATTACATATGATTCACATTCAATAACAGTGTTTACTCACCTGACTTGTGCCCTGGAGAGATGTAGCCTCGTTGGAGGAGAACTGAAGGCTGAGGTGTCAGTCTCCTCGTTCCTATCTCTGACCTTGTTAAGTGGAGTTTCCTGGCAACGTGCTCTCCTGGGCTGAGAGAGAAACAAAGAGATAGAGTGGCTAAATTGTTACTGCACAGCTAACAATGATCCTAACCCATTGTATGTGTTTCCCTGTGTGATACTGTGTCTTTTAGACATTTTCCTTCCCCCTTCCAGTAACTAATGAGCCTTCAACAAGGTATTTCTTTCTGTTTTATGATAGAAGAAAATGAATTCCTGTATCCTGTTGGGAATACATCTATTTGAAAGCAACATTTTGGTTATAGATCTTTGTCAGACATCTAATTCACAATATTGAACAACAACATCTTCATACTCGAGCCATGAGCTGCATCAAAAAAGGAGTATTTTTTGCTCACCTTAGACAATTACACTGCCAGTAACTGATCAGCTCAGCTCAGACAAACGGGGCTTACTGTGAAAAGCCAGGTGTGAGGGACTGAGCTGGAAGGCATATGGAGTCACAGGAGCATTTTGAAAATAAGGGTTTTATTTACCCAAAATGAGAAAAATGAATTTACAACAAACAAGCAATAAAGTGACCTATGAAACACAAAAAGGGAACATATATAATGGCTGATTACACCAGTTTTACACAAAACTGGTTAAGATAGCACCCTGACTAACAACAAAGAAACAAAACATTTTTTTTTTTCTTATCTGCAACAAAAGATCTCTCTGAATAAACATGATATAATGATCGATTCACATTCAATGAGCAAGTTGAAATGTAGGGGAAGAATTGGGGATTTAAATTCTCAGTTGAAAAACCTATAGTTTTTTATGAGAAGGAGGGTTAGGGGAATTTTTTATCTGGACATATTTAGAAACTGAAAGAGGAGAGACATCTGGTTTTTTAGGGATCTTCTTTGACACTGGATTAACATGGAAAGAACACATTAAAAATGTTATTGATAAGTACAAAAAAGGTTACAAATAGGATGAGATGTCTGGTAGGGTTGGACTGGGGAGCAGATATCATATCCCTGAAACACATTTATCGCACAAAATCCTTATTTGCAGTGATTCCATGTCAGCACTCACAAGTCTCAAGTCAGGTGGTCAAATACTCAGCAGGATTTGTTATTCAAAATATTGTCAGTTCATACAAGAGCAATAGAATAAGGCACTGAAGAGGAAGAAGAAATTAAAAAGTGGACAAACTGACTAAATAAGCTCTATGGAAAGGAAATATAGACATCAGTTTTAAACTATCCAAACCAGAGGAAAAGAGCATCATAAGGAAAAATATGGCAACAGCACTGGGATCTGGAGACATTACAGTTTTCAGTTAAAAATAAAGCAGGTAGGGTAAGATACCTGGAGGAAACAAGAGGGCCAGTGCTGAGTGTGAGGGTATAGGAGCAATAGGGACCAATTTTAACTGTTTGTGGGTGGTTAGTGAGGAAGTCCTTCATCCAGGCACAGGGGAGAGGGGGAAGTCTATGGTGACATCCACACAGCTATGTTTTCATAGCATATCTTTTGCTGCTGTGTTAGTATGGACGCAGATCGTTTCTGATATGGAGCTAAAACACTTGTCTAGATGGAGATCCTTTTCATTTTAAAACGCTGTTTTAAGACAAAAACATAGCAGTGTTGATGCGGCCTAAGTCAGTCAGCTTGTTGTCTTGTATGTCTGGTATGATAATAGTGAATGCCAAGCTGTAATCAATAGAGAACATCCTTACATAGCTACCTGGTGATAGATACCTGGTGTTCCAGATGGCTCAGCGCAGTGTGGAGGGCTGTAGTGATGGAGTCATCTGTGGATCTGTTTGCTTCATAAGCAAACTGATGAGGGTCTAAGTTTCGAGGGAGGTTGGCTTTGATTAGTCTTTCAAAACATTTTTCGACTACTGATGTAAGTGCAATTGAACTCTGTAGTCACTGAGACTGTTGATAGCTGGCTTCTTTGAGACAGGGATGGTGGTAGCCAACTTCAGACAAGGTGAGATGGTGGTTTCTGTCAGGGAAAGATTGAAAACATTGGTGAAGAGCCCTGATAACTGATCAGCACAAGCTTTAAGTACTGCTTTACTACTTTGCCAATAGCTTTCCTTGGGTTCACTGACTTCAGCACACGCCTCACTTGGTGTTCCTAGAGGGTGAGTGTGTTGGGGCTGGAAGTTGGTGAGGGCATTGTGACTCTTTGCCTCAAAGCAAGCAAAGAAATGGTTCAGTTCCTCTGCCAGAAAGGCATTTGCACTGACAGTCCCCAGGGTGTTGCCTTTGAAGTTGCTGATTTGCTGTAATCCCTGGTAAACCTGCTGTGGGTTATTGTGTGTAAAATGATCCTCCACTGTTCTCTTGTAGGCCTCTTTTGCAACTTTGATGCCCCTCCTCTGTCTCTGCTCTAGCCATGATGTATTGGGTATTAAGGAGCAACTGTACCTCAGTAGCCGGAGTTTTTGGTTGGGATAGACCTTGATGTGTTAGTCATCTGTGATATTGTTGGTGCAGTTTCTTATGTAGAACAGTCTCTGCAGCTGAGAGAGTGATCCATCAGGCCAGGTTTCTATAGTCTTTATGTCCGGCTTGGTTTTTTCTCCTGAGGGGGGTGTATGCTGGGATGAAGAGCAGTGAGTAATGGTCTGACGGGCCCAGGCGAGGGAGAGGTACTGCTCTATATGAACGCTTGAAGTTGAAGTAGATATGGTCCAGTGTGTTTTTCCCCCTGGTGGAACACTGTACATATTGTATGAACTTAAGAAGCACTGGACAATACAGATTCTTCTCTGCTTCTAGCTTCTCTTCTGATTCTTTCAAAACTGAACATAATGGAGAAATGTATAAATATTAAATTTAACAACTCATATTTTCACTTCACACACATTTCACTTCAGGAACAGCAGCCATTGCTGTTCCTCCTGTTGACAATAGAGTGTGCTACTACCCTGTGCAATAAGGATTGATGACTTCATGGCTGACTGTTCTAGGATCAGGCTTGCAATTCAACACTTGTGGATAAGTACATGACCGAAGAGGAAGCTTTTCCTCATCAGACAAGAACATTTGATTAAGTCTTTGTGACCCTTTCATTTGAACCTTAAAGGTTGTTTAAGAAAATATTTTATTCAGGATTAGCTACTTTCAAACTTCAGACATTCTGCTGCTGAGATTATTATTACTGAGACATTTGTTGATGAAGGCTGGGACATGTTGATGAGTTGACCTTGGGTTCTCAAACTACTGTTGCCCAAGGTCAAAAATGAACTTTAATTGTCATGCAGTTATGCTTAATTTATTTTATTTAGTCTGGAGGGGTGGATTTTTTTAAATATTTTAAAAATACTTAAAAAACAGGGACAGTTTAATGACATGGTCAAAACCTTAACCCTTGTAGGCCAAGAGGACGCCGCCCCCTTTTGTCTCTGTTTGATACTGATGCCGATGCAATACTCAGGTTTTAGGACCAAACTAATAGCTTTCCTACACAACCTTGTCTCAATTTAAGAAATAAGCAAAATTTTCCAATGCATCAGTGTCCATGGCATTCAGAAAGAAAGAAAGAAAGAAAGAAAGAAAGAAAGAAAGAAAGAAAGAAAGAAAGAAAGAAAGAAGGAAAGAAAGAAAGAACGAATCGCAATCTGTAAAACTTGCTCAATTCAATTCAATTTTATTTGTATAGCCCCAAATTATAATATACATTATCTTGAGAACTTACTCTGTAAAGGGTAAGGTTGAGACCTTACTTTGTTATAGAGAAAAACCCAACAGTTCCCACAAAGAGCATCATGGGAATCCCCCAGCAGTCTAGCTCTATAGCAGCATAACTAAGGGATGGTTCAGGACATACCCGAGCCAGCCCTAACTATAAGCTTTATCAAAGAGGACAGTTTTAAGCCTGATCTTAAAGGTAGAGAGGGTGTCTGCCTCCCGAACCCACACTGGGAGCTGGTTCCACAGGAGAGGAGCCTGATAGCTGAAGGCTCTGCCCCCCATTCTGCTCTTACAAACTCTGGGAACCACAAGTTGACCTGCATTTAGAGAGCGAAGTGTCCTATTGCGAAAATAGCTCTTTAAGGTACGATGGTGCCTGACCATTAATGGCTTTGTAGGTGAGGGGAAGGATTTTAAATTCTATCCTGGATTTTACAGGGGGCCAATGCACAGAAGCTAACACAGGAGAGATGTGATCTTGTTTCCTAGTTCCTGTCACTACTCGTGCTGCAGCATTTTGGATCAATTGAAGGCTTTTTACTGAATTTTTGGGACATCCTGACAATAAAGAGTTACAGTAGTCCAGTCTTGAGGTAACAAATGCATGAACTAGTTTTTCAGCATCCTTTAGACACAGAATGGGTCTGATTTTAGCAATATTGCGCAGGTGGAAGAAGGCTGTCCTAGAGACTTGCTTTATATGTGAAGTAAAGGACAAGTCCTGGTCAAAAATGACACCAAGGTTTCTGACTGTAGCACTGGAGGCCAAGGTGATGTCATCCAGAGTCAGTATATTATCACATAGTGTATCTCTGAGGTGTTTTGGGCCAATTACAATAACTTCAGTTTTGTCTGAATTTAAGAGTAAGAAATTACTGGTCATCCAGGTTTTTAAAGGGGAGGTTGGATATGGGTCTATAATTGGCTAAAACATCTAGAGGTTTAATTACCACAACTTTAAAAGCCTGAGGTACATAACCAGTTGATAAAGATAAGTTAATCAGACTTGATATAGAGGTGTCGATTAAAGGAAAAACTTCTTTGAACAGCCTTGTTGGAACGGGGTCTAGAAGACAAGTCGATGGTTTAGATGACAAAACTGTTGAAGTGAGCTCAGAGAGATGTACAGGAGAGAAACAGTCAAAATATAAGCCAGTTACAGTGGACTCTGAGGCTGCTGAACTGGACAGTACATCTGAGCCAGCTGTGGGGAGGAGATGGTGAATTTTTTCTCTAACAGAGACAATTTTATTTGTAAAGAAGCTCATAAAGTCATTACAACTGAGGGCTAAAGGAATAGATGGATCAACAGAGCTGTGGCTGTCTGTCAGCCTGGCTACAGTGCTGAACAGAAACCTGGGATTATTCTTGTTTTCTTCTATCAATGATGAATAATAGGATGTTCTGGCTTTACGGAGGCTTTTTTTATACGCCAATAGGCTGTCTTTCCAAGCCTTTCCAAGCCTTTAGAGATTCTTCCAGGTTAGTAGAACACCACTTCCTTTCTAGCTTCCTTGAACTTTGCTTTAAAGCTCGTGTTTCTGAGTTGTACCATGGAGCTAGCCTTCTCTGACTCACTACCTTCTTTCTCAAAGGGGCCACAGTATCTAGTGTTGCACGCAGTGAGGCTACAGTACTGTCAACAAGATCATCAACCTGTGTGGATGTGAAGTTAAGGGAGCTACTGCATTGATACATGGCAGTGGGCTAAATACCAATGGGATTCTTTCTTTAAATTTGCTAATGGTATTGTCAGAGAGACACCTACTGTAATGGATTTTTTCCCCCAAATGCTGTGTAGTCCATGACTGAAAACTCAAATGTTAGCAGAAAATGGTCAGATAAAAGAGGGTTTTGGGAAAATACTGTTAGATATTCAATGTCAATCCCATAAGTCAGAACCAGATCAAGGGTATTTTTAAAAGAGTGAGTGGGTTCAGATACTGATTCAGATACAGATTTTCATTTTAGCTCACTGGGTGTGACTGTGTGCATGGTGCATGTCTGTGTGATAACATTATATCATTTGTGATCATACACACATTCCACATGCACCTGATGATTCCTCAATAGTTAAAAAATCTGTGTCACATTGATCCTCCAAATCATTTGACAGCTGTGTCATCCTATTCAAATCAGGACATTTATGGCTGCCACCTGTCTGAATTTCCACATAACAAGGAATAATATCACATGTTTCATGTCATCCAAGATTTATCAAACTGCCTGTTGTGATCATTTTTTGTCATCAAACCCCTTTAGTCATGTCACAAGCCACATGCTTTCTCAACAAGCAGTCAGTCAGCCTGGCTCCAGTCAGCCAATCAGTAGGTGATCACTACACACACATCCCCCATCACAGACACATTTGCACATGCTCACATCATTATCATAATGAGTAGCAGGTATCAAGGAAAGAAGCAGGTATCAAGGAAAGAACTACATAGGCCATTTTCATGCAAATCAATACAGATGACCCATTATGTCATAGGTGCTTCATACTGACCCGTGATGACCTGGTAGCACACTGAGTTTGCATTCATTGCTCTACGTGTAAAGACACAGCCCTCCCCATTCATTTGAAAGTGTGTTGGTTCACAAAATTAGGTTCTGCTATACCTCTCCATGGACTGCATAAAATATATAGAGAGCTGATTTCATGACATCATGTCCGGGCAAGCCTATGCTTCATTAGCAAATCTATTTAATCTTTAATTCAGTATTTCTGTCATTGGTCTTTCAGGCAAAATGATGCTTGTTCTTGGAATCTACTTTCCATATTCTCTACTTACCCACTTCAGGAAGCACTATAAGAAAATGAAATCTTTGTGATCTTTTAACAAATAATAGAATAGAATAGAATAGAACATTTGAACATTAAAAACACTATATCTTATATTATCGGTCACTTTGTTAAGAATATTGATGACACTCTGCGATGAAGGACTGAAATACATTTTAGTTGCTGGAGGGATTCTATCACACCTCCCAAAGTTCTTTCTTAGCCTTTCTGTAAAAAACGGATTCAGGGGCTTTTGAGGTTTGGGCAATTATTTGACTTGCTATTGACACAATCATAGAACGTTTATTCTACACTACACTACAAACACTATAGTTTAGGTGCCCGTACCATTCAGGAAGGTGACAAGTTAAAACACTCTCAACAATAGTTTTCTCTTTCCTGAGAGAGCTTTCAACATGATCACCATCAAGTGACACTGCCTCTCTTTTCAGATGTTGTACAGATAATTAAACCTGTTGTCTTGGCCACATTTATTTCTAGCTGACTAGTGTGACACCATGTTTAAAGGGCCATAGTGTGGACCAGGCAGCTTCACCTAAAATATCTGTTTGCATGCCGTCAGTACACTTAAACAATTTAAAGTGTTCCTCACTGATCATAAATTTGTTGGTAAAAAGAAAGAATAGCATGGGGGAAAGAACACGGCCTTAAGGGCAGCCTGTGCTCCTGAGACAAAGACCCTCTGTGAGTGGAAGAAAGGCAGTCAGTTTTCCAGAGAACTAACCTAAGATTGATTTTGAGATCAATGAGGCTTTTCAGGAGAATATGTTTCTTCAATGAAGACTCTTCATGCTATTGAAATGTGGGCTAAAATCCACAAATGAAACCCTGGCATATCATTTAGGAGAATCAGCAGAGTCAGCACAACATCAACTGTGCCCCTGTCCTCTATATGCAAACTGTCGCACTGGTACTTATAATGTGCTCCACATGCAGCTGCAACATTAAACTGCTGCTTATGTGTTAATGCATCAGTAACAGTAATTTAAAAAAAAATATGATATACAAATTTACATAACCCTGGGTGTGAGCCAATGTAACTTTATTATTTTGATACTATAAATTTCGCTAATTCGATTCTAGATTTTTTTAACACAGTATTTTAACTTGTGACTGAATGTTTATTGTGGTATTAATACTTAGGCACCTCCTACCAACACAGCAATGGCCAACTAAATTCAGCAACAGCATTTTATGCTTAAAACGTGGCAAAATAATATACAATTCAACGAGTCTGAAAATATTCAACCCTGTACAGAAAATTAACTGATGGTACGTTTGGGACCGTTTCTCTTTCATTCTGCAGTCCTGTCTCTCTCTCTTAGTCCCTCCTGCCGATGATACGTCAGTGGAGGGGGATTGGCCGGGCGCTGCCTCGATACTGCGTTCAGTCATTGAGGCACAACAAACGGAGACGTAACACCCTGTTCGTCGTAGCTTTGAGAGCGAGTCTGTCAGGATTAAGATTTTTGACGTTAAACTCGGATATCATTGGAAATGTCTTCGCACGTCAACAATACTGAATAGTTAAAGGAGCGCGGAAGTGCTGAAAGGTTGGACATATTAATAATTTACACCAAATTACAAAATAACCTACGTTTGTTGACTTCGTTGCAGCGCGGATCCGCTTGCGATATCACCAGACCGTAGAAGGTTCTACCGCGAGGCAGACGATCGAAGAGAAACACTAGTTTTATTATTATTATTTATTTATTTATTTGTTTACTCCATAACTAAACTAAAACTTACTGCCTTTTTTGCCATTCTGTTATCGTTGCACTTGTGTTTGAGGTAATCATGTATTCATTCGGGATTTTATAAATAAGACCTGGTCCCAGTTTGAGTAACACGCTAGCATTTGCCAGAAGAGGTACTGCATGATTTCTCCTGGTGACACTCTGATCCCTGTTTTTCCAGTTCTGTGTAAGATACAGCTCGAAACAGAGAGAACACTACAGCTGCTGACAATACCACCAGCCTTGCAGCGGCTCACCATTCACAGTGCAATCTGAGTCAGGACAAAAGCTTAGCTTCTAGCAGGTCACAACAACAGCTAGTTAAATGTTTAACTGGCTCTCTTTATGCAAAATTATAATTTAGCCATATTAAGTCAAATATTTAATTCTATATTATTTTAACCTTTGAAATGATTGTTGCTCTGAATTTATTTTAAAAATGCAGTGTTGGCTTATATTCATTTTTTAAGAAAGTTTGAACAAATGCAGCTTGGACATATCAATCTTTTCCTCATGGTGAGGCAGTGAAGTGGAGCTGCACTAAGTTGGCTGGTCTACTGGCAGACCAGTGCTTTGTTAAAATTGCTCACTCATACTTTCCTCCCCGTTTCCTTTTTCATCACTAGGTCCTGAGTGGCTGCTGCCGGCTGGTTGTCCCCTAGTATCCTCCCACATCAGCCTTTGAAGTGAAGCCAAGAGTGTGAACTACTCTCCTGCCAAAAGTACCCTCCCTGTCCCCCGTGCTACCTTCTAAGCCTATCCAGAAGCACATTTTTTTGCTAACAAGGACACGCAAAGTTATTGATACAAGGACCCAGGAAAACAGAGAAATAGTGGGATCATCCACTAAAGGCAATAATTTGGTCATATACATCCTAGGAGGGACTATTCTGCTTCATCGGGCCTAAACATGGGTAATCAGTTAACAGAAATTGCCCCCAACACCCCATTTCTCCCCAGCTTCCAGTCATTGCATGTAGTGGTGATTGGTTTGGACTCTGCAGGGAAAACCTCCCTCCTCTACAGACTCAAGCTGCAGGAGTTTGTTGAGACAATCCCCACCAAGGGATTCAACATGGAGCGGATTAAAGTACCCATGGGGAACGCTAAAACCAACACCACCATGTTCCAGGTGTGGGACGTTGGCGGTCAGGAGAAACTGAGGCCCCTCTGGAAGTCATACACCAGGAGGACGGATGGGTTGGTATTCGTGGTGGATGCAGCTGAGACAGAGCGAATGGAGGAGGCCAAGGTGGAGCTCCACAGGATCACTCGGTCAGCAGAGAACCAGGGGGTGCCCTTACTGGTTCTAGCGAACAAACAGGACTTGGATGGAGCCATGTCAGCTTCAGAGGTAGTTATTGTAAGATGAACAGTTTGATATTGTTGCATATAGTATGTTCCATCTTATTTAATCTGAGGGTTTGCTGTTCCTTATTTTTTATATCATTGTAAGTCGTTTGGGTTTTTGACTGTTTGAGATGTGAGCAAAGACTAAGAGTGTTGTAGGGTTTTGAGATATGGGGAGGAAGGTATCGCTTCAGCATCTGACCCGAAACGTAAGCGCTGAATTGACATCGGGAAAAAAAAATTAAACTATACTCAGTCAAACCACTGAGTTTCAGAACATCAAGAGAAGTGATTATTGGTTTAACATTATGATCTTGGCTCTTGCTAAAAAAAAAAAAACTTAATCGGATATAAATAATCTACAGCTCTTTCCACACACTGAAACTGCAACATTAGAGGTTCATATCCCGGGTAAAGCTCAAATGACACTTTATTTCATTGCCTGTAGCAGGTTTGGTCATCTCCCCATGTCTGTGAAAGTTAGTGCAGGGGACTGATTATTTTGAAATTGAATGTTTCATTCCCCAGCTGGATCATCTGAACCAAAAAGTGCTTGTAAAGATATGATGGAACACTTTGTATTAGCCCGATGATCATCTCTAGTGTGTGATGATTATGGCACCAGTGACTATGAAACCATCAGGAATTGTGAACATATTTTAGCTTGCAAATGTTTGTGTGTTATAGAAAAAACTGACTCTAAACCTGCTGATGGTATCATTAATCTTTTCGTATATATATATATATATGTTTTCTATTATTTTTTTGGGCTTTATATGCCTTTATTATAGCTTAGTGGAGACTGACAGGAAAGGGGGTAGAGAGAGGGGAATGACATGCATGAAAGAGTCGGACCAGTCGGGAGTCGAACCAGTGACTGCCTGCTAAGAGCGTCTTGCACTCAACATGGTACGCGCCCTAAACACTCGACTACCGGGCCCCCCCAGTCTTTTCATATATATAATGTCAGAAACGATTTCCTAAAATCCAGGGCTTGCTTTCTTCAACCAGCTGTCCTAAATATAAAAAAACAAAATATATTCAGGTAACCATCACATAAGATGAAAAAACAGAAGTTGATGGTACAGAATTGTGCATGACATCATGCTTTGGGATCTGTCATTGCAAATTACAATGCCTGGTGTGTAAAGGAATTTTTGTTAAACTGGAAGAGTTTGTGTCATTATATATCAATCAAACCAATTCAAGTCAGCTGTCAATCATTCAAACATTGAAAGAGTCATCTTCATTGATAATTGTTCTGAAGGTGATCGTTTTGTGTTTCAGGTCGAGAAGGTGCTGGCCCTCCATGAACTGAGCTCATCCACGTTGCACCAAACACAGGGCTGCTCAGCAGTGGATGGTCAGGGTCTACAGCCTGGCCTGGAGAAACTGTATGAAATGATCGTGAAGAGGAAGAAGGTGCTCCGACACAGCAAGAAGAAGAGATGAGGGGATGGATCACAGCAATGCTTTCTGAACCTCTGCATGTCTGAGGACCTTCTGAGCAGTCATGTCTGTGACACTTGTGCAACGTCAATGGGTGAAACCAGAGGAAGCCAGATATCCTTCTGAAAAGTTGCAATGTTTCCAACCAATTTCAAATTTCAGCTCTTAAGTCTGTGCACATTGTTAAAACCTTCTTTCATCTATGTGGACAGAGCTGCTGCCTTTAGCATTGTTTCTTGGTCTTGAGCACACCTACCTCTCCCCATCTTCAATACATGAAGGAGCATGGTGGAGAGACAAATGGCTCCAGCAGGAATAACAGAGATAAATCAGTTCAATATGTGATAAACACTCATCCCAACATTGAAAGATATTTTCTACCATTACATGTGCAAACATTTAGTTTCAACAGGCCTGGCCTGAACCTAGTTCTGGTTCCTCTCACCAAGTTTCAAAGTTACACTTTAGTATAAATTGCTAGGTTGCATGATGTTCACTCAAGTAACTGCTCCAGAATATTAAGCAACTCTTAAGCAACAAACTGCCCAGTATTTGGTATGCTGTTGGGACTACATTTAAGACGTGCCACCAAAGTAACATTTACAGACTGGAAAACTGAAGCTGCTGAATCCAGCCAAACAAGAAATTTGTTTTTCACTCTTCACCAAAGTGGTTTGTCACAGTTGGGTGTATTTCAGGGTTGGATGAATGGTTGGTTAGTAAGTTCAAACAAGGAATTGTTTTTACACTGTAAATATGGTTTTGTATGTTAAGAAATGAATAAATTATTGAGCAACTTTGGCATTATTTTGTGGAAAATTGTGTCTTTATTTAAAGTGTGATATTCATCCCACACTGGCTTAAGACAGCTGAGAACTTTGCTTACCTAGAATGATTTTTGTAACTCACCCTTCAGTATCAGCAAGTGCTGTGTTGCTTAGCAATATAGCATTACTGTGCTTGTCAGCTGCAGCTGCTGTGGACTTTGTTGTTTATACATCACCACTTTTTCTGCTGCTTCATTCTGCTGTAAATTCTATAAGAAGTGGCAACTGTTTGATTTATGTGACTTAATATTGCTACATAGAGTCTATTGACAACCACTGTGGGATTGAAATTATCTGTTGAATTCAAAGACTGAAAAGAGCCTGACTGAAATTTTATTGGTTGCTTTTAATGCATTTCTCACTCAGAAGCGGCAATCTAAATACAGCTGGTGGCCTAAAGATGTGCTTTCATCGTTTTTTCATATATCTTTATCATCACCATGAAAAGTTTTTCCCTTTAAAAATGTAAAACAGTGGGCACAGATTCAACAAGGTGCTGGAAACATTCCTCAGAGATTTTGGTCCATATGAACATGACAGCATCACACAGATGCTGCAGATTTGTTGGCTACACATCCATGATGTGAATCTCCTGTTCCACCACATCCCAAAGTTGCTCTATTGGATTGAGAGAGAGACCATGTAACGAAGAGCGCCTCATCACCTGACGTTGTAAATATGGCACCATGCACTTTTGACTGTTAGGGGTATGGAAACATATGCACCTCAATAATTGCACACGCACTTTAATAGGAGCAACCGCACTTAATTGAAGATTTGCACAATACATTTGATAACATTGCATTTTGCACATTTGTATGGCTAGACTTTGCACTATTGATGATTGGAATATTTGTCTCCATATTTATTGTCCTTTTTAATTGTAATTGGATGGCAGGTGCTGTGTAGGCCACGCAGCTCCACCTGAAAAAGAGGGACATGGGAGTAAATGTGCAGCCATGTGTTAAGGAATAAGACAATGAGCTTAGAGTTGTCTGTAGGGTGTTCGGGCAAAAGGCTTCCCCAGACAACGGACCCCATGTTTTATAGTTCTGGGGTAAACCAAGTGTAAATTGGTGTGGGGTGGTTTAGAGATGTGTATTTTATTGTAGTAGATGTAATGTTTCGTTTTGTTTCGTTGGTAGCAAGGAGGTGAATGTGTGTATGGGGGTGTGAGGATATATGTGTGTGTGTGTGTGTGTGGTTGTAAGGAAAGAAAGGGTGTTAATACGTGAGCAGGCACTGGATCCCTGTGAGTGGAGTCTCCCGAGGTAATTAGCCAATACACAGTATAAAAAGGCACCATTTTAACAACTTGTGTGTTGCTGGTCTGATGCTGGGTGATGCTTGCTCCTGAAGAGGGATGAATAAAAGGCTTCATCTGTTACACCTGCCAAACCTGCCTGTGAGTCTTTTTTTTTTTTGCTGTATCGTCCAACCGTAATTGTGGTCCATCTTACAGACCATTAGCCTGAACCGTTGATACAATGCTTTCATGTTGTTAACGCCAAATTCTGACCCTACCATCCAAATGTTGCAGCAGAAATCGAGACTCATCAGACCAGGCAACATTTTTCCAATCTTCTATTGTCCAGTTTTGTTGAGCCCGCGTGTGAACTGTAGCCTCAGTTTCCTGTTCTTAGCTGACAACAATGACACCGGGTGTGGTCTTCTGCTGCTGTAGCCCATCTGCTTCAAGGTTCAACCTCTGTTGTGCGTTCAGAGATGCTCTTCTGCATACCTTGGTTGTAATGACTGGTTATTTGAGTTACTGTATATAAATATGTGTAAAAAAAAAAAATGTTTTCAGGTAAACACTTAAAGAAACCAAATCCTGGCTGGATGATGGGTGCAGGTGGGCAGGGCTTGGGGCATGGCTGAGGGCAGTACCTGCTTTGTTGTGATACCACAAAGTTCCAGAAGTCCTGACTGCTTGTTTTAAGGATGTTTCTGAATACAGGCTTTGTGCATTTCTCTGTGGACTGAGGCTTTGATATTTTCACAGTAATAATACAGAACCTAGACCTGCTTTATCATCAAACACACATGGACATCTACCTTTATACAATATAGAACCTTTAAGGAACAGCAATTTTCCAGTACACTTTCTATCCCTGCTCTTAAGTTTGGACCATGTCTGAAAGAGAGGAGTGGTGGGACCTTTGTTACTTCTCCAAGCACTCTTTCTGATTGAAGTACATGCTAATATCATGGCCAAGACAGACTGTAAGAGAAAGGTTGTTAGCACAATTTTCCCCAAATGTCAGTTTTGCTTCCCAGCACTGTGTCCTGTAGGTTTTTACAAAAATACTTAATACTATATATTTTTTTTACTCCCTTGTTCCCTGTAGTCTTTTTTCGCACTGTACCCACATTTAGGAACCAGTAAATATTTTATTGGTATTTGATTAATACAACTATTTTGCATCATAACTTTCGTACTAGTAAGTATAATTGACTACTGCTTACACTGCAGCTGTAAATACATAGTGGTGTTGAATTTATGCTCTATCCTGGCTCACAGCAGGCCATTGTTGTAGACATGTTCTGTGGCAAAGAGCTGTCTGTGGCGTGCTAACTCTGTCCCATCCCCCCATGGTCTTTAAATCACTGGTCAAACCCTCCTGTGCCCAGTTACTGCTTAGTCAATCCAATTACTTTGATTAGAGGCTCCTTCCTGCTGCGACTCAACAGTCTGAGCAATAAGTAAGAAGCAGGATTAGTGAGTCAGCAGAATGGACAGGAAAACTCTCCACATGAAAAGTCTTAAGCCAAAG
This sequence comes from Trachinotus anak, assembly GCF_046630095.1. Taxonomy (NCBI): domain Eukaryota; kingdom Metazoa; phylum Chordata; class Actinopteri; order Carangiformes; family Carangidae; genus Trachinotus; species Trachinotus anak. The sequence continues at coordinate 891,877 of NW_027273868.1, forward strand.
TCTTAAGTCATTCTTTATCAAATTAATTTCCTGTCATTAAATCTTCACTCTGTGTTCATGGTCTGCCTGTGTTCATCAGTCTGTGTTCTTGGTCTTCATCCTTTCATCTACTTGTTTTCTGCACCTCTCTGTCTCTTTCCTCCACACTGGTGTCAATAAAGCAGTTTTTGTCACCTCTGTCCTCAACTTTTTCTCTCAAACTGAGACATCTGGCATTGTCTGCCACTTTGGTTATCTGTTTCTGTCTCAGCTTTATTTACATGTCTCTCATTCTGTCTCTCAGATGTCTGACATCAGCTGTGAGCCAGAAAGAATTCAAACTATATCTCCTCTTTTCCAACAAAGGAAGAAAAAGATGTAGGTGTTTTTATGTTGATTTGGTGTTAAGAAAACATGAGGGTGGAGAATTTTAAACCTTAAAAAGACCTGAAAGTGCTGGTGTGGATGAAGTTCTTTTTTTACACTTGTCATTCTTAGAGTGAAAACTTTGACATTTAAATGTTTCCGAGTGTAATAAACAAGGCCACAAGAAAATGACAATTCGTTTAACTATTTAAGTAAGGTTATATTGATAGGCCTGATGCTTTTGTTAATTATAGCATTAGTATTATAGCATCACCAGTAGGTATTACTTGATGTGAAATAGTTTCCCTGTTATAGTTGCTTTTCTTTGAGTAGCTTGCTGTGAAGCTGCTACTTTCAATAAAATGGTTTCTGTATGTTAAATACTTGGACTAAAAAACAGTTTTCAGAAACAAAAATCCTGCTGGATAAAGATGTTCCCCTTAAAACTGACAATCCAATGAAACTGGTTTTTATGATCTATTATCATTTAACCTGGAAAGTCCAAAATCTGCATGAAGATTCCAAAAACTCATTCCACGGAAGACCAAACATATTCTTAAAAATACCATATAAGCCACGAAGGCTTTTTGTCTATCCCTGCACGTTTTACTTAATTTTTGTTTGTACTAAATGAATTAAATCTATCTTAGAGTGTACACAAGTCATGGCTAATTCACCAGGGAAAAGCTTTTTCTCATTATCTGTGGCCGAGGGTTCATCTCTCCCTAGACCAAGACGTCACACATACGATGCGGACCAAACCCATCTACGTGTCCAGCTCTGGTTCTGCTTTACCTTTTATCTGCCTTTGTCAGGCAGTTCTTCTTTCTGCTCCTAGTAAAGCTTCTCATGCAAGTGCACATGGAAAAAATATATACAGTTACATTTTTTTTGTAACAGTTACATTTTGTAACAGTTTATACTGTCACCATTCCTACATAAGGAAGGACACATTAGTCATGTAACATATGGTTTTTGTTTTCTCATATCCAGATACAGAGATGAGTTGACTTGCTGCTTCCTCTTTCTTCTGTTTCTCTTCTCTCTTCGTCTCTCTGCAGCCCATGTTTCCATCCTTACAGCAGTACAGTAATTGTAAAAGTCTTTGTGGTTTTTGATGTGTATCAACATGTCAGGCTACTTTGGCATGATGGTTGAAGGGAGGGTCTGGCTTTATGCATCATTTCAGATGAGCCATGGCTTCCAAAATAGAACTGAGTGCATCCAGGACACGATGTTATCACAGTCTGTGAAGTTAAACTATTACACGAAAATCTCCATTCTCCATGCATTTTCAAGGTTATAAAACTACTTTCAAATGTATGTTGAATTGGTTGCATTGTGTAGTAGACATAGTTTCTTATCAGAAAACCAACAATAGTGATTTGCATTTTCAGTTAGTTAAGTAGCATTTTTTTTAAATATAATTTAAATTTTTATGAAATTTTTAACAAGAATATAACAGTTACAAAACAAACATACAACAACCAAGCAGGTATTCAAATAGATATTGACAGGTGTGATAAAAGAAAGGCAGCTGTTCAGTCACAATGAAATGCTGGGCATTAGTGCATAGCCTCTATTACTGCTTTGCCCTATCATCAGTGTCTTTATATGATTGGATTCTTCCCTCCAGAAGTATATCTACTGAAGCTGTCCCATTGTTCATTAACAATGTCATTTTTCCAGTTCAGTCTTCCCAACATCTTTTTGCATGCCGTAATTTCCATCCTTAGAACCTGCCACATATTCAGTGTAGTTCAGTGAGTTTGAGGCTCCCTCCAACACCTTAGAATCCCCCAGGCACAGGTTATTAGGCCAGTGTTAATATTGGAAACACAGATTTGCTTAAGTGTTGCACTACTGCTTTGTCCCCAAGGAGACATAGTCCAGGTGATCTGGGCAGTTCACATTCCAACCATCTACTCATATAATCCAAACATTCCTTCATGGGGGGAAACTTTGGGACATTCCCATAATGTATGCATATATGTGCCACATTCTTTCCTACATTTCCAACATAGACCATCTTTAATTAGGCCCATTCCATCGAGTCTTGTGGGACTGTAAAAGTATCTATGAATTATTTTATATTTATTAAATTAGCCTTTGGCTTCTCTGATATATTCCTTGGCATTTGAAAGAATCCCTGCCCATGTCTTTTGATCCAATGCATAAGACAGGTCTTTTTCCCATATCATCCTCAGATTACCACAACCATTATTATTTGTCCATGAACATATCTCATATCACTATGTAGTACTCTATTGCATTTTTATCTTGATCGAAGAGAACATTCCCATTTACACAGTGTCAAATCCAAATAAAATGTTTCTTTAAATATGCTATAGGAAAGTAAATTGTAAAATACCCTTTCTTCAGCCACTGAGCTCAATATATTGTCTGTTTGCTGTCTGTGTGATTGTGCCATATAGATGCATATTTTTGAATATTATGAGAGATTTTACGTTTTTTATGTACTTCTTGGAAGACTCTTTGAGTGTATTTGAATAGGATTTTTCATATTACTATTATTATTATCTTCATATTATTATTGCTTTTCTCCTTTTCCAATGTTTGTGAAAGAGCTTCAATAGGTTTAAAAGGAGATGTAAGTTCCTCTTAAATCAGGATCCAGTCCAAATCAGTATTTGTTCCATCCCAGTGTCTGGCGAGCTTTGCCATTTCAAAAGAAATACTGTAATATCTTTTGTCTGGTAATGGTAGGCCCCCTCCCTTTTTAGGCTGACAGAGTTTGTCCATATGAATTCTAGGTTTTCCAAAAGAAAGTATTTTATCATTTTGTTATATCTTAGTAATAATTGTTGAGGGATAGATATAGGTATCATTTCCATTAAATAATTCATCTGTGGGGCTATAACCATCTTAATTGTGTTCACCTCCCCCCCATAATGTCAAGTGTAATCTGCTCCAATTATCCAAATTAACCAAATTTTGTTTAATAACCTTTCTATATTAGTAATAATAATATCAGGCTCAGTTCTATCCCTAAGTATTTCATACCCATGAAAACCATTTAAATTTGAAGGCAGACAGTAAATTAGTGGAACAAGTTTGAGACACCAGCATAGCTTCTGATTTGTGCCAATGAATACAGTAACCAGGTACTTTAGAATATGATTCAATATGGTCTTTGTGGCTGCATAAAAATATCAACTTCTTGTGACAACCAGGTTTGCAGAGAGTTAATAAAGCTTAATTGTAAATAATTGTCAGTGGGGATCAGGAGCATATTTAAGGCACTGCCACTGCCAGGTCTTCCCCACGTGACTCCTTTACTCAATTATTTTGACATTGCTGCTCGAGCTAATAGGTGCTAACTGGCTAAATTTGATAGCATTTGTTTATCTTTCTAATTGAAGCAGGGGGAAATGTAAGAGCATAGCGACCATACTATTGTTGAAATGATGTGACAATATGAAATAAAAACTCTTTATATCATGTAATATCACACTTTGGTTTTTGCACATGTCAAACAAAGAAGATATAATGTGTCAGTGGGTGGGTTTTGTTACCTTTGGACAGAGTCAGGCTAGCTGTTTCCCCGTTTCAAATCTCTGTGGCAAGCTAGCTAACTGGCTGCTGACAGTAGCCTCATAATGATCAGAGAGTGTATATCTTATTATCTAACTCTCTGCAAAAGAGCAAATGAGCACATTTTAAATGAGCATACTCCTTTAATTCTGTCTACAGTTTGAATGATTGGATATAATTTTGTGATGATTCTGTCTATTCTGTTACTGACAGAACTACATCTAGGTTAACACGGGAAACATCACCCCTTTGTTACATAAATCTGTATCACAGCATGTGTATCTGAATCTGAAAATCCAGCTCACTCAAGTTACTCAGCTAACAGTAAGTTGGAGTGATAGCTCTCCCCTCCTCTGCGGTTCATCTTGTTCCCATTATCTTTCACTCCACTGGCTGTACACAGTCAGTATGTCACAGCAGGAAGATGAGCTGGACTGACGTCAAAGTGTTGTTCCACCCTTCCACCCCCGCCCAGGTGTTGAAAACAGGCTTGTCTGGATATACAGTAGCATCCCTCCAGGCATGAGAGCATAACACCCACAGTAGATCAGTGTATCTTTTTGGTTTCAGCTGGGATTCAGGTTGGGCTGGCTGAACTGTTGAAGGGAGTTATGTTAACCTAAAATAGATTCCAAAATTTGCAGTTAATCAATAATAAGCAAATGACCCCTTTAAAATAAAATGTGACTTGATCAGATAAATCATGTAAAGCACCATTTCAAATACTGAAGAAGTGCATCATGTAACTCTTGATAGAATACATAATAAATGCAAAGATTTGTGTTGAGCAGTTTGCCAGAGGGGCCAAAAACAGGTCCACTGATCACAACATTCAGGTGTTCTTTCCAAACAGACAATGAGAAACATCTCAGCATTAAAGTTAATAGACTTCAAGAAATAAGCAAAACTACATGTTTGTTGTATTCTTAAAGTACTGTGTGTCTGTGTATCCTTTTTTATGTGAGAGATTAACCATTTGTATTACAAGGAACCTGTAATGAATCCATGAGCTGAAAGAGAATTGACCCTCCTTAGCATTTATTTTGATTGTGTGTGTTGCCAGGATTAATCTTTTTGAAGTGATGAACCTGGCTGCGATGCACTTGTTCAGTGCTTTGCAACTTCTGAAGCATTGAACAGTAAATGCATCCCCACCAGGTTCATCACTTTTTTGTCATCTGTGTTACTTGCAGTGTCTCTGTATTTGGTTGTGCAGTGTGTTTGTATATTGATTGTGTCGTGTGCATTTGCAGCACATGGGTTGTGAAAATGGTGATGTCTTCTGAATTTGCTTGTGTTTTGTCTGTTTGCATGTGATTTCTTAAGCTGCAGTGCGGATGGATGTTGTGGATGCTGTTGCTGATCTGCTGCGGAAAAGCACGTGTTCACACCAGCTGCATGTCTGCTCCATCGCTGCTACTGCAGCTCTATTTGTCTACATCAAGTTTGCAGAATACTTGACTGTTGGATTTATCTTCATTTTTAATTTAATTCAGATTTATTGTTGACAGAAAATGCCTCTAAAATGCCACTGTCTCCACATGCAGCTGCTAAAATGAGTAAAAAATATCTCTATGTCTATCTATACATAGAGACCAAAGTGGATTGTATCAGTTTTGTGTAATTTTGCTGGTAATGTCAAAGTGACTGTCAACAGGTCTTTTCTCTGTCTTTTTTTTTTTTTTAAGCAGATCAGCAACGGCAGTTGCAACACACACTCCATGCATCCAGTGTGTCTCCAGCGTCAGGGCCACCTAACAGCAGACAGTTTTACCTGAGCGTTTTCTTGGTGTTCTGATCTTGTCTTGACTTGAACAGTTCACCATAACTGCCATTTCTTCATGACTTCTCCGACAGCATGGAGGTGCTTTAATACATTTGTACATTTTATGCTTTTAAGGTATCAGTTAGCTTTATTGTTAGATCCTCAGTCAGTTGCTTAAAAGAGCCCAAGGTTGCCTTGCAGGTTCTAATGAGTTAATTAATGCCTACTGACTTAATTAAGTTCTTTTACACATGCCACAATTACTATTTCATTTCTTTTCAATTGCCAGGTCATGAAATAAAAAGTAACAGGGCTTTCACGTTAGAAAGGCTCATTTTTAATATCTGTTTGCTGCAGGGGTTTGTTGGTTAGGCATGTGGTGACAATGATGTCAGATTATCAACTCTCAAGAGAGATTTGTGTATGGGATTGAGAAAGACACAAAGTGCAGGTACAGAGAGAGACAGTGTGTAAAGTGACTGTTCAATCATTATTGCATAGCACAGAGTGTGTGTGTTTGTAGAAATAACTGAATCAATAACTCTCAAATCATTTCGTACACAGCAGAATTTATAATTTGTACATTATATTTTATTTTATATTGGGTACAATTGATAAATTAGGTCCCAGGATTCATCACAATTACACTTGACATTTGTACTTCACAGCAGTACAAAGAAGTACATAGTGTGGATAGACACAACTAGCAGCTCATTTGAAGAGATCAAGTGGACTCTCCATCACTCTACCTCCCTCCTGTCTCTTTGCCCTCAAGGGGAGAACACACAGGCATGCAATGGTTACCTAACAGCTGAGAGGAGTGCCAGGATAGAGGGGGAGGGAGAGATGATGTCCAATCAGTTCAGTTCAGTCAGGGCTGAAATAGAAGGGAACTGAGGAGACAATGCATCTGTCCTGCTTTCACCCTGTACCATCTTTTTGGGGTGGCAGCAGCAGTGCCACAAGAATACCAAATTCAATGTCACATTTTAGTGTTAATTTCAGTTTAGATCCCTGAGCAGATTCAGACTCAGCTTTTTATTTATTTTTTTGACTTATTTATTTATTTGCAAAGCCACATGTGGTGATTGAAAGGCTTTTCTGCAGATCTCGATGAGGAATGAGTCTCAGATGCACCATGCCCCTGTTGAGCAAGAACACAAACATACATACGCACACACATTGTGTGTGTGCGTGTGTGTGTGTGTGTGTGTGTGTGTGTGTGAGTGGACTGTGGTGGTGAAGACAGCAGGTCTCACAACAAAGGGTGAGGAGACACAGGGAAAACTAGACAGATGAACACAGGAAACACATACAAACATAGGAAACACTGGGAAAAAGTTGGAGTCATAGCAGGGCTGTGACACTAAATCTAGACTTAGAAATGTTTTGGGGGAAAAAAAATAATTACTTTGGTAAGATGTTTCTGCTCTTTTCTTCTTCAAGGTGTTCATAAAACGTACAGACTTAGATTCAGATTGGGTTTGTAGTAAGAGGTTAAACTCTATTTACAGAGTGCCTTTTAAAACAAAGTTACAGAGTGCTTCACAAGAGAAAGTCCATGAAAAGCTTTATCTGTACAGTTGTAAAAATCAACTCTAAAACCGACATGGTGATATAAAAGCTAGTGTAACCTGATGAGCACAAGAGGTTTTTGAGGTGCTCGACAGTTGAAGGAAGCATCCAGGTCTCTGGCTGCAGGTTCAGAATTTCCAGACAGGGAGCCAAGACAAGAACTACAATAACACCACCCAGTGCACAGTGAGGAGAAGGGTCTGCACAAATGTATTCCATTAAGTAGTAAAGCAAAACTGAAATGTCTCATATGTGTTTAAAAGTTGTCTGGAAAAAGACAGTCAGAACCCCACATACTCACAAAAATGAGTATGTACATATGTGCTTTTCCAGGTATACTGATGATTTGTTGTTCTGCTGATATCCATGTGGCAGTGTGTAGTGTGTGTGTGTGTGTGTGTGTGTGTGTGTGTGTGTGTGTGTGAGTGAGTGGACTGTGGTGGTGAAGACACCAGGTCTGTTTTTAGGGGAAAAGATGAGTCAGACAAATGGCTCCAGTCTGGTGGGGATGAGAAAACACACATAAAACTGCTGTGTTTATAAGTGTGTGTCAGTGTGTCTCATTCAGATGAACAGGGAAAGCAAGGCAAGCAGGGGATGACCAGTTAAAGCTAAAAACAGACATAATTTAGAACAATACCAAAATGTAAGCGATATCTCTCTCATACCTCTGATCTCAGAACAGTGTTCTGTCCCATAAAGGGGATAATGTCATCTGTTTGCATCCATCACTGCCCACTAGAGGCACTGTGAGAAAACAGTATTTATGATAACCAGGATACTTAAAGATGAAATACTGTTAATAATAATACATGATAATTGTTATGGTAGATGTTTGGCCTAGTGGGTCTTTTGTTCATCAGTTATTCCTGTTGCCTGTGTTTTTTTTTGTACAGTTATGGTTACAGACTCTCTCCACCTCCCTATACACAATAAATCACACTATAAAAAACACACAATAAACAAAGTTAAAGACTGCCCACTTGTAGTGGCAGTAGGCTTTTATATCTGAATGCTACCAACTGTATCGTTAGTTTTATTCATTTTCATTGGTGTGATTGTGTCCCATTGACAAAGGCTGGAGCTTATCAAGCTGTGAGGGGGGCAGCATTTTTTGGACTTTTGCGCATTGAGAATAATCATGGGATCTTTGACAAGTGACTAGCTACAGCCAAATTGTGCTTGTCCTTGACACATTTTATACTGTTCTGAGATTGGCTATGATATTGCAGCATTATACGCATGCGCAGACGTGTGTGGGAACATAACACGTGTATTACAAAATGTCTGTGCATTCTTCCTAAGGCCAGAGACATCGAGAGACGTCACGGTTGTGTGGCAGCTGCGTGGCAGCTAAGGAACTCTTGGTTTTCATTTTGGTGTACATGTTGCAGCTGTGTCACAGAATCTAAAAGTTTGGCATCGCGCCTAGTTTTCACACATTACGCACTCATCTTGCAGCAAAAACAACCTATTTAACAACTAAACTAACAACTAAACTAACTAAAAACTTAGTAAACTGCAAACTCTATGTGGATAGATAGAGCTGGCAGGAGCAGACACACAACCAATGTGAACACACGTTTTTTTCTGCAGCAGCTCAGCAATAGTAGCCGCGACGCACACATCACACATCCAGTGTGTTTCCAGCATAAGTGTTAAGAGGCAATAGTATCCAACTAAACAGGCAAATTGCACTTATTTTCTCTGCAGTGAGAGAAAACATTGTTACACTAGTATTGTAGCTTCTCTCAGGAATGGCTCAGTATGTAGGTTGTGTGCATAGCAGGCGAGAGAGACAGAGAGAGAGGTGAGGCTGGTGACTGGAGCAGTGTAGCAGTGAATGTAGTAGTGCAATGTATGTGTATTTCAGGCTGTTTGTCAGTAAATAGGTGCAACAACTCCTCAAGACCCAAACAAGTTTTCTCACATCACCTTCCCTTGTGCTTCCTAAACTAGTCTGGAGGAAGAGCCAGGAAAGGTTCGCAACACTGAGGCAGGAAAAAGCAGGATTCTGCAGTGTCACTGGAATGTGAATTTACTGTCTGTTCAAAGAAATAATCCTAATACTTCATTAGCCAGGAAGGAGTGCAGAAAGGTGATGATGTCCAAGCAGATTGCAGTTGTAGTTGATTTTTCAGCACTGATTGTCTATCTGTAAAAGTCCCTGCACACACCACTGCAGATGAATATGCTCAATGATAAATGTTTTGAATAATGTCATTGTTAGAGAGACTACACCTTCCTTTACATAAAAATAAATTTAATGTTAAAACCTACAGCAAGTATTGTAATAGTATGAACAGCATCTTAAGCTTTCTGTAAAAGAATGGTGCAGAAGATAAAGCAGTCCTGACTGCATATCAGATGATTTTGGTTAAAATCACATCAGTCTCTGTGCTCACAGCACTGACTTGACTGTGTACAACTCTCTGAGGTCTTGTTGGCATAGTGAGGTTGTCTGGTCAGAGACCAAAACCAAAAACCTATTCTAATTCTAATGTTATCTGTCCAAGCGTGCTTTAGTCAGATACTGCACTGTGTCTCAAGCAGGTTGGATAAGAAATTACTAACAGCTGAGACATCAACATCAATCCTTCCAACTCCTGGCTGGTTGACTGCAGCACAGGCTGATCTTTGTTTCCAGTTTTTAAACTGGAAAATCATTGTCATTGATGGAGCATCCAACCAAGCAGGCTGGACCAGCATGAGTGTGTGATGTTGTTGGTGAGCAGCAGCAGGTGGAAGGCAGGCGGTGGAGTGAGTGTGTCTGGTATTCAGGGAATGTAGCACAACTTGTGTTTGTGTCTGCATACCTCACAGGCCTAGATCCCTTTCACTATCTCACTCTTTTTATGGCTTCTTTGCTCTACAATGAGCCTGGAGTATAAGTAGTAAGTATTTATGTATATTTTGTTTTTTTTGGTTTATTTTTTCCCATATTCAACAAAATACAGGTTAATGACAACAGTTGAGCTGTGTGATCAACTAATTGAGCATTCAGAAAGTTGTGTTGAACGTTTCACCTATATTCAGTGTCCTGCTCTCTGTGGTCACCTATAACACAGCAGAATTCATCTTTTAGTTGATGTAATTGACATTTTTTTTGTTTGTGCTGTCAGAGAACTTGAATGAGTGTGAAATAGTGATTGAATTGCAGCCCATAAACAGTATATGTTAATCAGCAGTCATTCCCAAGCTGCTGCGGTGATAAAATCTTTGTCCGACAAAACCAACACAAATAACAACAGCTCTGCCAAATGAAGAATAAGACAGAAAGTTAGAGGCAACTAAACTAAACTGCCACGCAGCCTCCGACCCACACTGGGCTGGCATAGCTCACTGTTTTGGAAAACGTCAGTTTACCTGAACACACTGAAGCACTGGTTCTTACATTTACACACTCTGGAGGCCTGTTTGAAATAGTTCTGTGTTAGTCTAGACAGAGCTGAAACAGCAAAAAAAGATGTTTGCAAATTTAACTGCCTCAATGTAGACATGCTCTAAGTGTCCATCCACACAAGAAGGTGTTGGATGGAGCTGCAGCAGCAGCCACTGTTGGCATGAAGGTATCATGAGAGTAATAGTGGCAGGTTATACTGGCTGCGCTGAACACCTGCTAGTCAGCTGGTAGGCAGTCACCTGATGAATAAGCCAACAATTATGAAGCATGAATGATGCAGTTTATGGCACTGTTGGAATGCTACACGTGAGCGAACAGTATGAAACATTCATTTCAGTTTCTCAGTACTGTTCAGTATCATTGTTCTGTCTGCTGACGGGGTTGGTATTTCAGCAGCAGTTAAGAGCCTTTGTTTCTATCATCTTTCTATAATGTTTAAGGTCAAATATGTAGAATATTTTCATGAGCCTTGATTTTTCTGCTGCTGTTTTGATTTCAGGTTCCATGAAGAAATCTACTTTCTAAGCTTTTCTGACTCCATGAATTTAGTTAAACCTTTGTAAATGAAGAACTGAGATCACCCTGGGCAGCATTATTCAATTTGATCTAACTTTTAAAAAGCCTGGTAACAATTTCCACTCAAGTAAAGATTTCTTACCAATAACAATTGTTTTGTTTTTGTTGTTGTTTTCTTTAATGAAAAATGCTACAAATTATTTTTTCTGTCAATTTTCATCCATAGACACAAAACGTACTCACTCCTTGATGATAAATTTCACTCAGACTGCCTTCGCATCTCGTTGAAAAAAAAAAAAAAAGGCATTCAAGCCTTCAAAGGGTTATTTAAGCTTTTCTTTACTTTCTTTTGAGAAATATTTAAGTAATATTTATACAATATTTAATCTAGCTACCACTACTCTACTCCACGAGATATCTCAGTGATGCCTCGAGGGAACTTCTTGCAATTCGGAACAAACCTTGATATAGGCTCAAGGCTGGACTTCTTAAAATTTGATGGTAAAAGGCATAGATTGTATATAAAATTAAAAGTAGACTCCTGGTCTGAAAAGTCAAAACATAACAACAATAAAACACTAGTTACAGCTTGAATTTCCACCCAATTTACTGCTCATTTTTATTGTATTCACTTCTCTCATTGGAATGAAGAGACTCCGACCTGCCAATTGGCAACTTGTGGTTGGCAGAGGCATACAACCATGAGCCGGTAATTCTAGCGATTCACTAAAATTGTGATTACTCCCTTGTTTTTGGTTGTTCCATTTCCATTATCCACTTTAATGCGCATACTACAACCTGTGAGACATTAAGTGTTTTCACACATTTGCAGCAAGTGGCTGATTTAACTGTTGTTTTGATTTCAGAGCAGCATTTCATGAGGTTTCGATAGCCACAGTTCATTGAGAGATTTATTTTTACACTCTGCTCCAAACGAGCACTTTGCTGCACTTGGATCAGCACAGGGAACTTCCCACTGGAGATTAAGTCCAACGCCTTAACCACACAGAGTGCACCACAACATTATGTCTGTTTGTAAGCATTTTGACTTGGGAAATTGAATTTTGGAAAAAACAAAACAAAAAAAAAAACATGATTGACTTCTTTCCCAAAAATATCACTCGCTAAAAGGAGAAAGTGTTGTAGTAATTTTCACTAAAAAGCACTAAGTATTGTAAAATATGGTCAAAGCATCATAAAAATGCATCCTGCAATGTGTTATGTGATCTAACATGATTAAGATGTATTCTGTACTGAAAAGTATATCAAATGTTGAGTCATGCACTTAATACATCAACTATGTTCATGTTTGAAGAATAGAATTATATGATTAGAAGTTTGTGATAACATGTAACTCAGTTTGAATAAAGTTTATAAAGTTTTTAAAAAAAAAAAGAAAAAGTTGAAGGCCTCTTGGTAATATAGGTGTCAGATGGCAGGGTGAGTTTGAGACTCACCAGCTCCCATAAAAATATAATATAAAATAAAAAGTAGGAAGTGGCAGTAAAAGCAAAGCCTACTGGCCACTTGGCAGCCTTTTTGGACACCTGTGTTTTTAAGATAATGTGGTTGTTTTTAGAAAAATGGGTGGATGTTCCACCCCAGAGGCTAGCATATAAGACGAGGTTTGGGCACTGTGTTCTCAGCTCAGTTCCAGAGCCAGCTCGGGTTTATCTCATGTTTCTAAGAATAAACACATTGCATTGAACTCCGTCCATCTCCAGTGAACTCCTTGGAGCTCTGGTGGATGTGCACTTGTGTTGAAGAATAAGCGTTGGAGCAGAGGTTTACACTTAGTCTCTGGCCCATTTCTGGACTTCTGCCCCCCAACGCAAGCTGCTCTAAAACCAAAAACAGTGAAAAGTCCAGATCAAATTGAGCCCAACTTCTCAAACCAAATATAATGCTGGGTTGTTGGGACCAAACTGAAGGACTGTTGTATAACACTGGGAGGGGGCAGAGAGGATTTTGGGACCCCAGGGACACAGATGGTGGAGACTTCTAAGCCACAACCCCATTTCCAAAAGAGTTGGGACACTGTGAAATGTAAATAAAAACAGAATCCAATGATGTGTAAATCATGTAAACCCATGCTTTATTGAAAGTAGAACAAAGACAACATATCTAATGTTGAAACTGAGAAATTTTGTTTTATGAAAAATATTTGCTCAATGTGAATTTGATGCCAGCAACACATTTCAAAAAAGTTTGGACAGGGCCTCTCAGACAGACAGAGTCTCTGTGCAGTAAAGATGGGGAGAGGTTCACCACTCTGTGAAAGACTGCGTAGGCAAATAGTGCAACAGTTTAAGAATAATGTTCCTCAATGTAAAACTGCAAAGAATTTATGAATTTCTACCTCTACGGTTCATAATATCATTAAAAGATTCAGAGAATCCAGAGAAATCCCTGAGTGCAAGGGACACAGAGACCTCTCTGGGCCTGAGCTCATTTAAGATAGTCTGAGGTGAAATGGAAAACTGTCCTGTGGTCTGACCAAACAAAATCTCAAATTCTTTTTGGAAATCATGGACGCGGTTTTGGAGTAACATATGCTGCCATCCAGACAATGTCTTTTTCAGAGAAGGCCTTGCATATTTCAGCAAGACAAACACCAAACCACATTCTGAGAGTATTACAGCAGCATGGCTCCATAGTAGAAGTGTCCGGACGCTAAACTGGCTTGTCTGCAGTCCAGACCTGTCACCCACTGAAAACATCTGGAGCATCATGAAACAAAAAATACAACAAAGGAGACCCTTAACTGTTGAGGAGTTGAAATCCTATATCAGACAAGAATTTCAAAAACATTTCACTCTCAAAACTCCAGAAACGGATCTGTTCAGCTTCCAAATGTTTACAGAGTGTTGTTAAAAGAAGAGGTGATGAACACAATGGTACACATGACCCTGTCCCAACTTTTTGAAACATGTTACTGAAATTGAGCAAATATTTTTTCATAAAACAATAAAATTTCTCACTTTCAACAATTGAAAGTCTTTGTTCTATTTTCAATAGAACAAACTGCTCTAACATACAGTTGTTCTGGGAAATTCACAACCTTTTATACACAATAGGTGATCTCGTAAGCCCCTTTCGCACTGTTAGAAAAAACCCACTAACAATGGTCTTTTGTCAGCAATGGAAAAGAGTTAGATTAGCATTCACACCTGGGTGAAATGACTCTACAGTGGAGGCAGGCATTTATTGGCTCCAGCTCCAATTGTCTCCGATTGGCATTGATGTAAACACAAAACTCAGGTGAACTGGCTAATTTTCACCTGTTTGCTGCTGTAACGTCTTCCAGAGCAGAGTCACTGTAGACAGACCTGTCACCTGTCCAGCACAGCGCTGTTAAAACACAAACACTGCAGCTACTCATCTGAACACAGGGGTGAAACCGTGAGCACAGCTTCAAAATAAGTTTTAAAAACATGCAATCACTGACTGAAGCATCTCACATTGGAGGGCTCAACACTTTTACAGGAGCACCAACCCAGGGAAGAGATGTGACAGATCCATTTTACCAGTTTGCACAATGGCTAGGAGCTGCACCGTTTCTCCACTGCATCTGTGTGTGGGTTCTGTAAGTGCATGTGGTGATATCACTCTTTGCAGTTGTGTGTGTTCTCAGTATGAACCAAAACTACCCGTTACCCGTATTACCCGTGTTTAAAAAACTTGTTTATACCCGCTAATTTTCCTGGGAAAAAGGTATGACTGATAATTAACTTTTATGTGCGACTGACCACAGTTTTTTCTCTGTATGTCAAAAGTGTGAAAGATTATCTAAATTCTGAGAAATTTCATTGTGCTTCAGATAGAGAGATCCTGGTATTCAAAATAATTTAAGTCAAAGTTTGACTGAAACTAAAAAGGTATGTCACATAGCTGTGTACATAGGCTACATAAGGTCTCTTTACTCACATAAAAACAGTTTGCAACATATTTTTAATACTATTTTTTCATTCAACTGCAGTGCTTCATTTGATTAAAAAAAATAGACTTAAGTGGTTTGGGTGTTTAACTTGAAATCCTCTGGGGAAACTTCAAACCCTGGTCATAGTGATGTTTCTAGTTACCAACACACACTGTTGTTTTGTGCTGGTGTTAAGTGAGACATCCTGTCTCCTTTGGAAGTAATTAGTGCGGTTTCCTTATAGACAACAAGACCCACTTAAGAATACAGCAGACAAAAGGCTCACTTCCTGGATTGATCCTGTTTGTTGATAAACCTTAAATCACACACAAAAACACAAAGACCTTGACTTGAAATGGAGAAAACATGATATTATTCCTTCTCCTGTAACAGATCTGCACACTGGCCTGTCCCCTCAAATCTTTCAAACCCCATGAGTCATACAATGAGGCAATGTGATGCCACAGTTTTATGGCCTCTCAGTGCAAGGTAACACCTCATGTTCTCTGCTCTTTGTTGCTGTTGCAATTAGAGTCTGAACATGTAATGGACCTGTTCATAAACGCTCAAGCTGCAGTGTGTGGAAAAGAGTGTGGGATTCGTTCAGTCTCCATTTAGTCAGGAAAGACAAAAAAAAAGAGGACTGAAAAAAGGGACTGATGGAGATTTGAAGAACACTGCAGGATGTCACAAACATACATCATTTACAGACAGTTTTTCACAGTCAGATGGTTTGTTTTGTTTGTGGGTGTTGTACACTTAAATGCCACACCCTCTCACCCCCACAAAAGACAGATCATGAAAGGTGTAGAATGGGCAGGTGGAGGTACAGTGTAATGCATCATCAAGCATACTGAATATTGCTGTTGAGTTTTATCTTTTGTCATTCTCTCCTTATTAAACAGTCATTTATGTGTTCCTTCATCTTTTTGAGTATTTCATAGGATCACTGACAACAGTTTATCCAGCAAGAGAAGCACACAGAGCCACTTTTTTCACTCTAACAAGACACACACCAAAATACTCATCTCAAAATGCACAACTACAAACTAACATATCTGCTGCCCCCTACAAAATATACACTACCGGTCAAAAGTTTTAGAACACCACACTTTTTCCAGTTTTTTTACTGAAAATTATTCAGTTTATTGTGTCATTGCACTCTGAAATGAAAGCATAGAACAAATAAGCAATTTGAGTTGAAAAAGAAATCATGGAATCTATTTATAGACCAAAATGTATTCTAAACTTTTGACTCATCAAAGTAGCCACCTTTGGCAGATATAACAGCTGAACACACTCGTGGCATTCTTTCTACAATATAAATCAAATATTCCTCAGAAAGTTCTTCCCAAGTCTGTTGCAGAAGTTCCCATAAATGTGTGGCACTTGTAGATTGCTTGGCTTTCACTCTTCTGCCCAGTTCATCCCAAACCAGCTCGATGGGGTTTAAGTCTGGAGACTGTACTGGCCACTCCATGTTTTCAAGCTTACCATCTTGTTCTTTTTTCCTGAGGTAGTTTTGGCATAGCTTGGATTTGTGTTTTGGGTCATTATCTTGCTGTAGGATGAACCTCTGACCAACTAGGCGCATACCAGAGGGTATTGCATGGCGCTGCAGAATGCTGTGGTAGCCGTATTGGTTCAGGGTGTCGCTCACTCTGTACAAGTCACCGACCCTGGATCCAGCAAAACAGCCCCAGACCATCACACTTCCTCCTCCATGTTTGACAGTTGATGTCACACACTGTGGAACCATCCTCTCGCCTACTCGACGGCATACAAAGATCCTGCGTGATGAACCGAAGATTTGAAATTTTGATTCATCAGTCCATAATACCTTCTTCCAGTCTTCAGCAGTCCAATGGCGGTGTTTCATGGCCCTGGAGAGCCTCTTTGTCTTATTCTGACATCTTAGCAATGGCTTTCTTGCTGCAACTCATCCTGTCAAACCTGTAGCTCAAAGTCTTCTCTTCACAGTTGATATTGAGACTTGCTTACTACGACCACTATTAAGTTGTGCTTGAAGCTGTTGTCCTGTGAGCCACCTGTCACGCAACCTGTTAACTCTCAGAAACTTGTTCTCTGATTGAGTTGTGGCTTTGGGTCTGCCAGACCGCTTCCTGTCAGAGTTTTCCCCAGTTTCTGAGTGCCTTTTGATGGTGAAGAAAACTGTACTCACTGACACCTTGACTTTCTTTGCAATTTCCCTGTAGGAAAGACCTACATTTTTAGGTGTTATGATGGTCTGTCTCTCTTCCATTGTTAATTGCCTTTTTCTCACCATTTTTGTAGCAACACACTACTTTCTGCAGTACAATACTGTTCACCTGATGCTCATGAGGGTCTGGTACCATAGTGTGTTCCAACACTGCTTTTATGCAGACAGAGGGGGTTGTATGTAATCAAGAAAAGTTGGAACACCTGTAGGAATTAGTAGCACCAGCTTTCAAGGCTGATTCAACCTTCATTGCTCCAGAACAGCTTTAAATTGTTAACCCACTTCGTGTTTCCTGAAAAAGGCCTTTTTGTTTAATTCTGAAATGTACATTATTTTTTCAGTTTTGGGTAACCAAACCTTTTTTTTTAAACCTCTGGCTGTTCAGTACTTACCTTTGTACCATTTCAAGCTATTCATTGGACTTGCACGACTTGAATTGCAATAAATAACTGGAAAAATGAGGGTGTTCTAAAACTTTTGTAGTAGTGTACATACATTTAAAAAATCTGATATAATCAAGTTTAACTGTTAACAGGAGTAAATTACATTGCAAAGTAGTCTACAGCATCTTTAAACCATGGCTTGTAGTACTTGACTCTTGAGACATTTTTCTATTGTTTTGAGGGCTGTTGGCTTTTTTAATTTAATTTGATGATTTTGTTTTTCCTACCCAGGCTTGCTACTCTACATCCCCATAGAGCTGCGGCATTCTTTCATTTCACAGCACTGAGGAGAAAATTAACAGCAGTGGTCTTCACTGTTCTAAATTAATTAAACTAAATGTATCACAGTTTACTCTCACAACAGGAAAACCACAACCCTGCCTGAGTTTTTTTTTTCCCCTCACATAACAATATTCCAATATGCTTTGCAGTATGTATCAGATCAAATCAAATCACTTCATCTTAAGCACAAGACTAATGTTTAGATAAAATGAACTCATGGAACCGTGAAACTGACACATTACCTGCACTTAAGACTGAATACTGCTTGATTGTTTTCCTGTTTATGTTTCCCAGCACAATGTACTTTTTGCCAGATTTAGAAACAGGCTCCTAGCGTACACAAACATGATGTGTTCCAGTCAAAACAGGAGCTGACAGACTTGACTCTGTAGCACAAGAGCAGACAAGAGCTTGTTCCAAGATGGCGCCGTTCTAAGTGGCAGCCTGTTGCAGCGGCTCCTTTGTTTTTGTACTTTCTTGTACTTTCTTTTTTATTTCCGTCCTGTCCACGGGTACATTTTCTGTCAGTCATTGTCAAATCACTAGAAACAATGACTTTTCTCTTTTTTAAAAAACTTTTCTGGCCGTCTTTTGGCTACTGTTTGGCTACTGTTGGCTACTGTTGGCATCCATGGCAACGGAGGGTAACAGACGCGACGGTGCCGGCATTGTTTACTCTCGGGCCCAGCTGATCGCGCTGTGCAAACCTGAGCTGCTGCCCGGAGCGAGGCCGGTGATCCCGGAGGAGCTGCGGAGCAGACGCCGGGGGCGCAGAGCTGGAGCCAAACTGAGGGCGAAGAAGAGGAGATGTCGCCCAGCTGTACCGGCGATTATCATGGGGAACGTGAGGTCTCTGGGGAATAAGACGGACCAGCTCGCCGCACTGATTAACACTCAGAGGGAATACCGGGAGTGCAGTGTGTTGTGTTTCACTGAGACATGGCTGCACTCGCACATCCCGGACCACAGCGTGGCGGTACCCGGCTTCAGCACTGTTCGGGCGGGCAGGGACGTTGTTAGCAGCGGGAGGAGGGATTGCACTGTACGTGAGCGAGAAGTGGTGTAGTCCCGGACATGTGCACGTGAAGGAACGTCTCTGTAGAGCGGACATTGAACTGCTGGCTGTGGGAATGCGGCTGTATTATCTGCCACGGGAGTTCACGTCCGCCATTGTTATTGCTGTTTACATCCCCTCATAGAGGATCTGCGGGCATGTTTGGACTGCACTGACTGGGAGGTGTTCAGGACTGCTTCCAACAGTCTGGATGAGTTCACAGAGGCTGTGACGTCATACATCAGCTTCTGTGAGGACTGCTGTATCCCATCACGCACCAGGGTGAGTTATAACAATGACAAACCCTGGTTCACAGCTAAGCTCAGTCAGCTCAGGAGGCAAAAGGAGGAAGCTTTCAGGAGTGGGGACAGGGACAAGTTTAAAGAGCCCAAGTACAGGTTTAGCAAGGCGGTGAGAGAAGCTAAACGACTGTACTCTGAGAAACTTCAGCTCCAGTTCTCAGCCAATGACTCTGCTTCTGTCTGGAAAGGGCTCAGACAGATCACTAACTACAAACCTAAACCCCCCCACTCCACTAACGACTTCCGTCTGGCCAATGATCTGAATGAGTTCTACTGCCGCTTTGAAAGACAGTGGGACAAGCCTGACACTAACCTCCACATCAGAGCCACATCAGAACCCCCCTCCTCCCCTACCAAAGGAACGGCTCTCTCTATCCTGGAGAGAGATGTCAACAGGCTTTTTAAGAAGCAGAACCCGCGCAAAGCAGCTGGTCCTGACTCTGTCTCTCCATCATCCCTGAAGCACTGTGCTGATCAGCTGTCTCCGGTGTTCACGGACATCTTCAACACCTCACTGGAGACCTGCCACGTGCCAGCCTGCTTCAAATCCTCCACCATCATCCCTGTCCCCAAAAAACCAAGGCCCACAGGTCTAAATGACTATAGACCCATTGCCCTGACCTCTGTGGTCATGAAATCATTTGAGCGCCTTGTCCTGTCCCACCTCAAATCCATCACTGACCCACTCCTGGACCCCCTGCAGTTCGCCTACAGAGCCAACAGGTCTGTAGATGACGCCGTCAACATGGCTCTCCACTTCATCCTCCAGCACCTGGACTCCTCAGGGACCTATGCCAGGATCCTGTTTGTGGACTTCAGCTCTGCCTTCAACACCATCATCCCGGCTCTGCTGCAGGACAAGCTCTCCCAGCTGAGCGTGCCTGACTCCACCTGCAGGTGGATCACCGACTTCCTGTCTGACAGGAGGCAGCACGTGAAGCTAGGAAAGCATATGTCTGACTCCCAGACCATCAGCACTGGATCCCCACAAGGCTGCGTTCTTTCTCCTCTGCTCTTCTCCCTGTACACCAACACCTGCACCTCCACCCTTCAGTCTGTCAAGCTCCTGAAGTTTGCAGACGACACCACTCTCATTGGACTCATCTCTGATGGCGATGAGTCTGCCTACAGGTGGGAGACTGACCGTCTGGTGACCTGGTGCAGGCAGAACAACCTAGAGCTAAACGCTCTGAAGACAGTGGAAATGATAGTGGACTTCAGGAAGAGCCCAGCCCCACCCACCCCCATCACCCTGTGCGACTCCCCCGTGGCTACCGTGGAGCATTTCCGCTTCTTGGGTACCACAATCACAAAGGATCTCAAATGGGAGCTGAACATCAGCTCCCACATCAAAAAAGCTCAGCAGAGGATGTATTTCCTGAGGCAGTTGAAGAAGCTCAACCTGCCAAGGACTATGATTGTGAACTTCTACACCTCCATCATTGAGTCCATCCTCACCTCCTCCATCACCATCTGGTACGCTGCTGCCACGGAGAGGGACAATAACAGACTGCAGCGTATCATCCACTCTGCGGAGAAGGTGATTGGCTGCAATCTTCCATCCCTTCAGGACCTGTACACCTCAAGGACTTTGAGGCGTGCAAGGAAGATTGTAGCTGACTCCTCCCACCCTGGACACAAACTCTTTGTGACACTCCCCTCTGGCAGGAGGCTGCGGTCCTTCAGGACCAAAACCTCTCGCCACAAAAATAGCTTCTTCCCATCTGCTATCAGCCTTATCAACAAGGCTAGAGAGCCCCACTGTTGCTGATCCCCCTGATCCTCAATTGCACCAATCACCAGAAAAAATTCCTTGTATGTGAAAACATACTTGGCAATAAAACTGATTCTGATTCTGATTCCAACAGCTGATGCAGCGACGGTCTGTGACGTCATCACCTCCACCGTTGCACGGGTTCAGACCCAACACCCCAATGCCTTCACCGTCATAACTGGGGACTTCAACCATGTCACACTGGACAGGCTACTACCAACTTTCCACCAGTATGTTGACTGCCCCACCAGAGACAATAAAACCCTGGATCTGCTGTATGCCAACACCAGTGGTGCATACAACACCACAGCCCTTCATGTGTAAATAGTGTAAATACACTCTCAGCCCTAACAGCCCTTATTGTGCCCTTATTGAAATATTGTACATTCTTTTTTGTTACTTTCTGTATCGTATTGTACATATTGTAAGTTATGCTGCTGCTGCAACACAACAATTTCCCAGTTTGGGATCATTAAAGTACTTTGATTTGATTTGATTTGATTTGAGATAAGGGAAAAACAGAAGATACAAACACAGAGATACACATCTCATCCTTGGGCTGGTGCTCCTGCAAGTGTCAGAACCTCTGTGTGGTCAATGACTGTGTATTTTTTGTGTGTTCTGGGCAGGGGACAGGCATGTTTACAGTGTTTGTGCTCTGAAAGACATCACAGCATAGACAATTTGCGTGTTCACCAGGCGTCATGTTTACTGCCAATTGGAGCTGGAGCCAAATACTCGTAACTACTGCGGCGTCATTTGACCCGGGAATTAATGCAGATTGTACACTATCACATTAATGACAGAAAGACAGATGTTAGCTGGTGTTAACAATTTTTTTTGTCCAGCTAAAGGGGCCCTCAAGTTAAGCTGGTTACAGAAAATAATACAAATCAAATAATTTAGCTGGATCAGTAAGCTGTTCCAAGTTGAAAAATCTGAACAGAAGGTAGACTGTAGTTCATAGTGGGTTGAAAGAGAAGAGAAACACATCTTGTTGAATGAAGCTAAAGAAAGGCCCTGGTGGAAACCTGTTGAAAGCTAAATGAAAAACCATCACATGACACTGCAAACCAATTCAGCCACAAAGTCATGACCATTTTCTCTTTTTCTTTTCCAGAGTCTAAAATAGGTGCATGTTGAGGCCACAAAAGAACATGATTATCCTTCACAAAGACTCCATTGTGCTTTGTGATTTCAAATGTCATCATATTTCAGTATGTAACTACTGGTTGTGTCAGTGCAAAGTTTAGAAAATGACAGAGTGGAGCAGAGTGACACACTGGCACAGTCACACTTTGGTCTGAGTCCAACAGAAACCCTGCATCTGCAACATTCTAGGATATCTGGTTTATTTATTCCTTCTCATGCTGTCTACAGCAGATTTACTTGTTCACAGCATAGATCTCGAAAAACTGAAGGGAAACAAACCAAAATATCCAACAACATTCTCCCACACACCCACTGTAACCTGCTGTGCGTCAGCAGTCCACATGAAAGTGAATTTGCAGCACAATGCGTAGTATTGTCTTTATCAGCTGTCTGAGGGCAGAGAGTCACTGAGAGGCTCCTGTTACACCAGTTACATCAGGATGCCAGCATTCACACAGAAACACAGGAGAGGCTGAGTAACCTTGTGTGATCAGCTGAAAAAACAACAGCAGACACACTCAGGAAGTGGTGGTGTGCGGATCGAAGCTGAAATATCGATACTTCCGGTTCCTAACGTTTCTGTTCTGGGATCAATTTTCACATTAAAAGATTGATACCTTAATGTAATAATTTGGGTTAAATGTGTCTTTTATCATCAACAGGGACACAGAAAGCAACAACGCTATCACCTGGATCTAGTCTAAATAACCAGGTGGTTGATAGGAACTACTTCTCCCTCCGCCTGTCACAGTCATATGACCTATGGCACTATAAATACATGAGCCACTGAGTGTTGAAGTTGATAATGGCCAAACACAAACAAAGTTGTGTGTGGAACTTCTTCAGTTCTGAGAACAACAATGATCCCGGTGTGAAGACCGGGAGCTGCTGTGGCAGCTCCACAAACCCTGTCAAACAACTGAGATGTGGTCACAGGACACGGTATCACCTCAGAGTTACTGAATGTGACCTCTCGGCTGTGTTTGTGGTGTTGGTGCCTTTGGGAGGATTTTTTTTATGCAAATATCAAATATGACTTGTGGTTAATTGATTAACAGAATGTGAGGAAGCCTATGCTTCTGCACAGTTATTTTAATCATATGTTAGCTCTAACTAATACATATCAATGACTGTGCTCACCAGTGTATGGCTTGTTACTTAGCTTGTTAACTAGCAAATTAGCCAGCAAATGAATTAGTCTTGGTTAGCCTTTAGGCAAGATGTTTAGACGCTCAGCTGTGCTAACGATGCTAACAGGAGAGCATGCTTGCAACAGTTATATTCAAAGGGAGCCTGATTCAGATGCTGAAGTATCAATTAATATGCAATTTCTAAGTTTCTTGGTCTATAGGTCATCTTCTTTTGATCTGTTGAAGCCTGATTTCTTTTTTTTTTCTGGCTTTTTATGTCCTTATTATAGATTAGTGGAGACTGACAGGACAGGGGGTAGAGAGAGGGGAAGGACATGCAGGAAAGAGTCAGACCGGTTGGGAGTCAAACCAGTGCCCGCCTGCTAAGAGCATCTTGTGCTCTACACGGTACGCACCCTAACCACTCGACTACCGGGCGGCCCTGATTTCTTATTTAAAATGGTTATAGCCTACTTATTATTTCCCTTCTCTGAACATATTCAGCTTTTGTACAAAGTATCGATATCGTATTGGTATCGACGCTTCCAGCCTGGGTATTAATTGGTATCAGTTCCATAAAGACCAGCTAATGTAGAGCATAGCTGATCACTATCCTTAGACAAATGACCAAGGTGGTCCTCACTATTCAGGCATGTTCACAATGTTACTCCTAAGTCAAACGCTGCACAGTGTGCAGTAATATGGAAGCACCCATAAATTGTAGTATCTTTACCTTCTTAAATGTATGGAAGGTCAGTGATGGAGCTCTGGTATGTCAATGTAACAGACAAAATCCAGTGTGTATAAAAAGGACAATGAAAATGACTGTGATAATGTTTTGTCTTCCTGTGTTTGTTACTTAATTATGCATGGTACATTTATTTTATATAAACACATGTAAATATCTTTATATAAACATATATAAACATGTATGTAAATATATTTATATAAACAGATATGTACAGTGCTATATTACATATACACTGTTATCTCCTCTACAACCCTTAAAAAAACAGGCAAATGACTCATGGTTTCCCGATTCATACTTCATCACTCACACTAATGGACAAAACACAATCCAAAAACATATGATATCATCCCCGTAACATATGATTCCCCTTCACTGAATCTCTCTCATGTTCTCATATTGATTTATCTGTTATCATTCTTCAACCAAACTTTAAAATGTTCAGCTCGTTCATACTTAAAACCAGTCAAAACCTTCTGCTCTTTATCACATTAATGAAGCTTTTTCATAGTTTTCCTGTAATCACACTTAAGTTTTATACTTTTAGTCCTTTTCAGATTTTTACATTGTTACATTTCATTAACTTTTTGCTTCATTTACTGACACTGACACTACAACTGCGTTCACCTGTTACATGTCAATGTTACACTTGAGGTCATTTTTATTCTTGAACTGAGAGTTCAGCTGATCTAATATCTTACATTTCAACTACACTCTTGAACTGTATTGAAATGTATCACCACTTAGAGATCTACTGACATTTCAGCTGCTTTCATCTCTGTCTCTTCAACTAACAATTCTGCTCTTTCCAATGACACTTAAAACTCATTTGGGTCTCAAGTCTTCCTTAGCAAGAACAATCTGTCCAACAGTCCTGCTCTCTGTGCTCACACTTCAGCTGACAGATCCTGTTGGTTTGTACACTTGGCATTAATGGCATTCATTTCTGTGACTATTTCTACTTCACCTGAAACTCTTACCTCTGTACGATATCACCCACAATTTGCCTGTAATTTGAACTCTTCAATGTTTGAATTTCAACTGAATTTACAACTTTTTTCACTTCATACGATTCTTACCCAAAAGTAAATTACACTAAAGCGCCATTCAGTGCTTACAGTTAACCTTTAACTTCTTCCATCAATTCTATTTGAACTAATTTTACACTTCTTTCAGGAATTGTATTTTAGCATTTCCACAATTTCAAATGTTTCAAATGCAAATTGAATCAGCAGTGAGTACAGATACATCTTCTTCAGAACATTTAGTCCTTTCCAGTATTATAACGTAGTTATTTTATTTATTATTATGCTGGTAGCAAGTATGAAGCCATTTCTTCTGACTCAGATGCCCACATAGGCTTTAGGTCATGTCCCATGGGAATTTAATCTTACAAAATTTCTGCTGGTTATGTGGCATGTCAATTTCAGAGGTAAAGGAGAACTATTTGTGCTAAAATGTAATGTGTCTGATGGGGATTGTGCTGGATTTTAAGTTTCATTTACCTGTATTCTGTCTGTATGAATACTGCAGCCTGTAACAACTGCCAAGGTCAAATGGAGGGCAAGCACACTCAGAAGACTAAGCAGGTTAATCAGAAAACAGGGCCTTCTATCAGGCTGTGTGTAATAAACTATAGTAATTAGACCCTGACATAAGGTGAGTATAGTAATAATAATGAGTATCAGTATGTGCAACAAGGTAAGACAGACGGGGGGAAATCATGTGGATGGTGCAGAGGACATTGCCTGCATAAATCATCAAGTTGGGCATGAAAGGGATAAGACTAGTTACCAGTTACTGTGAGATGAGGTGTGCAATATGTGCTGTGCTAGGGCAGATAGAGGCTTTCTATGTGCCAAGTTAAAACAGAGAGGGATGCAGTAAAGACTTTCTAAGCCCATTCCTCCTGTTATTTTTCTAATGGAACATTGTGAATTTGAGATACCATTATGTTTAAGATAAAAAGGATTGTAATAGTGTACCAGTCTACCCTGAATGAGGGAGGGTGTAACTACTTTGATTTTTGAACTGTAGTTTAGTATTGTTGAAACTTATGGTATAACAAGTTATAGAAAAGTGTTGCAGAGACTTCTGAAGATCCACTGGCCCATCTGGTTTTCTGTGACAAGATGAATGGCTTTTTCCTGTTGGCTCAGTCTGGTTTCTAGATCAGTAGAGAGGAAACTGAGCCCGATTGTCCAAGTAGTCTAGACTGTCACTGACATATTCACCCTTGATTTAACAAGCAGATGAGTAAAACACACACACACACACGCACAAAAAATCCAGACACAGGAATTCATAAAGGAACATAGCCATACAGACAGATACAAACACGACAACACTGTCTGCAACAAAATATTTTTAAATATGCTTAATAATACTATTCATGTTAAATACATGAGAAAGGGATCCGACTTTTGGACTGTATATCTGGTACGTTTGTTTTGCAACATATATTTTGGATTAAATACTTAAAAAGTCAACACAACATGTGTCCCCTCCACTGCTTCAGCAGTGGGATTCTCAGTGAGAATGAAATATGTGTGGAAGTATTACATAGTGAATTTTTGTGAGGATGGTAGGGCCAATATGCAATGTCACTTGTGAG
The DNA here is from genome assembly GCF_046630095.1 of Trachinotus anak. Taxonomy (NCBI): domain Eukaryota; kingdom Metazoa; phylum Chordata; class Actinopteri; order Carangiformes; family Carangidae; genus Trachinotus; species Trachinotus anak. The sequence goes on from NW_027273868.1 coordinate 918,675, forward strand.
ATTTCACGATATACTGTATGTAGTGTAGGATTAGGGAAAGATATCTAAAATTAGGTAGAGAAATGTAACAAATAAAGTATACCACATTCATGGTCCCCAGAGGATCTACTAGATGGATTGGCACAACATCTTGTATACACATTCATGGTTCCCAGAAAATGAATCAGTGTGGCAGTGTGGACACACACGTGTGAGGTAGCTGTCACACACAGGTGAGGTTGGCAGTGTGGCCGCAGTGCCTCTGGACCTGAGAATCACTGGTTTATTGACTAATGTTCGTTAAGCAAACCCTTACAACTGTGAGAGCTGGGAATATCTCCAGCAAAGTGAAGAGCCAGCCTTAATGTTCTCAGTAACACCTGTGTCTTTCCTACTATGACATGTATCTGCTGTGAAAAGGTCCATGGAACAAGACTTACAGCCCCACAATGCAATCCATAACATTTTAAAGATGCACAGATATTTTGTTTATTTCCAGATTTGCAACATTAAACCTGTCTTTGGAAGATATGTGTCTGAAATCAAAATTTACTGTGGTGTCTGTTGAAAAGAGTGTCTGAGCTTATATTTATAAACTTTATATATGAAAAGCAAAATCAAAATGTATTCTTTGACTTTGTCTGTTCTACAGTTAAATTCTGTAAATGAGACTTCTGTAAATGATAGCTTTCTAACGTGGATTACAATTATACATACACTACCGTTCAAAAGTTTGGGGTCACCCAGACAATTTTGTATTTTCCATGAAAACTCACACTTTTATTTATCAAATGAGTTGATTTTCTCCTTCAAACTTTGCTTTCATCAAAGAATGCCCCATTTGCAGCAATTACAGCATTGCAGACCTTTGGCATTCTAGCTGTTAATTTGTTGAGGTAATCTGGAGAAATTTCACCCCACGCTTCCAGAAGCCCCTCCCACAAGTTGGATTGGCTTGATGGGCACTTCTTGCGTACCATACGGTCAAGCTGCTCCCACAACAGCTCAATGGGGTTGAGATCTGGTGACTGCGCTGGCCACTCCATTACAGATAGAATACCAGCTGCCTGCTTCTTCCCTAAATAGTTCTTGCATAATTTGGAGGTGTGCTTTGGGTCCTTGTCCTGTTGTAGGAGGAAATTGGCTCCAATCAAGCGCTGTCCACAGGGTATGGCATGGCGTTGCAAAATGGAGTGACAGCCTTCCTTATTCAAAATCCCTTTTACCTTGTACAAATCTCCCACTTTACCAGCACCAAAGCAACCCGACCATCACGTTACCTCCACCATGCTTGACAGATGGCGTCAGGCACTCTTCCAGCATCTTTTCAGTTGTTCTGCGTCTCACAAATGTTCTTCTGTGTGATCCAAACACCTCAAACTTCGATTCGTCTGTCCATAACACTTTTTTCCAATCTTCCTCTGTCCAATGTCTGTGTTCTTTTGCCCATATTAATCTTTTCCTTTTATTGGCCAGTCTCAGATATGGCTTTTTCTTTGCCACTCTGCCCTGAAGGCCAGCATCCCGGAGTCGCCTCTTCACTGTAGACATTGACACTGGCGTTTTGCAGGTACTATTTAATGAAGCTGCAAGTTGAGGACCTGTGAGGCGTCTATTTCTCAAACTAGAGACTCTAATGTACTTGTTTTCTTGCTCAGTTGTGCAGCAGGGCCTCCCACTTCTCTTTCTACCCTGGTTAGAGCCTGTTTGTGCTGTTCTCTGAAGGGAGTAGTACACACCGTTGTAGGAAATCTTGAGTTTCTTGGCAATTTCTCGCATGGAATAGCCTTCATTTCTAAGAGCAAGAATAGACTGTCGAGTTTCACATGAAAGTTCTCTTTTTCTGGCCATTTTGAGAGTTTAATCGAACCCACAAATGTGATGCTCCAGATTCTCAACTAGCTCAAAGGAAGGTCAGTTTTATAGCTTCTCTAACCAGCAAAACTGTTTTCAGCTGTGCTAACATAATTGCACAAGGGTTTTCAAGGGTTTTCTAATTATCCATTAGCCTTCTAACGCAATTAGCAAACACAATGTACCATTAGAACACTGGAGTGATGGCTGGAAATGGGCCTCTATACACCTACGTTTGCAGCTAGAATATTCATTTACCACATTAACAATGTATAGAGTGTATTTCTGATTAGTTTAAGGTTATCTTCATTGAAAAAACAGTGCTTTTATTTCAAAAATAAGGACATTTCTAAGTGACCCCAAACTTTTGAACGGTAGTGTATATATATATTATATTATATTATACATTATATATTATATATTATATATATGTTGGTGATAACGTTGCAGAGCCCTCTAAATGCAGTTGGGCATCACCTTCCTTCTGATTAAAAATCCTCACTCCACTTTCAGACCCTGCACTGACTTCAGAAAGGTAAACACTGTTAATGAGCCAGATGTGTTTTCTTTGCTATGCATGGAAGACTGTGCAGATCAAGTTGGTTCAGAGTTTGACTTGTTGAAGTCATTGACAAGTACCACGGATTAAAACTCCTTTAATTTATTCTTACACTGTGATGTCATATGGTTTGTGCAATGCTCAGGCTCTCTGGTCTGTCAAGTTGTGCTGTCTATTTGGACAATACTGTCATATGTAGTAACACGACCAACATGTCATCTTGGAAAAATGATGGGTCGTGGTGAGGTAAACCTGCTTCAGGCAATCCAATAGTTTCCAGAAGTAACTTATGTGGTTCCTGCGCATTGTCATAACGTTTCCACCACTGTGGGTCCACTGACAGAACAGTTTAAAGCAGAAAAAGGCTGAATGCTGAGTGTCAGTCAGTTTTAAAAATTTGTAAACAGGAAGTAGATTGTCTAAATACTCTGAATGAGGAACAGCAAAGACAGTTGTAGAGTTAAAATTCAGAATTTAACAGCACAACAGCTGCTAGCAAAGACAACAAGGCCACTAAGTAATTCATTATCCATGTTACTTTCACCACTTTCGCTTAGGCTTTTAAGACCAGGGAGCGACCATTAGTGTAGCAAAACAGATGTATTTTAAAACTGAAACATAGGAGTGTGGACAAAGCCTGAATCACCTCATGCTCAGAGCTGCAATGAGAAGATCATCCAATCACAACAATATATTTACACATATGGAACATGGTCTAGCTCTTCACCCAGAATGACTAGATAGTGGCCCTCAACTGGAAGATCCCAAATGTTTCTCTCTGTATAAAGCCCCTTTTCCACTGGTCAAAAAGCCTGCTAAGACCCGCTAACATCGGGCTTTTGTCTGCAATGGAAAAGGGTTTAATTGGCATTCACACCTGTGTCAAATGATTCTGCAGTAGACATGGGTATTTATTGGCTCCAGCTCAGATCGGTTCCAGTTTGCACTGATGTAAATACAAAACCCGGGTGAACCCACTTTTGCTGCTGTAGCGTTTTTCAGAGCACAGATACAGGCCTGTCACCTGTCCAGCACGGTGCTGTTACACCAGAAACTCCACGGCTACACTGACCTTGGAGATACAAGAGTGAGCTGCAGCCCAAAAGTTTTAAAAACACACAATCACCGATCAAAACATCTCATACAGAGGCTCCAAGACTTTAACAGGCTTTTACCAGTTTGCAGGGCAGCTCTTCTACTCTTCCTCCACTGCTTCTGTGTGTGTGCTGTAACTGCATATGATGGCATCCCTCCTTGGAGTTGTGTGTGTCCTCAGTCGAGCAGAAAAACAAACTTGACTGTCAGTGGAAAAGAGGTCAATCAGCTTTTTTTTGTGGGTTTACCTGTATTTAAAAAACTTGCTTATACCTGATAATTTTAGTGGAAAAAGGGTACAACAGTTTTTTGGGAAAGCTAGCCATTTGTCTTCCCAGTCTCAGTCTTTAAGTCATTATGCAGAGCTATTTGAATATGAATTAACTCGGTCTTCACAGCTACAGTCCAGCACCACTCCCATGTTACTGCTGACAATGCATCAATCTGCAATTGCATCAATCTGCTCCATCCTACCACACCTGTTACCAAGACCTCAAGATATGTCATGTATCTTGAGGGAAGCAGCATATTTCCAACCTGGTGGGAGAAATCCACCATTTCCCAGCTGAGTACCATGACCTCACACTTGGAGGCACTGACTCATCCCAGCCTCTTCAAACTCAGCTTCAGCCAACAGCCCTTTTAGTAAAATGAGGTGTGAATACTGTGTCACTTTAATTTTGGAAACTGGGCTGGCTGGCTGTGACCTCAGAGGTTCATTAGATCTGAGCTTGTTGGAAACACAAGTCAGCAGTCTTCCTCATGTATCACTGGCCTGAGGCAACAGTAAGCAAGTGTTAAAGAGGCCAGATTCTGCCTGCAGTATGGACAGTTAAATTGGACAGGCATATTTAAGCCTGCTTCTCTTTTTGAACGTGAATGTATTTCCTTTCTTAGAAACATTTTGAATAAGAAATCAGGCGAAGAAGATGCAGATGTAGTGTTACTCCACTGCTGCAGTTTCCAGCTGTTGGTTTTCCTTTAAGACTGTCATTAAGACCAGTATCACTGTGTTGCCTCTAGGAGAGAAGGGCCAGATTTGAAAAAAGTGAAGTGCCAAGGTACTGGACATCTACATTTCCTATGTCTGCCCTATAAAACATAGGAATTTAAATGTGTGCAGTTAAAATAATGCACATTCTTATTTTATCTCCACTTTGTTTATTCATTTTCACAATTGAACATTACAAAAAGACAGGGAAAAACAAATCACCTTTGTTATCGTAGAAGCATGTTGATATTTTAATAATCACAATGATGTATTTAACATTTTATTTGCATTCAAACTCTTAACCTCCCTCTGCTCAAATAGTCTGAGTTGAAGCATTTTAATAAAATAAATATTTCTGTGCTTAACAACAGACAAATGAATGGGCTAATTATCAAAATGATGACCATCTAATAACCAAACAATGTAAAACAACCATAAACTTAGTACACTGTTTTTAACAACGTAGCATTAAATATCCGTTTTTAATTCAGTCTGACTCACCTAACCTTCTTCTGCTGAAACAGCCTGAGTTAAAACTTTCCAATAACCACTTCTTATAATATTCAATGTAAACACCCATAACTAGGTTGCTGTTTCATAGTTACATTTAACATCTGCTTTTATTCACCCCCACAAACTTAGAATATCACCAGGTTATTTAAATAAAAAACACAACATAGTTTTTAACACTCTGTGTTCAGACTGTCTTGTGCAATAATTTGCTCTTTTTTAAAATTAAGTCTCGCTACTGCACCTATTGGCATTTAACATAGAAAACATTTCAGTGCCAGAAATGACACTTTTTAGATTGCATTAGCAGAAAAGTTTGGCTCGTATGTGGTCAAAGTGATCCGCAGACAGTGTTGAAGGTGTTCATTAGACAGAGAGGATCGATTCTTTGTTTTAATAGCATTCATACGTGAGAAAATAGACTCACATGTGTATGTTGATCCAAACATAGTAAGAAGGAAAATTGCCAGCCTTCTCATGTTTGGAGCTTTCTCCTCAGTAATGTGCTCTGTCCAGAACACAATGCTGCTTGGCAGACTGAAGCACCTGCCTCAGGGCAGAGGATGCTTGCATGTCAATAATACATCAGCTCTAGTTTTAGGAAAGCTTTGAATGATGTCACTAACCCTATTGCTTGTGTGTTAAACCCTCCATCTACGTCAGCAGTGAAAGGGTCCCTGGCAAACTGCAGCACCTCTGTTGGTAGTTTGAAATCTTCAAATCTTGTGGCCCTCAACCTCTTCTGGCCCTTTAGTCCTTAACTTAACTAAACAATTAGTCATTGTCAGAGTGATCTGTGCTGATGAGGAGGTGATAATGTCACACATTTTCCTCCCCCGACTCCCTGTCCTCTGAGGGCAGGCAGACAGACAGACAGACACACACACACACACACACACACACACACACACACACACACACACACACACACACAATGACAAACAGTGCTATTCCAGTGACGCACAGAGAGCTTACCACATGAGCTGATGCTCTTAGCAGCTGAGTCGCCGGTTCGATTCCTGACTGGCCAGACTCTTTCCTGCATGTCATTCCACCTCTCTCTGCCCCTTTCCTGCCACTCTCTACTGTCCTATCTAATAAAGGCAAAAAGAAAAAAAGGGAAAAAAAGTGCACTTTAATACAGAGTCATGTAGCCTGTGGTAGCTAATCAAAGGTTCATTCTAGCCTGTGAAGATCACACTTATGTAGGTTGTACATATCACACACATTATACTGAGGTGCAACATAATAAGAAGGAGAGCAAGATGCCAAGAACAGCTAAAACAACAATTAGAAAGAGGAAACAACAACAGAGCGTGGAGGCGAGAGGGAAGCAGAGAGAGAAAGGAGGAGGAATAGAGTGAAATATACAGCAGATACTGGGATGAAAAGAGAGAGGATTCCAGGGGAGAGGGAAATAAAATACAAAGAGTGAGGGAAGACACACAATGGCACAGGAGAGGAGAAGACATGACATGTTCAGATTCAGCATAGACATAGACACTATAGTGGAAGTTTTGTGTCATATTGCTCGTATGATGTCAAAAATTTATTTCGCGGACGACACCATCATTGTCGGGCTCATCTTGGGAGGGGATGAAACTGCATACAGGGACGAGGTACACAATCTGTCAGGGTGGTGCTTAGGAATTAACCTCACACTGAACACCACCAAAAGTCAATATCTCTGATGACCTCTCCTGGTCACCCAACACCACAGCGACATTGAAGCTGCTGGTGGCATTCTACCGGACAACCATCGAGAGCATCCTTACATACTCCATCGCAGTGTGGCTGCACTGCTGCACTGCTGCAGATAAAAAGGCTCTGAAAGGAGTCATCAAGCCTGCAGAAAAAAATCACTGGCTGCTCCGGCTGCATGGATGCACTTTTATACTTTTATATTGACATACTTTTTACTTTTATATTGATATTGATGCAGTTTTAAACTTTTATATTTATTTATTGCATTTTCTTAAAATGTCCTATGTCTTTTGTCTTTTTTATGTTGGAATGCATCACTTTGAAGGTCACAACCAATTTCGTTGTATTCTATGCAATGACAATAAAGGCTTTCTGATTCTGATTCTGAAAATGACTTAACAGGTCTTTTCTCTGTCTATTTTTGGCTGCAAGATGCATGTCACAGAGACACTGAACTTCAAGATCACACGATGCAGCCGCCAAGCGTGAGACGAGTGTCTCAAGCAGGCAGTGTATCAGCTCTAATCCATTAACATATAGGCACCAAAATTAAAAACAAGATGTTCCACATACAGTGGACGCGACACAATGTGGCGTGTTACGTAGCTATGCCTTAACAAAATATGGAATTTGCCAATCAAATCAGGGTCAGAGGGGGATCAGAGGGGATGCAAAACCGCAAAAGTTACCTGGGGGGAGGGGCTCTGTGCAGTCACAACCTCCTTACTCTGCATTTTTGCCTTAGCTTCACACCACCAACCTGTGATCCCTAAGATCAACAGCCAGAGAGGAGGAGGCGAGGAGGGTGAAACTCCTATGTCATCCTTACACATGAATCTTTGCACAGGGAGCAAAAATAATTCTTGAGTACTGTGTGTGTGTATGTGTGTGTTTGTGTGGCCTATGTACCATGAGATTGTCCTTACCTTCAACCATGACACACATATCAAGAATATCTGTGTTTAGACTGGAGCAGGGAACTTACCCTCTTCCTTGTGTACACCACAGTCAGGCTCCACTGCAGCAGGATAATGGCTGAGTGTAATTGCAGTGTTTATTTGTGTGAGTGTCAGTGCTCCTGCCTCTGTCCATATTTCAGCCCCCTGCTGTCAGAACTTGTGGCAAAGCAAATTGCAAAGAAACCAAGGTGTACAGACAGACACAGTCAAGCTGGGCTGACACTTACTCAACTTGCCTCCGCATCTGTATGAGTTTGGCGACTTCTTTCCTGCAAACCACAGTATAAACTGACCAACTATGGGAACAGTAAACTTACTGTCTTCCGAGGATGGGTATTGAGGTTATTTGCCACTTACAAGGACTTCACTCATTCAACCTGCATACCACCAACACTGAACAGACAGAAATAGTTTGGATATTAACTCAGTTTCTTGTGTATTAACCCAGGTTATTAAAAATGGTTTCCAGAACTGGCAAGAGTTATGGTTTGTCTGAGCATGTCTACCAGTAGGCTAGCCTTCTGCCTGCTGCTTCCCAGTCAGCCAGCTCACGGCCTGCTAGCCTCCAGCCTGCCCCTGAGCCTGCTAGAGATAATCGATTTTAGAGATTAATGTTGATTCATATAATGATATGTTTAAAGTGACTAATAGTGCATCCACACTACTACATTTTAGTTTTAAAACAAATCTCTTTTGCTACGCGCAAGATCAATGTATGTGAATGGTCATTGTGTATGCGTTTTCAGGTGTGATTGTTTGGATGGAGATTATTATCGCTGAACCATTTGCTTAACTTTTCCCCCCTGAGTGCAATAGTCAAAATAATGTTAGCAGAAAGGAGAACACAGAGACACATTTAGCACAGTCACAGTATCATTGTGTGGTCTCCAATGTGAATCCCTGAGCTGCAGTTAGTGGAGATGGACGCAGGAAGCAGACACTCAAAGAGCTCTATTGGAAACATACAAATTCTCTATAAGAGGGGCTAAAGCTATCTCTACTGTCTGGAGAGGCTGAGGTACAGGAAAATGCTGAGGATGTTTTATGAGTCTGTGGTGGCCAGCACTCTCCTGTTAGCTGTTGTGTGCAGGGTTAGCAGGTTGAGGGTAGCTGATGCTAACAGACTCAACAAACTGATCTGTAAGGCAGGTGAAGTTGTGGGTATAGAGCTGGACTCTCTGTCCAAACTGTACAACTTGTCCCTCAGAGGGACACTGGACTTATTTCATTATTGTGTACAATAATTCAACTGAGTGCAGTAAGTGAAATTTTAATAGTGGACATTTACCTACCTATATGTTGTTACATTTACATTTATAAACTTTACATGATAATTTAAAGATATTTTTACATTTTATGTTCATATTTCTATTTTTTATGTTTTATGTTGATATTTGTGTTTATTTTATCTCTATTCTTTACCTCTTTAATTATGTTCTATTCTTGCTGTTACACTTCTATTCTTAATGAAGTAACTGTAACATAACCTAATTTCCCCCTGAGGATCAATAAAGTATTTTGATTGATTGACTGATTGATTGATAGACTTTGTCCTGACACAGAATTTTGGTCACCCGACGCCACAGCCTACATTCAACCAAATGCCAACATCTAATGACATTGGTGGCCAGGTTTAGGCCTGCAGGGTTCCCAGCCCCCTCTTTGCACTTCTCTTCACCCATGACACAACACACTGCCAGGACACTTAAACTCTGGACATTGCAACTCTCTCTTTATACCTCTACTTTTTACTACTACCTTTACTTATTTTATATTTTGTACATTTATATATTTTACTCTTTATATTTGTATAATTTGTCATTTTTTAATATGCTTATTGATGTACAATGTTTGGGAGAAATGGTATTTCATTCTTAACTGTGCAGAGTCCAGGAGACAATGACAATAAACAAATGTTGAATCTTGAATCTTCATTATGAGTGACAAGCAAAACACGTCACATATGTATGTCAATATTCCACCTTTCTTCCTGCATTGCGCACACACACACACACACACACACACACACACTACAAGCGCACAGGTCCTGCCCCCTGTATCGTCTCACACCTCCCCGTACACCCTCACCCTCAAACCTTCTGTTCATCCTCTCTGATATGCACTGCTGGTATGGGGTCTGACCTCTGCCACACACACCCACACACTAACTGTGTGTCTTAGCCCCCTTTCATTCTGCCCTTTCCTCTCAGAAGTCCCCTTGGATTTCTGTTTCCATACACCAGGTACTTCCTGTTCTGTCCTCTCTCTCCCACTGTGCTGGACGCACAAACCCTTTATTAAGTTCTCACTGAAAAACCTGCCTTTGTGTGATTATGCTGTTTGAAGCGAGGAAGAGGAAGTCCCTTTAAATCCAAACAAGTCTGCAGATGATCTGCTTGATGTTTCACTTTGAGGTTTCTTTCTTACTGAGCAGAGGTCCACAACACACACACATGCACCACACCTCTGAACTCAGCCACTGTTTGTCTGCAGTATACACAGCATGCTGAACCAACCTGCCTCTTTTAAGAAATAACTCTGCAACTTGGATCCTGTTTTCATAGTTTGAAGACAAAAGGAAGTTGAATAGTAGAATTTAGGGCTGTCAGCATTAACGCATTAATCACATTGAGATTAAGGACCAAGCATAACGTGCTTTTTTTATTCGTGTTAATCACATGCCACCAAAAATTCTTCATTTTACACCATTACTGGTGCTGTCACCAAATATTCTAGAGTCCTACGTCTGGCTGCTACTATTTTGACCCTTTGATGCACCCTTACTTTTTGTCAAGCTGCCACAGACACTTCCTACAAAGATTTTACATGGTGGAGCGAGAAACTTCATGACAAGTCATGTCTACGGGAGCAAAAGGGGGACTGTTCCGATTTGAATAAAGGGGCGTGTCTGGAGACCTAAAGTGTTTAAATCCAACGCCTGAATCGTTAGTTAGTCGTTGGTGAAGATCGAATGAGTTGGAAAATAAAAATATAACTTAGCCGGAGCTCTTCGACAGATAAATAAATCAGACATCTTCATAATTACATGTCAGACATGCTAACGCTAGCTTCTAGTTCAGACAGACTGACGGTTATGTGTCAAGCAAGAGATAACAGTTCTGAAATGCAAGATAACAGAATAATCACAATTTATCACATTTTATCACATAATCATGTGATAAACATGCGATAAATTGTGATTAACTATTGAAATTCAGTGATTAATCTGATTAAGAAAAAATTAATCACTTGACAGCCCTAGTAAAATTATTTCCCAAATTGTCCAGGGTAAACAGTTTAAAGACTGACTTCTGGTCAGTTTCTTCTGTTTGAGAGATTATTACCAATACTTGCACTTACTTTAAGTTTTACCATCAGATCAAGTGGTTTAGATCAGTTAAGCCCCTTTTCCACTGGTCAAAAAACCCACTAAGACCCACTAACATCGGGCTTTTGTTGGCAGTGGAAAAGGGTTTCATCAGGATTTACACCCAGGTCAAATTTATTGGCTCTGGCATTGATGTAAACAAAACCCAGATGAACCCACTAATTTTCACAACTTTTTCTGCTGTAGCGTCTTTCAGAACACAGACACAGGCACAGACACTGACACTGACTACTGATTACAGTACATATTGCAAAGGTCACACCTCCCATCACCCCACTTAGGTTACGTCCACATCAATATATTTTCATTTTAAAATAAACGCGTAAACGATCTCCGTCCAGACAACTTTTTTTGCTTTGTATCAGAAACAATCTCCGTCCACACAAACACACCTGAAACATATACAAACATGACCGCTCACCTACACTGAGCATGTGCGAGTTTCAAAATGTCTCTGTTTTTGCCTGTCCAAGACTACAACACAATCCCAGAATTTTCAAACTAAAATTTGTGGAGTGTGGACATAGCCTTAAAACACCTGAATATGAAATATTGTGACTGAGCACAGAGGCAGAGCTGCTATAAGGATTAAAAATTGTTAAAACATGTAACTATATCCAGTATAAAACACCCTTAAAAATGAAGTATGCAATGCTGGAGAAAGTTGATATATATTTGAAACACCTAACACATAAGCAATTTAAATTATGGCTCCAGATGGTATTTTGACCATGACGAAATTACAGGATGTGGTCAATAACAGACATGGTAATTCAGCAGGACAATGCCAAGCGAGAATAGCTGACATGTAGCTGAACCCACAACAGTTTTTATTTTGTCTTGCTCTCCTGAAGTCTCTGATTTTTTTTCCAATCATTATAGTGGCTCCCAAATAGTACTGTATGTTTGCATGATTCTGTCAAATTAGCAAAAATATTTTGGTTTCCTGCTTTTTCACACACAAATCTAATTTCACACTGAGCTGACTAAATTCAATACAAAGAATAACAACTCTTCCCATTAAAAAACTCGGCAGGTAAATAGTAGGTAAATGCTGCTATAATTATTTGTGAGGTGGGGGTGGAAAATTAACCATATACATACCTTGAGAGATCAATCCTAAACAATAACACTTCCAGGATGACTGTCTTACATGGAAAGAAAATCATCTGCAATCATCATGCTATGCATTTATATACTGTATAATTGATAGCGTTAAATATCATCCAGTTAAAAACCAATTCAAACAAAAAAAGGTGGGAACTGGGAGAGCAGATAATCAAGCCAAACTGTCAGCTTGTTTCTAACCTGTCTGATAGTCTTGCTGCTCATTTTTCTTGACCCATCCGTCTATATAATTTAGTGATTACAATGTTATCATCAAAACTGATGGAAATGATGACTGAAACGACAAAAACTAGATTCAAGTTGTAATAAAAAGAAATGATCTTTAAACTTCCCTCTGCTCCATGTGCTGAATAGTTTAACAGATCAGTAATGTGGCGGCCATAACGTGTTTGAGTCTCAAACCGAATGATGATCAAATGTCTCATTTCCATCTGAAAGTGATCCAGCAGGCTCTGCTGAGACTGTTATTGTATGCCACCTCTTGGAAACTTCTTTATCCATTCATGTGCAACAAGTATTCTGGGAGCATATGTTTTTACAGTAAAGGCTCCTCTAGGATCAGTTATTTCTTCACTTGTTATGGTCACTTCCTGTTTGAATAAATATTGTTGTGTGCTGGTTGCTCATTGAGCTCAGCTGCCAATCATGCTGGCCCACTTCCATGTTAAGTGACTGACTGCAGCATCTGACTAACACTGTAGGTCCTTCCTTTTGTATCTTCTTGTATACGGTGGCATTTTGCTCCACCTTCCCAGTGTGGTCATTTGGAACAGCTGTAAACAGTAAACAGGTCTGATGACATGTCATATGACCTTGTGTGTTTGAAGTATCTTTCTCTGTACCACAACAAGAAGAAGAAAATGCAGTTGTGTCCTGCCCCTGGAGCGTGGCTGCTAAACATAGACTCTAAGATTGCAAGATAGATTTTACTGAAGGTTAATAAAAAGTGTGTGTGTGTGTGTGTGTGACTGAGTGTGTTTGTGTGTTCAGATGGGGGATTGCACAGATAGAGATGTGTGTCTGTTTTCCCCAGAATTTGTTATTCTCAACTCTCCACCCAACTCCACCCTTCACCGGACGACAGAAACCAGTGGAGTGTTTGTGAGATGACTAAAGAAACTAAAGTGAGACGAACAAAAAGAAAGTGAGATTGAAAGGGTCTGGGAAGAGGGGAGGAGAAAGCAGAAGGAGGTGTTGAGAGAAGGAGGTGTAGAAAAGAGAGATTGTCATGGTGAGGAGAGTGAGAGTGGATGAGATAGGAGCAGGAAAGAGAAAAGGGGAGAAGAATGTACACAGTTATGACAAATTTGTTTATATACAGTGCATCCGGAAAGTATTCACAGTCCTTCACTTTTTCCACATTTTGTTACGTTACAGCCTTATTCCAAAATGGATTAAATTCATTTTTTACCTCAAAATTCTACACACAATACCCCATAATGACAAAGTGAAAAAAGTTTGCTTGAAATTTTGCAAATATATTAAAAACAAAAAACAAACAACATCACATGTACATAAGTATTCACAGCCTTTGCCATGACACTCAAAATTGAGCTCAGGTCCACTAATCATCCTTCAGATGTTTCTACAACTTGATTGGAGTCCACCTGTGGTAAATTCAGTTGATTGGACATGATTTGGAAAGGCACACACCTGTCTATATAAGGTCCCATAGTTGACAGTGCATGTCAGAGCACAAACCAAGCAATGAAGTCCAAGGAATTGTCTGTAGACTTCCAAGACAGGATTGTATCGAGGCACAGATCTGGGGAAGGGTACAGAAGGGTACTCTTCCTAGAGCTGGCCGCCCGGCCAATCTGAGCGATCGGGGCAGAAGCGCCTTAGTCAGGGAGGTGACCAAGAACACAATGGTGACTCCAACAGTGCTCCAGCATTGCTCTGTGGAGAGAGGAGAACCTTCCAGAAGGACCAAACACAAACCAAACACACGAGTATGAGGGTTTGATGCTGCTGCCGTAGGACCTTGCGAGATCCGTGCGTAACCCAGTACGGCGGCATCCATCTAAACGAAAACAACACAACTAGCTTCGATAGCCAGCTTAACTAAGCCCAACAAACAAATTTACCGATATACAATCCTCTGTCGGTTTGATACCTCCATCAAACCGCCAGTTTCTTCATCCTGGACGAAGAAACCTTGGAAAGCTTACAGGATTACGTGGACGAGTGTTACGACCAACTCGTCATGGGGAAAACAAACACCTCCCTCCTCGAAGAGAACCCGCTCAGAGTGTTCTTCTAATACACCTTCCTCACCCGATAGGGAATACAGCGATATCTTAGAATCCATCGATATTAAACTAACCAGCTTTGACGCCCGACTGGTTGAAGTCCTCCACAAGGAATTCCAAGCACTGCATGAATATCTGGAGTTTAGCCAACAATAGGTTGAATTGCTCGCTGCGGAGAACAAGATTCTCAGAGACTCCGTCAAATCCCATAATGTAGGTATGACGAAACTCTCAGGACGGATGAAAGAATCCATCCTGGATATCCAAGCGCGCAGTATGTGGGACAACCTTGTTTTCTCCAGAATCCCAGAGCATGCAGAGGAAGATCCTGAAACCACCATCAAAAACTTTCTACAGCAACAACTTAAGCTCCCTCCGGATGGTGTGGAAAACATCACTTTTCATCGGGTCCACTGCTTAGGAGGGACGAGGCAGAAAGGTCAGCGCCGAAGACCTGTCGTCGCTAAGTTCGAGCACTACAAGCAAAAAGAACTGGTGAAGAGCCAAGGCAGGGAGCTGAAAGGAACAGACTTCAGCATCAACGACCAATTCCCGAAGGAAATCCTGGAGCACTGCAAATCATCTGAAACAATAAAACAATATATGAACGATTTTGGTCCGTGCAATGCTTGGCGCTCAAGTCACCCCATGCTCAAAGAATACACCTTCTTCTCACCAGTCCACCACTCTTACTCCCTGTAAAATGGACCACAATTACGGTTGGAAAATACAGCAATAAAATGACTCACAGGCAGGTTTGGCATGTTTAACAGATGAGGGCTTTTATTCATCACTCTTCAGGAGCAAGCATCACCCAGCATCAGACCAGCAACACACAAGTTGTTAAAATGGCGCCTTTTTATACTGTGTATTGGCTAATGACCTCGGGAGACTCCACTCACAGGGATCCAGTGCCTGCTCACATATTAACACACCTTTCTTTTCTTACAACCACACGCACACGGCACACACACACACACACACACACACATATACATATCCTCATACCCCCATACACACATTCACCTCCTCGCTGCCAAACGAAACAAAACCCCACATTACATCTACTACAATAAAATACACATCTCTAAACCACCCCACACCAATTTACACTTGGTTACCCCCGGAACTATAAAACATGGTGTCCGTTGTCTGGGGAAGCCTTTTGCCCGAACACCCTGAAGACAAAGAGACTGGTGAGTAGTAAGGACACTTTATGCTCCCTCACTGCACCTTCATGCACTTATCGCACATACTACACATTACATCAACCATTACATTCTTTTGGCTCAACTCTAAGCTCATTGTTTTATTCCTTAAAACATGGCTGCACATTTACTCACATGTCCCTCTCTTTCAGGTGGAGCTGCGTGGCCTACACAGCACCTGCCATCCAATTACAATTAAAAAGGACAATAAATATGGAGACAAATATTCCAATCATCAATAGTGCAAAGTCTAGCCATACAAATGTGCAAAATGCAATGTTATCAAATGTATTGTGCAAATCTTCAATAAAGTGTGGTTGCTCCTATTGAAGTGCTTGTGCAATTATTGAAGTGCATGTATTTCCATACCCCTAACAGTCAAAAGTGCATGGTGCCATATTTACAAAGTCAGGTGATGAAGCGCTCTTCGTCACACTCCCGTTTAGACTTTTTCCTAACCAGCAACTCCTTCATGAAGGATATATCATTACTTACGGACGTGGAGCTTATTGATTTCTTCCAAAAAGAGTGGACAACTTTTTCTGCAACAAACAACCTGCCTGGCATCTCTCCTTGTGTTCTATGGAAAATGACAAAGGCTGTAATGCGAGACATTATAATTTCATACTCATCACACAAGAACAAAAAGGAAAAAGCACTCGAGATAGAACTAGATCAGAAAATTAAAATCTTGGAAGCAGCCCATGCCGCCTCTCAAGAAGAACACCTGTTGAATGAGTTGAGAAAACTTAAAATGAAACTAAAAGAATTAAGAGATATAAAAACCCAATTTCAGCTACAGAGATTACGCCTGGAGAACTTTGAACATGGTAATAAATCAAGCAAGTTTTTAGCAAATCAATTAAAACAGAACAAAGAAAAAGTCTCCTCAGTTACAGACTCCACTGGGAAAACAACTAAGGTCCCAGAGAAGATAAATAAAACATTTAGGAATTTCTATAAAAACCTATATTCATCCAACATTAATCCATGAAACTCTGAAATAGAGGAGTTTTTGCACAATATCGATCTGCCAAAACTAAACAAAGAGCAAATTATGGCTCTGGAGTCACCTTTCTCAATTGCAGAACTCCACGATGCCCTCCAACGTATGCCTAACAGAAAAGCCCCAGGTCCAGATGGCTTTCCAGCAGAATTCTACAAAACATTCTGGCCTACGCTGGCATCAGTATTTCATAGAATGGTTACAGAAATTAATGAAACCACCAGACATGAACTGTGCAAATATTAATCTCCTCCTTAAACCAGACAAAGACCCTGCACTTCCATCTAGTTATCGTCCAATATCACTCATAAATGCAGATCTTAAAATCATCAGCAAGGCGCTAGCTAGTAGAATTGAAAAAGTAACACCTTACATAATAGATTCAAATCAAAATGGGTTTATTAAAGGCTGTCAGTCCACTGACAACACACGGAGACAAATTGACCTAATAGACTTATGCAACATCCAAAATAAGAAAGCTATAATTGTTTCGCTGGATGCAGAAAAGGCTTTCGACAGGGTGAACTGGAAATTTCTTTTTGCAACCTTACAGAAATTTGGTTTCGGTGATAACTTCTTATCTTGGATTAAAACATTATACAGCTCACCTAGCGCTTGCGTCAAAACAAATGATCAAACTTCTCCACGCTTCAATCTCGAAAGAGGCAGCAGACAAGGTCGTCCACTCTCTCCCTCTCTGTTTGCCATATTTATAGAACCACAGGCAGCTGCAATGCGGCAAAATAATTATATTAAAGGGATTCAAACTGCAAATTTGATCCATAAAATTAGCCTTTACGCTTAGGATGTATTACTTTTTCTTCAAGACATACATGCCTCTCTTTCTGTGACTATAACAATCATAGATAAATTCTCATCCATCTCAGACTACTCTATTAATTGGAACAAATCAACTGTCCTTCCCATAGCTTTTGACCTCCAGTTCAACCGAACTATTCCACTACAACCTGGTGCAAACATCAGATACCTGGGCATCAACATTTCCACCAAGCTATCAGACCTGACACGGTTAAATCACATTCCCCTACATAAAAAAAAAATAGAGGATGATCTCACTCGGTGGAGTACTCTGCCCATATCACATATGGGAAGAGTAGCAACAATCAAAATGATGATCTTGCCAAAAATCAACTGCATTTTCTCAATGGTCCCAACTCATCCTCCCAAGGCTTGGTTCAAATCACTGGACTCCATAATATCCAAATTTTTATGGAAATCTAAGCCACCACAAATAAGCCTTAAAACCTTACAAAAACCCAAAAATCGAGGTGGTCTGGAGCTTCCAAATTTCTACAATTACTTTTTCGCCAATAGACTACAATATATCCTAAAATGGACTACACAAAGTCGAATTGACCATACTTGTCTGGACATTGAACAAACTTTCTGTAACACCATCCAAATCCAAGACCTGCCATTTATTAGCCCCATCATCAAACAAAATCTCTGCTTTAAGAGCATCAATATCAGCACATCACTGATGGACTGGTGGGAATTTCTAAAAATGAATGGGTCTTCACTGGTCCCGTGCAAACTCTCACCCATTTGGAACAATCCTGACATCCTGCAAAATAAAAAAAACAATAAACTTTACAACATGGTATAATAAAGGAATAAGATGCCTAGAACATATTCTCCAAGACAATCGTATGATCCCATTTGACAAAATGGTAAAACTTTACAGCACTGACAAAAACAGATACCTAGAATATCATCAGCTCAAATCCATCATTCAAGCTAGGTTTAACCTTAAGCTATTAGAGCTCGAACTCCAACCAAACGCAAACTTTTTAAAACTTCCATCCCAAAAAATACTCTCTAGAATTTATGTAAGTTTAGCCGAATTAGAGCCAACTCTCTCGCTCCCAACTCTCAAATGGGAAAAATACTTACTCATCAATCCAGACTCCAATTTCTGGATAGAAATTTCACCTTCAGCATGACTCAAAACTCCAACCTGCAGCTGATACAGTACAAAATTCTCCACAGGGCACCCTACACAGGACAAAGGATGTTCCAGATCAGAAATACTAACAGATGTATTAGCTGCAAGAATGATGCACCAGATAACTATCTGCATGCTTTTTGGCACTGCTCACCGGTCAGCAATTTCTGGCAAAGGATTCATGCTTGGTGATCTCACTTACATTAATATGGACACAAAAAAATCTTGCATGCTTCTCACAGTCCTAACCGTGGGGGCCCATGCGGGGCAGGGATGGAGAACGTATTGGGGCCAGTCAGGTATCTGGCCTCAGTGGGGGATGCATGCCTCGCCTGCCCTTGTTGCTCCCCTGTACCACACACCACATTCCACATGACACTAGGGCTCTGAGGGGTGGTGCGGGGATGAGGCAGGTTGATGGGCAGGACTGCCCACCGGCCCTGCTATTGTTGTCGTGCTGCTCCTCAATTTTAATTGCACATTAGATATCACATGACACTAGGGCCTTGGGGGGCAGGATGGGGCAGGTGAGACTCTGCCTTCTACCAGCGGTGGAGTACCCATGCCCCATCTGCTCCCTCAATTTTAATACACCTTCATCATCCACACGGCCCACAAGCCATATGACACTAGAGCTTTGGGGGTAGGGAAGGGCGACCTGCTAGCGGTGGGGTGCCCGTGCCCTGACCGCTCCCCCAATCTTAATGCGCTGTAGTCACCCACACACCCAACTCACTCACGCACTCATACGCACATACACACTTTGCACCCACACCAGACGCAGGGTGGGGAGAGGGTGGCTCAAACGACCCCCCCCCCATCTATCTGTCCCTGGTACCATGTGGACTTTGCGAGGAGCCTGCCATGCGGCGGAAGAAGATCCATTGCGGGGATGTCGTGGGTGGCCCTGGTGGGGGTGGGCGGCCTCCTCTTGTGGGTGGTGGGCCGGGTGGTGGGCTGGGCCATGCTGCAGGGGTTAGGGCCTCCAACGGGTAATCCATTTCTGGGATGCTCTGGGCCCTACCAGCGAATTTGGGGAGGGATTGGGTTTGGGCTGGGCGGGGGGGCATGCTGTTCTCTATCCCCCCAGGCTTGCCCCCCCTGTGGTGGGGTGGGGACTCCACCTGCCCTCCTTCAACCATTTGTCCTGCAGGGTCACTGGGGCCGGAATACCAGGCCGCCACGGTGGGCTGGGGTCTTTCCTGCTGGGGGGTTGGGGCCTCTCTGGTGCGTGGCGGGCTCTCCGCCAGGGGTAGGGGCGGGCCTTAAGTTGCCGGGGCCATTTGGCTCTGCATCTGGCTCGCACTGGGGTTGGTGGTCGCGGGCTGGCTCTGGGGCTTTCTGCCCACCTCCTTGCACTGGGGTTTGCCTCTGTATTCCCTTACGGGTTCCCCCTTGGGTCGGGCACGTGGCTGCTGGGGGAGCATGCTGCCACAGGTCCTTGGGCTCTGGGGGTTGCTGGGAGTCTTGGTGGCCTGGTTTCTGGCCACCTGTGCCTTTGGTCTGGGGGGGGCAGTGTTACTGCAGCCCCCACATCAACTACCCACCACATCCAATGACAAATCGCTACACACATGAACACATACACAGACACACACACACACACACCTACCCCTCTTCTCATATACACACACACACACACACACACACACACACATACAGAGCATCTAATGATTAAGGACTATAGAGTGACCATAGATGTGGATATTGTTAGTTATTGTTATTGTTAGAATAGTTATTTTGCTGTTGTTGTGTTGTTGTTGTTGTATTTCTCCATCTCTCCACGCCCATTCTCCTTTTCCCTATATACTCTCTGTTTTCCTCTTCCTGTCCACTCTCATTCCTGATGCAGTCCGATTGGTTGGAATATGCGACAGGAGGAGTATCCCACACTCCTTCGCAGAGTAAATCTGCTCCAACAACACAAGGCATCCAGACCATTCATACTGCTTGCCAGTGATATTGGGACAGGACACAAAAAAAAAAAAAAGAAATATGAAACCAAACACAGGATTCATGTGGTTTTTGTTTATTTCATTGTTTAATTTCTGATTTAAAATATGCGCATCCTTTTTTATCAGAATTATAAAGGCGTGCATACGCATGATTCCATTTTATAAATCTCATTCATTGAGATTTTGGACCCACATGTATGAGCCTCATTTCCACTCCACAATTAGCCATAAATTGATGAAGATGCTCCCTTAATCCATCAGTTTGCAGACAAAAACACTGTCTGTACCACAAGTTGTCAGGTAGGGCACAGATAAGAAAGACGAGAGAGATGCGCAGTTTCCCAGATTGCTGGTCAGATTACAAACAGGAGCTCATCAGTTTACCTCAATACAATAACTCCACCTGTAAAGTCCTGTTTTACTCTAGATTTCATTTGTCGGGACTAGAGACGTCTTCATCGGGCCCCAGACAAGTGTCTGAAATTGTGATTGAAGCTTAAAATAATATGAACACTTTACAGAATGCCTCACAATAAATAATCAGGATATAATATGAAACAATCCTGAAGGAAATACTGAGCACACAAAAACAATTGTTTCTGATTATGAATTGTAAGATTCTTATAAAACTTAAAATGATAATAATGAATTTGAAGTTAAACTTCGTGTCTCCTCTATATTTTACATTTTCACTTTACTGTATCTAACTTGGCTCACTCTAAAAAACGTATCCACGTGGCCAAAAGAATGAGGTCTGCAAAGTTTCAGCAAAAACTGTTTTTATAAATACCAATTCACCTGCGGTAAATGGCATATGCATGGTTTTTGTGTGTATGCATCATTTATGCATCTGACCCTAGGTTTCATTTAGTCATTTAGTCATTTAGCAGACGCTTTTATCCAAAGCGACTTACAGAAAGGGGAACAATCAAGGTTAAGTGCGATAAGAAGTGTTAGCGCAGCAATAAGTGCTAGTGACGATTCTTTAAGTGTAGGTTTGTCGCGTAGTGCTAGGAGAGAAGGTGCTCTCTGAAGAGCTGGGTCTTCAGGAGTCTTTTAAAGGTGGAGAGGGACGCCCCTGCTCTGGTAGGAAGTGGTAGTGCGTTCCACCAACAGGGGACATCGTGAGAGAAGAGTTTGGATTGCCTTGAATGAATGGGTGGCAGAGCCAGGCGTTGTTCGTTAGAGGAGCGCAACGGTCATGAGGTAGCATATGCCTGTACCAGGGCGTTCAAGTAGGTAGGTGCAGTACCAGAGACAACTTTGTAGGCAAGCATTAGAGATTTGAACTTAATGCGGGCTGCAACAGGTAGCCAGTGGAGCTCGATGAGCAGCGGGGTGACATGTGATCTTTTGGGTTGGTTGTAGACTAGGCGCGCCGCCGCGTTCTGGATCATCCGAAGTGGTTGCACTGTGCGGGCTGGGAGGCCCGTCAGGAGGGCATTGCAGTGAGGAAGCAGCATTAGTCAGGTAGTGCAGTTGGAGTCTGCTGCACCTTTAAAGCTACTGTTGTTGTCTACCAGCTTGATATGTGCTCATGCAAGTTTTTTGTAACTTTTTGAACCTTTTTTGAGAAAATTTAAAGAAAAATCTGAGCTCTGGAAAAAAAATACCCTTCCTGTTTCTCCACCACATTTTACACCTCAGTCCTGTTGGCTTCTAAACCGGTTGTAAGGACTCACCACCTTCAAAACCTTTCACTCCCAAAGATTTTAAATGTATGTGTGTGTTTTTAGTATAAGCACACCGTGTTTGTCTGTACTTGAGACTTCAATCACAGAGACAAACATGTCACTGAGAAACTTTGAGCAGATCTCAGTTCTGTATACCATCCTGTCTTTAAATGTGTGTGAAAAGAAGCAAAAATCATCAAGGCTCTGTGAATTTGAAGTAATTTGCTGGCAGATGTGAATCAGATCAATGAAGAGAAACAAAGATGTGTAACTATGCCAGATAAATTATATATAATTTGCCTCTAAAACATTTGAGGAAACATTTGAGGAAAGCACCAGCACCTCAGAACTGCACTGAAGGTCAGTATTTACTCTAGTAATAATGTATTTGGTTTATACCTCTTTATACAGTCTATGGTTTACATCGCTGACTGGTTGAAAGATCAAAAATAAATGTGAATTCAGGAGCCCTCTAGAGCCTCAAGGTTAGGCAACAGCAAGCAGACACAATGAAAACACTGATCTCTTTATTGCTTAACCTGCTGTAAGGAAGTCGTACAGGGAAATCCCAAACTCACCAATCACTCCAATCAATCTGACAAAAGGCATAAAAACTCTAGAAAAGACTGGTCCTCTGGACAGACTTACTGCAGGCTTCTGTATTCTCAAACACAGATGGTCTGACTGAGCAGACAGTGAACTGGGTCACTAAGGCTGAGAACGAACAACCCTGGTTTCTAAGTGAAGACACCACAACATATTCATACCCAATGTATCAGCTGCATCATCTTGTCAGTCAGAAATACTCCAAGTACACTGAATAAAGACATCTTTGAAAAAAACCTTGATGCACATTCATCAGAAAAATACAGCAAAGCAATGGCTACAATACTGTGTGACGTAACAGGACCACAGGACAGTGGCAAGCATCAGCAGTGAGAGGAAACAAAAGGCTGTTTGTGATGCTTTGACTCACATACTGTACATCCAAATACACATTTGCTGGTGGGCTGGCTGTAAAAATGTTCACTGTCAGAGTACTGAACCTCAATGTGTCCACTGCACAGTGTCTTCATCTTCATCAAGTGCCCAAAGAATACAATGAGACTTCATGCTCACCTTCACTTATTTTCATCAGTTTCATCAGTTTCTGATTGAAGCTAAATTTAAACTACATTAAATTTTAGGGAAGTTCCTGTATAGCTGTACCTGTTTAGACAATGTTTCACATGTTGTAGAAAGCATGTTTATATTGCTAAAAACAAGGTAGTGAAAAAAATCTCAAGTATCGTATCTGCACTGGTGTTGATAAATCTAAAACAATACCTAGCCCTGCTTCTTCACTGTAATGTGCCCGGGCTGATTTAATCACTACCATGTATCTCAAATATAATGAACAGGACTGCCGCATCATGAAGAGTCCTATCCACCCTCAGAAAACATTTGTACAATTCATTCTGTGATTGTCAAGACTGAGGAAACTTTTCTTAACAAAGAGTCTGTGTTACAAACAAGTGTTTTAAAAGCTTTGCGTGTTTAGCAAATCAAGGATGTTAGTGCATTGCCAAATGTAGGATCCAGTGTCTTATCTTGGCCCTACTGCTTTGATAATGGTGTTTCTTTATGTGCCTCCATGCAGCCACAGCCGCAGGCATTATGTTTTTGGGTTGCTAGTCCGTCCATCCGATTCTTGTGAACACAATTATCTCAGTGATACCTTGAGGGAATTTCTTCAAATTTGGTGAAAATGTTCACTTGGAATTGAAGATGAACTGTAAAGATTTTGGTGGTCAAGGATCAAAGGAGAACACTGACTGACAGAAACTCCCCAGATGAAGCTGCCATGGATGATAAATAGATGAACTGACAGTCTGATCTTTTTGTTGCTTTTGTTTTGTTTTTTTGAAGCATTGACCTGCACTCCCTTTAAATAACGTACACTAAACTGTGAACTTAACAGCATATAAACATTTTCTCTCAGTTTTGTATAAATGTGCAAAAAATATAGTCATTTACTCTTAATATATAGATCTGTAGCTGAGACGTAAATAGACCAACATATGAGCATCAGCAGAGTTAAAGGGATCACTGGACATTTATAGTTTCCTTTAACAGAAACTAAATATGGAGGAGAACTTCACCTGGAAAGAATCAAATTTAAAGAGCAGAGGGGAAAACAAAAAAATGTCATAATTGTTATTCACTCTGTTATGAATTAAAAGTTACAAACAAACAGTGCAAACAAAAATGAAATTATCATTCTAACAATGCTCAGTGAAATGTAAGAACCTGACACATTGAAAAGAAAAGCTGAAATGAAAGCTTCACTTATAATTAGCAATGGGTAAAGAAAACCAGACAAAAAATGAGAAATTACCTAAATGGTCAAGATTCATTGGAAATATTAGGACATTTTGTTTTGGAGTTTTTTTTTTCCTCATTTCTCTGACTCGGTAAAAACATCCTCCATACTGTGAGTGTATGGCTGCTACTTCAGTCAAACTGTGATGAGACACAGGAAAAGTAAGAATCTCAATGTCAAGGCAACCCTTTGAGAAAAGTGTCTCTAAGAGGTACACCACAACAAATATAAATACATAAGGGAAGAAAAAAAAACGTCTACAGTTTACAGCCATGCTAGCTGTGAGGCTGTAGTACAGTTGAGGCTGGAAATGTCATTCGTTTTGCTGATATTTGGTCATAAACCAAAATATTGGACAAACTGAAATTTTCACCTGATGATGGCGCAAGATGAAACCAAGATGGACCAACTGACCAGCACTACTTTCGCTGGAGCAGCTAGCACATATCGACAACAGCAGAAGTGCAGACAAAACTGCTCATCAGACTGTGAAACTGGTTCTTACACCATCCACATTAACATTTTCAGATTATGTATTAATTTGACTCTTCTTTTTACTTTACTTGTTGAGACATAGAATGATTCATATTTTGTCCTCATCATTTAACTTAATCTGTGAATATTATGTAAATATTCTCATTTGAATTGTATTAATGTTTTTAATTTCTATCTGCCAGTTTTAACATCTGCTCTATAAATACACTGACATGACTTGGTGCCATTTCTAAATATTGTGTTGTGATGAGCTCTCAGTACTTTTGTAACCTTTAACTGACCTCTGAGCTCACTGTGATCACAGTGAAGGCGCAGTCAGTCACACACACACCGGTATTTACAGTATATTCAGTTAAATCAAGTCAAGTCAAACACATTTTTGGTAACGGGGTTACAGTTTCAGGTTACGCAGCGACACCCATCTGTGTCTGACCTCAAAACCTCTTTCCTTCACAGAAAAACAAATCCTATCTTCTCAGTATGTACACAAACAAGACTGATCCAAACCTAGTACATTGCTGAACCATGTTTGGGTGCGAACCACAGGCTTAGGTTTACACGTCACCCAGCTGCCCTGGCTGCCCAGCTGCTTGGGGATAGCAGGGAAGCACAGTCAGACATCGAATTCACTGAGCCATTCCTTGCCATTACGGCAAAAGAACTACATTCATTACATGTACCATTATCGCTGAAAGAGGCCCAGGTCACAGGAAACACAGTAGCTGAAAACTATTCTGGATCCGCTGTAAACGCCGCCTGATGATGTAACAGAAACCATTCAAACCAAATGATTTTGAAAGAGCAAAGGCCAATAGGAAAAGTCCAACAACAGGTTGAAAAATGGTGTAACTTGATCACACAACTCTATCAGTCAGTCAGTCAGTCGGTCAGTCAGTTATGGATATTGTTTGTCTGGCTCCACTGTTACTGCCCAGCCAAAAAAAACTAAAACAATAGATAGGAATTAAAAAAGAAGTGTAACAGATGTATTTAAGTGACCTTGTAGGTGGGAGTCATGTGGGTGTGGTTACATATCTGGAAGAGAGTATGCATAGGAAAATAGATGTGGGCTGGTGGACCCTGCAGTGGAAGATAGGAGGGTCTGAGTGCTAACCAGCTCAGACAGAGAGTGAAACAAAGCTGTTGTACTGCTCGATGTTTCTCTTCAGGATGTCAGAGCAGGGACCCAGGACTCGCTCAAACCGCGGCCGGTCCAGTTTGACACACTTGAGGGGTCCGCATGCAACAACAGTGGCAGCACGGGGCCGGTTCATCAGCAAAGCGATTTCACCTGGAGAACACAGGACAGAAAACCATTCTTACTTATGTGTTAATATGTGGTCTTTGTTTCTGATCCATTTGAAGTAGTTTGCTTGAGAAAATGAACCTTAGTGTAGTCTGATCATTTACAGCCCATATATAGGACTCTTGTGTTTCTGTGTTGGACAAAGTTTCTATTTATCTCAGTACAAGTAATATTAATAGTGAACTCAATATAATGCATCAATTTACAGTATGTAAGGCAGCTTAACCACACCAAATCACATAAAATTCACTAGTTAAAAAAATGAGAGGCAGCCAATGAGGTTTGCTAAGCTAGTGACCTACGTGAGTTCTTTTTTTCATCGACGTCATTAACTGATTTAGCTGCTGCCTTATTTAATTATGTGGATTAGTAATCTGTATAACCAAAATGTCAGTTAATCAAAATGGATATTTCTAATTTACAGATAAACCATAGGTCCATTTTGTGGTTAGTGCAAATTTAAAAGACTGTTTTCTGTATGACCTACTGTTTTTCTAAACAGTAAAACAGATGTCAGAGAGGCAGAGAGAGGGTATGACTTGATTCTGACAAATTGACATCAATTTAAATTCAGTTTGTGTATTTTGCCTTTGCAGGGCAGATGACAGATGTCTGTCAGGGTCTCACCAAAGTAATCTGAAGGTCCCAGTCTGCCGACCTCCACGAACTCCTCGTCTTCTGACCGCCTCTGAAGCACAGCTGCTGTCCCCTGACAACACAGCAAAGACATCTTAAATTACATATTCCAGGAATCAACAGCAGTTTTCAGAACATCCAGATTCAAGAGGCAGTAGGGTTAATTATAAATTCCAGTTTCTCCACAAAGTATCCACTGCAGCTGTTATTCGATACCAACTTACAACCTCCCAGTTCAGGTCATGGATTTTATTGAAAAGAATTCATGTGAAAAATTTCAACCTTGGCCAGGCAAATACTCAATGGAGAGAACAATGGGACTGGGACAGAGATTCAGATTTTATGAATTGTTTTACTGTCCACAGTGACGTGGCAGCCCACCAGGCTTTGTCCCTATGCCCAGTCCAGTTAGGTCAGAGCTCTGGGACTTGAGATGGTTGAAAATCCATGTTCAATTGTCATTATTTCAGCTTGACCAGGAAAACTTGATGGCTGATCTAATTCCCCCGACCCAATTAAGAATTTCAGTTTTGGCTCATGCTAAAATGTTTCACAGGCAGCATTACACCACAGAACCAGACATCCTACACCAACCAGTTTGGGACAAATATGCATACTGTTACACCCCTACAGTAAACAAAGCATTTCAAAAGTAAGAATATTACTAGTGCTTTCAGAAGGTGGTCTATACCTCCAGGATAATGAAGAACTCGTCACCAGGCTCTCCCTGCACCACAATTTTCTGGCTGTCCTCAAACTGCACCGTCTCCAAGGCATCAGCCACTGTCAGACGCTCCCACTTATCCAGAGACTCTGCTCAGGGATAACACTCAGGTCAACACTTTCTCTCATCTGGATTTATGAGGCCAGCAAGACTTCATTAAATATAAGGAAGAATCACTTAAGAGCTAAGATCTCACCTAAAATGGACACCTTGCTGAGGAACTCCTCGTACATCTTACGCTTTCTCAAAGTGCTCCCCTATAAAAAGATAAGAATGATTTTGACAGTTCATATAACTTCCTAACCGATTTTGTTGTACAACTGAAAGCCATACTGGAACAACTCATTCTTTTCCACATTTTGACTGGTTGTATTTCTTTCCAGTACTGCAAAGCTTACCATCAGTATTCTCCTGTAGCTGTCTCTGTCGATGCCCCACAGCTTGACATTGGACTTGGCCCTGACTGTAGCTGCACGGGGGGTCCCATAGATCAGAGCCAGCTCCCCAAAGCTACCTCCCTCACCAATACTGGTCACCCACTCACTGTTCACATATACCTAGAGGGAGACAGAGAGCAGAGAGGTGCTACTTACATCCACGTCTGTCCAGACTAATAGATAGTGAAGACTTAATGAAAAGGTATTAATTGTATTTTTTGGCATTCTGCTGAAAGAAAAACACTTATGGGAGTGTGATGATGTAATGACGTTCTGGGTCAGTCAGTGCTGAAATATTCTTACTGATTTTAATAAATTTTGGTGGTTTTAATATTTTTGTTCTATTAGAAGACAGATGTGGAGATGCAACATAAAGCAAGGTGTGAACAGATTTGCTGAGAGCTGACCACGCGGAACACTGAGGATGCGTGTCAATGCCCGGTCCAAACAGGTCCATAGTTGTGAGGGGTGGTTGCATGAGTCCTTGTGGAGTGGGGTCTGTTATTTGCAAGGGATTGGAAGTTCAGCAATAGAGTCATATTAATGAGGGATTTCACAGTCTTTAAGCAGCAGATGTGTCTGAGCTGATTTAAAAAAAAGCCATACTTATCTTTATAGCTGTCCATCAATGGAAAACCACTGTTTTTGTGTATTGTTTTGTCTGTGTTGTTTGAGAATGGGATACAAAGGTTTGCGTCGTTTGTTTTTTCCACAAGGGCATTGGTCACTGAATCTGCATTTAGTGCCTAAGTGTTCTTTTCCTCTTCCTCATTCCAGCGAAAAATTTCCAGTGAGAAATATTCTGTCTGAGCAATATTCAGGGGTCTAAGCCCATGGAGACTTGGGCCACAAATACAGAGTGGCTCCAGCACCAGCAGAACCCTTTTGTACTTGCTCTGAAATTTTCAGGGGAGGTATGGAATGGTGCACACAACAGATCAGTCACCAAAAATGACATGCCCACAACAGCAGGTGATGCTATAATAATCAAGTTTTTGGCCATTACCTTGAAAATGGCTTGGTCTGGAGTCACCAAGGAGGACGCACTGTATTACAGATCTGCTGTTTGAGTCAGACAGAGCTAAGCATAGGTGCACCTATGCGTAGGAATATGGTAGTTCAATGGTTGAGAAAATGTATTTCCAAAGGAAAGGGCTGTTTGATGGCAACATAAAGCAGTGAAAATATTCAAAATATAGTGTACAGTTACGTTCAATTTTTTGTGGGCATTTTTAAAGTGGCTAAAATATGTTTTTTTGCTGACCACATCCACAGCAGCTTCTGTGCTGGTGCTCCTGCTGCTTCTCTAAACTGGGAGCTGATCTGAATCTACTGCAGGTAATATACTGACTATAAATGAGTATCTCACAAAACACCACACCAAATCAACCCAACTATCACTTCATAGACATTGTGTTCCATCCACACACTGCATTCATTACTCACCTGGGACACCATTAATACCAGCCTGCAGGTCTAGTTTTCTTTACTTTTCTTTTTCTCTAATCATGTCTCCCAAACCTTACATGTACTGACTTGTGTAGCATATAATTAAGAAAACAGGCTTTTGCCTCAAATCATACGGTCAAACTATTTTCATTACACAGCATACCTGAAAAAACAATGGAGCGGTAACAAGTGAATGTTCCCTATTGCTGAAGTTAAAGCTTCTGCATTTATAATTTTTGGACAGTCAGGGGCATCATAATGAGCTGAAACACAACTCCACAGAGGAACAAGTTATTTAATAAAATGATTAATGGTTGCTTGTTAGTTATGGTGTAATGTTTGTCACTGCACCACTATAGTACATCTGGCTAAACAGGGAAAGATGAAGACGACTTTTCAGATTCTAAATAAACAGTGGCAGATGTTTTCTGGAGTTCAAAATTGCATTAAAACATGAGAAGAATCTTACATCCATCTCTCCCTGGTCAATAACGTAGAAGTTGTCTCCCTCATCACCTGGAACAGGAGCAACGAAGAATCTCATGAATGCATTAACAGAACAAAATCACAACAATCTCCATGTAAAGTAGTGTTGAAACTCACCTTGTTGGATGACTGTTTCTCCAGCAATATAGTTGACAGAAAACATTGCATCAAAAATGTCACTAGAAGGGCAAGAGAGAATAAACTGATAAGCTGGAAATGTTTGGACAAGGGTTATTAACAAGCTACTGAAGTCACTGTTGCCATTACCTCCTCTCATTGTCATCTAAGTGGGCAAACAGTACGTTCCTCTCCATGGCTTTGGCCAGGGCAGCCATGGATTTGTAGTCTTTTGGGATGACCTTGGGCAAAAAAAGGTTTCTTTAGATTCATCTGGTACATTTCAAGAAATACTGAGACTGCCATGTACTAGTGTTGCAATAGATAATTAGACACTATAGCTTAGGCTGGAGACACACTGGATGCGTCAACTGTGCATGGTGGGTGCGGAATGTCTTGGTTTTAATTTTGGCGCCCATGTTAAAGTATTAGAGGCGACACACTGCCTACGTGAGATGTGCTGTGTTGTGTAATCTAGAAGTTCTGCGTTACACCTACTTGTGTGTCTTGCAGCAAAAATAGACAGAGAAAAGACTTGTTGATAGTCATTTTGACATCATACCGGCAATAGTATATAAAACTTATACGTTCAACTATTGTCTCTATGTCTAGGCTGAATCTGAACATGTCATAGACATGAAAAAACAGAAACATATATGTTTTAGCGGATCACTGTGGAGACAGTGGCATTTTAGAGGCATTCTTTGTCAAAAATGAATCAGGAATTAATTAAAAATAAAATCCAACATTCAAGTATCCTGAAAACTTGATGAAAGATAGAGCTGGCAGTAGCAGTGACAGAGCAGACAAACAGCCAGTATGAACACACATTTTTCCATAGCAGATCAGCAACGGCAGCCACAACACACACGCCACTCATCCAGTGTGTCTCCAGCATTACTGATGAACCACTGCTCAGCTCACATTAAAGTTTTCACATTACAGTGGGTTCATAGAGCTTTTTTATTGAAATCAGCTGCCTGCTGCTGATGGTGGTGGAAACAAGCTTGATAAGAGCAGCGATTATGAAAACCAGAAAATAAGCGAAAATAAGCTGAAATTCTCCGTAGAACTGAGGGTCACTTCAACATTAAAGATAACGACTGACCTTTCTGACGTAGGAGGCAGCGTCCTCCTCAGTGTACACCTCAGCACTGATGGCTCCTCTCCGGCTCCGACCCCTCACCACAGGGTTCATGGGTGGAGAAATTTCATCCTCGTGGGAGTCTGACCATGAGCTGGACTTCTGCTGTGAAGCCATCTGCTGGGCCTCCTGCTGGCCAACAGGTACACAAAACCACACCTGAGACACTGCACATACGTACATCCATACTGTGAACGGTTAAGCTGTAACGCTTTTCAGGTAAAACAAACACAGAATAACAGAAAGTATGAAATATCTGAAACTTATTTTTGGGAGAAGGGAGTTCACACCCACAAAAAAGGTAGGAGAGGGGCACCTCGGTGGCTCACCTGGTAGAGTGCGTACCATTAAGGCTTAGTCCTAACCGCAGCGGCCCAGGGCTCAAGTCCGACCCGTGGCCCTTTGCTGCATGTCATCTCCTCTCTCCCCCTGACTTTCCTGTCACTCTCTCACTGTACCTATCTAATAAAGGCATTAAAAGGCCAAAACTGCACTGCAGCTACACTGATCTGGACTTTCTGGCAGAGGTCCAGATGAAGCCTCTCCTTAGTGACAGTCTGTAAAGAAGAAGCTAAAGGACTCTGAGACTGTGAGAAACCAGATTCTCTGGTATGATGAAACCAAGATCAGTTGTTACTTTGTCATTATGGGATATTGAGAGTAGATTGATGAGGTAACTTGGGTTTTTGTTTCATTTTTACAGCATAAGGCTGCAACATAATGAATGGATGCCTTGTATACTTGTACTGAATAAAACGACTGTGTAATGTGATATCAAAGCCTTTGCATGTCAGCACCCACCTTTTCCAGTCTTTCAAAGTAGTCTCTGAGAAAGACCATGGGCCGCTCAGGCCTGGACGTGCACAGCTGGATGATGCAGTCTTTGAGCAGCTGCTGGATGTTGTGCTTCTGGACATACTGCTCACACTCTCTCAGGCTCTGCTCTTCCTCACTGCTTGTACTGCTTGATGCCATCTTTGTCTTCTGACCTAGGAGAAGAAAACACACTGAGCAATCAGGAAGCTGTTTTCTGCCACTCTGTACTGATGTGCATCCAGTTTTACCTGGGGACTTAGGGGTTTACCAACTGAAATTTACAAACAACAAACCAAGTATGAAAAGGCCAAAGCAATAGCCCTTTCTGACTTTCCATTGCCATTAACCCTCCAGACAATACATGCCTCAGGTCTTCAGCAACTATATTACACCCTGTCTCATTCATTCAATTAAGCACTCACCTATATAGGATCACTAGCGACCCAAAGTACATAAGGGTGTAACTTTTTTTCATGGTATGCTTGATGCAAATGATGGTAGGTAATATTTTTTCCAGTTTGACCCCATGATGGCACTGTTGTCTCAGTGGCCCCTTTTACAGAGCCCGCTGGATGTTGTACTGTTGCAACTACAGTCTGCTTCACCATTTTGTATAAAAGGTACAAAAATAGAATGGGGGGCATTGTTGTTCCATCTTCGTGCCGACAGGGAGACAGTTACAGAACCGGATCGATGTCTGTGTTATGGGGAGACCCAGCATGGCGGGGCAGGACACAGACGCTGCTTAGTTACATGTCACAAGTCTATTTCCAAAATGCTTTTATAATAGCTTGTTGTCACAGTAACGCAATAGCATACAGGTTTTTTGCAGAGCGGTTTGTTTTTTAATACGGGAGGGTTTTCATGAGAGCAGTTCTGCAAATGAAGATGTAACGGAGACTACTAATGATGAGACATTATTTTTCTGTGCCAAATGCAGAACTGGAGCATGAGAGTGAGGAATCCATTCAGACCATATATCAGATGATATGCTGAGGAAATCCCTTAAAAGGGCTGGAGATGCTACATCTGTCCATCCACACTCAGCTGCAAAACAGTGGAGCAATGTGCAGTTTGTACAATAAGCATGCTGCAATAACCACTAGCACGTGACTGTGTTAAGTGATTACTGTGGACTTATTTGGGTTTGGTAGGTGTCATATCATGAGAAGTGGGCAGTGTGTGAAATAAGGCAATATATATGCAATATAGCAGCCTGTATTTTAAGAAGAAAAAAAAACAAAAACACATTTACACCATAAATGATTGTAAAAATTTAACAACTGACAAAGATTTTTGGTGTGTGAGAATAACATGTTCTGAAAAGGTTACAAGAAATATAATTTGAATATGTGAGTATTGGTTGTAATTGGGGCCTCCAGATCTCCAGGGTCGCCAAAACTGTGTTCATTGTGTCAGGACATAATTTGATGAATTGCAATTTTGTTAATAAATTCTCTGTATGTAATGTTTTTTGCCCAGGGGCTCACAGGGGCCTGTGCTTCTTTTAAGTATCCAACTTCAAATTTTGAATGCAAAAATCAATTCTTAAGTTACCATGTCCCATGCCCATCAGCAAAGTATAGTAGCTTTAGCCGTAGTACCTGGTAAAAACCTTAATTAAGCGGTTAGATACCCAACTAGGTAAAGTACAAGTAACCCCAGATTGTAGTCCAGTTAGTATGTATAGTATGGGGCATCACGGTCCAGCACTAAGCAAGTAGTGGTTAGATACTTAACTCTGGCTAATGTTTTTTTTCTGCATAACGTCTCAATAAAGTTACCAGGGAATATAAAGCTAACACTTGTTGCCTGTGAATGAAACGTCCGTTAATACAATACTGATGAAAGTTACTGTTATTATGATGCTTGAAGATTTCTCAAAATTAGCCATCTTGAATACCAACCACGTAAATTAGCTTAGCGAGCTAACTGTTCACAATCCACAGTCCAGTATCTAAATAAAGTGAAAGATAGCCCACAAAGAAAAAAGTGACCAGCTTTCAACAAACGCATCCATAGTTGTGTGATAACTGACTATTCACACTGAGAACGACACTAAATCCTCACCTGGTAACTGTTGTTCTGTTGTTTTTCCTCTTGACAGTCGAGAACCCTGACTTCCGCCTTGGTTTTTTCAAAATAAGTGTCCCCACAAAAATAATATACTGGACTAACAATATCCTGTTCTCAAAAACCAGCATCAAATTGCAAATACAGATTCTAGGCAGTCATGACTTGTCCTCGAATTTCTTTGATCAAAGTAAAATTTATTGCTAACTAAGTATTTGATAATGACATTTGCAGTTTTGTGTCTTACACTGTCCACTTTGCTGCTGCAATACTGCAAATTTCCCCACTGTGGGACTAATGAAGGAACATCTTATCTTATCTTATCTTATACTACGCCCTGGCCCTGAAGGTCAAGATACAACAACATTTCAGAAAACAAAATAACATTTCACAAAATGAAACAACAATTCAGAAGACAAAACATCTCACAAAACAAAATAACATCTCACAGAACAAAATAACATTTCACAAAACAAAAGAACATTTCAGATTACGGAAAGGGCGGGACAACACCTCTTGTTTGTGATTGGACAGTCCTTGGCGACAAATGCATGTCATTTCCTGTTTCTTCTGTGTACTCTGCATACTGTTTTGTTTTCTGAAATGTTATTTTGTTTTCTGAAATGTTATGTTTGTGTGTCTTATCTTAACTATATGGGTTATCGATTTCAATCAATTCAATTGTTTTACACACATACACATACACATACACATACACACACACACACACACACACACACACATACACACACACACACACAGTTGGAAAGGTTTATCACAGCAAACTTGTCCTAGACTAGACGCTTGCTCAAGACCTATTTGCAGACACACCCACCTTTCTTTCACTCCCTTCAATAATACCACAGTCACTTCCTTCACCAAGGCAGAGCACACAGCTCCATTCGTGTCGACTGCCCAGAGTCCACGAATACAGCCCCGTACCTTCCACCACCACTATCAATTCAGCCTGACCAAAAATACACAGCTAAGGTAAGCCATGATCTCTGCTCACATCTAATCAATTTGTCCAGTTTCTGATCACTGGTAAAACTGGTTTATGCTTTCATCTGGTCTATACAGCTAATCTGTCTAATCGAAAGGATGTTGTTTCTCATTAGTTATTCTCTCTGCTAGTGTCAAAACAACTACCAAAAGTAATGTGTGGAGTGTATTTCTATCTGTTTAGGCTGAAATCCTGTCAAACTTTTAAGTAGTAACTTCTTCTCTGCTATATGATAATAATGTCATATAAAAATGTAAGAAACTGACATCTCTGCGTTCAAAAATTGAAGGTATATGTTGCCCTGCCAGGATCACAATCACATATATATATATATATATATATATATATATATATATATATATATATATATATATATATATATATATATATATATATATATACTTGATCCTTTTTCTGTTAGAGGGCAGAGAAAAATACGGATGTAACAGTGAAAGCATGTGCACCACACCTGATAAAGGTGTAGATATCTTGCACTCATTACTCACATAGTTATCAGTGAGCTAAATGAAGGTTATTGCAGAAATAACCTGACACACTCATATTGTAAGTCTGCATATAAAGTGAATTAACCCACTTTCCCGGGACCAAATTCCGAACTGTATAACTGTATAACTGTATAACTCAGTGTCTGCTTCATTTCTCAACCCAAATATAGACAAACTAGCTGTGCAATGTCTTAGAAATTATGTCTCTCAACAAAGTGTCTCCCTCTCTTTCTCTCTAACTTCACCCTGGGACCTGCAACAGCACATCTGCAGACCAGTTGTGACAGCAGCCACATTCCAGCAGCCTCTCCTGCCCCTGTTCAGACATGTCTCTCTACAGTTTTGGCCTGGAGCCGCTCTCCTGCCACGCCTGGAACAAAGACAGAACCCGTAGGTGAAACAGCATATATACCTCCCTGCATTTGCATATGGAGTAATACAATCACATATACACCTATGTGCAGATATAAATGCATAACAATGCCTGGGCACAGACATCACATGCCTGTATTTTTTCTCCATAACATGTGTGTCTTCTTCCTTTTTCTCATTTTCTCTCCCCTCTCATTGCATTAATGTTGCCGGGAGAACCACAGGGAATCTGATTATCAATACAGGAAATGGACTCAAAGAGCTTTACTGCATGCATCTGACTGCACTTCAGTGCACAATGTCTAATGCTGTTTGGGTATTTGACATATATCAACCCCAACCACCTCCTGGCAAATGTAGCGCTTCACTCATTCAAACAAACATCCAGCCAGAGGTAACATTGCCAAAGAAACATAACTAGAAAAACAATTTAATACATTAATGTAATTTCTAGGAGACCAGAATAACATAATTTTTCCTATTTATCCCATTTTAGTTTATTATATTAGCATGCTAACGTGTGCTAATTAGTATTAAACACAAAGTACAGCTGAGGCTAATGAGAATGTTATAACCAAATACCAAATAGAAATTCAGACCTGTTTATGATGGTGAATGAACATCGAGAAGACCACCACAGTTAATACAATGTCTCCATTTCATGGCAATTCATCCAAGTGTTTCAGTCTTAAACAAAATGGACCAACAGACTGACCGCAGCTCAAAGTACCCAGGAGTCCAATGGATGACTTAGAGACAACAATCAAAGTTAAAATAGTTCACCTTTATTTAAGGGTAATGCAAGCAAGGGCAGAGCGTAGGGGAGGGGTGGAGTCAGTCGGCAGACAGTGCTAGGTAACAGGTAGGAACAAAAAAAGGCAGTAAGCACAAGGCAAATACCAAAAACGTGAAGAGGTCAGAAACAGGTATGCCCAAAGACTAAGGCTGTAACACTATGATTGGGATAGTATTATAGACAATCTGGCAGAGTGCAAGTGCGCCAGTATTTATACAAGGAAACTAATGGGGTAATGGGGAAGAGGATAGCTCATGGCCGTGACTAGAAAGGCGGGAAGGGCTGAATGATGGCAATAATGAAAATTAACTGAGTAAACATTCATGCTTCCCAGAGGATCTCTCTCATGAGTTTGCCAGGTTGGCAAGCTTGTCATCTGTATTTAAAAGATGAAACTTACTCATTTTGTGACCCTGTAGCTTTTTCTGACACAAAATCAAACTGATTGACAGGCACACTCATGCCCCTCAGAACCCTTCTGAATTTGGGGATTCACAACCAATCCATATTACTATGTCTGTATCAATGTTTATTTTACTCTGGCAGTAGTAAGTGATTACAATGCCTAACTTTTGAGAACATATTTCTTTACAGAGATTGCAGTGAGTCCCAACAACAATGTGGTGAATATCTATGAGAAGAAAGGCAAAGGTTGGGTCAAGATCCATGAGCTGACCGAGCACAGTGGACGAATCACAGGTACTGCAGCCTAAATCAGCCAACATGCATTTAAATTGTTTGACAACATCCCACTTATTTTGAGCAACAAAATAAGAGTTATATAAACAATATTGTTCACTGGATGCCAATTATTTTTTCATAATTTGTTTAATTGAAATTCATGGGAAAAAAATTTAAAATCTGTGACTGAAAGTTAATTCTTGACCTTAGGAATAATGATCTGGTAAAACAGCTGTAACTTAAGGTCCATTTGGTGGTGTCACCTCTTGGTTTTCATCAGTGAATGGAGTTTGCTCACTTGTCATCACTTGCCTACACACAGGTTAATCTGGTGTGCTATTTGTAAAATATTTTTGGTGTCACATGGTCGCTATTTAGTGATGGTATATTTAACCTCAGCAATGTTTCGGTCTTCAGACCTTACCATACAAACAACACTATACATATAAAGGTTACCTGCTTCTAAAAGAAAGCCAATCAGAGGACACCAGCCACACCTCCCAGAAACAAAGACAAAACTGAGCTCATTGCAATTGTATATGCACAATATGCCAGTATTACAGAAAATTGGTTTACATAATCCAATTGGATCCTCAAGGGGTATTAGTTCATAACATTATTTTACCATTCAGTCCCATATTACATCATGCCTTTGAAAAAAAAGGTAGGCATAGGTAATCTGAACATAGGCAAGAGAGTTAGTAACCATAATATTCCAAAACTTATTCCTAACTACAATAATATACAATAAATAAAAAGAGATACTATAATAAAACATTACAAGAAGAAAGAAGAAGAAACATAAATATGAACTATGTGTTTATGAAAGAAAAGTATCAGAAACAGACCACCTTAAATGATGAGGGCTCTGTGGAACTAATATCAACATGCCATCCAAGACCTCCATCAACATTTGGGCCTAATAATGGGAGGTTCTATAAATAAATGAAAGGGGCTAAACTAATACCAACATATTGAAAAGGAAGAAAGTGATGGATAGTGTGCAGAATTTTATGGTTGTATTTTTTAAGTCAGGAGTTTTTGATCCTATGCCCCTTTTACTAAGATTGTAAAAGCACCTGTTTTAATTTTGCAAATTAATAAATAAATAAAGATAAATAAATGACCACATGGTGGTATTAGTATCCACAATTCAGTGCATATATTTTTGTTTTGGTGATGTCTGCATAAATGTAAGCCAAATGTAAAGGTTTAACACACAGAATATCCTAATGGGATATCCTAATTATGTCCATAGGCATTGACTGGGCCCCAGAGTCCAACCGCATTGTGACATGTGCCTCTGACCGCAACGCCTATGTGTGGACTCTGAAGGATGGCATGTGGAAACCCACCCTGGTCCTGGTGCGCATCAACCGTGCAGCCACATGTGTAAAGTGGTCACCTTTGGAAAACAAGTTTGCCCTAGGTAGCGGAGCTCGTCTCATCTCTGTCTGCTACTTTGAGAAGGAGAACGACTGGTGAGCCAAACATGATCAAATTTGAACCATTCACATTTTGCACATCACTGATATTGGTTTTGGGACAGTGAGATTGATAAGTCAAAAAGCACAGTCCAGAACGAAATTTGTGTATATCACCTTACCACTTTGGACCACACTGTATCTCTTTATTTCATACACAGATTGCTGCGTAGTACATTCAAATACAGATTTTTACCGCTCTCCCTCCCTTTTAGGTGGCTTAGTAAGCACATCAAGAAGCCCATTCGTTCCACAGTCCTGTGTCTGGACTGGCATCCCAACAACATCCTACTTGCAGCAGGGTCTGCAGACCTTCACTGCAGGTGAGACCACTACCAAAAAAGGATATAGAGGAGGGAAAGCAGTCTGGTGTCTTACTGCTGCAAACAATGCAATGCCTTTCTCTTATTAGTGAGCTGGAGTTCACTCTGAAAGCTGGAGCTTACTAATAAAAGAATGTACCATTGAATCAAGAGGTGAATCTTAAGTTTGGCAATATTCTATAGTTTTCTTACTACCAATAACTGTAATGCACAGACTCAAACCAACAACACACACTGTAGTTTATTTTGAGTCAGCCCCACACACACTGTCCTGCTTTGAGAAATACTCACTCAAATGTTGACTAATCTGCCACTGAAAATAGTCCCCAGTAAATGCACTATTTTCTCCTGTTTTAGTATCAATTCATAAAAACTGCAGTGACCAGCTGCTTTAGGAAATTCCTGAGCCTTTATTTAAAAAAGCGATAATATAATAAAATATTACAAGAAGAAATATACATATATAGTATGTGTCAATGAAAGAAACAGACCACCTTAAATGATGAGGGCTCTGTGCAACTAATATCAACATGCCATCCAAGACCTCCATCAACATTTTGGCCTAATAATGGGAGGATCTATAAATAGATGAAAGAGGCGGAACTTATAGGGAAAATTTGATTATTCTTGACAACATTTTAAAAGATGAAATTCAGTCTAAAGCTGTATTAATTGATTTTCTTCTTCCCCTTGGGGCTTTAAATAAACAAATGATGGATTATCACCTTATAAAGTCTTATGGCAGACATGTTAGCAAACAGCTGCCTATTTACAGATGCAACAGCAAGACTGACATTCATTTAGAGTTGTAATAATTGATATTGATTAGTGCAGCTTTACATTACATTTGCATATCTATATTATATCATATACAGCATTTAATAATATCTTTACCTTTTTTCTAATAATATTTCCTTGTATTGGATGTCAAAGGTGTCAGACTACAGCAGAAAATTGAGCTCCAGAATTATATTTAAAAAAAAAAAAAAGATGTATCGTATGATTTCATTTAATGATCATTTTTTCAAACACAGTGTATCAAATAACGTCAATTTATCAGTCTAGGCAGGAAACCCAATGTCCTAAAGCCCACAAACTATAACACATTTCCATGCTTCTCAGGGTTTTCTCAGCCTACATCAAGGACATTGAGGACAAGCCTGGACCCACTGCCTGGGGGGCCAAGATGCCTTTTGGGGAGGTACTGCTGGAGCATAAGGACTGTGGAGGCTGGGTGCACAGTGTCTCCTTCTCTCCCAGTGGAGACCATCTGGTGTGGGTGGCCCACAACAGCAGCATCACTGTGGCTGATGCTACCCAGGGAAAGGAGTGAGTCAGTCAGTATGACCAGTGTTAATATTCAGCTAAAATGACATCTAGATGAAGTGTCTGATTAATTTTGAGATAGTGTCTCTCAGCAACCCCCTTAATGTCTCTAATTCCATTTTTTTGCTGGCTGAAATTTTTGTACTATAAGTGTCCCTGTGTCTTTTTTGTGTCATGAGTGCTTGTTGCCTCTTTGTCTGTTCAGAGTCACCCAGCTGACCACTGACCATCTGCCACTGCTGAGCGTCCTTTATGTCAGCCCAACTGAGATTGTTGCTGCGGTAACTATTACCTCTTACCTCTCTTTGTGTGTGTATGTATGGAATGCATGTTAAAGTG
Organism: Trachinotus anak; assembly: GCF_046630095.1. Taxonomy (NCBI): domain Eukaryota; kingdom Metazoa; phylum Chordata; class Actinopteri; order Carangiformes; family Carangidae; genus Trachinotus; species Trachinotus anak. The sequence goes on from NW_027273868.1 coordinate 959,777, forward strand.
TGTTCCCAGAAACTCCAAGCATGAGTGAGACTCTTGTGAGATGAAGAGATGATCATCTACTGTATTTATACAAGTATGCAGATCCCAAATGTAAAACTGCTATAATCAATATTTGTAAAGTGAAATGGATCAAATTATTATGTACAATTTCTTCCTCATGATCATGAACCCTGAAGAGAAATATCAACAACTCTGCTGCTCAGTTCTATGAAGTTTTGGTATCTTTTAGGTCATACATTTTTGTTCATACTATTTCAATATTTAATCACAATTTCAGACACTTGTCTGGGGCCCAAAGAAGACGCTTCTATTCCTGACAAATGAAATCAAGAGTAAAACAGGACTTTACAGGTGGAGTTATTGTACTAAAGTAAACTGATGAGCTCCTGGTTGTAATCTGACCAGCAATCAGTGAAACTGCGCTTCTCTCTCGTCTTTCTTTTCTGTGCCATGCCTGACAAATTGTGGTACAGACAGTGTCATTGTCTGCAAACTGATGGATTAAGGGAGCATCTTCATCCATTTATGGCTAATTGTTGGAGTAGAAATGAGGCTCATACACATGTGCCCAATTTCTCAATTTCTTCTGAATGAGATTTATAAAACTGAATCATGCGTATGCATGCCTTTATAATTCTGATGAAAAGAATGCATATGCATATCTCTTTTTTGATGCATACACATAGTTTTAGTCAAATCATCAGTTTTATGTATCTGCCCCAGTTTTCCAGCTGTTTTCACTAAAAAAGCTCTAAAAACCCACTACACATGACCTGCCCAGCACCAAGCAGCATACGGATGCAGCTTTAAACCATTCACACAGTTCAATAGGTTAAATCCATGTGATATTTTAAATTCTTATAGAAATGAAGAAGTTTAGTATGTAGTGATTTTTTTTAGTTTTGTTTTTTTTGTAATTTCCTAAAGGGCTGAGGTTTAAGAGAGAAACACTTCTGTAATAGAAGCAGACAGTTATCCCAATTCTGATAACTTTAATGTTATATTAGTTAAGCACTGTCATATTTATAATTCATTGGTAATGTTGCCCGCAGATTTTGACTGTTGATTTTGTTTGGGGCTGTCAAATCATGTAATGTAGCTTTATGAGCACAGATATGGTCATAATGACCTTTGCACTTATGTCCTTAATCTCATGCGTCAATCTCAGGGTCATGACTGCTGCCCATACCAATTCAACTATAAGGGCCCGTGTGGCCTGGAGTTTGTGAAGAAGTTGGACATCCCTAAGCAGACCTCTAAGAGCAGCATGTCAGCCATGCAACACTTTCGCAACCTGGACAAGAGGGCCACCGAGGAAGACAGCAATGAGCTGGACACCCTTCACCAGAACAGCATCATGTAAGGGACTAATAGCTTTTTTTTTTTTTTGTACTGCAAACCTAACTGGTAGATAGATAATAAACAGATAAATAGATAAACAAAACAAAACAAAAAATAAATAAAAACCAAAATTCATGTACACATGCCTTTTCGACATAAATCTCAGTGCAAAGTAAAATAGAAAATAGATAAAAACGCACACATGTGTACATGCGAATATAGCAACTTTGAGTACATATGCAAAATGTTATGACATCAATAATCCTACGCACGTTGTAGGAATTCTCCAAAAATCATGGCCAGCACCAGCCAATCAGCATGATTGTCTGTCATAAAATTTGAGCTGTGTATTTTGATACAGATCTAAATCCACATGTAAATGTAACATTTTTGATAAAGAGTTTCCATAATTAAAACTATCCTACAGTTTTACACAGTTGTTTAGAGGAATGTGATCTCTGATTACTTTGAAGACACCTGTGGCATTGATAGAGTTTCACGCCTTGGTCCTTCAACAAGTCAGGGACTCTTAGGTTTCCACATTTAAAAGACATAAATCCCATGTAGTTTGTCCAAAGTACATAAGTGTATTGTGTTTTGTTGCTGTGCATGCTAAACTGTACAAGCGTGGAACTGTGGGTATATTTCCATAAATCCCTGTGAGAACCACCATTGTCACTGTGTCTGTATGTTTCAGCTGTGTGCCTCAGTTCTCTCACAGAACAAACACTAATAGAAGACTGTGCTCTCACCAGTGGTTGTATTTCATTTATTTGCCTGCAGAACAATTGTTCCCAGCTATCACATTTTTTTCTTTCATAGTTGTTAATCAATAGGTGACAGGTCTTCTCTGGATAAGCTATGGCTGCTGGGAGGCTTCTGATGTTATTGCATTATCAGAATCAGAATCAGGTACAGTGTGGGATTCGGGAAAAAACCTCAGCTATACACCTCAGCTTTGTAAAAGTTTTGTGCATTCTATTGTGTTCTGTCCTGCAGGCAGATGTGTGTTGTATCAGGGGAGAAATCCAAAGTGGAGAAGTACAGTAGTGTGGGTCTGGATGGAGCCATGGTGATCTGGGATTTTAAGGTACCTGTGCCACACAAGTGAAGCTGTGATTTAGCAATTTGATTGTAAAGATTATTACTCAATTGTGTTGTAGACATTTTAAACATTTACTCTCTAAGGTATTTGAATGTGATGTTATTTAGTGTCACTGAAGCTGAATTTTCTGTAAATAAGCATAAACAATATAGTTATTTTATTCCTTTTATTGAAATTTGTGATTGGGAAGTATAATGGAAAATTTGACAAAATATTTTGACTCAACTCTGTGACAACTGAGCAAATTTCATTCACTGATAAAGACTTATAGATGCTGTTAAAATCTCTGGTAAAATCTGTATTATGTGGAACTTGAGTTCCACATAATAGAGATTTTTCCTCCCCCCTGTCACCAAGCGCTTGCTCTTTGTGGGAACTGTTGGGTTTTTCTCTGTAACAAAGTAAGGCCTTGACCTGACCCTGTAAAGTGCCTTGAGATAATGTATATTATGATTTGGCGCTACACAAATAAAATTGAATTGAATTGAATTGAGTTAAGATTATTGTCTCAAATGCCAGTGTCTGTAGAGGTCATTTCCACTGGTCTCCAAGAATACTCAATGTCAGAGAATGTGTTTTGACACAAATAATGCAGCACAAATAATATACTTTCAATTTGTTCATGTAATTCTTATCATAGTTTAGTCTGTTTAATTATCTTATTACTGATACACTTCCTGACTTTGCTGATTCACAAATCCCCAAAACATTGTCAGTGAATCTGGGTGAACTGTGACATCATCAGTGGGGAAAACAGAAACATAAACAGTTCTGTCATAATTTATGTAAATTTGCCATAAACAGAATAGGTTATCTTAGAACAAATGTTTTTACTTTGAGAAATGTGTTTTATGAATGATTTAATTCCAGAGACCTCTGATGGTCAAACTGCTGCTGCAGCAGCTGTTTCATGCTGATAACATCCTGAAGGAAGAAACTATTAAATGCTCAGTATTTAATGTCAGCACCCAGTGTGAGGTATCAGCTGCAATGCAAACATATTGCTAAGCTACTCTTATCTGTCAGCACCACCCTGTAGCATCAATTGTTCTAACGTGTTTTTTACTTTTATTTTGCAGCATTGAACTGAAAAGAAAAGAATAAAAAGGAAGATATTCTGAGGAATATACTCAACATAAAAGCCATGTGAGTGTATATGGAACTACTGATATGCTTTTATGTAACTTGAAAAAACTGTCAGCACATGTGTTTTGTGATATTTGTGAATAAAACATCTTTTACATTAATAAAAAAGGATATCTACAGGTCAGACAATGGAGTGTAATGACGTGTCCTTCACATTTCTGTGGTGTGTATCCAGCTTATTGACATTTTCACGTTTTTACTTATTTACTACGATGATGTACTGTGTGTCTATATTTTCATTTTGTGTCACTGTTCTACTGCTGCTAAACTACTAGTTACACTGCTGTTTAACTTACCTCCTTTAAAGTGTAATTTCACTGAACTGACACATCAGTTTTATTGGGGAAGCATCACTCAGCCCCTGGAAACTGTTCTAATCTCCTCTGTGGCTGTGAAAGTCTGCGAAAATAACTGTGATTATGTCAGTTTCATTTATGTTTAACTTAACAATATAAAAGCTCACTAAACTGAAATCCTTTAAATTTACCCATAAAACCCAATACAGATTTTAACAGAACAGAATTAACAAACAAACCATTACAGTTTCAGGATGGTGTTGTTAAAATCAAAAGCTGAAACCTCGGTCCCCACTTATCGCTGCTGCCCTCTTGTGGACGTCTGTTAGAATAACAGTAGAGGGAGGACTAGAAAACTGAACAAGGTGAATCTTGAGGGATATGTGGAGTGGGTACATTTGATGCATGACAGCGCTTTTTTGTGAAAATGTGTAAATGTAAAACATATTCAAACCTCCATTTAACATTCTGACATTTACAGTTGCCGCGCGTATTCCCTAATGTGTGCGCAAATAACACACAGAAAGACATTTTCTAGGTTTATTTGTATTCTCTGATAATATAATTAGCCATCAATCTGCACTGAATTTCATTAAAATTCAGTTAGTGCTGTATCGCTGTTTCTACAGCGGTCTCAATGGTCTGCTTTGGTACAAAATGAAAAGTAACGAGCTCTGTAATGACATTTATTCAAACTAAAGTTATGGGACATGCAGATATGATATGTGTCAGTAATTTCTTTTAAAAGGGTTAACTACAACCATTTACGAGAGGTTTACTATACTGTTGGGAGACAACAGAGAAAACATTCAAATGTAATTTTATTTTGGTCGCATCTTTTTTCTGTGACAAGAATGTTGGCGATATACTACATCACATGAATGGACGGACACAAACAAAGCCCTCTCCGCCAAGAGAAACACACTACTGTACACTTGACCAATCCAAATAGAGGCCCGCGACAACATGGTTTCACTATCAGCCAATCGTAAGACGCGGAGATATGACGTAGCACCGTCAGCTGTTCTTGTTTTGCTTCTTTTTCTTCTTTCCTCCAGGTTCTGAATAACCGACCTCTAAAATAACCGCACTGAAACAGCGTTTTAATTCATTTCTACCGGAGAAAACCAGCGGCTCTGCTTCGAGCGCTCACTTGCACATCAACCGGTCCACATTTCTTCCAAATTGGAGCTGTCCTCCGCCGACATCGAGCGAAGAGGTGCAGCCGATCCCAGGCCTCCAATCCAGGGCGGAGGGAGGGAAGGAGGTCGCTGGGAATCGGGATGGAGACCGGGGAGGGAGCCGGCGGGTCTGGCGGACCGGACGGACCGGGGCTCCAGTTTGGCTGCGCCTCTTTCAACCAAGACTCCACGTAAGCAAGCGGGCGGGTAACAAAGCAGCTGAGTCATCAAAAGACTCACCCTGCTTGATTTCTCCCTGAAATTAGACAAATGCACAGAGCTTTACCCTAAACTGTTCATTTAGACACTTAAAACAAAACGCTGTGTGAAAAAAAAAACCCTGCAGCCTGCCTACGTTCATACAAAATCACGTCACCAATTTTACTCAGGAAAATCAGTTTACTTATAATTAGGAGCACAACTCAAGTTGTATAGCGTTTTCTGTGGCTCTGGACAAGCTTTATGAAGTTTGAGAAAATAGCCCTGATGATGTCATAGTGTCATGGGCGTCATCTTGGCTTTGGCTTGGAGACTTCAGACTTGACAGAAAGTCATAGTTAAAAAAAAAACGGGGGTGTGGAGATTGAAAGATGTGGGTGATTGCAAATCATGGAGGGGGGTGTCTAATAAAATGTGCTATTGAGGTGCATTGTGGGAAATATAGGCTCTGGCATTTTTTCCTACTTAAGTGTTATTGATGTGCTAGACATATCACAACATTTTCCAGGGACTCAAACTTAGGATATCTGGTGCCACACAGGTTTTGACCAAGCCTTCCTTACAAATTGAGTTCTTGGAGTGTGATTGCCCAAGCTCAAGGAGTCTGACGTTGTCAAGGTTCAATGTTTTTCAAGATTGACCCAAACTAGGGCCTAAAGGTCAAGATATTTTTGGCCTCTGCTGGACAAATTCTATCCCACACATATCCCTGATCTTCATGGAATTAGGTTAGGGTTGCTGGAGTTGCCCCGTGTAACCATTAATGTCCGTTGATGGCTGTATAGCAACTCAAGTGTTGCAATAGGGGATTCTCTGTAGTAGCAGTCTCTTTCAACAACTTGTTGGGGATTCAAAACCAGAAGCATTCAAGCCACAAGCCCCATACAGAAAGTGGCTTTATGTGTATTAAGCTCCACTCATGCCCCTGCCATGTTGCTCATTTGGTTAAAATGCTGAGTCATCCAAAGATAAGAGCAGTATATTATGAAGGAAAGTTTTACATGCATTTGTTTTCGCTCTTTCTGGCTATGTGCTAACTTGCCCTCACTTATCATATTTATTTCCAGCCCATGTGGCAGTAAGTTTTCATACAGCAGAAGAAGGCAGACTCAGGATTTTTCACTCTGGCTCCAGCGTGTACAGTAATTACTCCTTCCCCCTATATAATGTCTCACTTCCTGTCCCAAAATTGCAGCCATCTCTTTACTTTACAAAATAGGTAGGAGATCAGAAAGAAAGCTGCATGTCACACGATCAGTTTGTTCTGCAGGAGCAGTGGAAATATTTTTTCTGTTTTTTCTGTGTAGTGCTACAGGTTTCCTCCTGTTAAGAGACAGGATTAGACAGGACAGGAATGTACAGATCTTACAGCAGGGAATGAAGGCACAGGTAGCCATTATGAAAATGACTGGTGTAGGGGTGCCTCGGTGGCTCACCTGGTAGAGCGGCCCCTGGTTCGAATCCGACCTGCGGCATGTCATCCCCTCTCTCTCCCTGACTTTCCTGTCACTCTCTCACTATCCAATAAAGGCATTAAAAGGCCAAAAAAATAACTTAAAAACTATCCAATAAAGGCATTAAAAGGCCAAAAAAATAACTTAAAAAAAAAAGAGAAAATGACTGGTCTCCTGTCATCATCTGTTTAAACTACAGTGTCATCTGGGTCAGTGTATGCAGTGTAAGGCCATACCAGCGGGTAAGAGACAGGAAGCGTCACAAAGTTGGTTAGCTTGTTTGACAAGACATCAAATGGATGAGTGGTCCTGATAGCTGTGTGTTCATGAAACATTTGTGTTGTGTTGTTGTGATTTAAATCGTAGATCATTAGAGAAATTGTCAACTTGGGATGTGTCTTACATTTCTTCCTACCACATACTGGACAACCAAAGAGGACTATATCACAAGACAATATGTTAAAGTCCCGCCATGTCACATATTTTGCATCATCATACCAAGTCGTGTCATATCACATCATGCGACATTACGCCACCTGATATTATGACACCTCCACAGACTGTACACTAAGATGGACATAGCCTCCATGACGTCACCCATAGCTTTCTGAAGAAGAGAAGAGTGAGCTGCTTTGCTGTCGCCATTGTGGCAGTTCCTGACTTCACCCAACTCCCAGCCAATCCAAAAATGGGTAAAGAGGTGGGGCATGGGTGGAGCTGAGGCAGATTTAATAAAGCACCTCGGTGACTCACCTGGTAGAGCGTGTACCAGTAAGGCTTAGTCCTAACTGCAGCGGCCCGGGGTTCGAATCTGACCCGCGGCCCTTTGCTGCATGTCGTCCCCTCTGTCTCTCCCCAACTTTCCTGTCATTCTCTCACTGTACCTATCTAATAAAAACATTAAAGCCCAAAAAAAACCACCCACCTAGTTCGAGCTACCAAGCTATCTTACGCTAAGAAGTTAAGCTATATGCTACATTTAGTGTACTTCAGTCAACATACAATATACAGACATGTTACAAGAGCAGGCTAAGTATCTTGGCTGTCACAAACTACATATGGCTCATGTCAAGTTTGGTGGAGAGTCACAAATAAACTTCAGATTTTTACATTGCAGTGTTGTATTGTAACAGTTGAATGCTCTCGGGAATCAGCCATGGAATAAGACCTTCTAATACATCTATCCTAACCTGAATGTAGCATATAGCTGTGGAGAACAGTGAAAAGTAGACAGATATGGACTAATATCCATCAGACTACTCTTCTTATTCTTTAATAATAAAGAAAAAGACATTCAGTTCACCATTTAGCACTTTCAACAGATCAAAAGAAGATGACCTATAGACCAAGAATCTTCAGCATCTGAATGGTCATTAGAGTTGCAGCCTCAGAATTTGCCAATTAACAGCACCTCAGATTAGAGCCTAAATGAATACTTCACTGACATTCACAGACACATCTCAACATCAAGTGTCTGGAGGAGACTGCGTGAATCAGGCCTGCAGAGAAACTACTACCAATGGAGGCCAAAAAGAAGAAGAGAATTGCTTGGACCAAGAAACACAAGGACTGGACATTAGAGCAGTGGAAATCAGTAACTTTCTTACTGTATCTGTAAATTTCAACCACATCTCATGGTGCTCCTCACCAGACAGAATTATCAGTTACCTGCTACCATGTGACTGAAAGTATATACAATAACATGACCCAAACCATAACCCTGAACTACTGCATCTCCACTACAACTGAAAGCTCCAGAAGAAAGTTGAGATTTTTTGTCAGCCCTCCTGCTCCCTTCACTTCTTCTTCATAACGTCTCACCAGTAGCAGCTCTCTATAGAAAGGAACGGAGACCATAACGTGATGATGTGCACCTGCAACTGAATGCAGCTCAAGTCATCTCACATCTTGCCATGTCAGATTTTCCTTTTATCAAGAATGTTTGCAATTGAATTGAAATATTTGTGTGTGTGTGTGTGTGTGTGTACTGCAGGTCACTGGCTTTGGGAACAAAGACTGGCTACAAACTGTTTTCTCTGACCACAGTGGAAAAACTGGACTGCATCCATGAGAGCGGTAAATATGGATCTGACTCTGCATCAGTGTGGGATAAACATCCTTCCACATTTAACTGAGAACACATGAGTGTAAAAGGTATCAAACAGATGCTGTTGATTTTTATAACAAATAGGTTAATCATACAACACAGTCCATTGACGGCTGGTACTGGTATATTGTTACGCCATTTAATAGTGAATCATTCATGTGTCTCTGGTAGATCATTGATGTTCATTCATTTTGGTTTACGTGACAAACTTGTTGAACATTCTTCTTTGGTGTAAACTGAGCTGTTGTGGCAGACTGACATGTCCACTATGGATGAACTCACGCAACACGTCACACCTCCTCAGGTTTCCCAAAAAGGAACAGTGTTCATATACACAGTGTTCATACAGTACATGGCTCTTATTAAGTTTAACCTGTTTCCATGACACTTACTTTCCTACTACGTCTTTCTCTTGCCACAACCTAACCTTTATTTCCCCTCAGTCTGAGCAATAGGAGCTATTTCATAAACATTCGAAGAATTCTTATTTTTAATGTCTGTGTCTGCTGGTTGTTGTATGAACTTTTTTCACCTGATGAATCAGCAAAATATGTAATTTGCCAGGGAGTCTTAACTTAACTTCTATCAGACAGCAGCAAAGCACCAGAGGTACAGGGGAATGACTCTGGAGTTCTCTCATAATCTCGCCATCTTGTTACACATCTTAAGAATAACCTCACAGCTCAGATGAGCTGAGATAGATACTGCTGACTTTTGTAAATCTACATAACAGTCTCACAGCATTTGGATGGAAACAGCTGCAATCACTGGTTTAGTATGGAGGAGACCAGACATCTTAACCAATCAGAGTATAACCATAGAGTATGAGCTCACACACAACCAGAGCACATGAAAAACTGGGCTGAGGAATGGAATCCTCTGTGCATGTGAACAGGAGCAACAAGACCACATCACAGTACTCACTGGATGGTTTTAAGGTTTTAGTGGCTGGAGGCCGAGCTCGCTGTAATTACAGTATGCTCATGTCTGTAGGCACAGAAGAATAGGAGAGTTTCCTATGTGTTTCCAGTTGTGTTTCATCTGTAGTCTGCAGTGTCAGATCCAGCCTGACTGGGTATGAGGGATCTCATTGGGAAGATCTTCAGTGAGCATTCAGCATTGTTGAGCATTTGTATGATGGCATGGTTCAGTGTGAGAGGAAACAGTTATTAATGATAAAATGTCAAGCTGTCATGAAGCATAGGTGAATTATTGAACAGGTCTACTGGGCCCCAGAGTCTTTGTTTGAAGTGACTGTTAATGACATTTGTTGTTGGAAAGTCATGGACTTCAGCTAAAAGTGAGGTCCTGATCACACCCTGAACAGAGTCTTTCAATCTGCCAATACAGTATGTGTTGATTTTATCCTTCATATCACAGGCTACATTAACATTTCATTAACATGTGGTTAACTTAGTAGCATCTTAAATCAGGTACTGAAGTATTGGCAGCCTCAGTCCAGATGCACACTGTATGTTTCCTTTTGATGATTATCTTGTTTGTCTGTGGAGCCTCTGACTCAATCAGTTCCCTTCCCGCCTCTTCCCAATATACACCTGTAATCAGAGAGCCATCATATTTGTAAAAACTACAGGAACTTTTTAGTTCCTGTAGTTTTTCTAAGTAGAAAACAATACAAGTGCCGCACAGTTGCAAGCAGTGCACAGACTCACTTCAGTAAATATTGAGCATAAGCTACTTTCTTGGCTTGTTCTGTATGGTGTGGCCACTGCTCACATGCTTTGTCCATAGATTTTACATTGGGATGATGTCATGTGAATAAAAAACACTTTGGTAAGCTCTGGGAAAATTTACCATGGATTCATTGTACAAATAGTGATGTGGTAATTGACATTGCTTTCAGTTGAAGGTGTCCTGTCAACAGTTTTACAGACAACTCTTTCATAATAGTGGTCTGTAGGAAAATGAGTTTTGGCTGCAGGGGATTTTTTTGTTGGTCGTTGTGAGACAGAGAGGTACGTCCCCATCACTGCATGTCTATCTGCCACCTGTTCTTCCCCAGCAGAGACTCCAGATGTCTACATCGTGGAGCGTCTCTTCTCCAGCAGTCTGGTAGTCGTGGTGAGCACCTCCATGCCGCAGCGTATGAATATCTACCACTTTAAGAAGGGGACAGAGATCTGCAACTACAGTTACCCCAACAACATCCTTGCTGTCAAGCTTAACAGACAGGTGAGCTACCCTGTTTCACACCCACGACCCTTGAACAAGTGTAAAATATTCACCCACATGCACATGTATGTGTTTATGCACACTTACAGAGCATATCTTCCAACACCATGGATGCCATGAACGCAGCATTTTAGTTGACAGGTAGGCTCCTGGAGCTGACTGTCGCCTCGGCATGACAGCTAACCATAATTTAATTCAATTCAATCCAATTTTATGTGTATAGCACCAAATCATAATATACATTATCTCAAGGCACTTTACATGGTCAGTTCGAGACATTACTTACCATTAGCATCCTGTCAGAAAGAGCCACCAACTTCAGAGCCTATGACACACACCTATGACTAGCAACAGCCATGACAGATTTATTGACGCATTCAGACCAATTCAGACACATGTTGGGACAGAACATGATAAATGTCTGTGTAAGAGCTGAAAACATGATATTATGATTATTATTTTAATTGTGCAGAAAACCAGGTTTTTTCAGTCTTTTACAGGTGTTTGCTGGAACTTACAACTTGAAACAGGACAACCCTAGACATACAACATAACACTGTCTGGCTACTTTAGCTTACATACTTGTACAAGCAAAACCGAGGTTAGATTTCTGCTTCATTGTTCATTTTCAATGAACTGTTTCAAATGTTTAACATTTTATGTTACAAAAGTAAAGCTATTAGGAAGATAACTAATTCATATTTTGCTGTAACACTTTCATGTTACATGTGTGGAAACAGGGGCTTTTTTTGTTTAATGCAAGATATAATGTTGTCAGCTAATGAAATGCCCCAGGCCTTGGAAATATCTGGGTTAGGATTATTACTGGAGGTAGTAATATAGAGAGCAGAACATGCTAATGTTGCTGCTTCTAGAGCAATGATGGTATATAAAGATGGATGACATGACAACTCCCTAACCTTGAAGCCAAAACATATCGATCGCCCTCTGGTGGCTGGCTGCAGTATAAGTCTTAAACCCTGGCCCTAAATGTTAGTGGATGGGACATGTCAAATAATTTTTCCTTAAAAATGGCATCTGTTATTTGAAGTAGTTCTAAGTTCGGTTTTAATAAGTTATTTGATACTATAAACTGGGAGTGTAACGTCATGATTGACAGCTGTGATTGACTCGCAATAGAGTCGACCAGGTATATGGGGACCTCTGTACCATGGCTCCACTACTTGATCACCACCACACAGACTCTGACCCCAAATGCTATGACCAGTGCTCATATACAGTATGTTTTGGCTTCGTTTTTGTAGGGTGAGAGGAGACACGTCATCTGTCTTTGTGTATATTCTGATTTTGAGCAGATTAACACACTGTTTAGTCCATTCCTTGTGTTTTTGTTTTTGGAAAAGCTTAATCAAAAACCCAAACCCTCTAAACTCTTTAGATGCTGAGTAATGCAGCCCCATTGGGGGTGTAGCATACAGCCCCAGCAGCTGCTTCTTCACCTTCTTAGGCCACAGGCTGAACATGCCCTAGACCCCCTACAGTTTGCTTACAAGGAACATATTAGAGTGGATGATGCCGTGTTCTACATGCTCCATCGAAGTACCGTTCTGGCTCTGTTACTGTTAACACTGTATACAGCAGACTTTAAATACAGCCCTGACTCTTCCTTCCATCCAGAAATACTTAGATGACAATTATCGAGAATGGGCAGAAAGTAGAGTACAGGGATCTGACGATGGCCTTCAGTGAATGGAGTGACAAGAACTGCCTACTTGTGAACCTCCAAGACCAAGAAGATGGTCTTTGACTTTCCGCAGGTCTAGGCCCACCCTTCAGCAGTATACACCTTGAGTGTAAACTGGACTGGTCCCTGAACACAGATGCCATCTACAGGAATGGGCAGAGCTAGCTCTTTTTCCTCAGAAAACTCAGGTCCTTATACGTCTGTGGTGAATTGATGCTCAAGTTTTAACAGTCAGTGGTGGCAAGTGTCCTCTTTTATGCTGCAGTCTGCTGGGGCAGCAGCAGGTCAGATAAGAACATAAGGAGACTGGACAAACTCGTCAGAAAGGTTGGATCTGTGCCTGGAAGGAGTCTGGACTTACTCAGGACTGTTTTTGAGAGACACATGCACGGTGAGATGCAGCCCATTCTTGCACAAGAGGGCAACTAAAACAAAAGAGCCCCACCAACCTGCTGTTCAGCTCATAGAGCTGACACAAGCTGATTCACAATTGTGTCTGTGACTACATGGCAAACAATTACACCGCTTAATTTCTAAAGCAGATGTTTCATTTGAGTCACTTTGGTGCATCACCACCAATTGGAAACATGTAAACAACTTTACCCAATGACATTAGAAGCAGATGTTTCCCTCCACAGTTCAATAAAGCTGAGGACATGATGTTCCAAATATTTTTCCAGTCTTCAACATACAAAGTTGTTAACTTAATCACCAAACAAAAATTCCCCACGACTGTAAACAACATGTAGCCTCCAGTGATTGTATTACTTCATATGCATATGGTTCATGTGCTGGCGTTAAAGCAGGAGAGTTGAGTGCTGCAATAGCCAGGGTGAGTTTGACCTGCATCTCAACCATGATTTTGATCAACACTTCATGTTGTGGGACTGATTTCTTAAAACTTTTTCAACCCTTTATCACCGAAGGTATTCACATATGTTCACATTTTAGTTCTACTGTAATTAACAAATGATAGCATGATGAGATGCTAAATTGTGATGGTGAAGATGGTAAACATAACCTGCTAAACTGGAGCTGAACATGTTAATTTTGTAATCCTGAGCAATTTGCCTTGCTGACCTGAATCCTGGTTATGCACTGGGTAAAGTGGGCAGCCAGCTGCCCCAGGGTCGCTGACCCCCAGGGGCCCTGAAGGTTCCAGGGTCATTGTGTTTCAGTTAGTTTGTGATAATGACACATTTGTTTGTTATACCCTTTTTCCACCAAAATTAGCAGGTATAAGCAGGTTTTTTTCAACGTGGGTAAACACCCTAATAAAAGCCATTGACCCCTTTTCCACTGCTAGTCGAGTTTGTATTTCTATTCGAACTGAGGACTCACACAGCTGCAAGGAGTGATGTCATCACATGCACTTAGAGCACAGACGCAGTGCAGAGAGAGTCAGCTGCTAGTCACCGTGCAAAGTGATAAAACGGAGCTGTCAAATCTCATCCACAGGTTGTTGCTGCTGTAAAAGTGTCAGAGCCTCCATGTGAGATGCTTCGATCTGTGATTGTGTGTGTTTAAAACTTATTTTGAAGCTGCTCTCACTCTTTTATCCCCGTGCGTAGAGTAGGCACGGTGTTTCTGGTTTAACAGCATCTGGACAGGTGACAGGTGTGTGTACATGGACTGTGTCCCAAAAGACGTTACAGTTGGGAAAGAGGTGAAAAGAGGTTTCACAAGGTAGTTGTGTTTACATCAATGCCATTCAGAGCCAATCGGAGCCAGAGCCGATAAATACCCGCGTCTATTGCAGAGTCATGGTTCACCCGGGTATGAATGTCGATTAAACCCTTTTCTATTGCCAATAAAATGTTAGAAGTTCTAAGTGGATTTCTGACCAGTGGAAAAGGGGCTTTAGATTGGTTTTTTGGCAACACATGTCATCAGAGCAGTTTCACTGCTTATCGTTTATTCTCCAAGTCGCCAAACTCTACTGGAGGATGAACACCATTCGATATTATTCTACTCATCTGGTGTTTTGATCATGTTTTCCACTCATTCTTCAGGTTTTTCAGGAACATACATACAGTCACCTGTATGTAAGCAAGCAATCACCAGTGACAGTATTGTAGCCTACCTGTCTTCATGGTGAAGTCACTTCTTTAAAGAAAGGATGTTTTGGTGAATTGTTGATCAGAGAGGCTTGTATAGGAGATAATGCAAACACCTCTCAAACATCAGCACAGTGTTGTGCAGCCCTTTACAGCACCTTGAAGTGCCCAAAACCTGTTGATGTTTTAAAGGGGAAATCCCTTAATTTAGTAGTGCACTCCATAAAGTTGGGGGACTCACAAGAGACGGATAAAATGACTGTAGTCAGAATTGAAGAAGCAGAGACCAAGAGATCCTGGCTTTAATTTCTTAATGGGTCACATTACCCATAATCCTGAGTAGTCATCCTCATCATAGGCGTCAATTTATGTTTCTGCAGGTGAGTGCTCTAAACAGTTGAATGTCCTACCCCCTCACCAATATATACCCTGCAAAATCCACATCCACCATAACTCGATGCCATACAGACTCGGAAAAGTCACAGGCACACATTTCTGCACCTTAGGGAATGAATAGTGATGACCAACACATATACACACACAGAGGGATTGGAGATGAAAAGTTTAATGATACACAACATGAATAAAAGGATAACGTTATGCCGTGCAGGCGCAGTGTGTGCAGGGTCAGGTGGCGTGTGGTAAATGCTAGATGATTCAATGCTGTGATTGGTGGTTACGGTTGGGTGCACAGGCCTGACAGT
Organism: Trachinotus anak; assembly: GCF_046630095.1. Taxonomy (NCBI): domain Eukaryota; kingdom Metazoa; phylum Chordata; class Actinopteri; order Carangiformes; family Carangidae; genus Trachinotus; species Trachinotus anak. The sequence continues at coordinate 975,285 of NW_027273868.1, forward strand.
GAAACAACTACAGGAGCTTGGTCTCTATGGCTGATCCAACTTTGCACCAACCTGAAGTTTGTTATCAAATCAATATAAATTTTGCCCCAACTGTATGATCCTGCATATGGGTACTCGGGCCCAGAAACACCCACAGTTGTGACACCTATACTCCTCATTACAAGTAAACTGAACTTTATGTGTAAAATTGACAGAATGCCCCTTTAAAGCTCAACAAAGGTCACAGATTATGGGGGCACTAATGAATACTATTATATCAGTGCATCTTGAACATCAATATCTTCCTAAAAAGAGAAGTATTTAATAATGTATATAAAAAGGAGAAGAGGGGGTTCTCCAGGAATTAGCTGGTTGGTTAGAGCGGCAAGGTGTATGGTGTGTGTCCCCGTTAAAAGACACGGATACAGATGTCCAGTTTGCGGTGGATTTATTTTGGCTGTGGTTAGTTACGGCATCTCACACACAGGTGTGGTGCATTCAATAACGTCGGAACGCCTATGGTGCGTTCACGAGCGTAGAACATATGAAAACTCACCGTAAAACACAATATAAATGAACAGTATTTAACTGAAAACACCTAAACAACATGGGCTTTCTAACACAGCCGCCCCCGACTGTCTACACAGACAGTCGAATCCAAGATAGAAAGTCCACTCAAGTAACTGAATCTTCAGCCGCGTCTTCCAGCTTAGGGAGCTGGACCAGACGAGCTACTGGTCGAACATATGTCCGATCTTTGACCTTGATGGCAGCGGTCCGGATGCGTCCATCAGCCCCAGGGTAAGTGGTGGTTACCTTTCCGACAGGCCATAAAGCTCGTGGGAGCTGTGGATCCACAATGAGCACCACTTGATTTGGTTCGAGCTGTTTCCCATCCTTCAGCCACTTCTGTCTCTCCTGCAGGCTGGGCAGATAGTGACTGATAAATCTGGACCAGAAGTGGTCGACGAGGACTTGGCTGTGCCGCCATCGACGATTCCCGAGGGTGTTACTGGGGTCATAAACAACCTGTGGAAGAGATGCATCATAGCGTCCCATTAGGAGGATGCTAGGCGTGATGGGATCCAGATCAGCTATGTCTGACGAGACATAACCAAGGGGCTTTGCATTCAGGATGCCCTCCACTTCCACCAAAACTGTGCGGAGCACTGTTTCAGGCACGGACTGCTCCTTAAGTACCACCTTGAGGGCAGTCTTGACGGACCTCACTTCTCTCTCCCACGCTCCTCCGAAGTGGGGAGCACTGGGGGGATTGAAGCAGAACTCAATCTGCTGTTCTGCCAACTGGTCTTTCAGTTGAGGACCCATGGCCTCGAAGGCCTCACGTAGCTCTCGGGCTCCCCCGGTGAAATTGGTTCCATTATCGGACAGGAACTCGAAAGGTTTGCCTCTTCTGGAGATGAAACGTCGTAGAGACATCAGAAAAGCGTCAGTGTCGAGGCTCTCCAGGATGTCTAAATGCACACAACGGGTTGTCATGCACTTAAAAACAATGCCCCAACGCTTCTCCGTTCGGCGTCCAATCTTGACTGTGAATGGACCGAAACAATCGACTCCAGTCGAATAGAAGGGTGGTTTATAGAGGCGTAGACGAGCAGGCGGTAAATCCGCCATCTTAGGGACAGAAGGATTGGCTCGCCATGTCTGGCACTGCATGCAGCGACTTTGACACCTTTTCACCGCCTCCCTCCCCCGCAGAATCCAGAACCGACGACGCAGCTCACCAAGCACTCTTTCGGGTTCAGGATGCAGGAGGGTCTCATCGAAATCCTGAATGATGAGGTTGGTCAGCGGATGCTTAGGATCCAGTAAGACCGGGTGGATGGTGTCTTGTGGTAGCTGCTCTGCTCTCCGTAATCTCCCCCCAACTCTGAGAAGTCCTGAGTCCTTGTCATACTCGGGAGATAGGGAGCCCAAACGACTGGAAGCTGGCAAAGGTCGGTCGGAGATTAGGGCTTTGACTTCCTCTGGGAATGACTCCAACTGCGCCCGTCTCAGGAGGAGGTTCTCAGCCTTGATGTAGTCAGCTGCTTCACTGGGTGAGTCAGAGTTTGGGTCGGCCGCCCCGTGAAGGGACCGTGCGGTTGTCTGCATCAAGTCCTTCTATGTGGAGAACTGACTGACATCTGGGAGTTGAAGACAGGTGTTGACAGTTACATGCCCGCAAAAGGATGATTTCTTCAGCTCACTATCATCCGTCTCTGGATAGGATGATGGGCTGGTCGGCCAGTGATCCTCTGTGTAACGCAGGAAATCAGGGCCTTGGTGCCAACGATGTGGTCGGGCCAGCTCCTTCAGAGTCTTGCCCCGAGTGATGTCATCAGCGGGGTTGTTCGCACTGTCCACGTACCTCCAGCTGTTCACCTCTGTAAGGCTCTGTATCTCTGCCACACGTGTACCCACGAAGACCTTATAGTGGCATGATTCCGACTTGATCCAGTGGAGAACTGTAGTAGAGTCGGACCAGAGTGTGATCTTCCTGATGGGTAAGGTGAGCTCGGTGTGGAGAACACTGGCTAGTTGTGCACCGGTGAGTGCAGCGCTCAGCTCTAGGTGTGGCATGGACAGCTGCTTCTTTGGCGCCACACGGGACCTGGCCAGGACAAAGGAGACATGGAGTTCATTCTGAGCGTCTTCTGTCCGTAGGTAAGCGACAGACCCATAGTCTCTCAGAAGCGTCACAGAATATATGCAGGTCTCTGGCTGATGTTGGCGAGTCTGCAGACGCTGGTGCATAACATCTGGGGATCTCCATCTGGATGAGGTCTGGAATCTCCCGTTCCCAGGCAAGCCATCTGTCACGGAGACTCTGTGACTGGATCGGCTCATCCCAGCCAATTTGTTCCTTCCAAAGATCCTGAACTAGAATCTTGGCTCTGGTGGTGAACGGTACAATATAACCTAGGGGGTCATATTGACAGGCAAGTACCTTGTTGACGTTCCTCAATGTGGGTTCAGTTCTCTCCACTGGTCTATGTTTGTACTTTAGGGAGTCACAGAGGCAATCCCAACGTAGCCCAAGAGTTGGCTCCTGTAAGTCCATGCTGGATTGGGAAAGCCACAGCTCACTGCTCTCGGATCTGACGTCTGATGGAAGATGCTCGATGACCTCCGGGATGTTGCTAGCCCACTGGCGTATCTCGAAGCCCCCAGTGTGGAGTAGCCGGCGCAGACCATCGACAAGATCCTTCGCTTCCTCCTTTGAGTGGGTGCTGCGGAGACAGTTATCCACGTAGAATGACTGCTCAACACAATCAACGAGATGGCTGTTGGACTCACTCGTGTCCTGGACGTGCCGCTGCAGGGCGTAGATGGCACAGCAAGGGCTGCATGTAGTGCCAAATGGAAGGACTTGCCACTCATAGATCTTCAGCTCTTCAGTCCTCTTCATGTCCCGCCAGATGAAGCGCAGAACAGGTTTGTCGGCTGGCAGAAGGCGAATCTGGTGGAACATACTTCTAATATCACCACTCACCGCAACTGGATACTGCCGAAACCGAAGGAGGACTCCTAGCAGCGATGGGCCTAGGGCAGGTCCAGGAAGAAGATGATTGTTGAGAGACTTTCCTTCATGCTGAAAGGAACAGTTAAAGACAATCCTGTCTTTGTTGTTGTGTCGCACCATATGGTGAGGTATAAACCAGGATTCTGGAGTTGATGTTGCTGTCTCTGGTGGTACCACTGCTACGTAGCCCATCTTCTCCAGTTTGTGGATCTCCTGACAATAGACTTCGGCGCACTGTGGGTCTTTGGCGAGTCTCCTCTCCGTACTACGAAGACTTGGCAACACTGCTTCCATAGGAGCTTGAAGGGTGGTAGAGTTGGCTCTGCGAAGCAGCGGTGTAGCATATCTTTGGACCCCTTCAACATTGACCCTGACACTGCATGTCTGGAGCAGGTTTAAGGCTTGCTGATCTTGCTTCGATTGGGTCACCTGCTTCTCACTTGTGTATGGCAGCGTGTCGATCTGCCAGAGGCGTTCAACGTTCTTGAAGAGTTCAGAGGTAGGCGAGACTGTTGCTGTAAACAAGCACTGCTGGTTGGATGCAGGAGCTTGATTGAAACTGGTGGGACCTTGAAGTGACCAGCCAAGCTTGGTGTGGACTGCAATGGGTCCCCCGGGGGGTCCCAACTGCACCGGCTCTATGGGTGTCAGGAGATGAGCCATGTCGGATCCGATCAGCAACAGGGGTTGAGCATGATCCACAGGAGGCAAAGGTAGGTGGCGGAGGTGCTTATATCTCCGCTGGAGGGTTCTCACTGGATATGAATGTTCTGAGAGTCCCAGGTTGTCAGCGGTGAAGGCCTGACGTATGCGATACTTCTCTTCAGGTTTGGGCAGTGAAGACACATCGAAGGCGACTGATGCACCATGAAGCTGCACCACGTCTTGATGGACAGTCCGGAGGGTAAGTGTTTCAGGCTGCAAGGTGAGGTTCAGGCGTTGTACGGCGTGAGGCAAGATGATGCTTCGCTCTGAGCCGTCATCTAGAACTGCATAGGTCTCCAGTACTTTGTCTTGATTATGAAGTAGAACCTTCACAACCTTCAACATCACCTTGGGGGATCTGTTTGGTCTGTCCAGATACACTTTTGCAGTCGGAGCGGTCACCATGAGCACACTCTTCTGGGTTTGCTGGACTGCATCGTGTAGTACTGTGAGATGCTGCTCTTTGCAGGTATTGCACGGTCGCTTGAGGGTGCAAACCTCGGGCTTGTGAGATCGTCCGCACTTCCAACATCGTTGTCCATCCTTTATCCACCTCACGACCTGATTTGTGTTCAATTGCTTGAACTCTGTGCAGGCGTTCAGGAAATGTTCTTTATTGTTGCAGTGGGGACAATATGGTTTGGGTTTGGACGAGGGCTTTGGTAGTGAAGATCTTCCTTTGGGGCTTTGGTCTCCACTGGCAGTGAGGAGGAATGCTGTCGACTTCTCCTTCGATCGGTTGAAGGGACGTTGGTCCTTCTTCGGTGGCTTGGGTGCTTCATAGTTATAAAGTGAAGCTGCTCGACCCGCTATGCGTTTAGCTTGGGATTTTATCTGTAGCCAGGAACTCAGATCAGGTAGGGTGTAAGTTTGGTCGGTACCTGTCCTAAGAATACCTTGGTTCAGACAATATTCCACAAACCCATCACGATAGCTTGGCGGCATCTTGCTCAGTAGTCGGTCGACATGAGATCCACATCGCAGTTCGTAGCCGTTCTGTCCCTCCAGGGTCCTAAGCATGCCTACCAGTGATTGGATGGATAGGGCGAATGCATCGAAGGCTTCAGAGTCACCAAACCTGAGGGCTGGAGCGTTTAGGATGGCACCCAGTTCACTTTGGACGAGCTGACGAGGCTGACCATACTTGTCCTGTAGAGCTTGCATAGCTGCGGTATATGGCCTTGGATCATGCATATAGGCTTTGGCCAGTTGGAGCGCACTCTGTAGCTTCAGATGTCCAAGGAGCACTTGATATTTGTACTGCTCATTCAGATGCACATGGCTGTTCAGAAGGTTATCGAGCGCCATCTTCAATAAGGCGAAATCACTTTCTTTGCCACTCTCAAAGCAAGGAATCATCGGTTTGGGAATGCCGTAGGATGGGGCAAGGAACGGTGACACATCAGCTACTTGTGGCTGTTGTGGACTGGACTGAGGCAAGGCTGAAGCGGAGTAAGATGCTGCTGGGACAGGATAGGTGAAGGCTGACTGAGTCGGGTGATACTGCGCTGGATGAGCTGAGTATGGAGTTGGGACCAGGTTGTAGTTCACCGGCGCTAAACTGTGAGGCAAGAATGCAGAAGGAGGAGCAGACTGTAACAGTGGGGGGAGAGATGGATACTGCACTGGAGGCGGAGCAGGGGCCACGATAGGCTGAGCCAACGGGACTGAGGGTGGAGCCACACTCACTGGAGGCTGAGCTACAGGAAGGGGAGCTGGGACAGTGAGAGGCAGGGCTACACTCACTGGAGGCTGAGCCAGGGCCGCTGTGGGGAGCGCGGGAGGCGGAACCACTATCGCTGGCGGCAAAGCCGGGGCTGCGGGCGGCAGAGCTGCATAGAGCGCTGGAGGCGGAGCTACACTTGCTGCCGGGGGAGCTGCGACAGTGGGAGGTGGAGCCAGGGTCTGGTTAGCTGTCGTTGGAGCCATAGCCATGGAAGGCGGAGCTAGAGTTGCCGGAGGTGGAGCTGTGTGCAGCACGGGAGGCGGAAGCACAGGGTTACTTGTCTTGGGCTGATCTGGTAGACGTGGTGAAGATCCGGCGCCACCAGGATCCTGTGATTTCTCTTTGAGGAGAGAAGTAACCATCTTAGCTATCTCCAGCTCATTAACTCTCTTCTTTAGCTGACGTCGTTTCTCCATCTGTCTGGTTAACGATTCTTGTGTTCTAATGGCTTCCTCCTGTAGCCGTTGGGCTTCTTTGGCTTGAGTTTGAAGCCGCTGACACTCGTGGTCAATTTGTTGATCCTCCTCTATGTGCTGCTGTAGTTCTTCAAGCTCCATTTCCTTCACTCGTTCTTCGAGCTGGGCTGTTTCTAGCTCTGATAAAATGTGAGAGGGGAATCTGCTGGTGGATGAGCGAGATGAGCGTTCAGACCTGGAATTGGAGCTCCTCCGGGATGAGCCTGTTTTCCAGCTATGTGAATCCTTGGTGGAGGGAGACTGTTGTGTGGTGTGGGTTTGTCCCTCTGTAGGGAGAGTTGCAACCACATAGTCACTCAGGTAAGCTGGGGGGTGTCGCTCTCTCTGCGAAGCACGTTGGGGTACTGGCTCAGTCTGGGCATCTGCAGGATCCATACCTTGGTTGTTACTCTAATCCGGCTCGAAGGACCATAAAAAGGAGAAAAGGGGGTTCTCCAGGAATTAGCTGGTTGGTTAGAGCGGCAAGGTGTATGGTGTGTGTCCCTGTTAAAAGACACGGATACAGATGTCCAGTTTGCGGTGGATTTATTTTGGCTGTGGTTAGTTACGGCATCTCACACACAGGTGTGGTGCATTCAATAACGTCGGAACGCCTATGGTGCGTTCACGAGCGTGGAACATATGAAAACTCACCGTAAAACACAATATAAATGAACAGTATTTAACTGAAAACACCTAAACAACATGGGCTTTCTAACAGTATAGGTTACAAGACACCATGCTTCCTCAGTATGCTCTGATGTTACACACATCTGTGGGTTGAAGGTAAGGCATCGTGCTGGTCATGCAGTACACACTAATTCAACACTGGTTTCCTCCTGATCCTGCTTCCATCTAATATAAGTAAATAGATATAAAAGGGTGCAGAGGACAGCCCCATTAATGAGTCATCAGATAAGTAGCCAATCAACAACTCACACAAGGAATGTTGTCCCTTTTGGATTCTCATGTTATCAATAACTGCAGCTTATTTTATGAGTGGAGACATTTAGCAGCTCGATTCCACTTTTTTAAGAAATGAATGATTGAATTAGGTTGAATATTTGTGTGTCATCAATACAAGGGGGACACCTGAAAGATGCATTTAAAGCTCGTTGATACCCTTTGGACCTTTGTGAAAAAAACTATAAGATAAAGGAAGAAAAGAAGAATAAACACAACAACATTGTCATCTCGTTTGTGTCAGGTACATCTGAAACATTCAGGAGGACTTTCAAAAAACAGCACATCCCTGTGTTTTTCAAACCCAGAAACACAGACAGAAACAAGTCCGTCCAAAAGACCACTCAACGAATCGCAAGAAAAACAATCTAGTAACTGTGCACACTAATTAAACAACCATTACACACATGAGGCCATGTCAAGACTCAGCAGTTTACCTACACCTGAAGGATAAGGGACTAAAGCATCCTCCCACAGAGGAGGAGGTCTACGACACCACCTATCCCCACCTACAATGCTGTTCTTTCATCCCCTCACAGGAGATTTAACAACCATTCACACTTGGCCTCATATGACTCTAACGACTGTCATCACAGTCAGGTGTACTTATGAACAAGTGACATCACAGAAGTGAAATACCAGGGACTCCCCACCAGTCAGTCAGAGCTGAAGAAGGTGAAATGTAAAGTATCTCCAATGACAGACAGTTTTCACAGACATGTGGAACTGTGGCTTTGATGATTGTGAACAGCTTAGGTGTTGTGACATATGTTCTTATACTGAGTGGGATTTCACTGACAGAACATTGTAGTGACCTGAGGGCTGTTGTGTCTTGCAGAGACTTGTGGTGTGCCTTGAAGAGTCCATTTATATCCACAACATCAAAGACATGAAGCTGCTCAAGACTCTGCTCAACACTCCGTCCAATCCCTCAGGTAAAACATGGCACCAAGAGACAGCTGGTTCACACACGTTTTCAGTGAGATCTGGACTGGATAACTGAAATAACTTGGCTAGCATTCCTATCTGAAATAATAACATTGTACTCCCCAGGATAAATCTGACAGGGTAGTGAGATGACCAGACAGGTGTTGAACTAATAGAGTGTTGTAGCAGTGATGTGATGTGTGTTTCCATAGCATTGCACCTGGTCTCTCGACAATAAGTCCATGGGATTTTTCCATTGGCTTTTGGATCATTGCAGAAAATCAGCTCTGTGACAAACAAAAGTTAATGATACTTACATGTTTTGTTCAATAGCTCGATGATATTCACAAATAAACACCACTTTGTGATTTTTGAAATCTGTTGCTTCCAACTTATTCTTCTTACCTCTTTAACAAAAGCCTACCTCTTTAACAAAATTTAGTAATAGTTTACAAAAGCACATGTACAAACACATGTAAAGGTGGACTGGTGAGTAGATTGGTTTTCACGTTTGGCATGATGGCGTTTTATGACAACTTTTCTAGTCTTATTTAGCCACTTGTTAGCAACTAGCCTTTTTTAGGACACGTAAAAGCTAAGAAATCATAACTGGAGTATTTACTGATGTATTTCATGTTGTAGAATAAAACATTAAAATCTCTTGAGCTTGTGTTAACCACAGGACCTTATTTCAGGCATCAAGGATAGGTTGAGGGATTTGCCACCAGTCAGAGCTCAATCTTTAGCAAAAGTGGAATATTATAACCTTCATGAAGCGACAGCTATTGCAGGATATAGATGTGTTCATCCCTTGCTCATTTGGACTGCTGCAGTGATTTAGCAGATCTTAATCTTATGACCAAAAAGGGGTCCCTGCCTGACAGTGCCATCATGTACCTTGTACCTCAAGTACTTTTGTCCTTGCTATATTTATATTTCCTCTCCTTCTGCAGGTCTCTGTGCTCTTTCTATCAATCATTCCAACTCCTACCTGGCATACCCTGGCAGTGCCACTATTGGGGAGATCATAGTGTATGATGCCAACAATTTGGTAAGTATGTAGTCACAGATCCCCTCACAATACTTTCTTTTTTGATATTCAATACAATACCGTCATATTGCTGAGAAACGACATATTAACCTATCTTTTTATAACATGATAAAATGGTTTGTGTTTTAACAAGAAATGTTAGTATATTGTTATGATGTCATTTTACGTAAAACAAGTATTATAAGTCACAATTTGAAGGCTATTTACACAAAGCAAACAAAGGTATGAAATATGTGCTGAAAATAGCATCACGGGATGCACTGGATGAAGAGCTGTTCCACTTCCCAGTTTCAGTTTATTTTGTTTTACACATTGTTAATATATGCTGCAATTGCACATATAGTTAAATATACTGTAAGTTCACATATAGGTTACACATAGTTGCATATAGATTCATTCAGTTTTACATGTACTTTCATATATTAACATATAATTTCTTTTACATATAATTTACATATAGTTTAATTTAACACATAGTTTACATATAGTTTATAGTTTTACGTCAAAAGTTTTAGTACACCACCATTTTCATAATTTGAAAAACCTTAAATGACACAAGGGTAAGTAGTAAACTGTGATGCTTAAAAAAAAGAAAATTGGTTAAGAATGCAGCAATGGTAAGTAAATGAAGCTTTGAAGGTTAAAGGAGCTAATTGTAAGTTTTGCTATCGCTACATAGACAACATTAGCATTAGTCCTGGTGAGAGCCTCAGCCACCATTTACAAAACAAAGGGTTATAATACGTCCTCTGAGCAGCGTCCTCTAGCAGACGGGACACTACAGTGACTCAGAATGTGACGAGATGGTCCGACCGGGCCATGGCTAGCTGGTTAGCATCCTAACTCCAGTACAAGAAAAGAAGTGATAGTAATAGAAGCATACCAAAAGGGTTGCTCTCCACTTCTGGAGACAGCTCTGGGTGAGTAAAAGAATGAAGTTTGATACTAAACTCACAATGGTTCTTCTAGGCTGGTAAGTAAACAGCTGTTAATGCTCACGTTGGCTATGTAGCAATAGGATAGATAGATTGATAGATAGATAGATTCTTCTTCTCCTAAACCCAACTGGTCGAGGCAGACGGCCGCCCACCCTGAGCCCGGTTCTGTTGGAGGTTTCTTCCTGTTAAAAGGGAGTTTTTCCTCCCCTCTGTCACCAAGCGCTGCTCTTTGTGGGAACTGTTGGGTTTTTCTCTGTAACAAAGTAAGGTCTTGACCTTACCCTGTAAAGTGCCTTGAGATAATGTATATTATGATTTGGCGCTATACAAATAAAATTGAATTGAATTGAATTGAATAGATAAAATACTGTATTAATCCCTTAGTCCGTACTTTTAAATTGAAGGGCACACACCTGAAACTGAACTTTTTGCCAGAACAAAAGTTGACTCAGGGGACGTACTGATACTGTTTTCTCTGATAGCATTTTCCCTGAAGCAGTTTTATCTCAGGTCATCCTCTCTTCTCTCACTCCTCTGATACCTGTTTGTCTAACATTGCTCTGATGGTGCTTTCCCTGGTGTCTGTTCATATGACGCCTGAGACTTCAAGATATTTTTCCTGGTCTTGCGAAAGGTGCCATTTTATATGATGTTCAAGAACTGATGCTGACTTAGGTCTAGGATGCCCTGAAATATAGAGTACACTGTAAGAATGATCTGGGATGAACTGATGATTGGGGGCATTATTGTGCTTGTGTTGTGACTCAGGTATGAAGAATGTCTTTGGATTTACATTGTATACAAGGTCTGATAAATATGAAATATCACTGGCAGCTGTGGTACTATAAACTAGGATATGTGATACAAGAAAATGTATCTTTCATAACAATCCACTGCAGGAAAAGCCTTCTACAGTCTGGGGTGAGAGGACTTTTTTTTAAATCAGTTGTGCTTATCTCATTACACACAAGTTTAAAATTTATTGTTTTGTTCCAGTATGTGTTGTTTTCTCATAGCAACTAGTTCTTATTGTTCCTCCATTGGCAGGTTAAACAAATAATATGTTTTAACTGTGATTGTGTTCAGATTATCTCTGTTTCTTTTTTACCTGGAAATACAACAGTAGACCTCAGCCAAACGCTGACTCTCCATGTGAACAAGAACACCTCCCTCAGCTCTGTGTTGCTTCATCTTGTAAAGTAACAGGATTAAAACAGCTTTTTGTTTTTTCTTGTTTTTTTCTTGACTCAGTTCTAGGCAATGTGTAATGTTACTGCTAACATAAAGATGCATACAGGCATGTTTGCAGATACATCCGTAGAAAAGTAATACATTTAAAATTAGATCCCAATGAATACTGCTATGTTGAGAGTTCATGTCAAGTAAAATTCTATTTATATAGCCCAATATCACAAATCACAAATTTGCCCCAGAGGTTTAACAATCTGTACAGCATATGACGCTCAAATTGAACAAGTAAAAACCTGTATGGAAAAAATGGGAGAAACCTCAGCTAGAGCCACAGAGGAGAAAGACTTGCAATAGATGTCATGTACAGAGTAGAACAACATAGTGGATTTACTTCAGGGTGGCAACACTATAAAGTGTAAACATATATAAAGAATATGATCTTGGAGGACATCAAACAACTTCCAGGTGCTGCCCACAGATAGGACCTGAGGCAGAGAACAGAGGACAGTCTTCACAAACACTCAACAGGGAAAACCAAACACATCATTCACACATCTTGGAAAAGGAAACAAACACACAAAGGGAGAGAGACAAGGAGGAGGCTGGGACTCCAGAAGGACAGAGACTCAGATCCAAAACATCTGGAATGAGGCACCGACAGCCAGGAAAGGGAGAGGGGCCCCAGAATGGCCAGTGGTCCAGAACAGAGGGCCTGAGTGAAAAGAGAGGACAGGGAGGACAGAAGGGAGAAAGAGAGAGACAGAGAGAGACAGAGAGGGGAGGTTGGGGGCCCAGTCTGGGTGCTCATGTGCTTGAGGGAATAAACAGAGGAAGATGCAGTGGTTTTCAAAAAGCTTAGTAATCGTTGTAGTAGTAGTTTAGTAATCTTGTTAGCAGAACAATATGGAATGTACTGTATGTACTAGGTTTAATGGATTCATTAAAACCATAGACTGTGTATAAAAATAGACTCCAGGTCTGAAAAGTGAAGGCAGTGCTGAAGAGCCTTAAAGCTGCATTCTGTCTAATGACCATCAGGGGGCGACTCCACTGGTTGTAAACAGAAGTCTGACTGTATTGAAGTCTATGTGAAAATGTCACTTCTCACTTGATTTATTACCTCAGTAAACATTTTCCTAACGAGTTGATGGTCTCAGTCTCTAGTTTCAAGTCTTCAATACAACATGATGTTCATTTTACAAATTATGGTCCATTTAGAAGAAAATAGACCATAAAGCAGGTATGCATTAGGGTGGGGCTACAGTGTGATTAACAGACTGTACCACACACGGCGACCTGCCTGACAATCAGGATAGAGTACAGAGCAGGTCAGATCCACCCCTCACTCCTCAGCTAGAACCTTCTCATCCAAATATGTTTTTTTCTCGTTTCAAAAAACCAAGATGGCGACGCTGAAAATGTTAAACTTGACACTTCAAAACAGCAGTTTACAAACCAATGGGTGACATCACTGTGGGTTGCTACAGGATGAAGACTAAGACCTTACTAGGTACAGATAAGCCACTGATTGAAAGTTAAGACATAAAGATGAGTTTTAAGTTTGGATTTAAATACCTAAATGAAGTCAGACAGCAGGTTTCATGAACATAACAGTGAGTTCAGTGAACCTCAGTGGCCTCCCAGTCCCCAGACCTGGATCCAGTAGAACGCCTTTGGGATGTGGTAGAACAGGAGATTGGCAGCTGACAAATCTGCAGAAATGGTGTGACGAAGACATGTCAACATGGAGCAGAGTCTCAGAGGAAAGTTTCCAACATCTTGTAGAAAAACTGATGCTGTTTGAGAGTAAAGGGAGCAACTACCCAGTGTTAGCACGGTGGTCCTAATGAAGTGCCTGGTAAGTGTATCTGTGATGAGAAGCTAACAGAAAAGACTAAAACCAAACTAATGTGCTTGACTCTCAGTGCTCTCTGTGGCTCTCATTAGCCTATTAGTTTAAATCTTTAAAATGCCTCACAAACATGTTTAATTTTTTTTAATTGTTCAGTAATTGCCTAAAACAGCAACTCATTGTGGTTTTTAACTCATGGTACAACAGTGAACTATAAGTATAGATTTGATACTTGGACAAAATAATAGGGATTGGACAAAAATAATGATGAAGGAACATGCCAGGTCATCAGGTCTGACATATTAAAAACATATCTTCAGTCACGATCAATCTGGAACAACACTCTGTCGTTTTGTCTCCCATCTCATCCTCTTGGTCATTTCAGAACACAATGACAATGATCCCAGCTCACGACAGTCCTGTGGCAGCTCTCACCTTCAACGCCCCAGCCACCAAACTTGCCAGCGCCTCAGAGAGAGTAAGAAAGACCAGAGACCACCACACTTTTCAAGTCTCATCCCTCTGAGACAGACAAACTGGATAAGTTGAAACAAGAGCTAGTCCCAGAGTGGCAGTCTGACCAGCCAACACAGTCGTCCTGTTAATAATGTTTCAGAGGATGAACCCTGACCTCCTCACCTTTCCTCTCACACCACCATCAGGCCATATTCACTACAATGCCTCAGTTTTCTCATGTACAAGCAAAATTCCACAATCTGACAGATTATCATAAAATGTATTGTGTGAATGATTATTTATCATTCTGATTACTTCATGAGCTTTCTACAAGGGCCATCTTTAACCCACAATGTGAACTTTGGGCACATTCTGGCTCCCAAGGGAATTAATTCTTTTGATTTAAATAACCTTATGGCCTTTCCTTTTGTGCCACCCTGACATGAGACTTGGCATCTATCAATCTACATGCATAGCTGTTAGTAAAAACAAACTCATCATTACATTGTTTCTTTCAAAGCTTTAGTGTTGTTGGGTGCAGCATTGTAGCCTCAAAGACTGATAGAAGGGCTGTAGACTTTTACTCATGCTACAAAAGATTATAAATAGAGGGACACTCATCACTCTGCTATAAAATACTCTTGTAAACCAAAGTAAATATAGCACCTGTCTCTACAGGGCACCGTCATCCGAGTGTTCTCCATCCCTGAGGGCCTACGTCTGTTTGAGTTCCGCAGGGGCATGAAGAGGTCAGATTTTACACTCACTGCCTAATGTCACCCATGTTCACCCCTTGGCTAGGTGGGTTGCTGTCAGTGCCAGCACTTGGTCATGTAATTGTAGTATTGCTGGTAACAGCATCACTGTTGACGCCACAAACCATGTATCCACCATGTATCTTCAGCACCATTTCTGTAGCTTTTCCTGTGCCGCCTCCCATTGTACGATTTTTTTTTTCTTTGAATGCATAGATTGTAAATAAAGATGGATGTAGCCCCCATGATGACACCCACAGGGGTCTGAGGAGCAGTTTTAAAGCTCAGAGTGGCCTGCTCTGCCATTGCCATCTTGGCAGTGCCTGACTCCGCCCCTAACCCCCAGCTAATCCATAAATGGACAAAGAGGTTGGGCGGATATGGAGCTGAGACTTCGGTGCATGTTGGTTTGCGGCAAGCATAGGCTCACCCACCTGTCACTCAAAGAGGTCATGTGCTCAATTACACAGAACTTTAAGCTTTAATAAGATGTAAACAGGTGAGTTAAAATTCAGCCCATACAGTGGTTATGAAGGGGGAAATTAGCTCTAGAGACCAAAACAGCATTTGTACCAGGCTGTAAATGTGTTTATTTCTGCTATGAAGTTGGACATTTTAACATGGGAGTCTATGGGGACTGACTCACTGTTGGAGCCAGACTCTAGTGGTGAAATCAGAAACTGCAGTTTTGGGCACTTATATGTTAGCTTCATTTTCCAGCCCTGGAAGTTGCTGCTCGTTTAGAATATTGCTTTTTTTGCATCTTGTACAATGTTATTATATCTTTTTTTGAACATCTCAGTTACCCAGAATTCATTCAGAGCAAATAAGTCCTATTTAATAGTTGCTTAGTCAAGAACTAAACAACTTTGTGCAATAGATAAATTTAAACATCTAGCTAGAGTTAGATCTAAGACAGTCATTTCTATCTTTGTGAAACTGGTTCATGGAGTGATTCTCAAAGTGCTGCACTGCAGACAAATTGGCATTAATCCAACAGACTTTATGACATCCTAATTACTGATTATAGTTATTAAATGACACATAATCTGTGTTGGCTTAGATCCTCAATGAGCTTGAGGGTAACAAACCTGCTTTAGAAGAAGTGGACTGATGAGGTTTCTTTCTCAAGTGTTTGTGCAAGTTAATGTATGTGTATTGTGTGTGTGTGTGTGTGTGTGTGTGTGTGTCTGTTTGTCTGCAGGTACGTCAATATAAGCTCTTTATCCTTCAGCCCTGACGGCCAGTTCCTCTGTGCTTCCAGCAACACAGAGACGGTGCATATCTTTAAACTGGAACAACTTGGACCAAGGTACACACACACACACATACACACACACACACACTCTCTCTGTCTTTTCTGCCTGTCTACCTCTGTTATCGCACTCACCAAAGTGTAAATCAAGTTGTAGGATGACCTTGTTCTGAAACAAGCTTGTTCCTCTGTGCACAGTGGAGGGAACGAGGCTGCCACCTGGACAGCCTACATGGGGAAGATGTTCTCAGCAGCCAGCAGCTACCTCCCTGCTCAGGTATCTGGCATGATGAGCCAGGACCGGGCCTTCGCCACCGTTCACCTCCTCTCATCAGGCCAAAGGAACGTCTGCACCCTGGCTATGTGAGCTTAAAATGAACAACATCACTGACAGTAGATTATATCATCTGTAGCTAATTCATCTTAATTATCTAACAGCTCCACTGAATTTAATGTTTAAACACAGGAGAGTCACAGTTTAACTCTTTATGCAGATCAAATCAGTACTTTGAAGCCTCCATTATTTTGATAAAGAGACTGTTTATTAGTCTCTTGTTTCAGTTTGTCACAACAATTATTAATCAACAATCAGCGTTTCTCTGCTTCTCCACTCATTGTTGCAATCATTTTATTAATGTTAATTTTGATTCATTTAGTTGCTGGCACTTCTGGTCCAACATCAGCTGATCACAAAGCTGAACTGAATCATTGACTTGTTGTTATTTATCACAGAAGTTACTTGAAAATGTTGAAAACTGCACTTAAAGAAATTTGGATCTGATCAGTAGAGTTGGTACTGGATTCGATACAATGCCATCAAACCCAGCTGAGGATTTAGAGTGTGTTTTGATTGACCCAGTAGCTTTTTGGAAGGTTACTTAGTGTAAATGAATCTTCCTTGTTCCTCTGTCTGTTGGACTGGACTGAAGTGAATGTCTATGACTGTTCCAAAGAGCTGTAATGAAAACTCAACCTGATGTTTCAGGATCCAGAAGCTTCCTCGGCTGCTGGTGGCCACGGCCAATGGCCACCTGTTCATCTATAACGTGGATCCACTGGACGGGGGCGAGTGCACTTTAGCCCACAAACACAGGTGGGAGTTTCACAAGGGCTGGACGGATGTTCAGCACCAGATTTAACAAGAAGGAGGGAGAAGGGAGCCCTGTACTCTGATTTTATCTGTTGATTCATAGATCAATGTTTCAACACATTTGGTCTTATTCAGCGAAACCTTCTGCTTATCGAACTAGTGGAATTTGTAGTTCATAGGATGGACGTTTTTTACTTGTTTTTTGCTTGCCAGTAAAATAAGAAATAATGATTGAGCAGATATATTTGCAATCAAGTCTGCTAATGTAGATTTGTAACACGATCCATGATTAATAAATCATGGATTTTCACAATTTACAATGAAAGAGCTTGAAATGTTTTGAAGGATTAAACCTTCAAATGGCTCCATTTGATTCTCCAATAACTCCTGAAGAATTGTATAATAATGCTCTGAATTCTATGAAGCGGGAAAATGACCTGGTGTGGATGATGTTTAATGCTTTTGTCTGAGTTAGAATCTGAGAGATTTTATAGAGACATTCTTTTTGCAATTATCTCCTGCCTGGTGATAATACAACAAAAGTGGATGTAGCATAGTTGATGATTCACATTAATTTCTGTTGGATTAAATTTGGTTTAGTTGCAGTTAAGAATTTTTAGAATAGCATTGTTCATTCATTGTTCACTCTCTAATTTAGAATTTTGATTGCCCTCACTTCCTTTCCTCTCTTCTGTTCTTAGGCTCTTTGGTATTGATGATGACCATGGTGAAAGAACAGAGTCAGAGGGGTCAGGGGTTACAGGGCCAGCACAGTCCTGTCCATCCTACGCTGCAACAGCTGCTTTACCAGCCTCTGGACCTGTCACTGTGACCCTCACTGGTTAGTCGTCACAGGCAATTTCTGTGGACAGACACACCTCCTACAGACTTAAATGTTAACTGAATACATTAGTGAGCTGATGTAGATGGGTCTCTAGTAGGACAGAGATGTTAGCTTGAATCAATTTGATAATTCACCAGAATTACCCGAGGTGAGGTGTGTATATCTGGACAGTTTTGAGCAGATGCAGTGAGAGCACTTTTATCAGATCTTCATGGGTCCAGTTTAGGCTTCTGTATTTTCTGTATATTTCTTATTGTCAACAAATCCCATGGAAAGACCAAAACAGCAATGAATGTACCCAACTAATGAGTACTGTCTGTGTATCCATCAAACCTGATATATCTTTTTCGTTTGGGCAGCAGAGCTCCTTCATTTGTTGTTCAAAAACTATTACAAACACATCAATGAGCCACACACCTGGTGACATATATCTTCATATATATTTTTCTTTACTTTTTCAACTTGTACAAAGTTAGCATCAGGAAAAATGAAGTGCTCTGTACCTGTTGTTAGCACATTCAGACCATGTGATTATCCACTTCTAACTTTTGAGTTCTGTGTTATGCTATCACTTTATTTTGTCACATAAAAATTCATCCTGGTCTTTCCCATACTGCAGAATGAGCCGTTTATTTCAGCATCAGCATTCTGCCTTGGTTGGCACGGAATGGCCCTGACCACAGCTGTACCACCTACCTCCTGTAGTCCTATTTGGGTTAGGTCATGCTTCACTGTCAGTCAGTGCGGTAACATTAGCCTAGGCTGTTGCCCTCAGTACGTCACATCGGACAGTTTTTTCTTACATTTCAGACATACTGATTGTATAGATCAGAGTCTGTCCCAGACTTTGTGACTTTCTCAAAGAGCTTTAGTCCAAAATCAAGAGGTTGTGATAGGTAGCACAACAAGCACAGTGGCCCCTGCTGTCAGGAGCTGAGAAAGTGATCGCTGTTATTTGTCAGTGGAACTGTTTCTAAATAAACTACTGTGCCCATGTTTTTTCACTGAAGAAACATGTCACCCATTGCAGCAGTGTAGCTCATGAATGTTCTTTAATAGCTGTTGGACAACAATGGAGCTCCAAGGCTTAGAGGAATAAGAGAGGTATTGGATTCACAGACATGACTTGTGAGTTGGACACAGATACATTCAATGCTGTCATTTGTTGACAATATGAAAGATATAGAAAACCTCTTTATTCTTTAATATTGTCTTCACTATAAACAATCATCAGAAACTTGTAGAAAAAAATACAAAACTGACCAACTGACACAGAGGAGCACCCACAACTGCTGTCTGTGTAGCAGCTGTGCTGTAAGACCGTAATGCACAATTTAAATTCCCTTTCAATCAGGAGCTTCTGGTGCAGCAGGTGAATCCTGTAGCTTGTTCTAATGATGTGACTGCCTCATCTGTTTCAACCAAGGCTACTCTGAAGATGGCGGCACAAAGAGGGGTGAAGTCATTCCAGAACACGAGTTTGCTGCTGGACCTGTGTGTCTGGACGATGAGAACGAGTTTCCTCCTGTGAGCATCCAGAAGTGCTAACTGTCTGCTGCAATAGATGTAATGTATAGACATCAAGGCGTTGAGATTACTGCTTCTCTGTGACCCCACATTTCTGACGGTCAGATATATGCAAGATGCTCTGCCAGTGAGAGCAGAGTCATCAACGCTGGACTTTACCTAAGCTGAGGACAAAGCTGTTTGGACAAAATTAGCACACATTAGTAATACATGGATGACTCAGCAACCAGTTTATTAGGCACATCAAGCTAAAACTACAACAGTCCTGCAATAGATCCTGGCTGCATGAAAGTTTTAATGATCTGATTTTGTGAAAACAGTTTCAGAGAGGATTTTGATTAAATTATGACCCAGCAAAATGCTTTCCATACAGTGTGTGAGCAAATTCAAATTAATGAGTCTCAACTTAAAGTCTTGTTGTTCTATACTTGTGCATGATTGGTCATTTAAAAAATGAAACTGATAAATATGTGTTGAGGGATTTACTGTGGCCTCACGCTTACAATGAGGATGAATTAATGCTTCAGCAGCAAAAGAAGTTCAAATCCACTGATGCAGCCTGAGACAGGTGGACAGGTGAAGCAGTGTCACGTACTCCAGACATGGAGTACGTGACACTGCTTCACCTGAAAGGGGCTTAACTGCAACACAGTGTAGTAATTACAGTGATGTAGCACTGTAGGACCTTCAGTGTGAGCAGAGGACTGATCACGTAGCTGAGTGAGGACTGTAGCAGATTATATTACATTCATGTCTTAAATTGCATTTAATCTATATTAAAGCTAAATTCCAGTATTTTTCTGCATCTCACTCTCAGAATTGTGGCCATTCTGTCTGTGCATCATGTTCACTTGAAACCTGCCTCTATAGCTGTAGAGATTAAGGACATTAAGAATCTGGGAAGAAAAAAACACATATCAGTTAAAGTTTGCCTCCCAAAGTTTGCAAATATGCTTGAATCATTTGAACCACTT
Source organism: Trachinotus anak (assembly GCF_046630095.1). Classification (NCBI taxonomy): domain Eukaryota; kingdom Metazoa; phylum Chordata; class Actinopteri; order Carangiformes; family Carangidae; genus Trachinotus; species Trachinotus anak. The sequence goes on from NW_027273868.1 coordinate 995,499, forward strand.
TCCTCAGAGTCCGACTGAGGGAAACAAAAACCAGGTCCCTGGAAGGACCATTACAGCTTACTGCACAGGGATCCACCCCTGAGGCCAGCAGCCAAACAGCTGTCCACTCATCTGCAGTGATAACAGAACATTTATTATTTCTTCCTTCATGTACACAGTGACAAGAAAAAGTAAGACAATGCAATGAAATTAGCTGCATTTCTGTATAAATATGATCAGATCCTCTTCTAAGTCACAACCACAAAAAACAGACACAATGTATTTTAACTAAAGACACACAAAGCATTGTGTTGTTCTTGTCCATATTTTTAAAAATATCAGTCAAACATTCACAGTGTAGCTGGAAACACTCAGTGAAGACATGAACAGAAGCTGACTGGAGTCAGGAGTTATCGGACCTGGACTCAGTCTGAAACCAGACTGGAGGTTGTGTGTCAGAGACACTTTGACTTAAACACTAGAGAAACATCAGCTGATGTGAACCAGGCCTCACAACAAAGATCTCAGAGACTAAGGATGAAGAAGAGTTGATGATGATAAGTGTAGATCTTCATCAGTCCACAGTCAGACAGGCTGTCTATAGATGGAGATGGTTCAGGTCTAGAAGAGGACTAAGTCCAGTTGAGAGACTCCAACAGCTCAACAGTGATGATGAGAGTCACAGCTGAAGGAGCTGGTTCACATCTCTGTTGATGAGTTCACCACACACATGTCATGGAGGATGGAGTCCTGTTGCCATGGACACCAGAGATGAAGCTGCAGTCCGACTCTCCACAACACTACTGGAACATGTCTGATGGTCTGGCGAGACTGAGGTGAACTGTGTGAAGAACATGCAAATCTATCTGTGATGTAACAGGTCTCTAAAGACCAACATGAAAACCTCCTCCCACAGGCGGAGCAGGTGGAGGGAGCATCGGGATCTGGACCTGGACAGCTCCACATCATGGTCCAGTAGAGATCCTGTGGACTGAGCTCACAGAGCCGCTCAGCAGCTCTGAAGAGCATGTTTCAGGTTATTAGAGCCAAAGGAGGTTCAACCAGTTATGAAATCCAAGGTTCACTGACTGTTTCCACCAGCACTGTGAAGGTTCAATGGCTGTGTTCAATAAAAGACACAAAATAATTAAATAATTGGTTGTACATTATCAGCTCAAGCACATTGTGTTCATCTACATTTGTGACTTAGATGAAAATCTGATTTTATGAGCAATCAGGTCATCCAAAAGAGTCTGCCTCCTTGTTATTGCAGCTGTATTTCAGAAGAGATACACTGTGTGAGTTTTACCGGAATTTTCCTTTAATTGTACCAGAAACTGCATTTGATAAATCCTGTAGACAAAACTAACAGGTGTGTCATGTGTTTTGGTAGATTAATTGGTGCCGCGACAGGACTGGAGGTGGCCAGGGGAGGCGCTCGTGAGTGGGTAGAAGGGCAGATGGACAAACAGACAGACAGGCGGACAAACAGGCACCAGCAAGTGAGACGAACAGCAAAAAAAGTCTTTCAGGGTGCCAAGTAATTTTTTCATTTGGAGAGAAAATAACATTACTTAACATTAACATTCAAGTTGGCACAGGAAACAAAACACTGACCAAGAAACAGAAGTTGAATAGTAATTTCAAAAGGACCAGTTTGATCCTGTTACATAATAATTATGGTTTTGTCAGATCACCAACAGTAACTCTGAACTTCCTCTCAGCTCACTGTTGAGTTTCTAATCAACTGTGAACTAGGAGGAAATGCTGCTGTTGGCCACTTCAAAAAAAAATCAGGAGTGTTGAATGAAAATATGAGGTGCATGCTGGAGCAGAAATATAACCACAATTTTCATAGCTTTATTACTTGACAAATATTTTGTTAAGTTGCATTATTGTAGCAACATTTTATTTTTCTTGTCAATAATATCTTATATTACAAATAGTTTTTGTTTTTATTCCATACTGTATTTTACTGCATTGACATGTATTAAATGTATCTGTGTTTGCCTCCTCGACACATGTCAGGAGGTGTGTATGTACTGTATGTTTGTTTGTGCCTATTATCATTTGTAAAAGAGTAAAAGTATTTTGCTAATTGCACAAAACTAAAACCGTCAAAAAACAAAGAAATAAACAGTGGAGTAAGAATTAACCTATGCAAAGCAAAGATTTTGTCTTGTTTGATATTGTGTTTTTTATTTATTACTTTGATAAGGTATCGTGGCTGACTACATGTCTGTGGGTGTTTATGGTTATATAACTGAGGTCAGACACAAGTCACAGGTTTCACAACATTTACAGCTTCTAAAAGATGTTCATGTGCTTAAACTGTTGCATGTGTGTTTAGCAGTTACTACCCTGATCCTCGCAAACATTGGTTAACTACAGCAGAATGAATGCTACTGTGTTTTACTCAGGTAAAACACTGTTTCCTGACTGACGGCAGTTAGTAGACCAGTGTTGCACAATGTGCCACAGCTGCTGAGATTGAGCCTGGTATCAATCTGGAGTTGAGTTTCTTCTGTTTTATAGATCCAATTTAATCACAGTTAGAATTTCCAAATAGTGAAAAGGAGGACAGGTAGTGGGTTTATGGTTGAAGTGGATTAACTCTATTGCTACCATTCATCATCACCATGGTCTCCAGTCACTCAGAGGGTCGTTAAAGGAAGAAAACGGGCAGGTGTAATGTAACAAAACAGAATAACTCAATTGCTATCCATCAACCATGTCCTTGCTGCTGCCACTGGTGGCTGGAATTACATTACAGCAACAACAGAGAAAAACTCCTTCACACAGTCTATCCTCTGGTCAGCATATCTGCACCATCTTTGACTGACTTCAATGGAAGAGACCTTTCTCTGTGGGATCACTCAGCAGCTTCAGCAGTTTCAGTGGATAAAAATCTGTTTTTTTTACTTTGCACCCACCTGACATCTTTTTCTCCACCAAATTCTGCCGCTAATAAGATTTCCTACCAGTTTGTATTATTAATTAATCTTTTTTGGACTAAGACACAGGTGATGTTGCTTTTCAACACCCCGAGGCCACCAGGACAGAACATGAGTTTTAACATTCTTCCTATAACACATTTTACCCAAAAATGGTCATCAGGACTACATGGACACACTAGCTTATAGTGATTACATCAAGGTATTCATGTATTTGACCAGGACATTTACAATGAGGCCAGGCCTGGTGCCACTGTCGGCCTTTTTTGACTGTTAAAGGATTTTCCCCTTGTTTTGGGAGTAAATGATTAATAGGGACAGAAAGCATTGTAGTTGATCCACCATTGAGCAAGAACAGTAGACCCAGCAACCACAAAACAGCTGCTGCAATGTAAAAAAGCACTACATAGCAAATCTACACTTAAAGAATTGTCACTAGCACTTATTGCTGCGCTAACACTTCTTATCGCACTTAACCTTGATTGTTCCCCTTTCTTTAAGTCGCTTTGGATAAAAGCGTCTGCTAAATGACTAAATGTAAATGTAAATGTAAATGTAAAAAAAAGGGTGTTTGTCCATGCCTAAGTACATCCACTAAAGTTCTTGTTTTTGCCACTGACAGGTTCAGATTGTTATTCTAGTTGTCTGATAGGGTGTCTCCACAGGCAGACTTTTATACTTTTGTTTAAACAGCTGTTACATAGCTCTGTGCAAAGCCACCAGACTCCATTGACAGTCATTTTACCCAGCAGAACATGGGAGCTGCTGGTCTACTACTGCTGTGACTGCTTAGTTTGTTTGTGTTAGTGTGCGACTTCCAATGTCGGAAGAAGTATTCAGATCCTTCACTTAAGTAAAAGTGCCACACATGGGAAAATAAGGCACAGGTTCCTTTAAACTGTTTGCAGGACGTCACTATAAGATTCAGGTCTCTTATCCTTTCATCACTATGTCAGCCAGTCTAAAGTCCACCAGCCAACACCTTTATGACTAACATGCTCTCATTTATGTTTTTTTTAGTTTTTTTTGCAGCTGCAAACTGCAACCTCATCAATCATCGTGGGGCATATGTGCAATTAACCCTCAAAAGAACAAGGCGTACAGCAGATATCAGTTACAGGTTATTGTTCTAGAGCTGGTCTTCTCATCATGTATTTTCTTTGTCAGTATGGCAGTTAGCTAACATTACATTCAGGACATAGAAAAACCTTACAACCTGCTGTAACTCCACACCTACAGGGACAACATGCTGCTGAGGGACATAGACAAATGATCCCAGGGGAAAGAGAAGGCAAGCAAAGAAACAATAGAAAATCTCTGACAGTTAAACGTTAAGGGTAGAAGAAGAATGGAGTCAGTCTCTGAGGTGACAGGCAAGTGTCAGAAACCAGACTATATCTATTGCATACAAGGAGGTGTATTCATTTTATATGCATGTCTCTCCAGGGTCTCACTATGAATTGCATCACTGAGACAAATTCTTGACATAGTGTGAACTAATCTGTAAGAAAATGCTATTAATTTTTGGATTTCACTTGACCCTCAGAATCTCAGTTGAAACAATCACACAAACCATAAACACAACATAATCAAGATTATCTAAATTTCAGATGTAAGAGAAAATACATTTTGATGTTGGGTGAAGCACAGTTTCACTGAGTCACCTCATCTTACTGTCCCCTGGCAGCCAGTCAACTTATCTTTAATGAGATTTCTTGGTTATGTTGGACTTGGGACTTGTGTTACCTCATTACATTATCAATGAGTGGACAGCCAACCAGTGGCATTCTGTGCCATCTTGATGGCGCAGAGCCTCCCAGTGACTTCAATATAAGAAAACATACAAGTCAAAGAGTTTGACAGATGTATGAGTCAGTCTCTTTAGTGGACAGTTGGCTCAGTCAGAGCAGAGGAGCACAGTAATGGACTGTCCTTATAGTTCAGGTTTTAGCATAAAAAGTAAAAATCATACTGGACTAAAAGTGTGTGAACAGGAAAAAAGGATGGCAAAGGAAAACAGGCAAAGCTACATCTGCAGTATCTTTAAATAAATTTTACAGATTTTTATGATTATAACTGGTTTAGTAACACACACACACACACAAATACACACACCAGGGCTGGACCTTGTATGGCCACCCCTTAGACACACCCCTATATCACAGTAAAAAGTTATCCAGATCAGAGTATTTCTGAATCCTCAACACAACTCAAAGGATCAGTCCCGGCTGGGAGACTGGTGAGTCATTTATAAATTATACAGAACTAAATACTGGCTAAATTAATCATGAAATTCATCCACATTTTGAAAACTATGCTTAACTGAAATTATATTTAAATTAAAATCCAGTGTGTTTTGTTGTGAAAGAGTCAGTCAAGTTCCTTTTATGTATGAGCAGAGGGAGCTCAGCTGAAAAGCATCAGCATCACCTTGATGTTTTCCTTTCAAACATTTCTTTATTGTTTTCTGAAAGTTTGTCCAACAGTAAATTTGAGCAATAGAAAACCTGCAGACTTCACTGCTCTCTTTAGAGGGAATAGTCTCTTTTGAAATGATAGTGATAAACTGAACTATTTAAGGTGTATTTTACCACAGATTCTCAGACCTTGCTGAAACACCACTGTCACTCACTCACTCACTGCCACAGTCAGGAAACCAGGGAGCTTCATTGTGGCTGTTCACTTATACTGTTTTCATGTTTCTCTTATATGAATAGTTGAAGAGTTGATGACAGACATGTTGTCCTAACATGTGGTTCAGTTCAGCAAAAAATAGCCTGGACAGTTTTGTCTCTGAAGCAGCCCAAACCCTTCCCACTGATGTGGTGATGTGTTCGGCTGCTGGATCTCATGTAGTTGAAAAAAAAAAGAACAAAAAGAGGAAACAAGTGGCTTTTCATCTTCACCTCTTTCATGTGGTTATTAATTTGAGTTCTTCAATTTAGATCAGTAAAGGAGTCACCATCACTCACACACACACACACACACACACACACACACACACACACACACACACACACACAAGATGCCACTTAATAACTGGAATAAACCTGTTCATCCCACCCGCGCGCGTACCATGCTTTGTAGCGCGCGGGTGGGATGAACAGGTTTATTCCAGTCATGAGGAGAGAGAGAGAGAGAGAGAGAGAGAGAGAGAGAGCCTTTCCGCGTTTCTCATAAGCGAAGCTCTGCGCGTTCATGAAGCGGAGACGCGCCCTCCTTTGAATACCGGCTTGAGCCGGTATGAAGCTGCGAAAACAGACAGGAAATAATTCAGTGACGACTAAAGATGCGGCGCCTTGTGATAGAGACAATCGGGGTTTTTCTATAGATATAGATATATATGAAAAAAACTTAAAACACTTCTCTACGTTCATTATATGCAGCAAACAAACCTACAGGTTATATCTGCGGTAAAGACACAACAAGATGATGACGACATAGAAATCCCGGTTTATTTACAACTGACGCAGCTCCTCTGTCCCGGTCAACTCTCCGGTAAGTCAGGTGTGAACTCAGCGGATCCAGCTGCAGGGTGCTGTTCAGCCTCAGCTGAGGCAGCAGTGGTTCAGTCAGGCTGGGATCTATTTTTTATGAGTGACTCATTTGACCTGTCTGTTAAGTTGCTGCCTCACCGATCAACTAGTTGTTCCACTGTCAGACAGACAAACGAAGGCATCTACACAGCAGCAGGGATGAGTGTAGACCATGGATGTATTATAAGACCATGGTGTAGACTCGGCTCTAGCTCTCCTGCCTCTGCCAGTGGGCATGAAACCTCTGGGATGCGGCGCATTGACGCCACCCCTCCTCCACTGCACTGCGGATAACCCGAGCACATGCATATACATGAGTAACTGTAGGCTTGACTGTGATATAAAGCCTAGTCAACTATTAACGGTAAATATTTAAATGTAGGGGTAATTTCAGCACTGTAATGTTATATACAGTCTATGTGAATATAGTGATAGTGATTTAATCTTGAAAGCTGGTATTAGTGGCGATATTGTAATGATGCAGGTGCCGCAATCCTTACCCAGTGCAGCACCTTTATGAAAAAGAAAATTGAATATTTCACTTGCACAAAGATGCACACGATCATGCATATATATACATACAGTTATGCATGTACGTCCATACATGCATACACACACACACACACACACACACACACACACACACATATTTATATATTTATATATATATATTCATGAACGCATACATATATACCCTCATGTGTGCTTGAGGTGTGTATGTATGTGCGTTCTTGAGTATGCACATTGTGCGTGAAGAGTAACTGAGAGGAGACAAACTTCCAAAATAAGTGTCAGTGTCATCGTCTTTATCTTTCTGCACTTGTGTAATTTAACACTTTATATATGGCCGTTCTATCCTCTTGGCTTTTATTTTGAATATATTTACCTTTACTTCTGTGTCACCTGAATACATTTCTTCAGTCTTCAATTCATCAAGGAAAAATGAAAGCAAGGAATTTGCAAACAACAAAATTGGACCGTTTCTTCTAATTTAATGCTCTTGAAACCAGAAAAGTCTTTACTCCATCTTTTATGTTTATTGGCCGTTGGTTCAAGACACACACATGGGTATGTATGTATGCGTTTATGGATATATATACGGTATGTGTATGCATGTATGTATGGATATGCATAACTGTATGCATGTATATATGTATGTATATACATAATAGTATGCATGTATGTAAAAGTGCCTATTGCCGGTATATATGTATGTGCAAGTGAAGTATTCAATTTTGGCCTAGGTGGCTTCTCATAGACGTGAACTCTGAGACCCTGTTCAGACCTGGTGTTAACATGTGTCTTCAGTCTTCAGGTTTGAACGGAGGTTTAATGATATCCGCTCTACTGTTGAGCCACCGCAACCACTGACACTAATGTGTATTTTCTGACATCACATGGAGCTCATCAGTCTTCTGTTAACTGATTAACTTAATTCACTTGACATTACATGATTCACAGCTCCCGTTTTGTTTTGTTTTTTACATAAACAAATTTTTGAAGTCCAAGTTCTGTTACAAAACTAAGTTGTTTTGCAGGATTTGGTTCCTAATCAGTTAATAATACAACTCCAAACCGTAAGCTGTGGAAAAAACACACAGTAGGTTTTTGAAATATGATTTGCAAACCTGGATTTGGATTATTGGAACTGGAGGATACAAACTGAGGAACATGGTTTGTTTTCCTGGGTGGTGATGACGAGGAATGAGGAAGTGACAGACAGTGTGTGTGTGATGAGACGAGGCTCCAGCTAAGAAACATGCTTCCTGTAACATTGACTTAACAGGCCAAATCTGGCTGCGTTACTGGGCAAGGTTAAAATATGAGTATTATTACAACTAATTCATATACTTCTAAATTCTCATATTATAAAGAGATAATTATAATAAGTTATTGAAGTGATCTGTGTGTAATGTGACACGTTATGCTTGGACATTATTTCTTTCTCTTAATGGGCTAATTCAGCCATTTAGTTTTGGACTTTAATTTGAAGCGAGAGACAGATTCAAAATGACTGGTACAAATCAATGTAGGGGCCTGAGGCCAACCTCAGATAACTCTGATTACATTATCTGGGTTAATTTCTCAGTGGAGTGTCCCTTTAAACATATTATAGAACCCCCAAATTTTCCAAATTTCGGCACTTGGGAGATTGTGCCATTTTACAAAATCAGATAGTGAATCTTTAAAATCTTTTTACTGTACTTCCATTACATTTAACATCAGCAAATTAGAATAAGACAGATAATTGTAACAGTTACATTAGTTGTGCATATTGCATCACAAACAGTGATTTTAAAGGAAACCGATTTTTAGATCCAGTGGTCTCGTATGTTTCAGGATTCAACCACATCACTGGTTGCCTGCATCTCCTGCACCTGAAGCCACGTTTGACTGGTGACTGCTGACACTTTCTAACAGCTGCTAACACCTGTCACAGGTATCTTCACCTTTTTTTGGTTTTGTTTGTTTGTTGGTTGCTGTTTTGCTGTGGGAAGTGACATGCAGCCTCAGGTGAAGGGGGATCATCCAGCCAAAATTAGACAAGTTGTGTTTACATACACGCAGCTGTGTGAGACCCTGGTGTTTACAGGCTCACACAACCTTGGTGTTTGTGTTTCAGTTATCAGCTCACATTCTGTACTTCTTGGTCCCAGCTGGCAGCTTAAGTCTGGATCCCAAGGGGAAGTCCTTATTGTTTAGAGGCAGAATGGAGATCATGGTACCCTGAGAGACTTGTGCCAGAAGCTCTGTGTTTTCTGCTTGTCTAAATGATATTTCAGAGACTTTTCTTCTTTTTCAAAGAGGAAATTCTAGTGCAAACACTAAATACTTTGAAGTGTCCTGGCAGGCAAATGGTTAAAGACATTAAACACTGGAACAAAATATCTGTCTCAGCTTTCCAATCCCCACATTAGTCAAGTAGCCTCAGATTTCTGACCTGAGCCTGGGCTGGTCGTCCCTGTGGCTGCACGCAGCGACCACTCCCTCAGCACTGCCTCACATCCTGGTGTTGTTGTTTTAGTGGTACTGCCCTCACAGTCACACAGAGTCATTAGATCCTTGTGTCAAACAGTCATGGCCTTCAAAAGATTTGAGGACATAATTCTGTGTGTTTATTGTACTTCTGAGAACTGGGTGATGATAAAAGACAAAGTAAGGAAGTCCACAACTGGAACATCAGTCATTCAAATCAGGAACATCATCCAAATGCATCATTTAGCCTGTAAAGTCTGACTGTCACCTGTACTGTCACACTCTGTGTCTGCCTCCAGGTGGCGTGCTATAGCCATGATGGTGACCAGTTCCAAGCATTGTTTGGGCCCTAATGTTTACCCAGAAGTGCCTGATGGGGGCTGGGGCTGGGCCGTGGCCGTGGCCTTCTTCTTGGTGGAGATCTGCACCTATGGGACCCTCAAGAGCCTGGGTGTCTTCCTCCAGGACCTGATGGAAGAATTTGGGGAGAGCAACAGCCGAGTGTCGTGGGTCATCTCCATTTGTGTCTTCATCTTTACCTTCACCGGTCAGTCACAGGCTTTACTCATGTATTTTACTTTAACTGTGCACTGGTTGCACTTCCCCTCTGATGACCTCGGCTGTGTAATAGCACATGTAAGATAAAGGAATCAGGAAATGTTTGAGAAGTTATTGTACATCATTACAAACCAAACATATTTGTCTCCATTCACATAGTAATGGATTTTTGATAATTGTAGTTTAGTCAGCTGAATTAAGTGAGACTGAATAATGTAATGCAACATGAATTCAATACACAATTCACATTCAGTCACAGAATATATCACAAATAGATACAGCACAACAGTTACACATGGTGCAAAGCACTCAGAGGCAGTAATGTATGTATTTGATGGTGAAAAGGTTGAACGTGTTGAACTCTTCACTTCATTGGCTGGTTAAACTGTGAACTGCTCTGCAGAAGCTCAGATAAACCTAATGACAGAAGATCTGCTTCTAGCAAGTGTGCACCATGAGACTGCATTTGATCAGTCTTCAGTGCAGACACATTAATGTCTGCAGCCAGTCCACTCATCCATGACTCAGTCTTAGAAAGAAAAACATTGTCAGAGCTCAGAAACTGGTTTGAAATGAATCTTGAACTTGAAGCTTCCAACAGGTCAGTGATTCAGAGAGACTGGATTATGTTATTAAAACTAAAATGATTGGAATGTAAAGACTGTTCTGTCTTTCACCCTCCCGCCCTCAGCCCCCCTATCCACAATGCTGAGCAATCGCTTTGGCTATCGTCCAGTGGTGATGATGGGGGGCTTCCTCATCAGTCTGGGAACCATCACCTCTGCCTTTACCAATTCCATCAATGAGATGTACATCACCATTGGCATCATCTCAGGTACCACATCTCTCTCTCTCTCTCTCTCCCTCTCCCTCCGGTTGCCCTGTATTTGTTTATGTGTGTGACGAAGAGCGCTTCATCACCAGACAATGTAAATATGGCACCATGCACTTTGACTGTTAGGGGTATGGGAACATATGCACCTCAATAATTGCACAGACACTTTAATAGGAACACATGCACTTTATTGAAGATTGGCACAATACATTTGACAACATTCCATTTTGCACATGGCATGGCTAGACTTTGCACAAATGATTGGAATATTTGTGTCCATGGGTTTTGTCCTTTTTTTTTAATTGTGATTGGATGGTGGGTGCTGTGAAGGCCACACAGTTCCACCTGGAAAAGAGGGACATGTGAGTAAATGTGCAGCTATGTGTTAAGGAACAAGACAATGAACTTAGAGTTGAGCCAAAATAATGTAATGGTGGATGTAATGTGTATGTGCAATAAGTCTGTGAAGGTGCAATGAGGGAGCATAAGTGGGTTAACTACTTACCAGTCTTTTGTCTGCAGGGTGTTCGGGCAAAAGGCTTCCCCTGACAACGGTCCCCATGTTTTATAGTTCTGGGCTAAACCAAGTGTAAATTGGTGTGGGGTGATTCAGAAACATGTATTTTATTGTAGTAGATGTAATGTGGGTTTGGGTTTCGTTTGATAGTGAGGAAGTGAATATGTGTGTATGGGGGTGTGAGAATATGTATGGGTGTGTGGGGTTGTAAGAAAACAAAAAAAGGTGTTAATCTGTGAGCAAGCACTGGACCCCTGTGAGTGGAGTCTCCCGTGGTGATTGGCCGGTGCACAGTATAAAAGGGCGCCATTTTAACAACTTGTGTGTTGCTGGTCTGATGCTGGGATGCTTGCTTCAGACGAGGGATAAATAAAAGGCCTCATCGATTACACCTGCAAAACCTGCCTGTGAGTCATTTATTTGCTGTACAGTCCAACCGTAATTGTGGTCCATCTTACAATGTGCTCTGGTATTTTAGGAATGCAGTGTTCTCTCTACGTCCACACTAGTATGTCTTCATTTTAAGAATGATAATGATCTACACTGAGCATGTGCAAGCCGGTGTAAATAGGTAAACAGGAAGTAGATTGTCTCCTCTCAGTTGGTTAGTTCCAGTAAAACCTCTGAAGGAGGAGCAGCAAAGACAGTTGTAGAGTTCAAATACAGAACTGAGTTAAACAACAGCTGCTGCAAAGACAACAAGGTCAGTAACACTTTAATTCTTTAATGGGTGTGTACGTCATCATTTCCAAAGTTCTCTGTTTCTGTCCATCCAGACGACAACACAACCCTGGAGTTTGAGACTAAAACGGGTCCAGCAGGTTTTCTGAAAGTCTCTGTTTGAGGGGCTGAAGATTCTGGAGTAGTGTGGATGGAGAAGAAGAGATTTCAAATGAAAACTTAGGAGTGTGGATGTAGTCTAAGTGTGTGTTTGTGTATCATTCTAACATTCCACTTACAGAATGACTGTTTTGCTCCTGCAGTTGTGTTTGTCTTGAACTGAAGGGACTCCTAACAGTGTCAACAACAAAATCTGCCTCAATCTGTTTCTTCCAGACCTGAGGAGGCTGCTGAGAGGTCAGCAGCCTCCTCCCCCTGCAGTGTGGTCTGCTATACTGTCTTGACTCTGGAGGAGGAAAGTTCCCCAAAAAAACACTAAGGCCATTTTCACACCTAGAGTTGGTTTGGTCCAGATCAGTTGATGAGTTTCTTGGAGAATTTTTTCCTTGGTTTGGTTTCTTCTCACACAGAAGAAAATCCAAGAGAATCAAAATGCACCGCTACAAACTGTGTGAGAATGTTCCCTTTGCTTATTGGTCAGCAGTGTGGGGGGCGGGAGCAAGAAAGTAAAAACAGGAAGAGGGACCTGTGTTCTGGACTAGTGAGAGAAACATTGTTATGCAGTTTACAGTAGTCCTCTAAAGGTCTCAATATGACTACTGTGCTCACACCTGCCCAATAAATTGCACCAAGGGGCAAACGAAGAGTCTGAACTAACTGGACTGAAAAGTGCATGTGTGAAAACACCCAGACCCTTTCAGATCAGCAGTGACGGAGCAGGAAGTGGCTCAGGATGAAGGAATAAATTGAATGAAAAAACAGATTGGATTATGAATAAATTGGTTGAATGAGTTTGTATCAGTGCACATTCACTTATTTTTTCCTTGGACAGAAAGCACTGCTAGCTCTCCCTCCGTGATAACATGTCTGCCTCTGACATGGACCACAGCTAACTCAGCACCCCTCTCCTCTCTCCCCCTGTCTCTCTTTGTGTCTTTACATGCCCTTTGTCTTTCAGCAGCAGCTGTAGCAAAGCTGAATCGTCTCAAGCAGCCTGCCACCTTTGACAAAGGAGTGACCTGACACCTTGATCTTTGACCCACCCCCCTATCCATGCAGTGTTCCTACCATGCGGGCCAGTGGCTGTCATGTCCCCTTCTCTTCTCCTCTTTGTTTACAGGCCTTGGCTACTGCCTCACCTTTCTCCCCGCCGTCACCATCTTAGCCCAGTACTTCTCCAGACGGCGAGCCCTCGTCACCTCCATTGCTTCCTCAGGAGAATCTTTTGCTATATTTGCATTTGCTCCAGGTGAGAATTCAAAATATGACCTATGACCTTTACCATGACTTAATGCTATCCATTATAAAGTGAAACTATTTTTTAAATAATAAAAATATTGACCTGGAAAACAATTTGACATAGAAAAATGTTAAATCAAGGTCCACTTACTAGCTTTTTCTATTGCTTTCGACCATCGATGGAGGTTGCTCAGTTACCATGGAGATGACTCGGTGATCATTTGGAGCTTTGGTCACATCAGCACAGCATGGCCTCTCAGTGAATTCCACCTCATATATCACAAGTTGATGCGAGGCAGCAACAGCAGGAAATGTTAACTAACAGTCCAACTGTGATACAGCTGTAGGAGAATGAACAGTAAACTGTCAGGCTGATAACAGTAACACTGGATTAAAGGCTGCATTGCTCCTGTAATCCTGTGAATCCCTTGTGCATGTGTCAGCCACTTGAATCCAGTGCAAAGACCATAAAAGCTAATAAATGCATTGAATGGCTATTGCTGACAGAATGTTGACTATAAATAAAACAAAACGTGGATTGATTTGATGAAAACCTTATACAGTACAGGGATCTGATGATGGCCTTCAGTGAATTGAGCCACAAGAACGGCCTCCTTCTGAACACCTCCAAGACCAAGGAGATAGTCATTGACTTCCAAAGGTCTAGACCCACATTCAGCCAGTCAATGTTAGAGGAAAGGACAGTGAGGTGGTGCACATTTATAAATGCCTACCTGTGCACCTGGACAGTAAACTGGACTGGTCCCTGAACACATATGCCATCTACAGCTCTTTTTCTCAGGTCCTTTGACGTCTGCATTGAAATGCTGCACTTATTTTAACAGTCAGTGGTGGCAAGTGTCCTCTATCATGCTGCAGTCTGCTGGGGCAGCAGCAGATCAGATAAGACCATAAGGAGACTGGACGAGCTGGTTAAAAAGGCTGGATCTGTGAGTCTGGACTCACTCAGGGCTTTTGTGGAGAGACGCATACTCTGTAAGATGCAGGCCATCTTGGACAATACCAACCACCCTCTCCACAACATCCTCTCAGGCCAGAGAAGCAGCTACGGCAGCAGCCAACATCTCATCTTGCTGCTGCAGGACTGAGAGGTTCAGGAAATCCATCAGACTATTTGAACCATGACACAGACTTAAATCTCAACAGAATACACAAATAAGATACTGGACAATCAGAATTTAGGGATTAATAAAGTATTCTATCTATAAAAAAAAAGTTCCACTCTCCTTTATCATGCTTATTCAGATGTGATAACGGATCCATTTTATTCATGTAATTCTTCAGATTGTCCAACAGCAAATGCTGAAAAACATCCAGATCTACTTTAGTGGTAAACCAGTTAACCTTGTTACTACTCACTGGGCTGATATTTCTTCAGAAGCACATGCACATCATTTGCAGTTATTGTTTTTATTGTCATCAAGGTTTATTGTTATTCTGATTTCATGTTTGTAGATCAGTCCTGCTGATTGATCCTCCTGACAATACAGAACCTGTGCTGTCTTCATCTCTCCACAGCCTTCACTGCACTCAAACAACATATTGGCTGGAGATACTGTCTGGTTATCCTCGGCACCTTTCAGGCCTCTGTGATTGGCTGTGGGCTTCTCCTTCGTCCAATCATCATTGAGCCAGAAGTTGTAAAGGAGGACAGTGGCCTGGACAAAGACTCTCTCTTACTGAAGCAGCTGCAGACTGTTTACAAGCTGGAGAATGAACAAACCAGAACCTCCCTCAGTTCAGGGGTCTCCCAAGATTCAGAGGACTCAGGTGTCACCTCCCTCTGTGCCTCAAATGTAGACCTGAGGATAGCAGGAGCAGAAACCAAGGCCCTGATGGAGTGTGAGGTGCAGGACAAGGAGGGCCCGGAGCCATCACTGTCCACCCCTCCCACCCCAGTGAAGGAGAAGGATGAGGTGGAACTGGCAGAGGCAGAGGCGGGTCCTCTCAAGCCTTCCAGTCCCAAACTCCTGGACTTCTCGGTGCTTAAAGATGGTGCCTTCATCTGGTATTCCCTCTTTGGCCTGTTTGCTACGCTGGGCTTCTTCGCCCCGCAGCTCTACATCATCGAACTGAGCAAGAGCCGGGGCGTAGAGCCCAGCATGGCCTCCTACATGCTCTCTGTGATGGCCGCAGCTGAGATCTTTGGCCGCTTGTCCATCGGGTTGGTGTTAAACAAAGTCTGCTGCAGGAAGACCCTGGTGTTGTTGGGCTGTGTGGTTCTACTGTGCCTGGTTCTGTTGGCCTTCACTATCGTATGGGAGTTCTGGGGCCTGGTGGTCTGCTGCGCCCTTTACGGCTACTTCCTGGGTACTGTGGGCTCCATACATATACCCATGCTGGCTGAGGAGGACGTGGTGGGCATCCAGAAGATGGCATCATCTGTAGGAGTGTATGTCTTCATCCAGAGCTTCGCTGGGCTGGCCGGACCCCCGCTGGGAGGTAAAAGATCTCTGCTGCCTTTTGTGTGTGATGTCAGTAAGACTCTGTAGATCTTGACACAAGTCTCATCTTTCTTTCCAGGTGTGTTGGTGGATGTCACACAGAACTACGGTGCTGCCTTCTACTCCTGCGCAGTGGGCATGGGGCTCAGTGCCATCTGCCTGGCTCTGGTCGGCCCGGCCAAGTCCGGCATGTGCCAAGGACAGAGCAGGAACAAAGAAAAAGGCAAGAGCACAGAGGAAGAGGGGAAAACATCTCAGGACAGTGACCAGATGGACTTTTTGGAAGTGGACCTGGCCCCAGAGGACAGTCCTGTGAGACAGGCTGTGGATCAGGATGCCTCCGTTATATGAACCTGACAACAATGACATCACCTCATAACTAAGAACATCAGCAAAGCAAATACATTCACATATAATATATATAAAAGTCAAGATGCACAGCGAGAGGCTGCAGTGTCACAGCTGCTGGTTCTGAATCTCAGGTGTCACTTTCTCACTTTTTGACAAGCTTGAAGTTCACTTCTTCCCAGGAAGGACGCAGTCTCTCCTGTCTCCTCTGCGACCAAAGAGAGATCATGCTGAGCACATGGTGTCACTCCTGAACTATTTAACAACTTTACACATTTCTCTTTCAGCTGTTTCAGGCAAAACTCCACCTAGTAAGAGCTTTCACACTTCTCTCTGTGCCAGTAGTTTGTGTTCAGTTTGAGTCGAAGCACCTCTATCTCAGGAAAGAGGCATTGTTGTCATGGATACTGAGGCATCATGAGTAGGACTCAGATAAAACAGTCATGATATGGATCAGAGGCCTCTATAATATCATGTAAGTTGATTCCTGCTCATGCTCAGGTGTGTGTCTTGACTGTGTTTAAGCTGTACCAGCTCTGACTCCTGCTGAACACCTGCACCTCCTTGAGTTTTTCCACCCTTGCTGGATGCACATGACTTCATTTCTTCAGCACAGCCTGGCTTTAAATGTAATTCTCCCCTGTAACATGAACAGTAGACAATCTGCCGTTATGCATCTGATGCATGGAGAATGATATTCACTACACTAAAGCTGGACAAGAAGATGTAGTCATGCAATCTGTACATACTGTCTGTCTTGTCTGTCCGTCTTACACACATTCATGTTGTTGATATATTATATTTAATGAAAGCAATACTGCAGCAATGTTCACTGAGGTCCAGCTTGGTCTGTGTACCTTGGGCCTGTACTCTGTGCTGCTGTGATGCTGGATGGAGTGGGATTCATCTTGCATGAGCCTCAGTCTCACTTTCCATCCTTAATTCTCTACTGCAAAGGTGTGAAGGAGACATTTGAAAGGAGAGAGACTCCACTGAAGCACCTCCCCCAGAGTCCCTCCTGCAGCCTCAGATCATCTCCACACCCACCACAAGATGACTTGAAGTTTAGCTCACACATCTTTCCTTAATCATTGTATCATCTTTATTTAAACTCTTTATAATGATTTGATGTTCGATTTTTAATGTCACTTTTTCAGTTTTTTTTAATTGGGTGCAAGGCAGGTTACTACTGCTTTGCTTCATTATGTATTTTTCAAATAAAATCCCCAAACTACTACTTACATTTTGTGTCTGGCGTAGTGTTTGCTGGGCCAACAGTGTGCAAGGGTAGTAGAGGACTGTGTGTTTTGTCAGTAATGCCACTGTAAGTAGATGGAATATGTGTCACCTATTTCATTTAAAAAAAATCATACGCTGTGCTGGTGCTGACATTTGTTACTGATCTAATCTCACATCTTATGGGTGTGATGGACTGTTGATGTTTGAACGTCAGTTTCTGTCACTAAAACAATCAAAAACAACATGATGTGAGTCTCCACAGTTCTTAAAACTCAGGTGAGATACTGCTTTGTTCTCTGAAATACTCCATTTCAATCATTTTAGGAAAGAGTGAATTAAAACCAAGAATTCATGCTCAACATTTGTGCATTTTTGTGTCTAGATCAAAAATGTTTCCTGCTTCAAGTGTTCCAATAACACATAGTTGATTTTTCTCTTTTCAGTGTAGCTCAACCTAAATTTGGTCCAGTTCTTTAAAGGGTCATTCCACAGATTTCACACGAGGTTTACTTGTTATAGGCCCTGTTCAGACCTGGCATTAACATGCATCTCAGGTGATCCAATCACAAGTGGACATCTCTAGGCATCAACAGGTGTGAAGATGGAATCTCAAGACACATTGAGATCCCATCATTCATGTGTCAAAGTAACATCCACATTGAATTGGTCAAGGCAACTTGTGGCCACATTTCTTTAGCAGATTCATCCTGGGCCACACTGAATGGCCGCCTACTCAATTGATGTCTAATTAGTCCCACCACAGTTTCATAATGAACCGTGGCAGCCCACAACAATATCAGCACTGACTACCACATATTGACTTTCTTTTCCTTTTTTTACCATTTCAAAAGGCTAAACCTTATCTCACTGTAGAGCTGTGTGCATTGATTCATTCAGCCCCTCTTTGCCCCGCTTTCTGTAATCATATCATCCAAGGCACATGTTAATGATAACAGGGCCGTGCACAGATTCCCCTGTAAAATTAGTTGAATATTGTCTTCTGTGTCTCTGGAGGAGCATTGTCAAGTCTGGGAAAATGACCCTGACAGCATCACGGTCATTGTGTGTTATGCAGGATTTGTACTGTATTTACATTTACTCATTACATTTACATTTATGCAGTAGGTGAACTAAATCTGTTCAAGGAGGTCAGATAAAGCAGTGAAAGTGAAAGTCACAGTCAGAACTAGTTAGACATGTTAGGGTGTTAGAGATGTTAGGAGAGGAGGTGCTCTCTGAAGAGAGGAGTCTTCAACAGGGTCTTGAAGATAGAGAGGAACGCCCCTGCTCTGATAGACATCAGGAGCTGGTTCCACCATCAGGGAACCACAGACCAGAACAGTCTGGACTGAGACTGTCTGTGTGCAGGGATGGTGATGACAGAGCACATTCTGTATAATTGAGTTCAAGTAAAGGGCGCACACCCAGAAATCATGCACTGCTACTAACAGAGGCTAGAAATGAGAACTTCAGGATGGCATGAAAGTTCTTCCAGCTATACAGTGCATTCAGTAGTATTATCAGTAGTAAAATGGTGCCCTCTGCTGGCTGAGTAGCAGTTCTGTCCCTGACACGCAGGGCCTTCTTTCTATGAATACCCATCAGTATGTGCATTTTCAGAAACAAATCAGTCTGAATAACGTTCAGCACATGAAATAATGATCAAATGAGTATTTTTTTTTTAAATTTAAGAAGTAACAACAATGCAATTATTGTTGAAATCCAGTTAATATGTGATAAATATGCTAAATATTTGAGTGTGAATATTATCCAGGAGATAATGAGCTTTGCCCTCATTCTGTCATAAACACACTTTCCTATATACACCGATCAGGCGTTGACGCGTGGACTCCACTCGAGCTCTGAAGGTCTGCTGTGGTTCTGGCACCAAGCCGTCAGCAGCAGATCCTTTAAGTCCTGTAAGTTGTGAGGTGGGGCCTCCATGGATCAGATTTGTTTTTCCGGCACATCCCACTGATGCTCCATTGGATTGAGATCTGGAGAATTTGAAGGCCAAGTCCACACCTTGAACTCGTTGCTGTGTTGATCAAACTATTCTTGAACCTTTTTTGCAGAGTGGCATGGGCATCATCCTGCTGAAAGAGGCCACTGACATCAGAGAATACCGTTTCCAAGAAGGGGTGTACTTGGTCAGCAACAGTGTTTAGGTAGGTGGTACGTGTCAAAGTAACATCCACATGAATTGCAGGACCCAAGGTTTCCCAGCAGAACATTGCCAAAAGTATCACACTGCCTCCACCAGCTGGCCTTCTTCTCATAGTGCTTCCTGGTGCCATGTCTTCTCCAGGTAAGCGACGCCCACACACCTGGCCATCTGCATGATGTAAAAGAAAACATGATTCATCAGACCAGGCCACCTTCAATTCAATTCAATTCAATTTTATTTGTATAGCGCCAAATCATAATATACATTATCTCAAGGCACTTTACAGGGTAAGGTCAAGACCTTACTTTGTTACAGAATAAACCCAACAGTTCCCACAAAGAGCAAGCGCTTGGCGACAGGGGGGAGGAAAAACTTCCTTTTAACAGGAAGAAACCTGCAACAGAACCGGGCTCAGGGTGGGGGGCTGTCTGCCTCGACCGGTTGGGTTTAGGAGAAGATAAAAAAGGGGGGTGGGGGGAGGAGAGAGGAGAAAAGAGAGAGAGAGAGACCAGGAACAGCTGTGTAGGTAATGGTGTTATCAATAATAATGACAGGTAACAGTGGTTAATAGTAAAGATGAGTAGTGGTGGATCTGGATCCTGCTGCTCCAGAGGCAGAGAGACCTGCAGAATGAGGACAGAGAGAGGGAGAGAGAGGAGAAGCACAAACTACGGGAGAGAAAAAAAAAACAAAGTTAATGGCATAAAGTAATCGAGAGAGAGAGAGAGAGAGAGAGAGAGAGAGAGAGAGAGAGAGAGAGAGAGAGAGAGAGAGAGAGAGAGAGAGAGCGCCCAGTGCATCATACACCTAACCCCCAGCAGTCTAGCTCTATAGCAGCATAGCTAAGGGATGGGTCAGGACATACCCGAGCCAGCCCTAACTATAAGCTTTACTAAACAGGACAGTTTTAAGCCTGATCTTAAAGGTAGAGAGGGTGTCTGCCTCCTGAACCCACACTGGGAGCTGGTTCCACAGGAGAGGAGCCTGATAGCTGAAGGCTCTGCCCCCCCATTCTGCTCTTACAAACTCTGGGAACAACAAGTTGACCTGCATTTAGAGAGCGAAGTGTCCTACTGGGAAAATAGGGAAGTATAAGCTCTCCAAGGTACGATGGTGCCTGACCATTAATGGCTTTGTAGGTGAGGAGGAGGATTTTAAATTCTATCCTGGATTTTACAGGGAGCCAATGCAGAGAAGCTAACACAGGAGAGATGTGATCTCGTTTCCTAGTTCCTGTCAGTACTCGTGCTGCAGCATTTTGGATCAATTGGAGGCTTTTTACTGAATTTTTGGGACATCCTGACAATAAAGAGTTACAGTAGTCCAGTCTTGAGGTAACAAATGCATGAACTAGCTTTTCAGCTTCCTTTAGACACAGAATGGGTCTGATTTTTGCAATATTGCGCAGGTGGAAGAAGGCTGTCCTAGAGACTTGCTTTATATGTGAAGTAAAGGACAAGTCCTGGTCAAAAATGACACCAAGGTTTCTGACTGTAGCACTGGAGGCCAAGGTGATGTCATCCAGAGTCAGTATGTTATCACATAGTGTATCTCTGAGGTGTTTTGGGCCAATTACAATAACTTCAGTTTTGTCTGAATTTAAGAGTAAGAAATTACTGGTCATCCAGGTTTTTATGTCCTTAAGACACACCTGAAGCTTGGCTACCTGGTTAGTCTCACCTGGCTTCATGGATAAGTACAGCTGGGTGTCATCTGCATAACAATGGAAATTTATCTGGTGCCTCCTAATAATGTTTCCTAGAGGAAGCATATATAGACTGAAGAGCATTGGTCCTGGCACCGAACCTTGTGGAACTCCATGACTGACTGTAGTGTTGATAGAAGAGTCATTATTAACATGAACAAACTGGAGTCTGTCTGACAAATATGACTTAAACCAGCTTAGTGCGGTTCCTTTAATGCCGACCATATGCTCTAGTCTCTGTAATAGAATCTTATGATCGATGGTGTCAAATGCAGCACTAAGATCTAGCAGGACAAGTATAGAGACAAGTCCATTGTCTGAGGCTATGAGGAGATCATTGGTAACTAGGGTTGCACATCTCTCTGTGATAAACGATTCGATATGCATCTAGATACACAGGTTACGATTCGATTCACGATATCCTTTTATTACAGACCGATTCGATACGAATCGATTCCATTACAGTGTAAGAACGATAACCGGGTTACAGGCCGGAGTCAGTTATAGTTTAACCCGCTGACACAGTGAAGGTCACTCATCTATAAAATAATAAGGCGGTTGTTGTGACTGATGACAGGTGGTGACCTGCAGTCAGGAGGAGACACTACTGCTCACACATCACAGAAACTATCACACAGAAGCTCAATGACTTAAATTAAATTACCTGAAGAAACTGTGACGGAGGAAGTTATGAAAAATCATATCAGTGTCTTAGTGAATCCTGTTATGCGGCGAATATATCGATTAAAAACAACATTCCTGAAAAAAAGTGTAAGAAGTGACGAATAAATGCGACAAAAAAATCACAAAATGAATGAACCTTGATGTGTGTAGAAGAAAACTCTCCTTTGTCGTTTATTCACTTTTCACACTAACTTGTTCTCGTCCTGACGACGCTAGCAGTAACCTAGCAACCATCCTCGTTCCTGAGACACAGCGGGACCGCGGATAGAGTGCACGTACACAGTGGTGACGTCACTCAGAGAAAAAAGCCTTTTCTGGGCTTTGAAAAACTTTTGCACAGATGAAAACTCCATGGCTTAAAAATGTAGAATAGAAAGATTGATATTCGGCTGTGTGCACAGCTGGAGGAGTCCTGTTAACAGTTTTACAGGCCTCTCTTTTACTATTGCGCTCTATGGAAAAATGCTTTTTGGGCCGCAGGGGATTTTTCGCTGCAATACCACGGGTGGCCACTGGGAAATATTGGCTGCGAGGCTGAGCGGCGGCACCGTATCCAGGTCTTATAATACATCCATGGTCGTCCCTTGTTTATCACTCATGCTAATACCAGCTAGGCAGCTACGGCGTTTCGCGGGCAGCCTCAGCTCTCGCGTTGTTTTAGAGACCTGGCGCGTGTGTAATGCCGCCAACCGATTCAAAGTCTCGCGATACCCGATCCATGACTCTATAATCGATTCATCTAGGAATTCATTGATAATTCGTATCGATTGAGGAGGCTGCTACCGATGCAGCCGTATCTCTCACTTGTTGAACCGAATATCCGGTCGCATCGGTTTATCGTTCACAACCCTAATGGTAACCTTAACCAGAGCTGTTTCTGTGCTATGATGGACTCTAAAACCTGACTGAAAATCTTCAAACAAACCATTTCTGTGCAAATAATCACATAACTGGTTTGCAACGACCCTCTCAAGGATTTTGGAAATAAAGGGGAGGTTGGATATAGGTCTATAATTGGCTAAAACATCTGGATCAAGAGTAGGCTTTTTAAGTAGAGGTTTAATTACTGCAACTTTAAAAGCCTGCGGTACATAACCAGTTGATAAAGATAAGTTAATCAGACTTGATATAGAGGTGTCGATTAAAGGAAAAACTTCTTTGAACAGCCTTGTTGGAACAGGGTCTAGAAGACAAGTCGATGGTTTAGATGATGAAACTGTTGAAGTGAGCTCAGAGAGATGTACAGGAGAGAAACAGTCAAAATATAAACCAGTTACAGTGGACTCTGAGGCTGCTGAACTGGACAGTACATCTGAGCCAGCTGTGGGAAGGAGATGGTGAATTTTTTCTCTAACAGAGACAATTGTATCTGTAAAGAAGCTCGTAAAGTCATTACAGCTGAGGGCTAAAGGAATAGATGGATCAACAGAGCTGTAGCTGTCTGTCAGCCTGGCTACAGTGCTGAACAGAAACGTGGGATTGTTCTTGTTTTCTTCTATCAATGATGAATAATAGGATGTTCTGGCTTTACGGAGGCTTTTTTTATACGCCAATAGGCTGTCTTTCCAAGCCTTTAGAGATTCTTCCAGGTTAGTAGAACTTCACCTTCTTTCTAGCTTCCTTGAATTTTGCTTTAAAGCTCGTGTTTCTGAGTTGTACCATGGAGCTAGCCTTCTCTGACTCACCACCTTCTTCCTCAGAGGGGCCACAGTATCTAGAGTTGCACGCAGTGAGGCTACAGTACTGTCAACAAGATCATCAACCTGTGTGGATGTGAACCCCCAACCCCATCCCACGCCGTCGCCGCTTCCTCCCATCCAGTGCGGCGGGCGGGGTCCGATGGCTGCGCCTTAATGGCAGCGGCTGCGGCTGGCTGCCTGTCTGCACTGGAATCACCTCCTCCCCTGGAGCAAATTGTCTTGAGTCATTGTATTGTAAGATGTGTTTATATATACTTGTGTTGCCGAGGTTTTTTTTTTTCCCGAATCCCACACTGTACCTTTATCTGAACTAACTCAGATAAAAAGTCTGAGAACTCAGATAAGAACTCAGAGTCAGGGGCAGGTGGACGATATACAGTAACTAGTAGGACTGTTTTTTGTGTTTTCCAGTTTGGGTGAGACAGACTAAGAATAAGACTTTCAAATGAATTATGATTAACCTTTTTCCATTGCTCTGTGGTTCTGATGCTCAGGTGCCCACTGTAGGCACTTTTGGCAGTGAACACGGGTCAGCAGGGGCACCCTGACCTATCTGCAGCTACACAGCCCCATACTCAACGAACTGTGATGCACTGTGTGCTCTTACACTCTTCTATCGGAACCAGCATGAGCTTTTTCAGCAATTTGAGCTACAGAAGCTCTTCTATTGGATCGGACAACAAGGACAAGCCTTCACTCCCAACGTGGATCAATGAGCCTTGGCTGCCCACAACACCGGTTTTCCTTCTTTGGACCACTTTTGGCAGGTCCTGACCACTGCAGACCAGGAACATCCCACAAGAGCTGCAGTTTTGGAGATGCTCTGACCCAGTCATCTAGCCATCACAGTTTGGCCCTTGTCAAAGCTGCTCAAATCCTTACGCTTGCCCATTTTTTCGGCTTCTAACACATTAACTTCAAGGAGAAAATGTTCACTTGCTGCCTAACATATCCCATCCACTGCCAGGTAATAAATGTTATTCACTTCACATGTCAGTGGTCATAATGTTATGGCTGATTGGGGTAAACATAGCTGTGCTGCAACAACAGCAGCAGCAGCAGCAGCAGCACATGTCCATTTAGCTCTTAGACAGTTCAACAGTAATAATACTGTGATCTTAAAAGCAGACAAATGTCTTCATAGACGGCAGGTTGGGCGACAGTACATGTTTAGTGACATGCTACACTTTGCTGCTGCAGT
The DNA here is from genome assembly GCF_046630095.1 of Trachinotus anak. Lineage (NCBI taxonomy): Eukaryota > Metazoa > Chordata > Actinopteri > Carangiformes > Carangidae > Trachinotus > Trachinotus anak. The sequence goes on from NW_027273868.1 coordinate 1,020,442, forward strand.
GAATGCAGAATGAATATGGGACCACTTAGACGCCTCCTAATGGGACTGTATGATGGTGAATCCTGAAGAAAGAAACCTGAAGTGCCTCAGACATTTGCACAGTGCTGTACATTAAGTTAATCAGGGTTGAAAATAAGTTACTTTCATTATTGATCAATCTGCTGATTTTTTGTTCCACAAAATATCAAAAGAATGCAATTTCCAGCTACTGATTAATTAACTAATTGTTGCAGCTCTAAAACAAATGATATGGTGATGGCATAGACCAAAACTGTGGTTCACAGCTTAAGTTATAAACAGCCATGTTTAGAAGAGCACAGACACCTTTTTAAAAAACAGCTGATTTATTGAGGAGTAGAAGGTCAGACAGTATAAGTTAGACTGTACATGGAAAGCTTGTCTATCTGAAAATACCAAAACTGGGAAGAGAAATGTTTTATGTAAATTGCTTATGGGACATCAGGCCATTTGTATGGCATCATTAAAAAAAAACAAAGACAGTATAAAAGCTTTTTTAGCATGAATTGACAGTAGAGGCAGAGCTCTAAGAAGAGGCACTAACAATGGGTATATTTGGCAGATTCTTTCCTGATGTGATTACAGACGTATTTCTATAAAACACTGGCATTAACAGAATAATTAGTCAGTGAGATCATGATCATTTGTGAACACAACATTAAATCAAGTGGTGGCTGTGGAGCAGTGCTGTTGCATAGTTTTGACTATGTACTGTGACACTGGTTTCCTCTCACAGGTATTTACAACCTAACACTTCTTAAAAAGCAGCTTTTCTCTCAATCCAAGTTTTTGATTCATATGTTACAGTCACAACACTGATGTCAGATTCACTACACACAGGACGCCGTGGACACAAGCAGCACCACAGAAACAAAAGAAGGCAAAGCTCTGGGGGAAGAAACCAAACAAGGCCTCCTGACTACAACCAGGTCATCCCTATTCCCAGATCAGAAAACCTGATCCCCACCAGATCCCAGGGTGTGCACCTAACATCAGCATCTCAAGATCTGCTGACTAATCCATGTGGGATGCAAGAAGGTAGATGGTGAACATGTGCTGCACTGACTGGACCAACAGAGAACTCACACAGCTCCGGAGCACAGAGGTGACTGAAACAAAAACATTAGGCCTGTGAGCTGAGGATTTAAGGCAGACTTTTTGTTTGCCTCAGTATGATAATGTGCTTCAAACAATGTGCCTGTCAGCTCATGTCACGGTGTTTGAAACAGCACAGTCAAGGAGCTGCATCAACACAATCTGCATCTTTACACAGTGGTTAGTTCATTGTGCAGAGGAGAAGAAGGAGGAAGGATTTGAACTTTTTCTCAAGCTCTTTGCTCCAGTCTCCACACAACTACTTGTCACTTCAAGTGAACAACTGAGTGCAACGCCATAAATGAGAGACTTTCCAAAAGCGTGCACTGCACAAAAGGCACAGAGTTGTTGGAGACAGATGGAGAAGGGAGTGTGGTGCAGAGAAGCCTTGATGGCTTTTCAGGCTGCCTCACATCTCTTACTTTTAGTGGTGGCTGAATTTTTTTAAAGCATACACAGCCCTTTAATGGGTTCAAAGAACCACAGTGGACAGTCAGTTCCAGCAGAGACACTGGTCCACTTTGATCAGTTTCATCTCAGAATGTGTGAAAAAATACCCTTCACTGAAATGAACACTTGTACAGCTTGTAACAGCTTTCAAACACATCTCATGGTCTTCATGTGGCGCTCTGGACAAATGCAAGCAGGTGGTCTCTGTCCAAGCATGGTCTTTGGTGTCAGGCCTGAAGGACACCCTGACCTAGCTCCATTCACTGAAGCCCACCACAGAAGCTGAAAGCTCTGGAATGCTGTCACACTAACTTTTATGTTTAGATTTTACTAAACCCATGTTCCAGAAAGTTTCTGGAAATAAGGATCTAAAAAATTAAGACTTTAACAACAAATTTGCAAAAATGTTTTCTTTTCAGATTTCAGATAAGTCTCAGAACTGTTTTTTTCAGATCCTCTTGTGAATCATCAGATGTGGGAAGATGGATGAAAACCAAGTGCTTTGAAAGGATGTGGCTTCTTTTTGCTGCTACAACTCAAGTGGTGGAAAACATGACATCACAGAGGCTCCATTAAAGAGCAAGACAGAGTAACAGACATCTGCTCCTGGGTGTCAATATACTGTCTGTGCTCCAAGAATCAAAACCAAGTTTGTTCAGCACTGACAGAGGCTTTTATCAGGGTACAGGCCTGTGCTGCTATGACTTCATGGTTGGGGTGTCTGTGTGTGTTTCTGTAACTACAGGCTTTCTTCTGGCCTAAAGTGATGACACGACACAACTGTCCAGACAAAGAGGCCTCTGCTGGGTTGCTGGGTTGTAGTTGGGCTGTCCGAGGAGCAGCAGGCAGAACAATGTGTTTGTATGACACACACACAGAAACACACACAGAGGCTGCTTTATCCTGACACACACAGATTGACAGAGGGAGAATTATTGTGAGTGGCGCTGCACAGCTTGAGGAATTCAGAGATTCTGGTCTTCAGTCCTGTTGGTGAAGTCTCTCACACACACACACACACACACACACACACACACACACACACACACACACACACACACACACACACACACACACACACACACACACACACACACACACACACACACACACACACACACACACACACACACACACACACACACACACACACACACACACACACACACACACACACACACACACACACACACACACACACACACACACACACACAAGCCCTGCGACTTTACTGCTCCATGCTAGCATAAATGTAGAGGGACACAGAAGACCTGATTTATCTGTCCAGATGTTGATTTCACCTGAATGTGAATGATGAATTATTTACTCAAAGCTGAATCCAACTGATAGATCCTACAAACGTGAGAAGAGGAACGTGACGAATGTGATGTAAACAGAAATCATGCTGAAATGCATGTCCCAAAGAAGAGACAACTGATCACGTGTCTGACTGAAGCCAGTGAACTGAGCCGTTTCTGCCTTCACTTACAGCAGCTGATGATGATGATGTTATATCTTGTACAGATATTTAAGAGATAGCAAGAAAAAAGATAAGGAGATTTTAGCCCAAATACCACTAATCCTGTTGGCTTCCATTTAATTTCACGCAAAATGATAGCCGACTAAGACATTTGAAAATAGCTTGAAGTGTGTGATCCATCACATTGACAGAGAAAAGATGGTCACCAGTGGACGTCTGAATACCTAGAAAACATGTAGCATGCATTAATAAAATGCTAACCCAGCTAAAGTTTGCAGCTACGTTCACTTCTTTAAAGCATTTTTAGTGTTAGTTAACTGGAGATCAGGGTCTTACGCCCATCTTGAACTCACAGAACCAGTTACATTTCTTACTCTTGTTTAAAAGGGGGAAATTTGAACAATCAAGAGCAGCCGACAGTAGCTGGGCTGTTCTGCTGCTCACCACACTGTGGGGGGGGTGAGGGTGTCTTTGGGATAACTGGGGCACATTCAAGCAACCAAAGGCTTCATTACATGTGTAACTGGTGCTGTACACAGTTTTTATAAGTGTTAGCATGGAGCAGGTTCACTGGAGGACTTTGGTGTTCATGCTCTCAACACAACAGGAAGAAGCTGATTAATGGAACCGTCTCCTAAACCACCTTAAGACAAACCACAAGCCTGTTTCTCTTTTAAATAAACACCATCTGGAAATGAAAGTAAAATCTAATGAAAATAACACTTTTGGTCATACATAAACATCTGTGTGGAGAGTTACATCAGCTGTTAGAGACGAGAGTGAGGCTGGTGTGAGAGATACATGATGATGAATTAGACATTAGAAAAGGAGTTAAAGACAAGGTGAACTATACATAACCTGTACACAACAGTGAGAGTGGCCAGCAGACACCAACTGCTGAGGATCATCAGTAACATACAGGCTGGCCTCATCCCTTTTCTTTTAAGTTAGGGTCTGTGGAAGGGACAGATGGACATTCACAGGTACCTTCTGGAAAATGATCTGAGAGAGCAGAGGACAGACTGAGCCACCGTATCACCTGTACTAAAATACACAGCATTAAGGTGGTGATGAAGTGAAGAGAGAAAATGTTCAGGCTTGGATTTGATGGAACTTCATTAGAAATTTGGCCATTTTCAACCTCGACCACATCATCCATCATCAGCCTTACATTAACAATTCTTGGAAGCCATGATGGTCACAGCATCACTGCAGGTCCAACATTTAAACTAAATGATTCTTCTGATGTTTTTCAGTCCGACACATTTGATATCACTGTAAACTCCTGGATCTCCTCTAACTTTAAACAGTGATGGATTCAACTGGTTCATGTGTTGCTTGCCTCAGAGCTGCTCTGCAGTACAGCTGACACGCTGCACACCTGCTTAGTTTCAGTTCACTATGACCACACTCCTTTACTATTTGTCCACCTTATTGAGAGAAAAGCAGCTGTAAGTCATATTTACGTTCTCATTGTGTCCACCAGCTCAGTCACACTGTGAGACAGAGCAGATGTAGCGAGGCAGGCAAGATACAACTGGAAGCAAACCTCAGACCCAGTGTGAGCCTGGTATTACCATGTGATCTGTCCCTGAATGTGGGAAAACGAATGAATACAGTTGTAAATGCACATAGAGAACATGCCAACCAGATGTGTTGACCATATCTGGATATAATCCAGGATGGAGATGGGACTCTGGGGCTCTGCCTGCTTTCTTCTGGGTCCAAGCACTAACAGTACTGGCCCCAGGGGTTGGTCCTGGGCTAGATGCTCTGATCCAGCGGGTCCAAGTTATGTCATGTTTCAAGTTCTAGTTGCCATACTGAGATTCAATAAGGGCTGCAATTATGATTATGATCATCATTATTGATTAATCCAAGTTGATGTTATCAAATGTCTTGTTCTCTCTGACCAACAAAGATATTCAAGAAAACAACAGATGATTAATTGATTCTCCAAAAGAAATCAAAAGAATTCTCAAGAAGAATTGAGATAACAACATAACTTATTATTAGCAGATGTAAATGCAAAGGTGTGTGGGTCACATGTCATTATTCAGGGAACACAGCTAGATAAAAATCACATGTTAATACCAGGTGGAAGACCCTGATGGTAAAATCTGCTCCAGGTTGAAGACGGCCAGAGTTTTGCTTTAGAAGCAGAAGGGGTCCGTTCTTCTGACACACAGAGAAAAGACGCCATAACATATGTCATGTGACTTCTTGAAGGGCAGTGGCATCAAATCAGAGAAGTGGTTCACAATGTGCCCTGAGAAAAGCAAAATACAACATGTCACTCTCAGCCCTGCACTAGCCTGGTAGCACAGCATTTTATTTTACAAGTGGTCTGTTTGTTTGTGTGCTCTCTTGCAAACCCCACCCCCCCCAAACATCTGGCAACAGTTGCTGAGCTCCTGATCTTGCTGGTGCCTGCAGGTGGCTTTAAATGCCACTCAGTAACACCAATTTAAAACAAGCCCCTCCCCTCCCTATCAACAGTGGTCAGAGCAGCATAGACACAAGGAGAGTGTGTGAATGTGAATCAGAGCAACACATAGGGAGGATACACAATAAACGATGTTGGGCAGGTCCACTGCAGATTGTGGACGGGGGGCAGAGAGTGGGGGTTAAAGGTTATTTACAGTGGTCTGAAGGGTCAGAGGATCTTGGGGGCTCTGAGCCAAAGGCAGCTATTATAAGTCACAGTGAACAAGCTCAGTAAGGTAGAGAGCAAGCAAAAGGGGGGGGGGGGGGGGGTAGTAGTAGTGGTGGCTTTAATACACAGTCAAAGTTCAAAAGTGTCACTGCCTGCTCCCCTTACTGGTGGCGGTGGGGAGGGTAAGGAAAAAGGCACCTTGACACCCACGTTCCATCTGCCTCTACCCATCCCTCCTCCTCCTGGTCAGTCCCCTCACTGCAGCATCAGCTGCTTGAGGTTGTCGTGGAGGATGGTGTCCTTGACGTCACGGAACACCAGCCGGATGTTCTCAGTGTTGATGGCCGTGGTGAAGTGGTGGTACAGCGGTTTCTGCTGCTGCTCGCGGCGCTTCTTGCGAAAGCACTCGACCAGGAAGCGTTGGACGTCTGCCAGGCTTGTAGGGTCACCCGAGAACTCGGGAAAATAGTCTTTGATGGACACCTGCTTCACCTTCTCCTCCAGCAGGTCCGTCTTATTCAGGAACAGGATGATGGAGACATTGCTGAAAACCCGGTTGTTGACGATGGTCTCAAAGATGTTGAGGGACTCGCTCAGCCGGTTGGTCTGCCGGTCCTCCATCAGCACCTGGAGGGGTCAGAATGCAGACATGTGCTGGGGTCAGAGGGGATTATATGTGTCTGGTATGAGCAACAGGTTTGTTTGACTATGCTTTGCACAAACAATAGACGCAAAGATCTGCCATGCTACAATGACAGAGTTGCCTTTTCACCCCTCACCACTGCAGCAACCTTTCCAGGAACATTTGTAAGAACTCAGAAACTTTACCTGCATTTCCAGCAGAGGAAAAAGGTCCAGCTTCAATTCTTTGGCTCTAGTTCCTGGTCCCACAAAAGTGTCTCAAACAAAGTTGTTGGTTTTTTTTGTTTTTATCCATTATCGGAGTTATTGGCCTAATTTGTATGGTTTTCCGATGCAGTGGAAACAAAAGGGATGTTACAGCCCATCTGCACTGCAGTGACATACAGAAATGTAGCATGTAGCCTTTGTCACAGGTTCTGCTTTTGTTTCCAGTGTTCTCCACCTGACCCCATGGAGCCAAAGTTCAGCACTGATCAGGAACTAATACAAATGCAACTTCTTACTATTGCATCTCTATTGACCAGAGGTCTGTACTTCGAAGCATATTTAAGGTTATTGAGATAACTTCAGGTTTATCTCTGGGTTTTCAGGGTTACAATGGTGGTTCACTTCTTACCGGGCTACATCACCATGGCAACTTGTGTGGCACACATGACCTGCTCTGGAGCAGAGATGAGAAAAACCCCTTTGCCAGCCATTCTGATTTTTTTTTCTATAAGTGGCCCTCATTATTCCTGAGGGCCCCACCTGACCAGAGTATGCTCCTATGTAGGAGGCCCCTCCTGTTTTCCTCATTAGATTTTTTTACCCAGTTGACTGAAGCAGTGTCAATACCATCCTGCAACAGAGACTGACTGACTGAAGCCTCGTATATGTTGTACTTCTTTCTTCTTCTATATGTTGTACTTCTATTTAAGTCGACACCGCTGGGCTGCAGCTGGAAGAATAAGGCTAATAAAAAAAAAATATCATAAGAATACATCTAAGCAACACATTCATATATTGGAATACACAAATGTAATTATAGTCAGATCTACTTGTGCCCGAATGATGGGGCAGTGATATTAGAAGCCTATTAGCGCCATAGCCTGGATCATGTATTTAACTTCTTCATATTTGTCTAATATTACAGTTTGATCTTCGACCAATCAGCAGACTACTGAAAGTCCCGACCCTTTTATGAGATGTTGACTTACTAAGTTGATAACCATGGACCTACAACATACATGTATTCGAGACAGCTATCACATCTTCATCATCACTAATGTTACTTAAACTACAAAGTGTCGTGTGTACGTTTAGTCACTAAGTTTTAGGTTCAGTGAAGCCAGATATAGAAAAGATATCCTGGACATGTTGAACTTGCTTCGTGGTACAAGCCTCAGGATAACCAATATAAAAAGCAATTTAAAAAATCTGAATCAGATTACTGACAAATGAGGCAATTACAATATGCACAGTACAGCAAACCTAGATTACAGTTTGTTGCCCAGACACCGCACCAGCCCCACACGGACCTGGATTTTCAGTTGATGAAATAACTTGAATTTCATACTTGCATAAATGTGAAAGAACAATAACATCAGCACAACTTCTTCTATTGTTTCCTGTCCCCCAACTGCTTCCTTCACTCACCTCCATGAAATGAAATTGTTGGTGTCGCTGCTGCCTTTTTGATGACAAATGACTAAAATATCCCAATTTGTAAAATACAGTGGGAACAGGAGAAAGTACTCCTCGTACCAAAGCATCGCTGAATTTAAAGGTTCAGGTTTTGGGTTGTTAACATTCTGTATGAGTTCCTGATCCGACCAAATCTGGTGCTTCCTTAGTTCCTGAGACAATCTGGTCAAAAGGGAACTTGTTATGTGTATTTTTTAAGATTGACCTGTGTTGTAGTTCAGGGTATATACGGAAATCCTCAAGTTAAATTTAATACCTTTTAATACCTTTTTTAATACCTGCTCAGTATTTTTTAAAACCAACAAGACATTGAGTTGCATCTGTTTTAATCAGCAACTTTTCTAACTTTTACACTGATTTTGAGATTTATAAAACTACATACCGTATTTCCCGGACTGTAAGGCGCACTTATAAGCCTTTAATTTTCTCAAAAAACGACAGTGTGCCTTATAATCCGGATTAATTCTGGTTGTGCTTACTGACCTTGAAGCGATTTTGTGTGGTACACGGCGCTCACGGTGCTCTGTCAAATTGTTTTAGTACGACTTTGGTAAACTACAAAGCCACACCTCTTGCAGCATTACGGCTATCGTAGTCAGGAGCGTCACGGAGTAATACATACTGTGCTTCACCATAATATTACAGTGTGTGTGTATAAGGACCTATAAGGAGTTATTGTGAATACGCTAACGTTTGATTTAGCGGTATCACTGTGTTTTTTTTTACGTGTTACAACTGAACAAGGTTGGGAGTTATTGTGAATACGCTCATTAACGTTTGAACAATGTTGAGAGTTATTGTGAACGCGTTTAATAAAGTTTGACTGACTTATCTGACTGTTTTGTTTCGCTTAATGCGCCTTATAGTCCGGCGCGCTTTATATATGAAAAAAGTTTGAAAATAGACCATTCATTGACAGTGCGCCTTATAATCCAGTGCGCCCTATAGTGCGGAAAATACAGTACTCTGGGCCAATACAACAGAATTTAAATAGGGAACATGGGTAAACAGAATAGATTTGGAGACTCAATGATTTTGATCTTCTCCTCCCCCCTGTCGCCAAGCGCTTGCTCTTTGTGGGAACTGTTGGGTTTTTCTCTGTAACAAAGTAAGGTCTTGACCTTGCCCTGTAAAGTGCCTTGAGATAATGTATATTATGATTTGGCGCTATACAAATAAAATTGAATTGAATTGAATCTTGCATTTTTTTAACTTCTTGAATAAAAAAATAATAGATTATATAAAATGTTCAATAAAGGGATAAAAGTTCCAACAAACTGGTATTCACTACATGAACCGGTTATGCCATTACAACCAGTGAATAGACTTGAACCTGTTTAATACCAGTGTCTAGACACCACAGAACCTCTGCGCATAGTGTTGGTGTGGCGTGCGGAGTCACCCGGGGATCTGCCGTCGGTGTAGCCATAACGTTGGTTTGGACGGTGGCACTGGTTTGCTTTGATGTAACGGTAGCAGCAGCACAGAAAGTAGAGAATGATAACTGCTCTCCGTGTATTCCAGATTTATGGCTAGTGCTTAGCATATGCTGAGAGTGTTAACCCCCATCCAGCCAAACGACCACAGAATGTAACGTCAGTATCATAGATATCGCCTAACTAGAATGAATGAGCCTTATCCGACATTTAAATAAACTTATGCGAACTTTAGGAGACAAACTCAAATGGATAACTCATAGTTTGAAAAAAATATCTAAAATTTAATACCTCATAAAATGGGGTTTAATACATTTTAACACCTTTTAATGGCCTTAATTTTTGCACATTTTATTTACTACCTTTTAATACTTTTTAAAACCCCACGGACACCCTGTAGTCAATACAGAGTAAAACCTTACTGGGCAAAAAAAGTGCTCCAAATGCTCACACCACCACCACCACTGCCATAACTTCCCATTTCTAAATGATCGTCAATACTGATCTGTTGAGAACACTAATGTTTGCATTGGAATAAAACTTTCAAATGCAAATTAACAGCAGGAAGAAGGGGTTCTGGAACCTGCAGCTGGTCTTAGTCTACTTCGCCACCTCTCATCCCAATGAATCCAGATGATGCTGATTTCATCCAGATCTGTGATGCTGTGCTCTTGAATTGAATCATTTGGTTTATTTGAGTGGAATACACTGTCAATTCAGCCACTTTCTCTGTGTTGCTTCCAGCTGACTCACCTGGTCATATTCAGAAGAGGAGACAAGGAAGAGGATGGAAGTGACTGAGTCAAAGCATTCGAACCAGCGCCGCCTCTCAGAGCGCTGACCGCCCACATCCACCATCTTGAAGGGCACATTCTTAATCTCAAAGTCGTACTCATGGATGCCCTTAGTTGGCTTTCTGGCCAGGAGGATGTCTTGCTGGCTGGGGAGGTAGTCCTGCAATCACATCATTACATACATTATTACACTACACACAGGTTTCTACAGATTTTAGAATTCTCATCCCAGGTTTACATCAGAACTTACACATTCAATAATAGTGCTGAAGCACTGTTGACACATTTTAAGATATTTCATTTTGATAAGTGGTTAAAAATATATATTTTTCCTGATACAAGAGAAACTCAAGGATATTACATATAAAGAAATCTCTAACCACACACTTCTCCATCACTGCAAATTAGAGTTAGATAGAAGCATTGCAGTGCATCCCTGTTTAACACACTGCAATCCTAAAATACCAGAGCACATAAACAAATAGAGGGCAACCAGAGAGAGAGAGAAGGAGAGGAAGGGGGGGGGGGGTTGTGAGGGGAGCAGGGCTGGGTAGTTCTGGCAATGAATAACAAGTGAATGTTTAACTCTATGGGACCAAATGTGATGTAATATTATTCCCAGTCATGTTTTGACTCTGAGCCATAGATCCACATTCCTGAGGTGATGACTCATCTCTCAGACACACACACACACACACACACACACACACACACACACACACACACACACACACAAACAAAAGTTGAAAATAGGAAGTCATACACACCGCCAGGTGACTCAATCATTAGATGGTTTTGGTGAATTGTGGCAAAAATGAATTATGAGAGGAATTAGTCAAGACTACAGTCGGACCTGATAAATCAACAGGAACAGGTGTGTGTCTTATCTTCTCTCTTAATATTATGGGAGCATAGTTACTGTTTTACTCACTTTATAATGCAGAACTTCACACTTCCTGATGTACGAGGGAAAATCCCTGCACGTGCTGATGCAGACTTGTGTTACCATGGTCTCCAAATAATCTTGATCAATATCCACTTCCGTCATTGTTCAGATCACTGAACAAAATTTTGTTCTTTATTTATTGTCAGTTGATGTCATTGATACGTTTCCGGTTCTTTAAACATTTTTGGGCCTTTGGACCTTTTAACTTTTTGTTAACCCTCACCCCAACCCAGACACAGTATTATTAACTAGATACCTCTAGCTGTCGATTCCCACAGAGATGACTACTAGAAGATTTATTAACAACTTCCTCTGTTCAGAATAATTTCCCTCATTTCTTAGAAGAGCCACAGAGTGACCAAGAGGAACCTGGGTGGGGGACAGTACAGAGTGAACAGGGAAACTTTTGCTTAGCTTCAATATCTTGCCATTGACTTTTAGTTACTTGTCATGGGCTTTTAGACCGTCCCATGACCACAGCTTCATCTGTTTCTGAATGGCTCAGTGAAGCTATTCACAGTCCTTAACGTGTCATTTCCTGTCTCTTATTCAGGCCTTAGGATGAGTTGTTTTTTTACATCTGGGACTTTTGGCCCTTAAGTTGTAAAACCACAAGGTCAAACGTGTTAGGTTGTATGTATGTATGATGTATGAGTGTTATTCTGTTCTGACTGTTATCTGACAGCCTGTTGGTGGACTGTCAGTGAGCTGTGCTGGAAGATATGTGGAGAAATAGTGAGTGCACGCTGGAACAAACCAGTCTGGAGACATGACTGGGGACAGGAAAGCAACAGTTTCACTTCTCTTTTCAACAAACTAACAAAAGTGCTATCACACCCATCTGCCCCATTATGCATCCTGCCTGCCGGGGGTCTATGATTTGCGGAGCCTCGCAGTGTGGGAAGGACTTACCGACTGTCCCAGCTTTTCCAAATTGTCCAGGAAATACTTGACTGACTCCCCCTGAGAGAAAAAGAAGAGAGATAGTCACTTCATCATACAAGTTTAATCTCCATTGGCACATATCACATGATTGAACGCTCCTTCTATATCAATGTGGAAGTGGGTCATACTGACATCACGTTTTCATTTGATTGTACCACCTCACCACCACTGACTATGGATGTTCTAGATCTGTAGAGCTGTGATACACACTGTTGATGCAGCTGGACACCAGGGCAGTAACAGTACACTAAACACAGCCTGGAGGCAGGTAGACCTGGTCCTGGTTTAAAGCTGCATGCAGACCCACTCAGATCTCAAAGGATACTCGGCTGGTCTATAGTGAATAGGCAGATTAACAGATTATTAACTAAACCATTATTTTCATTATGGGTGGTGTCTTTCAGGGACTATCAAAACAGTTTCATCCATTCATTTTCTGTCAACCAGCGGATCATTTCATAGTTTCAGCTGTATTGTTTGGCAGCAATGTTTTTAACCCTATAATGCCAAATGCATCAAATTTGATACAAGCATTTCTGAGACCTATTGCATCACCTTATGGTAAAAACTTCACTCAAAACCCTCTTGTATCCAATCTGATACTTGTCTTCCAACCCCTGGTGGATACCTTTATCACTACAACAATTCAAACACAGTACATGGGACAATCCAGGTTGGCCACCTTCAGATAGTTCCTAACTCACTGGATCAAGGTAAAGAAAATTGCGATTTTTACGATTTTCCAGTGACATTTTCTTTGAAATTTTTAGTAATATTCTAACATGAACACTTAATCTGTTGAAGCAAGTTATAATTACATAATTTTTTGCATTTTAGTATGTAGTAAAATCGTGTATAAAATTTGGAAAAACCTATATGCAAATAATCTTTTGTAATTTTTTTTTTCAAATTTTGTGAAAGGGCCAAATCAGATTCAAGAAAACAGAATTTTCTGTCCATTATTTCTGGGGTCGGGCATTACAGGGTTAAAACACTTTGATTTTGTAATGTTGCAATGTTGTGATGTTTCATTCTGAAAAACATGTTTTTGGTTTGTTAACAGAATCTCAGTCGATGCACAGCAAGTCTCCACCTTTTATATGCCTCTATTCCACTTTGTGCTCCTCTTTGAAAAAATCCCTCATCAATCATTAATGCAAAGAACACTAACAGGCTGATATCAATATGGTGATCAATAATTATCTTCAAACTTGATACTGACGGTAATGGATATGTCACGTCAAGCCAGGGCTTGAGACTAATGGCGGGGACAATAAAAGATGTGTTCGGGACGAACAGAGATCTGAGCCAGGGCCCCTCCAGGAAAAAAAACATATATAGCCTATAATTTGACATTTACTTAATTAGAAAATGACAAACTGAAGTTTAATGTGCCAGTTGTTCTATTTCAAGTATTGTTCTAGAAATCATCCTAATTCATCCTCTGTTTACTATATGATTCTTGTAAAGTGTGACACGGGCTACAGGTGATGGTGTCTCCAGATGGGTTCTGGTTGGCCAGTCAAAGTCAAAAGTCCAAGGCTGATTTTTATCTCCACTCCATCCCTGAATATTAGGAAATTAGAAATACAGACACTAATGTGTTTTATCAGGAGCAGAAACAGGAGCACAGCAGGCAGCGTACATCTAACTATCTTATCTATAATCCAAGAATCTCTGTCTGTGTGTGTGTTTGGCATTTTGTTTTTTGTGACAGTTTACACTCACTTCAGCCAGTTTTGGGATGGTGGTGAAGCCATTAGATAGACTTAATATGAATCGCCACCTGATTGAAACTGATCTAAATTGAATTATAATGTAAAGTAAGCATAGTAGCGCTGTAAACATAATTTATGATTGATCAATCACTGTCACTGAGCTGTATCTCACAGATCCTAATTCCTCCACTCTTCTCATGACTTTAGTTACTACACTGATTTTCTGTTTGACATCTAACACTTAGTAGTGGTGGCAATCTGACCAAAAGATCATATGACAATCTCTTTAGGCAGAATCACAACCCACAATCTGAATCACTTGTCTAACCACAGATTTAGTTGACTAAATAGTTGTACATATGGTCACTTCAACTCAAAAGGCCCCACTAACAAAGCTCTACTTTCTGTTTCTACTCTGATTTTATTCTGTAAGTCCTGACCAGAAGTTGTGATTCGTATCTTTCTACCACTTTGACACTTCTTTGTCTGCTTGCCGCTATTCTTCACCCACAATGCTGTCTTCTGTTTACAAATTGTGACACAACCAATCACACTTTTTTCCATCTGGAGTATTCATTTAGACAGTGTGGATATTTATCTATGAGGTGCTACATGTAAGTACTTTAATTTGAAAGTTCAGTCACTCCCCTGCCTGCAGGGAGGTCTCTTGTCTCACTGATGGACTGTAACTCCACCATCTTGGTGGAGAACTGGTCCATGTGGCACTATGCTAAGCTCGCCAAGGCTGCAGAGCATAACCAGGACTGCTCCTGCCGACTGAAGTTAGTGGGCTAGCTGTTTTGACAATGAGCTGGTTAGCAGCAACTGAACTTAAAAATGAAAAGTAAATATAGTACATTTTAATGATGCGATCTGCATGATTCATTTGAAAAGTAGATCATACACCTAAGTAAGTCCATGATATAAGCCATTTTACCAGGTCACTGTTCCTATCTTCTTCTTACCGTCATCTGAATGCTGTTGATGAGCTGGGCATACTGTCTTCCATTCCTGAACATGGCAGTCTACTCATAGTACTGGGTGTTATTAACGTCTGCCTTGACAAACCATCAGACAACTTTCTCTCATGCCTGAGCCAATTCGACCTCAAACATGTCTGTAGCTGTCCTACTCACAAAGCTATGGTAAACAGATGGATGTAATGCTCAGGAGAAAACTTCTTAGTGACCTCATTAGTGCTTCTATGTTGACTATTCCTTCACTCAGTTTACTGTACCCCTCCCTGAACCTCCTAAAGTTCACATACCCATGGTCTGTGTCTGATGCAACCTCTGCAACCTTGGACCTGCTCACTTCTCAGTTTCAGTCTCATCACTAGCAATAAATGATGCTAGAGATACAATCTGCTCCACACTATGCTTTTGTCTGGACAATCCCTGTCTCTGTCCATTAGACCTGCTGGAGCTATTCCATCCCATGTTCTATGTAAACTGTGAAGCAGTCTCAGAGCCACTGGTGGCGTACACCTAGAGATCCTCCAGATGTTGGTGGGTACTGGACTCTAGACTCTTTGCCTCCAGCTTAACTACTGCAAAACTGCATTTTACTATCACAAGATCAGCTCTGCTACAGACATTTAGAAATTATTTTCCAATTTCAAAAGCCTGAGCATCATCCTCCGGCCACTTCTCCCAGCTGATGACTTCATGGTTTTTCATCCTTCTTTACCAACAGACAACAGTCATTAGCAGACAGTTCACAGGACCACCTGACCACAACACATCTCCTCTAATTAAGTGTTTCACTGACTGCATTTCTCTCTCACTGAGGAAGATGCCTCCAAACTGCACCACCTGTGATCACATACATGATAAGTGCTTCTCTGGCTTCAGCTGCATTCCCTGCAGTGTTTGGTAAAGTTAACCATAAATCCATCTCAAGTTGCTACAGGCTCGTCTTACTACTACCTTTGGTCTCCAAGGTTCTAGAGTGTGCGGTTTTCACCCAAGACTCAGACTCCCCCCCAAAATAACCTACTTAGTGCAGAACAAAGACACTCCTCCACAGGTACCAACAACAGTATTATGTCTGACTGATAGCTCATGCTTGTTAACTGTCCTTTAACATTAACTGACAAGATTAAAAATGAACTATTTAGAACTGACAAGTGTCTGTAAACAAAACACATGCTGAATTCTCTGGTGCTGACTGCACTGCAAGTAACCGGCAAATGGCGTCATGAGGAAAACATTTAATAATTTATTAAAATAAATAGTGACCAGGCTTTGTAATGTATAAAGAAAATGTTAACAAAACTTGCAGTCGCGCAAAATAAAATAAACTGGCCAGGCCGACCTTCGTCCTCAGCAGCGAACAGCGAACTGGTTTTTATTGAGACATAGCGACATGTAGACATGCTGTGGGGTTAATATGGTGTGTAGTCTGTTAACTGTGAGACGCACTCAGATGGTTCTGATGTCCCAGGATATTTTAACCCTTTAATTGATAGTACTGATTGGTAAAAATTCTTATTGTGGGTTAACAGTGAAACTGTTAGATATGAACACCACTAACAACCCTAATGTGAATGCCTGCTGGCAGATGCTGACAGTTTTGTTGGGGAAGAAACCATGCTGACTTTGGTAAAGTCAAGTGTATTCCTTCTAAAGAAACTCACATCATGATAATACCTGTAATAGCAGAGTAACATTAGAAAAGACCTAACTGCACTAACTGTTCATCTCATAATAAGCTGCTCCAAACAGATGCTGGGTGAGCCAGTCTCCCTGCAGGACAGTTACAGATCATTTTCCTGTAAGTGAGACACTGTTAGACCACAACTTCAGCTTGTGGAGAGCAGTGAGGGAGACATGGAGGAAGGAAGGGTGTGGGGAGACAGCACAGAGAGAAGCAACCCTTCGTTAGCTGTGCACTCAGCAGCTGCAGCTCTGCTCAGTCCACTGTGAGGAAGAGCCTTTATCTTTTACTGTCAATGCTCATCTGGCCCCTCAAACTACTCAAAAGTAATCACTGGACTTCCCACAACCATAGGCAAATACTTACAACTCATGGATGTCAGACTATACAATGCAAAGCAAACATTGAAGAACACCAGGGTTGAGGCAAACTTGATACATGAGTCTAAGATCTGGTTAAAATGATCCACAACATCAAAAGCATTCTGTGCTACATTTGTCTTCTTCCCTGGACACCGCAGATTCACCTCTGAACTCAGCTCTGTAAACTTGGGTACAGCATCAAAAATTGTACCAGAAACATTGTAGTCAAGTAGTCACAAGTATCACTAAATAAGGATATTTAGTCTGCTGTTTGGACACTGGATAACATTTGTACTGACCAGCTGGAACTCTCTGCGGCGGTCATAGGCATTCTGGATGCCCTGGTCGGCCCACAGTGCGCAGATGGATGGCAGGTAGTGCTGAAAAACTTTGGCCTCCACCATGCCGTGTCCGTGCGCCATCGCTGACCGAGTGTCAAATGCCATCATGGTATCTCCGTGCCGCTGATTAGAAGGGTTGCCCCATGGGATGTGTAGTTTCTCTCGAGCATCCACCAACACTCGGATACCTGAAGGGAAGAGAAACACACATCAGGATTTTGCTCATTTGATATTGTCCATTGCAACTGACATTGCCCATGACAGGGGACGTGTAGATATGTGATTTTTTGAAAGAAAGAAGAAAGCTGCACTAACTGCATATATTTGCACTGATCTGGCATCACAGGAACTCGCTAACACAACTCTGTTGATTGAGTGGTGTCCTAAAGGTGGTGGATTTAGATGAGAGAAGTGACTGAACTTTTAGAAATTACATTATAAATATAGCATCTTTTAATGCTGTGATCTGATTCATCTGAAAGGTAAATGCCAACATAAGATCATCACATCACCCACCCCTATATCAATGATGTTGAACCATGCACAGAGGCCAAACACCATACATACCAACCAAAGGCTAAAGCTGCTTATTACAGGATTACTCCAGTGTTTCTCAATCTTTTCTGAGGCCATAGTTAGGTTTCATGGTGAAGAGTGAAAAGACACACGACTGCAAAAACACTACAGGGTAACACTAACCTAGCTACATGTCAGTGAGAATGATGATGAGAATGAATGTGTCCACACTAATGTTTTCCAGTTGTTTTCATTAAGATCTCTATCCACACTGAAACAGTAATAACATTTTGCATCACTGCCAACATCTCTCAATGTATTAGGTGTTGTCCACATCCATCCAGCCTACTTATATCACTGTTGCTAGACTATATACTGGAAACCATTCTCAGTATAACTCATCACAGTTTAAAAGCAGCACAAACTCAATTACCATAAAATGACCATAAAGTTGAATCAATACCTCTTTAAAGACAGTTTGAACAAAAAGTGAAAATTAGAAACTTTATGAAGGCAGAATTTATCACAGGATTCATTATTTATTATTATTAATTTTGTCAACAAAATGTCAAGAGATAGTGAAACATGTTCAACCAAAGGAGATGTGTTTAGTCCATTAGTCCAAAACCCAAAGATAGTCAGTTTACTGTGATGTTATCAAATCCTCTGATTAGAGATGCTGGAACCAGTAACTTAAAAAATAACTAAAATGATTGAAATGAATGATCACAATAGTTACTGTAGTTTTCTGCAGGGAGTAATATCATCACATGCAGTTGCAGAGGACACACACACAGATGCAGACACAGAGTGAGCTGCTAGCTGCTGTGTAGACTAATAAAAAAGAGCTATTGTGTCTTACGTTGTGTCTCATCTTTGTGTTGGTGCTCCTATAAGGGTCAGGGGTTGTGCTTTGATCAGTAATTGTGTGTTTTTAAAACTTATTTTAGGGATGTGCTCACTCTTGCACCCCCAGCTGCAGAGTAGCCACAGTGTCACTGTCAGATACTGCGGGACTTCTCACAGTGTTTTATAATAAACAGTGACATACAGCAAAGATGTGCTTTAAATGAGTGAGGTCACTGGACTGTTGACAAGATGCATCAACATCAACATGTATTTGATTCAGCAGCAGGTGACAATGACTGTAGATTCATATTATTATAACATTATTATTATTATTATTATTATCATTATTATTATTATTATTATTATTATCATCATCATCATTATATCATTACCATTTCTGGAGCTGAATTTAATTTCATAGTCTACATGCAGTGTGAACTTTTTTTTCAATAACCTGACAATGAGAAAAGATAAAAATGAAGGAAATTTCTGCATCAAACATGCTCAGTATACACAGTAAAATAAATATAGAAACAGCAGCACAAGATAACAAATGATAAAATACATTTTTACTCACTGAAAAGCAGATTGAGTTGAGCACAAAATTACTCAGACCTCTTCAATTTTTTAACAGTTTGTTATGTTGCAGTCTTATGCTAAAAAAAACCTTTTCCCTCATTCATCTGAATTCAATAAATGAATATTAAGAAAAACTGAAATATCACATTGATATAAGTATTCAGAAACTTTAATGTTACACCAAGTTCAGCTCAGGTTCCTCCATTTCTCTTGGTCATCTTTGAGAGGTTTCTACACCTTGATACGAGTCCACATGTGGTCAACTCAGCTGACTTTACACACACCTATATAAGGTCTATATAAGACCTCACAGCTGATCAGAGCAGAAACCAAGAGGAGGATGGAACTGCCCGCAGAGCTCAGACTCAGAGACAGGTTTGTGCAAGGCACAAAAACGTTTGTGCTGCATTGAAGGTTCCCAAGACGCAGTGGCCTCAATCATTCTTAAAGTAAGAAATTTGGAGTAACCAGGATTCTTCTAGAGCTGACCACCCAGCCAGACAGAGCAACCAGGGAAGAAGGGCCTTGGTAACAGAGGAGAGAGAACCTGGTGGTCACTCTGGCTGAGCTCCAGAGATCCTGTGTGGAGAGAAACTTCCAGAAGGACTCTCCATCTCCACACAGGATCTCTGGAGCTCAGCCAGAGTGACAACCAGGCCCCTCTTACTGCTGACTCTTACTGTTGACTGACATGATGAATCTTGACACTCTTTTTCGCTCTTTCTCAGAGTGAACACAGCCACATTAGGATTGCGTATTAGGAAAACACTGTATCTAGAAACTTAAGAAAAGGTACATGGGAAATCTGAACTGTCCTTTTAGTGGCATTAGCTATCCAATGAACTTGTTTCCAATATTTCCCGGCTACAACTAGCAGCTCTGGCAGCTGAAACAGCAGGGATAGCTGCAGCTAATGAAGAGAGAGAGGAGAAGGAGGAGAGGGAGGACAGCTGCCAACATGCTGCTGCGGGGCAGCCAGGTGGGGCAGAGGCAATCTGCTCTCCAAGCTTACCGATATCAACTTTTATAACTCCAAGCTATTTTAAACAATAACAGCATACAGGACTCTACAGTGCAACATCTGCAGATGCAAGTGAAAATTATAGCATGCAAATGTGAAAAATTAGGGATGCCAGTTCTCAATTTAAAAGGATCTGGAACAGACGACTCCACTGAGTGAGATAAGTGGATCAGAAAATGATTCTGGTGTTTATGGTGCACACAGCTTCTCCTCTCTGGCCTGGCTGTCTCTGTGCTGGTCTCTGCATCTATGTTTGAAAACCTTTGCCAATAAAGAGCCAGCTAGACTAATTTATCAAAACACCATTAAACAAGCATGAACTTGCAGGGAAGTGATATTTCCAGCATTGCCTGCAGTTGCCCATCTACTGCTGGTTATGTGTTAAGCTCATGTATAGCTACAAATATAGCTGACTATATGTAGCCTTACTGTTTAGCCTAATTTGCCACATATCTTAAATCTGAGCAAGAGATGGAAGATCACCTCCCAAACCAGCCCCTCCTCCCTGTCTGGAGCTATTCACTGAACCAAGCTGATTTTGATCTGTATTTTCTCTCAACATTGTGGAGGATATTGCATCAATGTTTGAGTTAGGGGTTTTCCTGGTAGACAGACTTCTGGGCCTGCTGGGCCTCTAACATACAGGCCTAACTGGACATCAACATGTCGTACATTTATCAAGTCCTGGTTAGACAGATGATGCCACCTAAACACGCTAAAACAATGTGAGGGTGATTCTGTCATTACAGTGAGTGTATTCTCCCAGGAACAGCAGAGAGAGTTTTACAAAGAGATGTGAGCTCAGCACCAGGGACATGAGCTGGTTGGGACTGGCACTCACTAAAGACTGGATGGTGTTATTAGAGATGAGAGAACAGCTTGGAATTTAACCATGATACGTTTGAAGAGGGGGATACACTGAGATTGAAGTGCAGATTAAGTCATTTGAAAACAACATAATGGACTCAAAGCAGGAAATGGGCGGAGTGTTTACCAAGATGGATTACACTGAAAATCAGCGCAGGAGGTCAAACATTTTAACTGATGGGACTGAAGACAAGACAGTCCGACAAATGCTCTCAAGCAACCTGCGACTTGAATTTTATTTGGCAGAATTTTACTAATTGTGTGTTTGGTTTTATTTTTACAATACTCATTTTGGCCGTAAGAGTCTGTGGGGAAAAATCATGTTGATTAAGTTCTTTGTCAATTGTCTAATTGATTAATCAACTAATCACTGCAAGCCTAAACTAAACCAAGTCAAGAAGCTGTGATTTTATTCTTAGTAACATCAAGTTTATTATGTTCTCAGCCACTTCAGCTGCTAAACTGGAAACACAACACACAACTACACTTTCTGCTAAGAGTGAACTACAGTCCTGAAATAGGTTTTAACTACAAACACCACCTCACAGTCATATGTCTCTGCCAACCAGGCAAGTTGAAGGGGAATATGGCCACAATCTCCTCTTCCTAAGTTACAGCGATGAATAATGGCCAGAGGTGTTTTTGCAGAACATTATGATGTCACAGTGAAGTTGACCTTTGATCTTTTAGATACAAAATGTCACTTCTTTATTTTATCCTTATAGACATTTGAGTTAAATTGTAATTAGTGTATGAATTTGTGAGTTATGGCAGAAAACATATTTTGTGAGGTCACAGTGACCTTGACCTTTGACTACTAAATTCTTATCAGTTCATCCTTGAGTCCAACTCAATGTTTGTACCAATTTTTAAGAAGTTCCCTCAAGGTGTTACTGAGATATCGTGTTCACGAGAACGGGACAGACATCCCAAACACGATGCCTCCTGCCCTGGCTGTCACAGTAGTGGAGGCATAAAAACACACAAAGCATCTAACGCACATGTTTTTTAGCTGCAAAAAAAAAAAAGGCGGATTTGCCTCTGTTCAAAAAAAGGGCATTAGTAATCTGCATAAGAAAATAAATACAAAGTTAATAAATGGAGATAATAGTCATCAGCTAACAGTGATCAATTTGACCCGGACAGATGTGATCACTATAGAGTGCCACAGAGTCCTAAAATCCAGAAATAGTTGCATTTCTCCAACAAGACTAAGTCAAAACGTAGTATGTGGCTGGACTGCTCATGGTCAGATCCTGATTTCATAATTGCGACACCATCTGACAAAATCACCAAACACATAAATTAAAGACAAAGACTGAGCTGTATTTTCAGAAGGATTTACTGTAAAATGATCACTCAGAGAGAAAGTTAGAAGAAACAGAATATCTTTCTGATATTGTCTATCCCACCGCAAAATTATTGCCGCTGCTGCTTCTGGATTAGGGCAGGCGCACATTATAGGACCGGCTGCCTTGTATCCTGTCAAAGTGTCCTCCCCCACTGGCCTGCGCTCACATCACAGTTTAACAATAAACAGCAACACTAATCAGAAGTTAGTAGGACCTTTCCAGTTTTACTCCACATATTACTCCATATTGTTGATGTAGTTTAATGTCAAAAAGTTTACTTTGTTCTGAGGCCGGTTTCTCCACCAATAACCTTACCTTGGTGGGTTCATTCTGAACAATGTGTGAAAATAGAGGTTAGTAAATATATTCCAGTTTGTGTTGCAGTGAAGTGTCAGTTTCAGTCTGACCACCGAGGTAGGTGATATGTTTGTAATATCCTCTGCCTCCTTTAGTAAATATGACACATGTAATGAAAGTTTATTTGCTGTAATGGAGGTGAGGCTCAGAGAACTGGAAGCGCTCTTCTGCTTCCCTGCAGAACCCAAGCACCTGGGGACATCCATACGTGGTCCAGTCATGTGCCAGGTTTATACCCAGTCTTGTTTGAAAAAGTCTCTAAATCTTGAAGGTCTACCGCGATTAGTCACCATAATCGACGAGGTCATCTCTGAAAAGGCATCAACGTCAATATTTTAAACCAACACATTGTTTCCCATATACTGATTTATTTGTGGCAGCCAACCACCATACATTTATTTTCTATTTTATCATTTATGGTCACACTTTTTCTGTCTCTGCTCTCTGGATGTGGTGGGGCTTCACACAGTGCACTCATTTCTCACACACACACACACACACACACACACACACACACACACACACACACACACACACACACACACGACTGATTTAACTTTTATACTGAAATGATACTGACACTAACAGTTTCCTTTTCAGTTTAACCACGTCAAGAGTCAGTTACTTCCCCCTGACTGAAGCTGAGCAAGCCTTTCCAGCCTCACTTCACACTTCCCTGTTTGTTATATACAGGGAGTTTACACGAAACCCTACCCCCTACCCCCACCCACCCACCCACACACACACACACACACAGTGACATAATTGGAAGTAGAGGCTTTTGTCTCGGGTAAGTCATTGGCTCGTTGTTATTCATCTCACACTGTACACAGAACCAATCACCTCTGAGCTTAGGCAAGAGCAGACAAGGACTCCGGACAAACTCTGCACTGTCTCCATCAACATTTTAACACTACATCTAACTGCAAACCCAGGTACATCTCATCGAATTAAGACTCAGTAGCTAATTTTTTGGCTGGACCCCAACAGCGTAAAGACCTGCCTCTAATAAAAGTCTGCTATGTTCTGGAGTTAGAAGTAAATAAAAGCTAAACTATTGTGGATCCAGATGGAGGCTGTGCTCTGTGTGAGAGACAAATGAAGAAATATGTTTTTTTCTCGGAGCGGGCACCCAGGTAGCTCACCTGGTAAAATGCGTGCCATTTGGGGTTAGTCTCAGCCCCAGTGGCCCGGGTTTGAGTCCAGCTTGTGGCCCTATGCTGCGTATCATTCTCTTTCTCCGTCTAATTTCCCCATCTCTCACTGTGAGTGTAATAAACTCAAAAGCCTGAAAAAAATATCTTTAAAAAAAAGAAAAAGGAGTAGAAAAGAGAAGAAATGCAGGGCTTGAATCTGTGTAATAGACAGTATCAGAGAGATATTCTGTTTCTTTTAACTTTCTCTCTGAATGATCATTTTACAGTAAGTCTAGCTGAAACACAGCTCAGTCTTTGTCTTTATTTAGGTGGCTGGTGATTTTGTCAGATGATGTAGCAAATATGAAATAAGGATCTGACCACGAGCAGTCCAGCCACATACTCGGTTTTGACTTAGTCTTGTTGGAGAATACTTCAGCAGGTGGGGTCCCCTGAGCACCTGCTGAATATTAATGCTGCCACCAAACAGTTCCTGGCCATTTAAGAGAGGAACAGACCTGAATTTATCAGAAACCATAAAAAGGATTTTATAACTTTCAATGGTTAGTCTAGGCTGGACTTGAATCTCAAGTTTCCAAATCCAAATCATGTTTTCATTTACACACTCTACAGTGCTACTAATGTTTGTTTTTCTTCATTACACCTTACATACAATTACCCTAGAAAAACAATTCGCCCAGTGCCAGGTTACACAGCAGTACAGCGAACGTTCAGAGCAGCTCTCTCACCAATGAGACTTGAGTTGTAGCACCTTTGATTATCTGCAATGTAAAAATATTAAGTTCAATCAAACTCCTGCTTACACAGCACTGATGTTCCCCAAGGCCTCAATTGTACTCCCTAGCAGACACATACATGGACAGCTGTGGACACCACAGACACTAAGTTGTTCTTATTATACTTAGTTTTAGTCTGCTTGGAGTCCACTTGAAGGTGTACATGCACCGTTGATTCCTTGTATTAGTGGCCACAAGCACAGGTGCGAACAAGTCAGTATACATAGACAGGCAGACCCTCGCATATTTGAGGACAGTACAACAGTAGCTTGAATGCCTGATGTGACTATTGGCTGACTGGCAGCTGTGCACAGCTGTGCCTCTACTACCCACTTAGTTAATGCGGCACATGCAACTCATCAAAAAATGTGTTTGCTTCAAAAGATTAAAATGAAAATGAACAAATGCAAGAGATTAGAGAGATCATATAAATTCAGAAAGCTGCCAGTAACCATGTTACTTGACTGCATGCAAACACGCATCTAAATGAATGAGAGGGCTTTGATTTTTTTTTATGCAGTGCTGATGTTGATCTGTACACAGCTTTAGAAGGGAAGACGGACACTATGAATGGAGTCAATACCAAAAGTAGGAGCAGAGTACATTGCTACATTGTTGTTACTCAGCATCCACCTAAAAGCCAATCTCATTTAAATGTCTTAGGTGGAATAAACAGGAAGGCTCACCTTACTGCCTGGTAGTGTCCTTATTTTTGCCTGTTAGCAACCATCATACAATCACAATAACCAGTCAAGTCAAACAGCAGCCGTTTCCAGGTTGAGTCACATGACATCAACTGGAAGAAGCACGACCGCCTGAGGGGTCACCTGTGGATCAGTGACTACCATGTTTGTCTTTATTACTATGTTGGGTGGCACAGTATGTGGTTGTTACACTATGATGGAGTTATTCATGTGATTGATGACACTGTTTCCACAACATCAAACACTTAATGATGATTCAATAAGTTGCCACCAACAGACTTCTAGCTGACTCCATGTACAGAAATAAATCAGAATGCTAAATATGGCTTTGCAACATAGCAACAAATACTCATTTATTAACATCAGCATATCCGTAATAAATATAATATATATAATAAAGTACCCACCATGTTCCCCTCAGTCAAAACTACCAATATGAATGATGCCAACCCATGTGCCACTCACACACAAGGGCTTCAGTCAAGTCAGAAAATGCTCATGTATGAATGACAACTTTGTTGGCAATGTTCAGGTACTAATATACTGCAGTGACAGTCCCCTCCACTATCATAATTTGTTTAGTATATAACCTATTGTGTCACATGTTCTATTTTATGTAATACAAAGTGTCCCACACATACACCTTACTCTGAAGTCTATTTGGTGACCCACTTATATTTATTTTTGGGTTTTTATTTGTCTGAGACAATAATGCCATCGGGATCAGCTACCCACGGGCTCACTAGTGAGCAAAGACGTCCTGAGCAAGACAGTCATCACATCAAAGCAGAGAAGCAGACTGTGGAAGTATTTTGGGTTTAACAACATAGATGGTAAAGTAACTAACAAAGGTAAGGCTGTGTGTTGACTTTGTACAAAGCACCTGTCTTACACTACAATTACAGTAAAGACTCAGCTTGCAGGGGGTTCTCTGCAAGATTTCTCTCGGTTCTTCTGATGGCAAGTCCGACTATGACAGACAGGTCATTATTGTCCAGAATGGGGAGATTAAAAAAATTTACCTGAGCATCATGGGCAAACACAGAAATGAGAGAAATAGAACAGATGTTTGCACATTGTTAATGCAAACTCAACACTTCCTGCATTTTATTTTCACAGTAAAGCTTTCCGGTAAATAGAACTGTCGTTTACTACCAAGTGGCCACAGGAAGCTGTGAGTGATGCCATTTTTAACCTCTTAAAATCAGTTCCACACCATGATGTGGATGGGTGAATAGCAGCAGGCACTCACATATAAAAAAAGATACGTTTGTTGTGTTGTTGGCATTATAAAAGAAGGATAGGTCAATGTTGTCATACTAGCAGGGGGAGACAATGAAAGGCAAGCAGACAAGTACCCATATTCTCAAAGTCAATGTCAAAAGGAAAAAAAAAACACAACAAGCATTTAGTGAACAGTCCTTTGGATATAATTCAGTGTTGGGGGAAACTAATGAGGCAAAACAATTTTGAACAGGCTGCACGATCAGATTAAAAATTGCTGGGTGTCCCCAGCAGAGCAACATCAAGTGTCAAACAACACAACTGATCAGGGACATCCTACTATACGAGATCTGATTCACTGAGTTGGTTTACATGGATATTCTCTGGTTACTCTGATTGACTTCCAACAGCTCAATGTCTGAGCTTAATACCAAAAATTAACTGTCCCATAATGTAACATGTCCATCGTTTTGGGTAAATCATAAAGAAACGCACAACTTCACTGGCTCACTACTTTAGTCTGTTTGCAGATGACACAGCTACATGTTGATGTAGACTAGAGAGCTATATCAAAGCTGTGACTTTAGTGAAGTGACTGTGTAACTTTGAGATTACCAACATGTTCACCTGTACTGTAAGCTTAACTGTTTTCTCAATCTCAGCCTGGATGGTTGGGTTTTTACTGTTTGGAGAAACCGCACCTCATTCAAAAAGCGGTAACATTATATATTTCAGCACTCTACAGCTAGCAACCTGCAGACAGAGTTACATAGCTTAGGACTAACATATTAAACTTCATACCAGGTTGACTGAGGATGTTGTTAAATGTATCAATGTGTCAACTTTCAGACATGTTTACTGTGGTCTATCATGCTGTAAAGCAGTTGGAGAGAACGGCCCCTGGCCTTGTATATAAGTAAGTTTACAGTAAACAGGCACATTTTGGTGTCATGCTCTCTCTATATGAAACCAGGGAGCGTGTTTTCGTGATAACAGCGGTCATGAGGAGCACCAGGACAATGTCAAACCATTACGTTCTTTTTTATGGCTCAACATTGAGAAAGGAAAAATATCTGGCAAGCTCTGAACAAACACAAACAATGACCACACAGTGAGCGCTACCATTCTCCTCAGTCAGACAAACACAAATAACATGGGCGTTTCTTGATCGCTTAACCAGCTAACCAGACTAGCTTTGTCGAACACAGAAAAGTGCTCCAATCGGTTCAGCTGCTGCTAGCATGGCTACCAACTTCCCACTCAATACTCTTTACACCCTAAAGTAGGCAACCGAAACAGAGGTCAAAACAAGCCTGCTTCAACATATGAAACACACTGGGTGCTCGGTGCAGCCTTACCTTTAATAACATTACTAAAAATCGTGGCTCTGAATTCTTCTTTGGCCTTCTGATCGAAGTCCTGCCCATGGATAATGCGCATCTGCTTGAGGAAAGTGGACTTGCCGCTCTCGCCTGCTCCAAGTAATAGTATCTTTACTAGCCTTTTAACATAAGTCTTATCTCGATTAATACACTTATCTATCTCTTTAGATTTCCGCAATTGTTCTGCCTCGCCGCTTGTGAGGAGACAGTTAGGGAAACATACAGATAAAACGGAGCGGGACGGCAGGAAATCCGCCATCTTTGAAACAACTTCATCGATACAGACAGTGAGGACTTGAGGGCTGAGCTCACCCCTGCCCGCTGCTGCATTCATGTGCTGTGGGAATCCACTACATCGTAACGTTTGCCTCAACTTTCACTAGTGTAGTT
This sequence comes from Trachinotus anak, assembly GCF_046630095.1. Taxonomy (NCBI): domain Eukaryota; kingdom Metazoa; phylum Chordata; class Actinopteri; order Carangiformes; family Carangidae; genus Trachinotus; species Trachinotus anak. The sequence continues at coordinate 1,048,840 of NW_027273868.1, forward strand.
CGAACATCAAGATCCAGTCCCAGCTGAACTGAAGCTGAACGCTGAGATTCTGGCAAATGCTACACGGGAAAATCGATTATTTTCAATAAACCAAATTCTGGCTTCACAAATAACATTAAAATAACATTAATTGACAATTGACAATAACGGTCAGCACCTATAGCCAAAGCAATCACCACTTCCTGGAAATTGGATGTGTGATTTATTTATTACAACATTAAACCATCTATAATGACAAAATGTGTGTTTAACATATCAAGGGTCTACACAAAGCTGTAATCGAATAAGGTTCAAATGAACATCTTTGTCTGTTACATGCATGGTTACAAGGTGTTGTTTCTGTGCTCCAAAGTTACTTTTTCCAATATACAGGAACCCAGCATAAATTAGAGTTACAGTGGCGGGCGAGGCACGCTCACGATAAAGTACGTGAGCGCGCTCACGCTTCAATATTTGGGCGGGTCGCACAGATTACTGTATCATCAGCATTCACCACTTTTCAGATTCAACAGGGCAGCTATTTGAAAAAATACATTTAGGTGTGGCTGGAGTTGTGGAGCCCCCGGGCAGTTGTCTGCGTTGCCAATAGCTAATTATCTAGCCTTGCTTTCGGTAAGTTAGTATTCTTACCTGTTATCTCAGAACCGTGACTGATAACTATCAGTAACCTACTGTGACTTACTATGACATAATTATCAGCTAACACGGTGGGATTTGCAGTTATAATTATTTTGTAAACCAGGCTTTGTTACATTGTAGCCTATCTTATAATTCAAATTTAACTTCCTCTCTTAAATTTAGCAAATGTGTATTTACAAGTCATTACATTTTTCTCATAATAAGACATAATAGGAAAATTAAGAAATTAATAAAGGAATAGCTTCACATTTCAGGAAATAGGTGAGGCTATTCTTTTTCCTGCTGAGAGTTAGATGAGGTCATTGATATCACTCTCATGTTGAGACAGTAAATATGATGCTTGTGCAGCAGCCAGTTGGTTTAGCTTAACATAAACACGTAAACAGGTAGCCTGACCAAAGGTAAGAATATCCACTTACCAGCATCTCTGAAGCTCACTAAGTATCACATTACTGATTACTGTATATTTATTTTGTTTAATCCACACAAAAACTGAAATATAAAAATGGCACATTGAGGTTTTAAGGTCGTGTAACCTCCACTGCATCCAGCCAAGAAATAGCCAGCCAGGTTATTGTATTACCCACTTGCCTTTTTATGTTGCATCACTTAAATGCACCATAACAGTAAATTAGTTTATTGTATTCTAATATATCATTTAATTAAGTCTTTGGTGATTGTGACACACTCCAGCTTCTGTACAAAGCCAACTAAACTAGATGTTCCAGCTCTGACACTGGGTCTATCATGACTCTCTCTTCACAGAAGTTAATTTAAGAACCACCCAGACAGGCTTTTCTCTGTAATTGCTGGGGGATAAGAGCAGAAGTTTCCTACAGCTGATTGGTGGATAAATCCATCCTTCCCATCCCGTCTTACAATCCCCACACAGGAGAAGTGTGTCGACATCTACACATAATTCTCTGTCAACAACTATACACATATTAACTGGAATATCTCACACCAGGATTTTTTTTTTTTTTGCATCTGATTTGGTTTTCATCTGTCTGCAAATATGACAATAAGAACAGTCCGTCCTGACCGGGGGCAACATTTCCGGCCTCATATGCACTGCCTCAAAAAGGTGGGTGGCATCATTATTATTATCATTCAGGTTTTAATTAGAACTCTAGCTCTGTATAAGATGTTGGTACTTTATTCGTAATATATATTGATAATCCTTAATCTAGTGTATTTTAGAGTATGAACAACTGGTTATTACTTACATTACAGACATTTCTATTATTAAAGTTATTGTAGACTTAAATTAGATGTTACATTTCTGGAGTACTCTGACATTTAGGTTTGGAAAAAAAACCCATTTCCTTCTGTGTTTTTAACTTTTAAGTTTTTTCTAATTATTATTTTCCGAAATAGACTTATTTTTTACTTTTTCCTGATACATGTAGGATCTCATCAGATAAACGTGTACTTGTATGAGATTTACACATTATTTGTTTGCCAGCAAAAGAACAGAGGATTGTTAAAGATCATCTCTAATTCCACCTTAAAGCCAATTAGCCTTGCTGCTCTGCTGCCGAAATATACTGTACAGTTCAGCAGAAAAACCTGACTTCACCTGGTGTGCTCCTCAGAAGAAGATATTAACTTTGAGCTCACTGACACATTAAGTCAAAAGGCAGAATCACTAACAGAAAAAACATAAAGGCTATGTGATTACATTCCACAGGAAAAGCAGACAAATACAAAACATTGCAAATTTTGTGTACAATAAACAACTAAAATCTGTTACTTACAAAAGTGTAAAAATCACAGTGTGCTGAACTTATTATGGCCTCCGTACTGAAATACATGTCATTGCATTACATTGTCATGTGTTGCTCTTATTTTGTGCAATCTCTATATATTCTTGAATGTATACTATTGTATGTATAAACATAAACATACAGTATGACTGTTTTGCAGCAGACATTAATGCTTCTGTATGTCTGTGCTGTATGTAAGTTTATATGTAGTTGGACATTTTTCTTGTTTTTGTAAAGTATAACATTAATGAGATAGGTGCTCAGGGTAACATGTCAGTTATTTATTTATTTAACAAAGAATAAGGCATCATAGTCCAGAAGTTTAGAAAAGGCTTAGATTTATAATATTGCAAAGAATGCATTTATGAAAACTTACAGTATACTTATATTTATTAATTTCAGAGACACTTGTCACAGTGCTCAGTGTGCCACTCACGTATTAAAAACTGCACAGAGACAGAAGGTATAAATTAAAAATCATGTGCCATGACTGCCTTGCAGTGATGGAAAAAACAAAGGTTTTACTGAAGTAAAAGTAGCAAAATCACAATATAAAATGTCTTCATTACAAGAAAAGGCCTTGCATTCAAAATGTTTCTCAAATAAAAATACAGAAATATTGTCAGCAATGAGTGAGTTAAGTATCAGTGTAAAACAATTTGTAATGCATGCATTTGCAGCATATTATTATGGATTTTTATCACTGAGCAGAGTAACAAGTTAAATATTTCTGTCTGAAATGTAGTGAAATTTAAAGTTGCACACACTTAACATACTCAAGTAAAGTCCAAGTACCCAGAGTACATGTGACTGTAATCATCACAGTGTCCCTGCTTCCTGATGAGGTACAACCCAGTCATTCATGTGCAAGTTTTCAGTATTAGCAACTTATATTCATTGGCATCATTCAGAGCCAAACAGCAAAGTAGTGTGACATTACAGCTGTGTAAAGAATAAATGTTTGCCCTCAACTCCTCTCTCACACCTGCAGTCACTGCCTAATAAGTTGAAGAAAACAGACAAGAAGAAAGACAGTATCATGTTGTACAGTATCTTATTACTGCAAAAATGATTTAATTATGAACATTATTCATAAGAGAAACAGTTACTGTATAATGATGGCCAAACCTTGTTGTCTAATATTTCTTGAGCTGCCCAGCAGCCACAGAACTCCAGGGGGCCCAAATACCCCATGTTTACCCTGTGGCAATGTTGTGGTAATTTCAGGGCTAAATCTCAAAAGCTACTTACATCATAATGACCTTAAAGAAGTTCCTGTTTTTAAAAAAAATACTAAGGCCCTGTATTGTAGTAGATTTCTGTGCTAAAATGTCATCTTTAAATTGTGTGTATTCCAAAACAAACATTTGTCTAATCTAATTACCCTCACTGACACACAGATAACCTGGGGACATGTATAGTACTGAGTGGTTTCTCTGGGTTCTCCATGGGCTAGTAATGGAGCTGCTAAGTGCACTACACTGCCCATTGGCCCTTTGAAGGGTTATATACTGATTCCTGATTGCTCAGGCATGCTAGATGGATAGACTTAGCAATGACATCATGTAATTTTAATCATGCATTTAAAGATATTTGAACGTAATCAAATACTCCACTTGACAATCTGTCTCATACATCTCTGGACAAGATTAACAAGGTTTCCACTTTTTATATGAACAGTGGGTTCCAGTTCAAATGGCCCTGGTATAACATAGAACTGTAAAAATTACTTGGAAAATATAAAAATCTTCAGTCTCAAACACATTTTAAATGACACAATCTCTGATTTAAATTTCTAAATGTCCTCCCAATTTACTGGTGTTGCTCAGTGGAATAATGTTTGTGATAACAAAAGAAGCTGGTATACATGGTACATGTACCACTGCTCATGTTGTAGCTGGTGCCTGTGACTGGAACATGGATTTCTGAACTGGATATATGCGACAGTGATTATAACAGTGTTTCTGAATATTCTCAATATTGTTTGGTTCATAGCTGGAGGCCATCGTGGTGGAGATGCAGGACCCAAAAAGTGGAGTGAAAGGCTCAGAGCAGAAACTCAATGTCACTACCATCCCACATGTTATTTCTGGTGAGACTGGAACACACACACACGCACACACACACACACACACACATCTTTGTCTTCCTACATTTGAGGGGACCTGTCGTTGACATAATGCATAAACCTAACCTTAACCATCATAAATGAACACCTAACCCTTAACATCAAGTCTTAAATCAACAATTCAAACTTGTGGGGTCCTTCATAGTGGTCCCCACAAAGCTGTCAGACCCCACAAGTATTGATTTTTTTGGAGCCCACAAACATAGACAAGCAAGGCCACACACACAGACATAGATATACACACTGACACACACCAAACTTTACCCCAGTGTTTGAGTGGACAGTTTATCTTTGACATTAGTTAATAAACTAGGGAGCAGCAGCCATCCTGTTAACGTCACTGTGTCAGTTTGATACATAACAGGACCAGCATAAATACTTCTAATAATTTGATGCTGCAAATGTATGAATTTAAAATTAAATGCCATAATTTCCCCCAAGCTAAACTGTGGTCAATTTCAGTATGATGGTATAATATGGCAGATATCTTTATATCAGTTTCACTATGTAGTGACACACCCACAGAGAATTTGTTTTCACATTAGGTTTATTAGGTGTTGCCCTGTGACTGCTGAATGTATCAATGTGTAGTTGACTGCAACTTTGTAAGGTGTGTTATGTTTGTATGTATGGCTTAAAATTTGTGTTGCTGTTTTTATCAAAATATCTAAGATATCAAGTAAGATTTAATCTTATCTTATTTTTATTTCCACACATATTGATCATTGTAATTTGTTTATTGAGCTTTATTTGCTACAAAGGTTGCTTGTATCTCCAGATGATTAAAAATGCTGCAAAGATCAATACTATAACAGGCTAAACAGGAAAAGAAAAAAAAACTTCCAATTCTGCTCTTCTCTCCATGGCTCTGATTGAATTGCACTGTTTACTAATAAAGCCTTGATTCGTTAATTCGTTAATTAATATTTCTGGACTTCTAAGTCCCTGTAAAAACATAATCACCATAAATTCTCTTGACAGCAAAGACAACGGTCTGTCACAGCATATTTAGAACAGACTGTGAGAGGTTGCCTTGACTGTCTAAGCAGCTAACATAGGCTAAATAAGGTAACACACAATTGGATGAGATCTGGACTGTGCTTTAAGAGCCAAAGTGGCTTTTTAATCTGGTCTAAGACCAGGGAGGGAAAGGTCAGTACAGATACATGGGCCAAACCCACCACGTCACCAAGTGAGGTGGTCTAAATTCTGTGTAAGCACCTCCTGCTGTGAGTAACAGCAGTGTGATTCAGCTGAAATGACTGTCACCTTTAGTTATCCTTTAGTTGTATTGTTGTGGCTCCTCCTGCTGCTGTTGCCTGTTATCCTTTCCTCCATCATCACTTTGCTTTTAAACGATCAGATTAAACGACAAATAAAAATAATATCACATGTAAACTTCCCTTTTGTCCAAAAAATGTTTTTTTCCAACTTGCTGTCTTTCAGCTTTGCCAAACACAAAGTAGTTAGCACAGTAATCACAAACTACATCACCAATGTGTAGTTGTTGCAATATGGCTGTTCTGCTATTCAAACTCTGCTTCTGGATTATTTGAATAATGACTTGGCATAAAATTATAACACTCATTCTAAATTCCCCCATCATCACAAAACATCATGTTGTGACAGTTCACTAACTGTTTTTTGGTTGGCATCCAGCTCTTTCATTTTTCAGTCAGACTGAAATATATCAAAATCTCTTAGATGTCACGAAATTTGATATGATGTGGTTCATGACCAAAAACTAACAACATTCCTTTCAGCTTCGTCTCTAGTGAGAATTAGCACTTGTTAGTTGTTTACCTAGCATGCTAAACTCATATAGTAACGATGGTTATAGCTGCTAAACATGTGCATGTTTTCATTGTGAGAGTGCTGACATTAGCATTTAGCACAAAGCACATCTTTAAGTTACAGTGATAAAGAAATGTGAACTGAGAACAATGTATTGTGAAATGGAAGGAATATAATCATGAGGCACATTATTAAACAGAGTAAAAGCTTTTATTAATTGATCAACTTATTATAACCTATAGTTAAACACAGTAAGGCTCTTTAATTTATGAATCCATATACAGTGACACTACACTTTTAAAGGAAGAACAACAATGATTTTTAATCAGTTTGATTTCAGAAATGTGTCAAGTAAAAATAGTTTCAGGAATAGCAGGAAGTTGAGACTGTTTTGAATAAAATGAATGAAAAGTATGATATGGTCTCAAGTGTGTTAAGACCCAACAGATGCACTCAGCATTTTTTTTATTTTTATTGATTGAAAACTGATTTTCATCAATCCAGTCTGTGCAGTAGTTCAGCTCTTCTCTGTGTTTCCACACAGGTCAGGACATAATTGAATGGATTGCCAACAAGATGAAAACTCCAGCGGAAGGTATGGTCTGTAAACTATGAAAATCAAAGACTTGACATCATAACATCATGACAACTGCTTCATCTCAGTCATTTCCTTGTCCTCTGCTGCCTCCTGTGTGTGTTGTTCCAGAGGCTCATGTCTTCGGCACCATGCTAGTGGCCTATGGCTACATCTATCCCCTGCAGAACCACAAGAAGCTGGTCATGTGCAATGACACCAGTCTCTACCGCTTCCAGGTAAAACTCAATCCTCGCTCCCTCTTTGGTCATCAACTTCACACTTTGTCCTCACTCCCTGTGAGAATCTGGACTTCAGAATTTCACTTCATTAAAGATTAAAGACTCTCTGACTGTATTAAAGTGCCCAACAGAATGATCAGATCATTGATTCCTGCATCGATTTCCACACTGTGGGATGGTTACACCTTATTTGAAATTATCTTACTTTTCTTAGAATAATACTTGTAATATGTTTGATGAAATTTGATGAGGTAACCACTCAGGATGCAAGTGTAGCTGGATAGTGGATTTTGACATTAAAAACTATTTCATGGGATTCTTTTGTGACTTTACTATAAGTTATATTTTAACTTTTGGCATTAATAAATGGTCACCCAGTTTTAGACTAAGGAATTATTGTCAAACCATGGAGTGGAGATATTTGCTGTATATTGCATATCTATCTTTCTATCTATCTATGGGACAAATTAGGAACTGTCTCAACAGCTGTCTGTACGGAGTGTCATAGTGTTGAATATTAAATAGATTAACAAGTAATTACAACAATCACAGACATAAATAGTGTAAAATTTAGGTAACAGACGTACGTTGGTTCAGTTGCTTCAAGTCACTAATGATTTATTCAGTTTTAAACCAAAATTACTATCATGCTCTAACTTTATCCACATGCAGTGAGTGAATAAACAGAATCACTTGCCATGTTCCCTAATTATGTTAACAGAAAATATAATGTGGTGGTTTTAAAAACATATTTACTGTTGCAGTTTATTAGTAGTTATTATAGACAGGGGTTGGTTATAGCTACTGCTGTTCATGTTTTTTGTTTATTGTGTTGTTTATTGTTGATGTTTGTTTATGTTTATGCACTGAAAGAACATCAACAACACTGTTTCAAATTGCAACCTTTTCAGACCCCTTACTTTTGGCCGACACAGACATGGTTTGCAGAAGACTTGGACTATGGTGGGTACAAAACAGAAACATTAGGAGCTTCAGTGGCTCTTACAATGTAACCTGAAAACTCTTGAATCAGAGATGCCACTTAAATCCCGGTTCTGAGTGGTGAATTCACAGGCACATGGTTAAGAACAACTTGCATTATTTTAGAAGTAGGGACTTACTGTTTTTGTTCAAATCCCATGGGAAGCATAAATGCAAAGCACTCACTTTCTTTAGCTCAAGTACGAATGGGGCGCCTCATGCAATGTTTGATAGTTTCAGAGGGCACTACACACAGCATGTCAGATTTCCTAAGGAGTGGTAACTAAACAAATAATAACTAAATAAATAATGCAGATTTTTGGAGACCTCCACCAAACAATATACACCAGACTTCAGAGAAAAAAAAAATCAAAATCAAAATCATTGACCCTGGGGTCATGGGCCCTGGCAAATAAGTTCTGTACTTTTTATGTGATCCTGCTGACAAACAGAAGGTGAAAATCTCCTTGGTGAAGGTGATGTTTGCAAACCAACAGTGTAGGAAGAAGTATTCTTATCCTTTACTTGAGTAAAAGTATAAATACAACAAAGTAAAAATGCTACATTACAAGTAAAAGTGTTGCATGAGAAATCCTATTGAAGTAAAAGTACATAAGTATTAGCAGCAAAATGTAGTTAAAGTTGTAGCTGCTGCAGATGGAGCTAGTTTGTATACAGGTTTACCTACAGGGGCCACCAGATAAACCTGAGGGGTCGTCACATGATTATGGGAGATGAAAGCAGAAAAAACAAAGCTCTTTTTAGAGTTTTTCTCTGAGTTTTGGTGAGAGTTGGATCATCTGAACATTTACTGAAATTAAAATATTTAAGAAGTTTAGAGGGAAAATCACTATTTGGTGGAGCTGTTAACAACTCACAACCATCTGAATGTGATCCTGTGACCCAAACACTGCTGTTAGTGAGAAGTTAGAGGTATTTTAAAAGCTTGTTATATTATTCACTGTGTAAAATCTTCATCTTAAAACTAACTACTAACTAAAACTGTTAAATAAGCAATTGGTGGCATATAAAGCACAATATTTCCGTCTAAAATGTATTGGACTTAAGTACAATACATGAGTAAATGTACTTTCTATTTTCCACCCAGTAAATTTGTTTTGTTGTGATTGCAGCCATTTACCTGGCAAAGAGGAACATCCGCAAGAAAGGCATGTTAGAGCCCTATGAACAGGTATGTGTACAAGTAGAGAAAATGTGTGTGTATGTTTCCAAGTGTGTGGAAAATCTGCTGCTTTCATTTTATATAATGCTAAAGGTCCTGACAGTGATGGAGACCTGACACACACCGAGTCTGGACCCAAATAGGCTGTAGATCAAAGTTGCTGTTTGTAGAAATGGATATTTTACCTGTTGCTGACTTACTGAGCACTGATTTCCTCACAGCTCTGTTTATGCTTGAAAAACTTGATTGTGAACTTTTTAAAAACCTGTAAGTCTTCTTTTGTGTTACCTGGGATAGAAGTGTTTATATTCTTTTTATATATCTATATATATATTCTTTATATATCTATCTATCTATCGATATATATATATATATATATATATATATATATATATATATATATATATATATATATAGCATGTTTACATTAATATACATTAATACATAATACATTAATGTGTATATATACACATTATATATATGAAAGCATATTTCTGGAGACATGGCTGTATGGAGCTATATAAACTTCTTAAACCACTGAAACTCAAAACATGCAAGTTTCCTCTGATTTAACAAAGCTCCTCCAGAACCACAGAATACACTGAACAACTGTTTACACACACCGAGCAGTGTGCTTCATGATGAGGAAACTATCTTCATGTATAAAAGTGGTGGACTGATTCTTTAATGTGTGTTGCAATAAGAACAGCCTCTTCAGCTTTAAATGTTTCACATTATAGCATTTACCACAATGTGTCATTATAACTGAACATAAACCCTAATTGGAGTAAATGTTAATTGTTTTGACTGGAAGTCAGTCATTAGTGTCTCTCCTGTAGTGTTTTTATTGCCTATTTCATATCCCACAAGACTGTGACTGTGAGTGTGGTTGTCATTATGACTGTGACTGTCATTGTCATTGTGACTGTGACTATGACTGTCATTATGACTGTGACTGTCATTGTCATTGTCATTGTGACTGTGACTGTGACTGTCATTATGACTGTGACTGTCATTGTCATTGTCTTTGTCATTGTCATTGTGACTGTGACTGGGACTGGGACTGGGACTGGGACTGGGACTGGGACTGGGACTCATTGTCATTGTGACTGTCATTTTGGCTGTGACTGTCATTGTGACTGTGACTGTGACTGTCACTGTGACTCTCATTGTGACTATGACTGTCACTGTGACTGTCACTGTGACTGTCATTGTAACTGTCACTGTCACTGACTCTGTCACTGTTACTGTTAATGTTACAGTCATTGTGACTGTCACTTTCACTGTCACTGTCAGTGTCACTCTAACTGTAACTTTGACTGTCATTGTGACTGTCACTGTGTTTTAAACAGGCACATTACAACCACCTACATGAATGGCTGAACCACAAGTGGGACTTCATTGTGATGCAGGCCACTGAACAGTACAAGTAAGTGACACCATTACAGCTTGGCACTAAGCTCGGTGTTGTCTCCCTATGAAGATCAGTATTTGACAGTTCACGGTGAACACATATATATATATATATATATATATATATATATATATATATATATATATATATATAATAACATAACACATATATATTGATAACTGGCTGTAACAGAGGATCAAGGACTTTGTGACAACTCATCATCATAATGTTGTGGCTGTGTGACTGTGATGTTAGTGATGTTTGAGCATTGCTGTGCAGAAAGGTGTTCAGTTTTCACCTTCACCTGCCGGGGGAGCAAAGTTTTTCTGTGCTCACCTTAAATCCCAGTTAAACACCTACATACAGCATCAGCTGACATGAGTGTGATGTGGAGACTTCAAACCTGCAGGTCATAGAGAATGAGAGCAGACTGTTCAGTTCAGCAGCAAACATTAAACCTTATACCATATTTACATATTCATAGTTTCTGCATTTCTTAATGAGGGAGAGGGAGGAGATGTCATTTTAAGGATTTTTGATTCATTGAACTTGTTTTAGAAACAAATTATTATTCAAAGCAGTGTTTTTTGTCTGTAGGGTATGTTTAAGCCCCAGTGGTGGACAGTAACGGAGTAAATTTACTTGAGTACTGTACTTAAGTACATATCCAGAGGATTTATACTTTACTTGAGTATTAGATTTCTTTGGTACTTATTACTCTTACTTGAATACATTTCCAAGACAAATATTTTTACTTTTACTCGAGTAAATTTCTAGGAAGGCTGAAAAGTACTCGTTACTTTCAGGTCTGCTCTTTTTTTTTTTTTTTTTTTTAATTCTAAAATACTATTGGACACAAGCTGTGTTTGTCAAAGAATGAAACCTATCACAGTGCACGCTCTCCACTGGGATCTACGTAAAAGCGGATAATAGAGACAAGAGACAAGACAAGACAGACATGGGGAGACAGACATTGGGAGACAGGCACAGAGACAGACAAGACAGACATGGGGAGACAGAGTTTGTTGTGTTCCTATATTGTACTGGCACATGTCCTTCCTGGAAAGTCAAGTGACTTCAACATTGAGTTATTGAAAGCAGAGATATAGTTTTTTGTAAAGCAGTGGTTCTCAACCAGTGGTCTGGGGACAACATTGGTCTTTGAGGGGGTTCCAGTTCCCAACTTAGCTAAATGATAGAGAGTTAGTTGGACGGTGCAGGTTCATTTGGTTACAGTTTTAATGATTGTTAATAAACACTGCATCTGCAACATCTGCTGTCCTCTTATGATCCCATTCATTGTATTTGTTCTCATAGGTGTTTCTGCAGGCTTTATATAACATTGTGGTTCTAAAAGCAAGCACATCAGTGCAGGTGGTTTCAAAGAGTTAATTCTCAGAAACAAGAGTTAAAAGGTCCTTAAATTCATTTAGAAAAAAATATAGTAATTCATTGATGTGAAAAATAAGAAGTTTACTCTTACTCTTACTCTTACTTTTACTTAAAGTAAATTTAAAAGCATGTACTTTTGGATACTTAAGTACCTTTTACAGTACCTTTTTTACTCTTACTCAAGTAACATTTAGACTGAGCTACTTTTACTTGTAACGGAGTAAATTTTGACCGGTAGTATTTGTACTCTTACTCAAGTACTGGGGTTGAGTACTCTGTCCATCTCTGTTAAGCCCTAAGACTTGACCTGCCACAGATACAGTACTTGCAGCATAGCGTTTGATTTGTAGCTGAATTTGGAATTCGTTTATATCAGGGGACAATGTGTGTGTGGTTAGACTGTGTCTTGCTTGAATAATTATTTCCCATATTAACTGTGGTTCAACTCTTTAACTTCATTTGTGATTTACTTCATTTGTGATTTACTGGATCACATCACCGAGGTTCTGGTTCATGTCATCATCCCTCTCATCAGAAACCTGCAGGAGAGCTGACGCTCACAGTTTGTCTCCATGTGGCATCTCCACAGTGTTGTGTACAGACATATGTTATGTTATGTTATGGGGGAGTTACTGAAGCAATACTATTTGCTAATATGTGTGGAGGATCGTGTTATCTCTGTCTGTATGTGTGTGCTCACCCAAAGGAAAATTTTATTGATCTCAGAACAAGATGTGAGAAATCAATCCTGTCCAGTTTGAGAATAACATGAGAAACACAAGAAAAGTGAAAGATCTTATCCTGTGCTTACAGGCCTTCATCTGCTAACAATCACAATTTCAGGTGTTGTGCAGGCTCATTTTCAGTTTCCTTTGGGATCTTACTGTTATCTGGAGAGCCGATTATTTCAGACAAGTGAAGATCAGAGCAGTGAGAGAAAACATAGATAAAGATAGATAGATAGATAGATAGATAGATAGATAGATAGATAGATAGATAGATAGACAGATAGATAGATAGATGGAGAGAGAGAGAGAGAGAGAGAGAGAGAGATATCTAATATCTTAATGTGATAAACGAGATTATCAAGATTATGACTCTGACCAGTTGTTTGATGGGGACTTGACAGTTTTTGATATTCAATACCAAACTGATGCTCAATACCCAGAACAGTATTTAAAACTTTAATATACTAAAGGCTGGGACCAAATGCTTGGGCAGATGACTCTTAGTCTTGTGTGGGTCTCCGTTTTTTTATATACAGTACATACATAAACATGTCTATTTGAACATATATATACATATATAATATACTAGAGAAGTTAGACACTATAGATAACCTACCCCCAGACTAACATATTCAGTTCAACTACCTAATTTGTGAAGTCACAGTTTTGGTAGATTACTTCCACTTAACACCCCCTTCCCATTTTCTTACGTGTGTGTGTGTGTGTGTGTGTGTTTGTGTGTGTGTGTGTGTGTGTGTGTGTGTGTGTGTGTGTGTGTGTGTGTGTGTGTGTGTGTGTGTGTGTCTCAGGGCTGGTAAGGAGAGGAAGAAGCCGGATCGTGTGGTGTTCGACTGCCAGGAGAGAGCTTACTGGATAGTGAACAGGCCTCCGGTCAGTGTCTGGACACATCACACACATACCCATATATATATATATATATATATATATATATATATATATATATGTGTGTGTGTGTGTGTGTGTGTGTGTGTGTGTGTGTGTGTGTGTGTGTGTATATATATAATTTTTTATAATTTTTTTTCATCATAATGTGATTATGTTACTGTACCTTCATCATGAACCTGTTCTGTATGTGTCCAGCGCCGCACTCACAGTGCTATGGACTGTGGTCCAGAGCGACTTATTGATCCTAACGCAGATGAGGTAAAAGGTCAGTACACACACACACACACACACTGTGAAGAGATTTGGGTTGACAGATCCACTTAGAGACCAGAAACTCAGGAATCTCTCTGGCTCACTATCTATCACTCCTCTCCTCCCTTCCTCTTCCCTTCTCTTTTCCTTTTGATTTAAAAATTAGGTAGACAAATGTTGACATTGCAGTAGTGATGGATGATAATATATGTTGAGCAGTGTAGAAGGTTTTCATTGAATCACATGCAGTTCTAATAATTGTCACCACCACTCTCCTCTGAAGTATTTTACTGTCATGGCCATAAATTCACAGTACTGCAAAAGTTTCAAACAGATTCCTGTGTGAGGTAACAAGACAATGATTGTTCAAAGTGAAATAAGAAACAGTGGAACTCTGTAGGATTGATTCTATTAAGTTTGAGAGTCCTCTACTGTATCTACTGTGCTTGCAAGAGGTTTGGCAAATGCTTACTGTGTCTTAAAAGGCCTAACAACACCTGACCTCTCCATCTTTGTCACAACAAAGGACACATTTTCTTTCAGTTTTCTTCACATGTACAAGATGAAGATGATAAGAAAGTGGGAATAGAAGAGCATCTGTTTCATTCACAGCATTTTTCCTTGTCCTCTTTGTCTCTTTTCAAACAGATCTCCTTACACTGATGAACACACAGTAATGTAATAAAACAAGCAAAGAGAAGAAACAATATATAGTCTCTTGCCCAGATTGTCATTCCTCATGCAGATTAATGTTCCATATAGTCTTCAGTCTGTCCTGCCAGGAAATGGGGATGTTTAGATTGTAAATTAATTAACTATTTGAAACTTTTTTTTTCCAACACAAATCTTTTCTACTCATGCACAACCTTGAATTTCTCCTGTATATTTATTTTAATGGTTAATTTACAATGGTTAATTTCCTTTAGAATTATTTGTAAACATCACTTTAGAAACTCAAAATCTTTTCGACACTAATTTCAGCCTATAGAAAACCTGAGTGTCACAAAAGCCAAGTCCATTTTCATTCTCACTGCAGCACAGGGCCATTGTCAGTCCATTTTCAGTCTTTCAGAAACATAAAGTGAATGTTGATATTTTGCTGGAATTATCACAAAAAAATTTTGCAAGCTCAAATAATCTCTATCCTGGAGGGACTGTTGAGACGTGTTGAGTCATGTTTAGTCGTGTTGAGTTATGTTTAGTCGTGTTTAGTTGTGTTGAGTTGTGTTGAGTCGTGTTTAGTCGTGTTGAGTTGTGTGTTTTTGTTTGTTTTAAAGCAGCTTTCTATAGATAAGAATAAAGCATCAGAATGATCCCCTGCTCTTGATCTTAATGACTTTTTTCTTTGTCTTTAAGAAAATCAGCTTTGACGAGTACAGACGCAAGGTAAATCAGAATATTTAATCAGTAATAATATTTAAAAATATACACACTGATCCTTACAATTATAATTTTACAATTGCAAACAACATTTTGTGTTCCTCTTTTCTTCTAGAACATCTTTTATCAACAAGCCATTATGAGGTCAAAGGTCAAATCTAGCGTGTCCCTTGGCGCGTAAGTTCCTCTGGTATCTTATTTATTGGAATAAAAATGTATTTAATGTTTTTCTCATAATTGTAGCTCAGTATTTTGTTCTTCCATGCAAACTGTCTCCAGTATGCAATTTTTGCAATCACAATAAAATGATCTCATTATTAAAATTATAAAATTATTATAAGAACAAGATCTTGTAATTATCAGTGTCTAGTCTAGTCTAGGCCTGACTTTGAGGCTCTGTGGATTCCATTGGTCTCATGATAGTTATGTCTCTGCAGACTGGTCAAGTACATCACAAACTACAAAAACCACGACCCGTTTCTGGCTCCATGTCTACCCAGCAACCCCTGGCAAACAGACAATGATGAATACTGGACTCTCAACATGAGAAGGTGAGGGTGGCTTCATGATCAAAGTACAAGGGCTTAGGTTTGGTCTCAACAATGGTAGAGAAACAACAACCATTCCAAAACAAAGAGGACTTTTTAATGCTGTCAACCAAATGGTTTATTAACACATAAGATCTCTATTTACAGTTAAATAAAAACTAAACACATAAACAAATGAAAGATTAAAAGATCGTAAATGTTAGTGAATTAAAAGAGGAAAAGAATGTTTCTGCATACAACATTAACATACTACCACTGTTGCAGTTTCCCATCTCCCCCTTGATTTCACATTTCACACTGGCTCCACCTTGACCTATTGTGGCATGTATGAGGAATGGGCAGGAAGGGGAGTACGATGGCCTAAAGCAACAGGAACTGCCTCTTTCTGAACAACTCCAAAGACTAAGCAGATTTTGCAGGTCTAGGCCCCTTCAGCCCATCAAAGTTAGAGGGAAGGACAGTGAGGAAGTGCACACTTATAAATACCTAGGTGTGCACCTGGACAGTAAGCTGGACATGGAAGCCATCTACTGGAAGGGGCTGAGCCAGCTCTTTTACCTTATGTTTTATCAGTCAGTGGTGGCCATTGTCCTCTTTTATGCTGCAGTCTGCTGGGGCAGCAGGGTGTAAGACAAGAACACAAGGAGACAAGACAAGCTACTTCACCTTTTTGATGTGTAGCATTTGAAAGTGATTTGAATAGATGATACAAAATATCAACATATATAACTTATTAGTATTTAATTTCTTCATTTCATGAGTTATTTGAATTTTTCTGACAAACTGTTGATTCAGCATAATAAATGTATCATTTAGCTGTATTCAATACTGTTTGCACTTTGTAACATGGATCATTTTAAAAGCCACAGCCACATAAATCAGAAGCCTGTTTATGCCTGTTTGTGTTCAGAGTTGATCTCCCCACTAAGATGCGAGTTGAGCGCTGGTCCTTCAGCTTGTTTGAGCTGCTGACTGACCTGCGAGGCCGAGACGACTTCAAGATCTTCCTCAAGAAGGAATTCAGCGGTAAGTTACCAAACTTCAGTCTGGATCATGTATCTCTGGTAATAAATCTGACTGAGGATTCCTGCCGTGTTAAAAGCTCAAAACACAAACACTCTGTGACTTTCTCTAAAAATGCTCTTCCTTTGGGTTGTGAGACACATTTGAACAAGTCTTTATTTTATTTCTCAACCATCTTCCTTGTTTGAGGTGCACACTGCAGAGTTCTTTATTTTTGATAGTTAATGCAGAAATGCTGTTGTTTGGAGGGCGACTATTATTCCTTCAAAAACATGTCATACTACACAGAAGCATAACAAAATTACAGTAAGACAACTTCCCCCATGGTTCGGTTTGTTTTCACACAGAAGAAAATTCAACTGAACCAAAATGCATCACTACAAACTACTTGAGAATGTTCACTACGCTTCTTAGTCAGATTACCTGGAGCAGGAATGTAAACACAGGAAGAGCGTCCTGCACTCTGGACTGTGACGTCCTGTGAATCAGATCTCTGTCAGAAATGACATTTCTTCACAGCTCTAATGTGTATCTGGGTAGTTTACCTACATAGTGTCCAACACCTAAACACAGACTCACTTCACCACGTCGTCATGATGCTGTACAGATTCTGACTCTTTGACTGCTGTGAGACGTTTGAGGAGGATGGAGCTGATGTTGTGGATGTACAGTGACATGCTAACATCACGTCTAACTGTCCAGCTCAGACGTGTAGGTTCACTTGCTACTGCGATCAGATCCAGTTCAGAACTCTTTCACAGTAAAAATGAACCACTCCAGAGTTCGTTTGGTACCAGACCCAGACCACCTCCTCAAAAGGGTCTCGTTCAATTGTTTTGGTCGACACCAAAGTGATTACTGTTTTCACACCTGCCCAAACAAATCGCTCTGTGTGTGTGTATGTGTGTGTATGTCCCAGGGGAGAACTTGGCTTTTTGGGAAGCAGCTGAAGAACTGAAATGGGGCACTTCATCTTCCATGTCAACAAAAGCTGAGACCATCTTCAAGTAAGACAAATACCATTTCTCTCTCTGCAGGTCTGTGTGTGTGTGTGTGTGTGTGTGTGTGTTGTGTACACACAGTATGTTGATAGTGCTCTTTCACATTTTGATGAGTTATGGTTTGATTTCTTTTTGTGTGTGTTATCCCCACAAAGTGCAGGACGGGGTCCTGGTACATTTGTGTTTTCATCCATCATTCAAACCATGTCAGGCACCACCACATGATGAGTGTGTGTTACTGTTGCTCAGACTACATTCAGTTCTCGTTCAAACTTTGGATGAAAGCAAAGGTCACATGTGGACACAACCGAGACAGGTTTTTACAATGAAGTGTGACCAACAGCTTCATACAGGATCTATGGTTGTTGCATTTCTAACCAGAGTTAGAAATCTACAGCTCACCACTTTTTGACTTTCAGCATCATTAGCATCATATTGATCTGGAGTGTGTGTGTGTTCAGGACCTTCCTGGCCCCAGGGGCCCCCCGCTGGATCAACATTGATGGCAGGACAATGGGTCTGACAGTGAAAGGCCTGGAGCATCCTCACCGCTACGTGCTGGAAGCAGCTCAGACACACGTCTTCCTGCTGATGAAGAAGGTGTGTCTGTGTACTGTTAAAGAGGAAATTTCATTTTTCCAGCCCTGTTGTTAATAATGACTGTAACTCATCTGTTAGGGTAGTTGATCAACAAGTAATTAATCATTCATTTAATAATTGAAAATTCTGGGGGTGGCAGGGGACTAATCCTACAGGGCAGTCACCAGATTATTGTTCCTTTAGGTGTGTTATTAGAATTTGTGACAGAAATGAGATGTACATTTCTGTCACAAACCATGGGTCTGGTTTAGTGAAGCCGAGGTCACAAGCAGTCTCCTGTGCTTTCATTGCTATAGGACACTTTCTTCCGTTATCTCAAGTCACCCGTGTACAAAGACATCCAGAAGAAGGCACTGAATCCGGAGCCTCATAACTTCAGGTTGGTGGCTAAAATCACTTCATTTCATTCTGGTTTCTTCCTGTTGTATAGGCACTGGCGTCCCTTCATGTACAAACTAACTTTTATGACGGATTCAGGCATATTATAACTAAAGGAACAGTACAGCAGATAGTAGCTGAGACAGGGGTCCTTATTAGAAAAATGTTGATATGTTAAACATTTATTTTACATGTCTGTGAAATGTTTTTAAGTTTTTAAGTTTAAATGGCTGGTTCATACATGTTGAAAATAACACATCTTACACACCCTGGTCGTATCTTAACATGTAGATAGTTCTGTTTTTTTTTTCTTTCTCATCTTTTATTGGTTTTTAAACAAGGTAACAAAACTGTTCATTTGTATACAGTAAACATATTAGGAGCACAATGTATGTTTGAACCCCTTCAGCCCTCCCAAGCCCCTACCCCTTGTACACTCTGAGTCCTCTATATATGTATATCTGTAATCTGAATGTATCTGTAATCAGATATCAAGGTGATTAAAAATTATCTAACTTAGAAGAAAAGGAGAGAAAGAGGAAAATGGGCCATGTATGAGATTAAGTAAAAGGGACAAAATGAGACACTATTGGGAAGAGAGATTTTGGAAATGTTCAAGGAAAGGTCCCCACACATTCTGAATCTTTTTATGAATTGAGTTATGAATTGAATAGCGGATTTTCTCCAGGCTTAGACAGGACATAACGTACCCAAGCCATTGAGCATGGGTGGGCAGGAAGTCATTCTTCCATCTAAGCAATACTGCACGTCTGGCCAAAAGAGAAGTAAACGATAATGAGCAGTGTTCATTTGGAGTCAGATGGAAATAATCTCCTCCACTAATGCCAAAGAGAGCGATCCGGGAATCAGGTACTAGCTCAAGGTTAAGAACTGTGGAAAGAGTTTGGAAAACTTCCCTCCACTATTTCCCTAGGCTGGGACATGTCCAGTAAATATGAATGAGCAAGGCTTAATTTCTTTTACATTTACTGCAGCAGGGATTAACATCTGGATACATATGAGAATATGTATTTGGATATGTGGGCCCTGTGCACCACCTTCAATTGTAGCAAACAGTGCTGGGCACAGAAGGATGTTGAATTGACATGTTTCATAATCAAATCCCATATGTCATATGTCGAAACCAGATTTAAATCTTTTTCCCAGGCAGTTTTAACTCTATCAAGGGGTGCATATCTTATAGTGGTCAACTTGTCATAGATAAAGGATATCAAGTGTTTGTGTGATGGGTGTGAACTAAGAAACGTGTCAACAATGCTGGATTCAGGCATTTCAGAAATTTGGTGTCTGGGACTGGAGAAAATGTCTAATTTGTAAAAATCTAAAAAAGTGAGTCTTCTGTAATTTGAACTGAACTGAACTTCTCAGAGAGGTGTTCAAAAGATGCAAAAATATTATCAATATATAAATCCTTAAGATGCTTGATGCCCTGTTTGTGCCATTCCTGAAACACTGGATCAATAAGAGAAGGTTGGAAAAGATGATGAAAGAACAGGAGGTTTTCTGAATTGAGCCCACACTCTTACTGTTTGCCCTATGACAGGATTATCAATTGATTTGTTTGAGGGTAAAGGGAATGAGGATCCAAGTAGGGCAGGGATGGAGAGACCCTTGGCTGAGTTTAACTCCATAGACACCCATGCCGGGCAGTCTATTTTATTATAAAAGTGAAGCCAAAATACAATACAACGTATATTGGCTGCCCAGTGGAACAAACAAAAATTAGGCAGCGCCAGGCCTCCAGCATCTTTTGGTTTTTAAAGATAGACTTTACTTATTCGAGGGCATTTCCCTTTCCATATGAAGGAGGAAATGGCTGAATCTAGAAAGTCAAAAAAAGGCTTTAGAGATGAAAGTTGGTATGGATTGAAAGATATATAAGAATTAAGGGAGAATATTCATTTTGACTGAATTAATCCGGCCCACCAGGGACATGTGTAAGGGTGACCACTGCATTAGGCTCTGTTTCACCTAGTTTAACAAGGTGAGAAAATTTTCTTTCTTTAGCGTTTTTCTTGTGACTGTGATGCCTAAGTAAGATAGTTCTGTTTTAATTCATTCATGCTTTGAGATAAATAATACCTCCACTCAGTAACTCAAGTTACATGAAAACAGCAGGTTGTATAATGGGGTCCACATGACCAGAGTAATGTGGAAATTGTTTCTTGAAAGAAAAGTTGCTGTTGAATTTGTCATCTTTCAACAATGTGAGCATCATAAATGAAATTCCATTCACCTCTACTGCACTGGTGAGGAGACACAAATCTCAGAGACATACATAAATCTTAAAACGTGGACTAATAAATCCTAAACTATCTATGCAGTACAACTCTATCTGTACAGCTACAGTAGATGTGGCTTTCCCATCATCTTGAGTTTATCATGTTTCTCTTTTCACCCCAGTCCAGCCCAGCTGGAACAAAACGCTAACAACCGAAGCCCAGGCATTCATCCCATCATCCTCTGGCAGCAGGAGGAGGAAGAGAAGGTGAAGGCTGCTGCTGCCTCCGCTCCCGTCGATGTCAAGGCCATGATGAGCAAAATAGACAGGAAGAAGTAGAGCTATACAGTGGTGTGTGTGTGTGTGTGTCAACAGCTACTCTTCAGTGTTTTAGAAAATAATACAATGTGAGAAAACACAGAGACTAAAAAGCTTCCCTGTTATTTAGAAAGTGATACCATATTTTCCATGTCACATTATAAAAATTATGGATACATTTTTATCACATTTTTATTTCAATAAACAGTGCTTTTTAAAAATAATATACATTATTATTATATTATTATTATTATTATTACTCATAATGAATTAGATGCTTTGTCCAAAGCCAAGTCTGTGATTTGTCTGATTTTTACTAGACCCAATTAAACTGCTTCTTTTTTTTTTTGTTATATTGTCCATTCATATTACTCCATACAAGTAAGAGTTGAAGTAACAGTCAAATCTCACTATTGTGTAAGGTGGAAATATTGTAGCTTCTGTTGCTGCACTCTGTATTAAATATTATAACTGTGGTTGTATGTACTGCTGAGATTGATTTTTACTCAACTATCTGTACACTGCTGCAAATGATCAAAGCAGTTATAATTCACATGCACAACAACGTCAGTCAACTGAAATTAAAGAGATCTAATTTCCATATGGATATTTGTACAGTGTGCCAGAGTTTAATAAATGAGATCAAGTTATAGCAGACTTCAGGTTACTGTTTGTGTATGTGTGTGTGTATGTCTGTTACATTCAAGCCTTTGCCAAATGAGTTAACATAAAACTGACTAAGCCTCTTAGCAGCAGGTAAACCTCTCTGTATTTCACAGTACACTGAAATTTTAAATCTGGTGCCCCACATGCTGGCCCAGCAATGATCGGTTTGCCAAAGCTCAAGAGGGGAGCATCCGCAGTGACCAGGATCAGGCCACAGTAACTAATAGGGTGGAGCCTGTGATGGAAAACCCTAGGAAGCATCTAATATAAGTTTTCTAGTGCTCCAGATAGAAATGAGGCCAGGATTAGTCTAAAAAAGAAAGTGACTATCAGACAAACTTGAATTACCATTGTTGAGACTTTTCCTCATTGCAGAGCACTGAAAGAGGAGAAGAGATACGCAGATGGGAGAGAAGGTCTGCACTGCAGGTTTAAATATGGACACCAAAACTGTTAAAGCTGAGGGATCCACACCAGTGACTTTACACCATCTACTGCAGTGTATTTTATGAATCACTGCTGGCCATGTTATCAACAATTTCAAATACTGTGATATGTTAGAAAAGTGATGACTGAACAGTTTGGTACAGATCCACGGAATAATCCAGATTTTACAGACTTCACGAGGTATGCACATTCTAGTTCAGACCCTTAATTCAGGACTTTGTAGAAGCCCCTTTGGCAGCAGATACAGCTTCAAGTCTTCTTGATTTCTGGATTTGGTCTGTTAATCTGATTCTTCCTGGAAGATCCTCTCAAGTGCTGTCAGATTGAATGGGAAGTGTCTATGAACCGCCAACGTCAGGTCTCTCTTGGCTGGCGACTCCAGTGTTGTTATGGTCTTGCTGAAAGGTAAATCATTGCCACAGTCTCAGGTCTTGTAGACACAGGAGCAGGTTTTCTTCAAGGACCTCTCTCTCTCCCTGTCCTTGCTGCAGAGGAGCCCCAGCAGAGCCTGACACTGCCACCACAATGCTTCACTGTTGGGATGGCATTAACCTGGTGATTAGCAGTACCAGGTCTTCATCAGGCAGTGCCGGGGGTTCTGCAGAGTTTAGTCCCAGTCTGACCAACTCCCGACTCTTCTGTCGATTGCCTAATTCTAATCCAACATTGCTAGCTATGCTTTTAGCTCTATGTGGCTTTATTTTGCACAGCCGTACTTTGAGCTAAATCCTAACATCAGCATGTTATGAAGTAGCAGGTGCCATGTTGGCATGGGGTCTTAGCATGCTAACGTTTGTACAGCTGGGATTGATGGCATTATCATTAATTTTGCAGATGTTTACTCATAAATCAAAGTAACAGACATATTAAAATTTTGACCTGACGACAGCTCTAACTGAAACGTCAGCAGGATTCATCCTCTGGGGACATGACTGCCTGTTCAAAAGTTCATGGCACTCCACCTAACAGATGTTAGCCCAAAGTGTCTGAGCAACCGACAGGTTGACATCGCTCTTGTCATCTGTGGAACCATGCTACACATGGTTCTGGAGTGAAACTGCTCTACAAAAGCACCTCTGCTGCTGTGATTTCAACATGACGGCACCAAACCAGAGTGTTGCCATGTTTCCATATGTTTAAGTTGCACAAAGTAAGAAGACATTTTGGTGTTGGACAGGGATAAGTTTGCCCTGATTATCCTCCTTGTTAATATACTTTCCCATGTCCTTCTCCAGGAACACACAAAATACACAGGCAAGTATACTGTTTGTCTATGTGTACATAATAAACAAATATACCATGAGCTGAAGACTGCAAGCTTTGACATCAGTATATTTGTCAGTGCTTGCTAACTACCACTCCTGAATCACACTTCACGATTATGCTCATTTATATTCTCAGCTGCATGAACAAATCAAGTAGAGGCTTTTTTCAAAAGACAAAATTATATTTATTATACATATTATCTTTACAAAGTTTATGCAAAGGCAAATAAAAAGTCTTAGCAGTAAAGGGTTATTTGGCCATGCCAGACAGCCAGCTGAGTTTGAATAAAGATGGAGCTGCTGTGTCTTCGTCCTGATCAGCGAGCTGTCTGAACAGACTGCCCGGCCGGAAGCTGTCCTCACCGTCTGCTGTGGAGGACAGAGGAGCCTGATGGAGACAGGAGGAAACATCAGGTTTGCTGAGGTTTCGGTAGATTGTCCTGATGGTCATGTTAATTAAGGTAAGTGATGAGAACATATAACAACACTGTCCATTGACCCTGGTCATGCTAAGTATCACAGTTCTGGAGGTCCCTCTCCTGAATTCTGGATGTCATGTCAGGAAAATAGAGTCTTCAACATCGGACGGGTGCAGAGTAAAAAAAATCAGCATACGCTTTAAACATAATGCTTCCAACCAGAAGGTACCCAGTATAAGAAGACTTATATCCAGTCATATTCCTCCAGCACCAGTGGCAGCAAAGAAGAAACCCTGCACTATCTCTTGATTCATGAGCCGTGGGTGTAATTTTTAAAAGATTTTTGTCATTTTTACATTTGACGTCATTTTCTACCTCTGCTGAAAACCAACAAGTGAGTGTGACGTTTATGATGCTCCAGGTACCAGGTGATGGAAACTGGAGATGTGGTGGTATCAAAGACATCACTGTAAACAATATTGTTGGGATCTCAAGCCATGAGTTCTGAGAAGAACAATGGAGAGGCCTACATGTCCCTCAAAAGCCTGAGTCTCAAGCCATGCATCCTAAAGGGAACAAAAGAGAGGCCTGCTTGCCCTCCAAAAGCCTGAGCCTCAAACTATGCATCCTGAAAGGAACAAAGGAGAGGACTACATTTCCCTCCAAGCAATAGAGCCAAAACCACCCCCACAATTCACACCTATGTGCGAATTAAGAGTTTGAAGGGAAACTCAGCACCGGCATTGGCCGAGGCCAGGCATTCTCAGCAGGGATCCCCGGTGACGTCACTCAGGTAATAAAAGCGGCGCTGTGACCCTCCTCCTGCGCTTAATTCCCGTGCACCGGTTACAGTAGAGAGCTACTCCAGCTCTCTCCGTGACTCGGCTGCTGAAAGGGAGCAATCTGCAAACATTTGACCTTTTGCCACCACTTTTTAAAGCCCAGGTCACAGTCTTCATCAGTCTTCCCTCATCTGTGATCTTCCCGCTGCCGCCGACTCATCACTGTCATCGCCAGAAGAGCGAGACACGACCCGCCGAGCTCCCAGCCGAGGACCGAGCTGTGGAGACCCAGAGCGGACTTTCTTTGTCTAACTCTGAAGGATCGGAGCAACTCACAGTAAGAGGCTGATGTCTGGGCAGAGACACAATTAGTGTAGCGTGTTTGATTTATTGACTTATAAGTGTGTCCTATGCTGTTGTTTGTTTTGTGATTAATATTATTCGCTGTGCTTATGGTTTACTGTGTTTTATTGTTTGATGAACATTTAGGGTGACCGGACAGTCCGGATTTTCAAAGCCCTGTCCGGCCGCTGTCTGTTTGTGTAGCCTATTC
This sequence comes from Trachinotus anak, assembly GCF_046630095.1. Classification (NCBI taxonomy): domain Eukaryota; kingdom Metazoa; phylum Chordata; class Actinopteri; order Carangiformes; family Carangidae; genus Trachinotus; species Trachinotus anak. The sequence continues at coordinate 1,074,461 of NW_027273868.1, forward strand.
AGCTACACTAACATCATCTTTAAACCACTCACAATTGTACTATAAATGAGAGTATACCCGAGTCCTATGTACACCATAGTAATTTATTGATATGCCGCATAATGTCCTCCTTTTTGGTGTTATGGAAATGGTCACCCTATGAACATTAGCCGCTAGTATCAGCACACTCCGTGTTGTCCTGCTAAACTAGGACTTGCTATTGTTCTTCTGTTATCTTTGGTGTCCGGAGTGAAACCGCAGCATCTGGACACTTCGGTGTCGCTGCGCAGCCTCGCTACCGTGAGCGAGCCGGTGAACTCCTTCTATAACCGGTTAAAGGACCAGTGTCAGGCCCGACGAGTGTTAGCTCGCTGCCCTGTTACTGTGTGGTGAAGAAAGAGTTTACTGGATCTCTCGGCGACTCACAGAACCCTGCTGCTCTGGTTCTGCATCTTTCTCTTTCCTCTCTTCACCTTTATTCTCCCTCTTTTCTCCCAATCACGCACCTCATATACACCTCTCTCACATTCAGGCCCTAGAGTGTGGTCGCGTCATACACGTAAAGCTCAAGGCCCCTCCCTTTGTTCTCGTTGTTCACGCCATTCACACTCTGCGGCCAGCCGCCATCTTGGCTCTAACAAGTACCTCACGCTGCCGCCATCTTGGCTCCTACTGACACGTCACTCACGTGACTTCGTCACCATCCTCATCCTCTCTCTCTCTCTCTCTCTCTCTCTCTCTCTCTCTCTCTCTCTCTCTCTCACTCACACACACACACACGGTTGTTACATATGTGTTTTGCCTGTAATTATCTAGTTAGTAACCAATGTTTGTTTTAGTTCTAGTTGAATTATAATCGGTTTAATATTAAGTGATGTTATTTTGAATAATTATTACTCTTATTAATAAATCCTGTTATAATTTAACTCGTCGTTGTCTGTGATTATTGTGATTATATTTATGATAACAGCTGGATTCACAACAGTCAGTGTTCAAATTTACCCTTCAACCAACCTTCTGAGACTGTATTTTGAGCCATCAATTTGGTCATTGGTCCCTGGTGACAGGGTGGTGCCCCGAGGTTACTACTTGTAGTAAACATCTATATATGTATTGGTGATTATCACTGATAATCATTAATATTACAAGCCAATAACCAAATTGCCCCTACCTGTGCCCCAACAATATTATCACTATATCATTATTTAGAGATTAAATATAGTAAAATGAATTCACATGTTTGCCTTCTGCTGTTAAACCTAACAATGTAAACACTGAACCCTGACATACATTAAATTATGAAGTAAAGCAGGTTGGTTGTTAAAAGTTGATGACTGGTGATTCATTTAAATGTAACAGTGTCTGTGTCTCTTTCTTCTATTGCCCAGCTCATGTTATTTCTTTGTAGTGTTAATGGCTAAAAACATAGAGATGCAGAGAAAAGAATTAAGTTATTATTCAGCACTAGCACCACCATCTGCAACCTGCCCACCTGCACTGCCAATAACAGACACCACAGGCAGAACTGAAGTTGGCACATGAGGAAGGACCTAATGTGTGTGATCCTGAGGCAACAAGTTTCCTCTTTGACTAGCTGCTGTTAGCATAGCAGGCCACTGCCACAGACGCCTGGTTTGCTGCTTCTGCTGTGGCATCTCTGCCTCTGCTTGACCTTGTAGTTAATCAAAAGAAAACTGCTTATGAAGGCAGACGCACTGTGCTGTGTCATTTCCCATGAAAATGGCGATTACAGAAACCACTTTATCACAGTATACAGTAACACTATCAGACCAGCACAACTCTGAACTCAAACCAGGGCTGTGATATGTAACATAATGGGTCTGGATCAGGGCTGGCTAGATACTGGGCCTGGTGATCCATGCTAACACACTGCAGCAGATCCTCAGCATTATCTCTATATAGAGCTAAGGCTAAGGTTACATAAAATGAATGTTAGGCTACATAACAGGCCACCACTCTGATCATATATGGTGCCAACATCAAAGAGGAACTGACTCAGACTAAACTTTGTCCTGCACACTTGTCTCGTTCATCAAATTATTTTTGAACTTTCAGATGAGTCTGGCAGACTGGGTCATTAAGCTCCTCCTCCATTGATGCAGGTAAACATGGGTCTGGTGTCTCACTGAGGGGTTAACACTGAGAGTGAGTGGCAGCAACATTTACACAGTTTCACACATCACTGCAAGTGTTACCATGGAAACCTGGGCCACAGACTAACCGGAAACCCAACAGTACAGATGACATGTTTGGCCTAGCTTAGCACAAAGACTGGAAGCAGGGGGGAACTGTTAGCCTAGCTAGCTAGTCGATGTGATATAATTCAGCTTCTAACAGCAAAGTGATACAGATGTGACTCTTGGAAAAGCAAACAAGACTTTTTCCCAAAGTGTCAAGATGTGTCTTTAATGGGAAAACAAATAAAACTTTGGACAAATCCGAACTTGAGCTGCACAGAGACATCTGTTATTTGTAACACAGACTTCAGTTATCATTTGTGCATGTCAAGATAGGATTGGTCCACTCAAGCAGGTGAGAATGTCCCAGGTCACTGCTGCCCAAAGAAATCTTGAGTCTGATCCAAAGCTACTGGAGCCCAAGCAAAGTGAGGGAGATTAGTTTCCATCATCCAACCTCAAGAATCATTTCATTATTTAATAATGAACTCTCACACTGCAAATAAAGCAAAGCTAAACCAAGGAACAACTAACAACACACACACACACACAGATATAAACCCACACTGATGAACTTGCCTGGGTTTCTCGCACTCAGAAATGCTGGGAGGGCAGAGGGTGTAACAGATCAGGTGGAACAAAACAATGAAACAGAAAAATGAAGACACGCTGTGCTTGTTAGTAAATGAATCAACACAAGAAGTCAGTCATACTCAGACCAACTTTAGAGACCAGATCCTGGCAGTGTTACTCACCAGCTGGTGAGGAGCCTCAGAACTCCTGGATTCAGACTTGGATTTCCGTACATTCGACATGCTGAGAGGCAGCAATCCAAACCTGCGGAGGACACAACAGTCCCAGTGGGGATCAAGTCAACACAGTGTATCAAGTCAACACAGTGTACAAAAACATCAGTAATAATATCTGATGAAAAATATCAATCATATGATCTAGAGATCGGTGTGATGTGTGGGAGGGGACCTGTGTTGACATCATACCAGCAACATTACATAAAACTGACACGTTTCAATGTCTGGGCTGAATCTGAATATGACACAGACATGATGCATGTGGAGATAGTGGAAGCCACATGTTCTTTATGGTCACAGCAGAAACTTAATGAAGGCATGCACACACCAGGTAGGCAGTGTGTCCTGAGCGTATCCCTCATCCCTGCCCACTTTATCACTCTTTGCTTGCTTCCCCCCACACTCTAGAGAAATGAACGGGCTGAATGCCTAATTTCAAACTTAACCAAATTGCATAAGATGCTATAAAACCCCAACCCTACCCCCGCCCTCTGGGTAAAATCTCGGCAGCTTTCTGTCCAGATCCCCTCAAGTGAGGCTACACATCAACTCAGTGATGGTGTGGTTTGTTTCTGCTCATTATACTAATGTCTCTAATATAATGTGGTTATTAATGAGTTATTAATGTCGCACAGAGCTCCTTTGATTCTCTGTGAGCTAATGACCTGATCTGGCTGCTGGCCAGTGGCAGGATGTTGTACGGCTCCTGGGAGTTCACGCTGCTGCTCCGTGAGGCAAACTGCTTCTCTGAGCCCGTCAGCAGGCCCAGCAGCACCTGAGACACAACGTCAACAACAACGTGAAACAGAGGAGCAACATCTGAACAGAAGTCGTAAACATCTAGTGATGTTTCCACATTCATCAAGCTACAAGTCGACAGTGTTTGTGTTTCAATAATGCTAAGCGACTGACAGTACCGAGGTCCTCTGTGACAGGCGGTTGAGGTTGGCGTTCAGTGGAGGCGTGAACACGTCCAGGTCAAAGGGGTCGATGAAGCTCTCCAGCCAATCACAGACCTCGTGGAATCTCGAAGACACAGCACAATGAGTTTGTGAATACTGCAATGAACGCCATGTAAAACTTATTTGACAACTAAATACGAACATAGCTGGAGAAAAATACTGTGTTGACACAATGAAGAATGAAACAAAAGTGGCTTTTCTAACTGGAACTAAATACTGAAGTCTGACCTTGAAATGCCATGGATCAACTTCTCTGCTGCAGGCACTTCTCCCAGTTACTTTTTGTGTCTCACTGTCAGAGGCTACAGTTCAACTGAGCAGCAGAACTTTTAGATCAAGTATAAACAAAGCAAAGTGGAAAATCTGCAAACAAAACAACTTTCAGGGTGTCCAGCAGCCTGGATGAGAGTTGCAAAAATACTGTACTATGATTCATATTTTGTCTAACATGCACCGTAATGTTACCACTGAGGTGGTAAACAAGGGCCTTAACCCCAACTGCTCCACTGCAGCTTTAAGTATCCAGAAGGTCAGACTGAGGTTGTACAGCTGCAGAGTGTGAACATATGAACATGTGGAACTGTGTGAGTGAAACAGGAGGCACTTGGATGTCTTATGTCCCACTGTGATCTCCATGACAACAGAACACATATGCTTAGAGTACAGGTGATTTGTCACCAGGAATGCTAACAGAAATGTAAAATTTTAAAAATCTGTTTTACCTCATTAATATACCAATCTATGCAGGTTCTCGTATTGGTTACCTGTGGCGTATGTATGAAGTTTATACTATGTGTTGTTCTTGAGAAAAATATCACCTTCCTTCTAATTAAGCCATTTGACTTGTTATTATCAGTAAGAATTTTTCTTACCAACGTATTTGTCTTTCCATACAACACTTCTGGTATCAGTTCATCACTGTTTGGGTAAAGTTGTCAGGAATTAGAACAATTTCTGTGAAATCAGTGTTTCCTCAACACAATGTAAACTTATGCATGAAGGTGCATTAAGGTTATCGTCTTCTCATTAATGTGTCTACAGAGTCAGAGTCACAGGCGCAGCATGACAGTATCCTGTATACCATGTACTGCAGTGGCGGGACATAAAAGACAGTATGTGGGGCACGTTGGCATAGAACTTTCCTGACCCTTGGAGCAGGCCCCAGCCTCGCCGACCAAACACCAACATGGCTGCATGTGATATATTTGTAAAAGGGATTGATACCTGGGGTCTTGATGGGATCGGGAAATCTTGCCGTCCTCCTGTCTGCTGCCCAGTGTAGTGTTGAGGTAACGAAGGTCAAATAACAGCTGCAGGGCTCTGTTCTGAGTCATGGGGAACATGCCGTCCTGGAGGATGGAGAGCAGAGGAAAACACAGCAGAAAAATTCACCAATGGACATAATGGTGATCCTAATGATTCCCACCTGATATCCTTTGTCTGATCTCTGCCATCCTTCCTTCTCTTTGCCACCCTTTCTTTTCTTCTTTGTTCAAATTTTTCTTCTTCCTACCATTATCTCGTCTTTCCTTTTTACTCCCTGTTACTATTGAAAACTAAACCATGAAGAACTTTTGAATTGACAAGACAGATGTTTGTTTCCATGTCCCCAGCAATTCAAGGTTGGAGCTATAAGATTTTCATCAGACGATACAAAAAATCCTTTATTCCCAATACTGTGTGTCTGTGTGTGTGTGTGTATGTGTGTGTGTCAGTCACCTTGTTGCGGGCCTGCTGTGAGAGGCTGTGGTAGTGGTGCAGGGCCTTATCCAGACACACCTGCAGCAGCTCCTGCAGAGTGGGGCGAGGCAGAGCATGTGCCCCCACCCTGTTCACCTCCACACACAGCTGGAACAGCAGCAACTGGACAAACCAGGACGGCTGCAACAGACACAGACTTTCCCGTCAGATCTCTGATCAATCAATTGTGTGTCCTGTGTGTTAGAGGTGGCGCTGAGTGACTGACCTGGACTGGAAGACGGATTTTGGATGTGACACTGTTCCCCGACTCAGCCTCCTCTTGGATCTCCAGATCCTCCCAGTTCGTTGCTGTTGTTAGGATGGCACCGGCTGACTCTGCATGCAGCACTGAGCCAAACTTATCCAGCAGCACCTGTCACCACACAGCACAGTGTAACTCTGCAGGTCTTACATTTCCAATGGGATTTAAAGCTGCAATAACACATTTATGGCACTCGGGTGCTCAAATTCTACTGCTCTGCCAATAAGATCTGTATACTCAACACAAAACATACTTCATACTACACGCAGCAAATAAAACTTCACAGATAACTATCTACATTGTTGAATGTGTCTGACTTTGGAGAGGGCAGAGCTCCAGATGCCATAGGCCTCCATGCTGCAGCTGAGAAGCTCCTCCTTCAGACCTGCCCACTTGAACTGGGTGGGGCTGACCTCTGTAGCGGCCCTGGCTTTGCCCAGCTTCTTGCCCCGCCTCGGGGTCCCCTTCGCTCTGGCCTCGGACCCGCTCTGTTTTCCCAGGATGCACTGCTTCAGGTTGAGGCAGAGCTCACCCATTGACTGGCACAGCCTGGCCATGAAAAGGACCGAGCTGAGCTGGCTGGGACTGGGGTCAGGAGAGGCTGCAGCCAGTTTGGAGCGGATGGAGGACAGGATGTGGCAAACGCAGGCCAGTGAGCCTTCGCGCAAAGCCTCCTCCACCATCGGCGAATCCATGAAGCGGTTAAATGAGGATGGTGATGAGCCCTCAGGAGGTCCTGAGGAGTAGACTGTGACTGAGGCAGAGTCAGACCCTGCCCAGCATGGAAGAAAATTTATCACTATTCACATCAAAAACACAAACATAAATATCAACACATATTTCAATGACAATCAGCCTGTAGGAGGCACCGTCAGAGGTTACATAATCCGTAATCCACCAAAGTATACAAGTCACTCCCTCAGATACAGTAAATGTCCCAACAGTTCACAGGACAGGTAGTAACGAGCCAGATGAAGAGGGGGATTCTGGGTCAGTTCAGTGACCTCACCCTGTCATCACCAATATTTTGATCCATGTGAGGATGTGTTGAAAACCAGCTGCTGGATGTCAGAATATTCATAGCTTCCAGATGGTGAACTGGAATGTTTTTGGTAAACACTTTCCTGAAGCACCAACACAAGGCCATCGCTCCACCTCCACACAAGACAAATCTGAATCTCAAAGGCAAATTGACATCAAATTTTACTATTTATTCATGCTCCTCAGAAGATAAACCCATTTCATTTTTGAAAAGCCATTAGAAAGTGCTCTAGATCCACCTTCAGGCCAAAATGTCACTTTGCTTTGCTGAGATGAACAGATAGAGGCTGCTGGTGTGTGGAGAAACCACACTCACCTCTGTCTCCACCTGAATTTACTTCTGAAAAGCTGACAAAGATTTAAAAAACTAAATTTACTGAACAGAACCCCATATGACCCGTGTCCATTTTGGTCCTTAACATTCTCTTTCCTCACACCATCCCAGGCCTCTTTATCTATCTGTATACAGACTATATCTGTATATCTGCTGAAGACATTACTTTCTTGAGGTAAAACCCTTCTGAACTTCTAAAAGTACCCTCATAGCAAAGGTCAAAGAAAAGCAGAAGTCTCTGTTGCAGGGGCATTAGACTTTACATCTTGTTTTTGCAGATCAGTAATGATTTGGCCAACTGGACTGAGTTAGGAAGGACACGTTCCATCAGCAGATTTGTCTGTATACAGACACTGGCTCAGTGTGAACTGCACCCACCTGTATCCTGGGAGGGAAGGTAGTGCTGGAGGTCATCCAGCCTGGTCTTCAGCTTTGCGTCCAAGGTAGAACAGAAGTTCTGAACACAGGGTGTCAGGGCCTGGGTCTTCATGGCCAGGCCGTTCCTCTGCTGCTGCTGTCCCCGCTGGGTCACGCTGACCCACCCAGCATCACTCAACAGGTCCCCTGGGGACTCTGACCACAGGAAAGAAGACACATCTACCTCGTACTGGGCCCCGCGGCTGGAGACAGGGTTGGGCCCTGAAGAAGTATGGATGTTCTGGCCCTCCAGGTCCTTCACAGCTGAGCTGAGGAGCTGGACAGAGCTCAATGAGATGGCTTCAGTTTCCTCTTTGGTGATGGCCTTGGGGAATGGCAAGGAATCATTATACTTATACTATGTACAACTTTTATCACATCAGCAGAGAGGCCTGTCAGTGTGCAGACACTTAATACAAGGCAGAGCTCCCAGAAGGCACAGATACATACAGACAATGACTGACAGACCGATAGAGATCCTGACTGTTCGAATACCAAAAGAGGACCACCAACCTGCAGGCGCTGAAGGAAGAGCTGCTGGAGGAAGTCATCCCAGACAGCCAGGGGGCGCTCCAGCAGCTGCTGGCACACAGTGCTCCAGTGCTGACTGATGGAGTCGGTGGACAGCAGATCCCACACAGCGTCTCTGATGGCTGCCAGCCCCTTCAGGCTCTTCACATAGACCAGAAGGCTGCCAACACCATGGCAGATGTCCTCCTTACACCTGAGAACAGAGGAGACATCGGAGAGGCATTGATCAATTACCTATCTATAGAGAACTAATCAATGAGTTTGGATGATTAATTAGGGGCTGAAGTTAACATAACAACATAACATAAATAAACATAAATTTTCAAATAAAAGCTGAGTATTTGCCAAATTTAGCAAGTAATAAACACTGAGGGGGTTGAATCACCTGCACATCATTTCTTACTTGATCAGTTCAGTATAATGTAGATTTCCATAGCACTAATTCCACCAGACTGTTCTGTCAATGAGAAAAAAGCCTACTGCCTGAGAGGAGGATTATATGCACTGGATGATCATAGGTTCACGCTATGATTATTGAAACATTAGGTTCAATGATATCAGTATGCCATTAGACCTGAAACACTGGAAAATTACCACCTCTGGATTTGATCAGACCTGAACTACAGCTTTGTTGGAATCTCCATAATCATTACATAAGCAATATGAAGTACACCTCAAACACCATAAATAGAAGAAGGCTGGTTGTTAAAAAGTTTATGATATCTGACTGGGAATGACTTTACATGCTGCATGCTCTCTGTGTGTGTGTTTACACTCTCTTAAGTTCATTTGCATTTTGTAATCAGAAATTGGAAAATGGAAAAACTTTTTTTTTAAATTTTCACTTAAAAATACAAATAATAAGTATTTTGCAACTTGTTGCGTTGCAAGATGTGCAAATAAGCTGCCAACACATCAGTCAACCCAAAGGGAAGTTACCCTCGTGCCTGAGGTTGGTACCTGGAGCTCAGTGAAACCTTCACACCACACACCATACCATTAGCTTTATTTCATATTTCAAAGTTATGCACATTTGTTCGGTGCCCTTGTATCTCTACAATCTTAGTTATTGCAATCAGTGCAATGTCCCCATTACCATGGGCAGAGGTGACAGAGAGCATGATTACAACCAACAGCAGCAGGTTTTTCTATTTATCTCTCTTGCTTAATGTGATGATGGTTTGCAGTGTTTGCCCCTCAGCAAGTGAACAACTAAAGTGAACACTGCCAGGAAAGCAGGCGTAGAGCCAGACAGACGAGGGGCCCGGTTCTGTGCTACTGTTGTAGGCGTGCTGTGATGTGTTCACAGTGCCTTCTGAAAACAGCAGTCAGCAGTGTTGTTATCACCAGTATGTTTCACCATGGTGTTTTCTAAATCTATATACTGACCATCATCTAATGGAAACATCTGTGCAGAAAGTGCAGAGTTTTTACAGTACAGTACAGAGAGATTTACAACGTGACTCTGTTGTTGTACTGATGGAATTAGTGCTGTGGAAATCAACGACATACTGAATTCATCAAGACAACAGTTGAATTTCTGCTTTAACCTGAGAACAGGGAAGAATAGGAGTAAAAGTCTGGTTCTCTGTGCTGCTGTGGTAAATAAAGGCCATTATATCTGAATCTTATTAATCAAATAGCTGCATTAGAAAGCCAGCAATCAGTACATGAGTTTAAAAGTGGTATCGTATTCACTACTTCATTGTTAATCCACGTATGTAAGAGCAGGCAGGAGCAGGAGTCCTACTCTGATCCATGTTGTGCTGTATTCTATCAGACTTTCATGTCAAACCTTAAAAGTCTAAGGCAGAGGAAAGTGGTGATATGAAAAAGGTAAGCAGTGTCCTCACATGTCAATCCACTGCTGCAATGTGTCCCGGAGCTGCTCTCTCTGGATTGGCTGAGCCAGGGTGCGAAGGGCGGGCTGGAACTCGGTGATGGAGGGAGGCAGGTACCTGAACCAGCTGCCTGTACTCGTCTCTTCCTGCAACACCTTCCTGACTTTAGCTGAGGAGAAAGACGGGATCGATGGAGGAGACAAAATGGAAAGAATATAAACAGAAGTGACAAAATGCATGAAAATGAACATTTTGTTTACAATATTTGTAGTTTTGAGGCTCAAAATGGAACATTGATGTTCTCCACTCTGCATTCATAAACAGATATCTTCTGAATTGAAAAAGAGTGAATGTACAGGCAAAAGACCTAAGCAGTTTTAAAGTGTGTAGAACTTTTTATTTTTAAAACTGTTGCAGAACAATCCTACAAACATCCATGGTATCACAAATACCTGATCTAACTTATCCCCAACATAACAATATATGAAAAGTAAGATGTGTAGTGTCAGTGCCAAAAGCCTGTTAATAAACGGAGTGGAGACTGAACTAAATGCCTGGATTTCAAAGAGAAAAATAAGAGTCCATTATTTTTAAATGACTCGACTAAGGAAATCACTAAATAGTATCCCAACATCCAGGACGTCTCAGCTGTTTACCTGCAGGGGTGGTTGAGGTGACATTCTCTAGGATAGAGAAGAGCATGCCACTGCTCAGGACCCCCTCCCCTGGCCTAGGGCCTCCCTCTGGAGGCAGGTAGAAGACAGCATAGGCCTGGAACAGAGTGGTGACCAGCAGCTCAACCAGGCTGCACACCTGGGCCTTGATCCCTGCACCTGGATAAATAAACATCTTTACTAATGAGTGCATATTCCTGACAGATACTGTATACAACACACTGCTGAACAGTAAAAGCCTTCCTGATTCATACCTTTTGTGTAAAAAAATGTGATAGCACACTCTGACATTAAAACACACACATATTGACAGGTGTTACAAATGGTAGAATACCATGCTGTGGTTGGTTGAGCAGTTGATGGATAGAGGCTTTCCGGGCCAACAGGAAGTCAGCCAGGGCCTGGCGTGGTGAGCTGTCCTCCAGCAGCATGGTGGACACCAGGGCTTCCGCGATAGCCTGGTCTGACACGGCACGGCCCCGCAGCAGAGACCTGCTGTCCAGCAGAATGGTGGATCTGCAGAAGACAGGCAGCTTACTGACCTGTGACACAGCTTTCACTAACTTTCACTAATTCTTTTTGCTGAGGCCTGGGACTTCCTCTTTAGAATAACTGCTCCCAAGCAGGAATTTCACTTTGTGACAACATATCTTTCCAGAGGCACCAGCCCCTTTTAGAGCCTGTTCAAATTCGGAGTGTTGACCTTTAGTCTGCCTTACTGCTCTGTAGAAAAGGCATAAACACAGGATGTGGTGGGGCATTGTTGTTCTGCCTGCATATCACCAGAGGAGTCACAGAGCCAAATCTCAGCCAGCGTCTGTGGGACAGAGCCAGCATGGCGGGATAGAATGCAGACGCTGTTTTAACATGTCTCACCTCTGATTATGGAACATGCTATCTAAAATCACACACGGGGGTGCCAACATGCCAACATTGTTTGGTTCCATGTAAACGAGCAAAGGTAGCATAACAAGGGGTATTATTCACACCAATATAGCAGGACACCCGTGTAAAAGGGGTCACACATAAAAAAAAAATCAAATACCTGAAATGTCCAGTGGTGGCTACCTGCCGGACCAGGATGGGGAAGCGGGTCAGGATGGGGCTATAGTGGCCACCTGTAGCAGTCTCCAGCTGCAGCAGACTGTGCAAGTGGCAGCACAGAAGGTAGAGCTGGGTGGCTTGCAGGTACTGGGATGCCTCCATGGCGCTCCAGATCCGCTCTGGGATCTCCAGGAGGAGCTTGATCTGGGAGGCCATGGTGTAAAACTTCTCTTGCCAGTGCCTCTGGCTCTACAAGAGGAGACACAGACACATTCATATGTAGTCGGATGAAAAGAGTTATAGATAACGTGTGTGTATTGAATTTGAGAGAGATGAGCGATGATTTAGCACAAACAAAAGACAATGCAGTGATGTACAGTGATATTATGATGCATCAGATGTGTGTGATTTTCAGGTCATATATCAAATAGTAAAGAATCGTTTTTAAAGTTGACTGTGCATTAAACTAAGCTCATTCCATTCTTATATGAACATCTCCCCGATTACCATTCAAATATTACAATTTAATATTTCCTAGATATTGTCAGCAAACACTTCACCACTTCAGCTGAACAGAGTTTGATATTTCAGCTGTGGCAGCTCGCCACCGCCTCCACTGACGTGGAAGTTAACGCTGGACTTTTTCTAACAGTTGGAGAATATTTAAAGATGAGCTCTGTGCTACAGTCTGATCAGCATTTCGCTTCGAGTCGCATTAATTAATGTCATGATACAACTGCAGTGAATATTTGCATGTAATTTATATGACAATGAACTGTCACATTTTAAACTGAAATTTGGTGATAGAGGTGTAACACTGACACAGGTGTGGTCAGGTAAAACGTTCACCTCCTGTCTGCAGCCGCTCACACCGGCTTTGCCTTGTTTCAGCCTGTGGCAGTACTGGTGCATGTCCTGGATGGACTGGACGACGCTCTCCGAACACTGCCTCATCTCTCTGATGGTGTCGGCGGCGTCGATCAGGTCCCGGTAGCGCTCCCCCACCATCTGCCTCAGCTCCTCCTTCTTCTGCTCGATCTCCCCGCGGACTTTGCGTTCGATCCGGCGGATCTCCTCGGTGTTGTAGCGCTCGAAGAGACCCGCCGGGTGTTTAATCTCCGAAACCCGGAGAGACAGCGCAGGATCTTCGGCCATCACACAACACAACAACTCCTGATCCTGCAGGAACTCCAACCCGGAAGACCAGGGGAAAATACTTCCTGCTTCCACGTAGGGAAAAAAACGTGACGACGACGGAGTGTGATGTATTTATTGGTTGCCAATACTGTCCGTCAGGGAACATTTCCGTACAGTCTGGGTCCCGCCCACCCGCACTGCTGAACCAATCAATTAATTCCAAAGTAGAACGGTGTAACATAACATGTTTATACAGTTTATACAGTTATATATATATATATATATATATATATATATATATATATATATATATAGTTTGCGTCCAAACTGAACCACAGTCATGTGGTTTCCACAAGGCTTGATACTTTGCCCTTCTCTTTCAGCTTTTACCCCCAGTATCTGTACCCCTTGAATATATTATTTGCCACTTCAATGTGTCTTATTTATTCCTGAAAATCATAATTTGAGTTCCTGCACAGCTGCCTTCAAAGGGTGGCCTCTAACTTCCTTCAATTGAATACTGAAGAAAGTGAAGATCTGATCATTGGTCCTGTTCACATTTCTAACACTGAAGCTAATGTTGTTGATTCAAACCTCAGCTAACTGAGAATGTTAGATTATTTATTAACAAGGTTAAACCAGTGCTATTCAGCCTTATACATACATACAGTCCTCATTTCCTTTCACCGTCACTACAGTATTTCAGTATCTACTTGGTTGGATGATGCTGCAGTTGCCCATCTACAGTTGGTGCGGAATGCAGCACCAAGCCCTTTGTCCTCCAGATTTATGTCAATAATTTAGACCAATTATTAGAAACTACAGCTTTCAAAATGACCGACTCTGATTTATGTAAAACGTTGACATTTTGTCCAGAGAGTCTTTAGAGAAATGAAATGATTGACAGAGGTGTGTCACTGATGGTTTTTGATAGGCTGCTGCTGTTTTTCCAGCCTGTACCCTGAACATATTCCATTGTCAACTACCACTTCTCATCAGCTGACAGCAGTTCTCGCTGATATATGTATAATATACAGATGTGCAACTTATAAACGGCTAATAACTCCAGTGTCTGAGGCAGATACCGCAAATAACCGGTGCTGTGCCGCATCAGCGACTCCTCTGCAGTGTCCGAGACACCATTTATTTCACAGCGGAAGGAGGAAGCGGGTGGAGCGGTGTCAGGTAAACAGGTGCGCCAGGTAGACCTTTATACCCGGAACGAAGAAGACTTAAAACGAGCGACGCCACTGACAGGTAGGCACCTGCTGTTCTGAATAACGTCACAATAACACACTGTACAGTTTTTAACGAGTAACTGCTGAATTTATGAAAATGTGAAGTTTTATCTTTAAAAGGTTCAGAGTGAACGAATACTGATTCTGACACCAGCTGCATAATGTGTGATGATTTCACCTTAGTTACCAGTCAACACAGAACTAAGTGTGTGGATGTATTCAGGAAATAACCAAATACACAGGTGTGTTTGTTGTAAGTAAGTGTTGAAATGCGTATTTTCACTGTAGACTCCTGTGTTATGATGTGTGCTGTAGCTTACAGTGTCCACCACACAAAACACAGAGAGTGACTGAGTCCCACTCGCCTTTGTTTGTTACTAGGCTTCCAGAGCTGTTGAAATATGTGAAGCCTGTGATGAACACCACACACCAGTGTGTGTTTTAATATCAGTAACTGGAGCTTTTTCACAACAGACACTTTAACTTGTCAAGCAGGAAGAACACAGGTTGGTGATAACACTATTGATGGCTGCATTAAATGAAATGAAATGAAACTGAAGCAGTTAAAAGGAAATCAGCCATTTTGACTGTTTACACCACAGTGAACTCACAATGTCTGCTGTGAAGAAGGCCTGTTGTTGTAACTGTGGATGGATGAAAGCTGTAACAGATGCTAAATTTATATCGATCCACGTCATCACTCTGTTCACTTTATACAACAAACACAAGTTAATTCATCCTAAACAGCACAGAAACACACAATCCTAAAAAGATACAGATTTACCAACCACACAAAATCAACCAAACATAGAGGTCAATCATGAACCGCAGCATCCTATGTTCCAAACATGGACTGCATGTCATCACCATCTCTCTCGCTCTAATTCCACAAAAGCTTTTCTTCTTCTATGATCATTCAACCAGGGGAAGTCATTAGAAATG
Source organism: Trachinotus anak (assembly GCF_046630095.1). Taxonomy (NCBI): domain Eukaryota; kingdom Metazoa; phylum Chordata; class Actinopteri; order Carangiformes; family Carangidae; genus Trachinotus; species Trachinotus anak. The sequence goes on from NW_027273868.1 coordinate 1,089,610, forward strand.
AAGGATGTTTAACTAAAAGTCAAGTCCTTGCATGATGATATCAAGAGCAATAAAATATGGACTGGACTTTATCTTTAATCTCATCTAAATCATATGATAAGACAAAGCCTTTTGTCTGGAGGAAGAACATTAAACATGTTTGTTTTAAGGTGATGATAGGACCTGAATGTAACTTCATGGTTTGATTTAAAGGTCCCATATTTTAACTTCTCCAGTGTCGTATCTGAAGTGTTGATCTCCATCAGAAGATATATTTGTGGTGACAAAATTCACAATCCTCATGATGTGCAGATATATTCAGCAGCCTGACTGAATCAAATCAAAGTTACAGAAAAACTCAGTTACAGTCAAAATTCCCAGCTGGCTAGTGTGAACAGGAGCAATGATCACACCTGACTGTTGTTTTAAGACAAATATGAAAAACTGTGAACCTTCATCATACAAAAACAGAGGGATGTCCCTGCAGAATGTCTTGATTAAAGTATTTTTTCTGGTTAGCTGCTGCTCTGGTTTTACATTCATGTCTGATGTTGGGAGGATCGCCACTGAGCCACAACTGTTGTACAACCTCTTCTCCTGTTTTAAAGCCTCCAGTCACCACTTTAAAGTCGTTATGGACTCACAGCCTGCAGTACCTCTCTCTCCATATGATTTCAGATTGCATTCATTTTTTTGGGTTATGTAGTCGTTGTCTCTTCCACATTCAAATGATAATACATTTCTTTTAATTATAATCAACCTCTATGATAATCAGGGGTCTGTGTCAAACCAAATATCACAGCAATCACATAAAGCATGAAATAATAAATCTACCATTTTATAAAGACAGCTCCCTGATGTACCACTGTTCTACTTCTGAACTGAATCACTCCTATGATATATTTTGTACCCATTTACAGATCTTCATTAAAATGTAACTGAATTCCAGCTTTCCATTCCTTTTCATTGACTTGTCATTATTAAGGCGCCTGTCATGTACCATGTAGTCTGCAGTGTCTCACTCCAGCCCTGCCCTGCCTGCTGCTGCTGTCATGTGTGACTGTGACATGCAGGCTCGTAGATCCAGAGGGTTGTTAAGCTGTAGCATGTCCTCCTCTGTGTGTGTCTCAGAGAGCAGACTGAGAGATGGAGCAGAGGGACATCCAGCAGGAGTTTGAGGATCAGTTCAACGATGTGGTTTCCAGGCTGCAGTCCAAGCAGTTCTTCAGGTCTGACTGGGACATTGCTTCTTTTGCAGTCTTCTTCATCTTCATCGGTGAGTCAAGCTGAAGGAAACAAGATTATACACCAAAGACACTCTGATGATGTCTATAAGACACGTGCTGCAGAAAACAAACCTTTAGGCTTAAACATTCCCCACTTCCTGTTCAGACAACTGTTTCCTCTCATTCATAGTTATAGTTAGTCACGGCACCAAACTGCTCTATACTGAGCAGCACTTCATTTGTCCTGTAGAGGGACGTCCCTCACTCAGAACACATAACCTCTGTTCACGGTGTCAGTGCAGCTGTGCCACTAAAATGACTGTTGCTGTTGTTGCTTTATTATAGCTGAAACTTAGGTATAGCCTGTACTCTGTCCACTCACTGTGTGTGTTGTGTATTGTCAGGTATGATCATGTTGCTGGTCATCCTGGTTCTTATCCGATGCTGCTGCTGCTGCTGCTGCAATGAGAAGGTAACGGTAACACACACATACACACACACACACACACACACACACGACAGACCTAGAGGGAAACACACACTTCTTGTGAGGTGCTTGCTATCAGGCAGATGTCAAATAAAGAACGGGAAAGCTGAACTCTCAGATGCTCTGTCATGTCATGTTCAGACCAGAGCTCAGAGTGATCAGCTTGAAGGACATAAAAAAAGATGACGTCCAAAATCTCCCTGTTCACTACAGGATGTAGTTCACTGTATTTACCCTCTGTCGTTGTATTTGAGTGTGTCTGTCTCTCTCATTTGAAACTCTTAACTCCTAACCTGCTCCAGAGCAGGTTAACTTCAGAGGATCAGATCAAAACCTGTCAACAGCCAAATTACTGACCAATCAGACACCTGAAAAACCCGAGTTATCATTTCTGACAGGGAAAAAATAGTTTACAATTAAGTGAGAAATAATAATGAGCAGTAGATATTTTTATAGATCAGTGGAATACATGTCACCTTGTTGACTATCACTTTATGATGTTGCTATACCTAAATGTACCTGCAGGTGTCAGAGTTTCTTCTCATATCATGTTAAACACCTCATTCATGGTTCTGAGGATATAGCTTGAAATTAACAGCTCCCTTACATGAACATGCTTGTAGCTGGATAGAAAATCTGTAAATGAGCTGGTTGATAACCAGCGTCATACTACAGATTGTCCAGGATGGCCAGTGTTGGGCTCAGTGAAGCCAGAGAATGAAAACTTAACCTGGGTATGTTGAACTTGCTTTGTAGTACAGGCTCAAGAGTCCAGTCAGTGAAACCAGACTGGAGGTTGTGGGTCAGAGACACTTTGATCTAAACATTAGAGAGACATCAGCTGATCAGAGACTGAGGATGAAGGTGAAAGGGTCACAGACTGTCTATAGATGGAGTACTAACTGTAAATGATGCCTTTATGTCTCCTCAACAGCCGCGCAGACAGAAGGTCGGCATAGAGAACATGGCTCTGGAGCCCTGACAGCTGATCAAGTGTTGACTGATGAAGCAGAGCCTCACAGACTGACCCGTGCCAAAGCAGAAGCTTTGATTTGACTGTTTTACTGTCTGTAAACGAATGTGCACATAGAATTAAATGTTGTTCCGAAGCCATTTGCTGCACAAATCTAACACAAACACATGTTGCTGACTGTCACTTCTGTACTTTGTTTGTTGCTAGGAAGCCACAGAGGAGGAGGAAACTCTCAGCTGTCAGTTTTTGCTTCCTGCTCTGTTTGTTGGATGTTAATGTTTTGACTTAAAAATTTTAATCAGTAATAAAAAAAATATAATAGTCATAAAGATGTGAACTTGGTGTTCATGTATTGTTTTCTTAACACAAAACCACATGAAGGTATAAATCATTCAGCAGGACTCAGATGTGTTTGTGTTGTTGTGAAGGTCACACAGGTCTGTACAGTGCTGCTGAAACACATCTCATCACTGTTTCCAGGGTATATACAGAAATCCTGAATTAAATTTAATACCTTTTAATACCTTTTTTAATACCTGCTCAATATTTTTTTAAACCAACACGACACTGAGTTGCAACTGTTTTCATCTGCAACTTTTCTAACTTTTACACTGATTTTGAGATTTATAAAACTACACACTCTGGGCCAATACAACAGAATTTAAATAGGGAACATGGGTCAACAGAATAGATTTGGAGACTCAGTGATTTTGAACACATCTTACATTTTTTTTACTTCTTGAATAAAAAAATAATAGATTATATAAAATGTTCAATAAAGGGATAAAAGTTCCAACAAACTGGTATTCACTACATGAACTGGTTATGCCATTACAACCAGTGAATGGACTTGAACCTGTTTAATACCATTGTCGACAGTCGTGGCCAAAAGTTTTGAGAATGACACAAATATTAATTTTCACAAAGTCTGCTGCTTCAGTTTTTATAAGGGCAATTTGCATATACTCCAGAATGTTATGAGGAGTGATCAGCTCAACTGCAATTAATTGCAAAGTCCCTCTTTGCCCTGAAAATGAACTTTATCCCCAAAAAAACATTTCCACTGCATTTCAGCACGGCCACAAAAGGACCAGGTAACATCATTTCAATGATTCCTCCATTAACACAGGTGTGGGTGTTGATGAGGACAAGGCTGGAGATCAATCTGTCATGATTGAGTTAGAATAACAGACTGGACACTTTAAAAGGAGGATGGTGCTTGACATTATTGTTCCTCTTCTGTTAACCATGGTTACCTGCAAGGAAACACGTGCAGTCATCATTGCATTGCATTGCATTGCATTGCATTGCACTGCACAAAAAGGGCCTTTATAGCAGCTAGTAAAATTGCACCTCAGTCAACCATCTATCGGATTATCAAGAACTTCAAGGAGAGAGGTTCAATTGTTACCAAACAGGCTCCAGGGCGCCCAAGAAAGTCCAGCAAGCGCCAGGACCGTCTCTTAAAGTTGTTTCAGCTGCGGGATCAGCCACCACCAGTGCAGAGCTTGCTAAGGAATGGCAGCAGGCAGGAGTGAGTGCATCTGCACGCACAGTGAGGCAAAGACTTTTGGAGGAAGGCCTGGTGTCAAGAAGGGCAGCAAAGAAGCCACTTTTCTCCAGAAAAAACATCAGGGACAGACTGATATTCTGCAAAAGGCACAGAGATTGGACTGCTGAGGACTGGGGTAAAGTCATTTTCTCTGATGGATCCCCTTTCCGATTGTTTGGGGCATCTGGAAAAAAGCTTGTTTGGAGAAGACAAGGTGAGCGCTACCATCAGTCCTGTCTCATGCCAACAGTAAAGCATCCTGAGACCATTCATGTGTGGGGTTGCCTCTCAGTCAAGGGAGTGGGCTCTCTCACAATCTTGCCTAAAAACACAGCCATGAATAAAGAATGGTACCAGAACGTCCTCCGAGAGCAACTTCTCCCAACCGTCCAAGAGCAGTTTGGTGATGAACAATGCCTTTTCCAGCATGGAGCACCTTGCCATAAAGCAAAAGTAATAACTAAATGGCTCGGAACAAAACAAAGATTTTGGGTCCAAGACCAGGAAACTCCCCAAATCTTAATCCCATTGAGAACTTGTGGTCAATCCTAAAGAGACGGGTGGACAAACAAAAACCCACAAATTCTGACAAACTCCAAGCAGTGATTATGCAAGAACGGGCTGCCATCAGTCAGGATTTGGTCCAGAAGTTGATTGACAGCATGCCAGGGAGAATTGCAGAGGTCTTGAAAAAGAAGGGTCAACACTGCAAATATTGACTTGTTGTATGAACTCAGTGTAATTGTCAATGAAAACTTTTGATACTTATGAAATGCTTGTAATTTCAGTGTACCATAGAAACATCTAACACAAACGCCTAAAAACCCTGAAGCAGCAGACCCTGTGAAAATGTAATATTTGTGTCATTCTCAAAACTTTTGGCCACGACTGTAGACACCACAGAACCTCTGCGCATAGTGTTGGTGCGGCACCCGGAGTCACCGGGGATCTGCCGTCGGTGTAGTCGTAACGTTGGTTTGGACGGTGGCACTGGTTTGCTTTGATGTCACGGTAGCAGCAGCACAGAAAACTGCTCTTGGCTAGTGCTTAGGATATGCGGAGAACACTTATCATTAAACATGAACTGAGCACCAAAACATGAAAAGACTGTACTTTAATGGAGACATGTTTATATGGAGCTCCACTGCAGCTGGCAGCAAAAGTCAACAGGAAGAGTTCAACATGTGCAGGTTATTGTTTAGAATATTTTATTGCACAGATAAATAATTTCCACATTTTATATAACAGGCAGCTTTTCAAAATAGAATAACACTTACTGGAATGAAGTCATTTGTTCATGATTGGATTAGTGTTTGGTTCACAGAGAATCAACAAGGTGCAAAATATGGAGAATAAATATGATCATAGAGCAGACAATCACACATTACATCAACAGACATGACTGGTGGCTCAACAGTTCCACACATCCAGGTTTTAACAAATAGGAAACTGAATTCTACTTTGAGCTCAGCCTCAAGTACACTGATTACCTGTCACTGGTAAATAAGCAGGATTATTCAATTAGTGAAGCCGAAGCAAATCCTCAGAGTAAGGGGACTGTCACCCCGTGTTTTCAGTCTTAATGCTAAGTTTAATGAACAGGCGGTTGCTGAAGCTTCAGTTAACCTGCAGATATGAGAGGTGCATCAATCTGAACATCTACCTGCAAGAAACACAAATGTGGACTTCCCTAAATGTTCCTACAGTGATTGTTTATTGAACCATCAGCACCCAGGTTCAAGTTTTAAAAATACTCATGACTAAATCAAGTTAAGTTGTGAATTGACAATGATCAAAACTGTTGTAACTTTGGCAGAATGTGTTTTGTTCATGTAGTTCTCCATCACTCAGTGTGAGAAACTGATTTAGCCTTAAAACATGGGGAGCAACGCAGGACTATGCATCTCCTGTAAGAATTTAAACATGCTTCTATTTCTGGGGGGAAAAAAATTAAAAAAAAATTTTAAAAAACAAAAACACCATGAGCTTGTATGACGCTTCGTCTTCCAACCCTGAGTACACAAATTAGTGTTTCACACAACAAGACAGTTCACATGAAACCTTTGGGATAAAAACCAGATAAATACTCAGTTATTTCTAAGTTGCTTGAATGTAACAGAAAATAACTGTAATGATAAATCAACAACAATCACATTCATTCTCTCAGAGGTTTAAGTTAGTGAGATGCAATTCATGCATCAGGACTGTCAATCAGCTGACACAACTAGGAATGGCAAATATTGATATCTGCTGGGGTTTGATTGGCTCCTTTGCCTCATCATGCAACACCTCAGCCTGAATGACTGGATGACAAATTATATATATATATATATATATATATATATATAAAATAAAAACCTTCCCAGGATGTCCCTTACACTTGTGTGGTTGGTCTGGAGGACGGACTGGAGGTGGATTAGAAAGGTCTGTAGTTCCAGAAACTCGAGAAGACTGATATCTGCCAATGAGAGGAGGACAAATGATCTTAGTGTGGCTTCAGTCAAGCTTCAGTTATTCATTGATAAACTAGCAAAGTGTTGCTGCTGAAAGCTGAAAAGATAGAATTGAACTATACTGAGGTCCCAGCACCTGACACAACTCAGAGATGAAGTTGCAGGGAGATCAGGAGAATGAGGCCGTTACTGATCAGGCCTGAAACTGGTGATATGTCTGTTTGCTTGGACAGGCTGAGATAACCTCAGGGCTGCAGGTCGGATTTGAACCCCGGGCCGCTGCAGTTAGGACTAAGCCTTAACGGTACGAGCTCTACCAGGTGAGTCACCGAGGCGCCCCAGGAATGACCTGCTATTATGTGCAGACTGAAACATGATTATGAGATAAGTGTGCTGTTTCAGGCCTTTTTAACAGTCTTCAGTTGCATATGAGATACTCTGTGGATGTTGTCAGCAGTTTCAAATAACAGCAACAGCAGACAGACACTGTTAGCTATTAGCTGGTTAACACAATGCAACATTTAGCAGCTACACATACAGATATTTCTCAGGAGTTGGTTGAAACCAAACCAGAACTATAAGGAGAGAGAGTACTGGACACAAACACCACTCACATGAATGAATGCTAATGCTAAAATGCTGCTAATGGTTAGACATAAAGAGTGTCCAGCATTTCTAAGGCAGGCTTCTACACTGCCACTGCTTCCTCTCACTCTGATGAGGACATTCTTCATACTGCATCTTATTCAGGAGCTCACAGTATGACTGGCTGCTCCAGAACTCTTCTTTCTGAAAGCCAATGTTTCTTTTATTTCTTGGATGCTTGTGTTGTCATTAGCCAAAAAACATATGCTGCTTTTAAGGATAGGTTTGGGTTTTGTAAAGTCTTAGTACATGCTATATGCACATCCAAACACTGATATTGTAGTCATCTGTTCATAATGATGCACATGCAAAACTACAAAAATGTGTTGAAGTTCATCTGAAGCCACTACAAGGCTTCAGCAGTCTGTGTTAGTCAGATCAAGTTGGGATCTTAAAAAGACAAAATTCTTTCTCATGTCATATCACCTCATAAATATTTCAAAAGTGCAACCATTTCTCTCTTTGAGTGACACAGAAACTGACACATGCAGACCTAACTACTGTAATACTCTTCTTTCTGGTTTACCCAACTGGTTTACTGATTGAGAATCTGCTGCCTGGTGCTGACCTGGACCAGAGGGGGAGAACACATTACATACGTTTTAAAGTCCTGACCGTGGTTCAGCTTCAGCTTTTACTTGTTTTCTAAAGCCCTTCATGGTTTTGCACCAGCAGATATGTCTCACATGCTTACACTCTATGAACCAGTACAGCTCCTCAGGTCCTCTGGCATGAGTCTGTTAGTTGTTCTGAAGTGCAAGACTAAACCTTTGGTGAGGCAGCTTTTAGCTTTTATTCTCTGGAGTCACTGGAACAGTCTGAGGACATGAGAGCAGCTGGAGGTGTTGAAATCTTTAAGTGTAAACTCAAAACGTACCTCTTCTGCCTGGCTTTTAATTATATTTTTGTTTTTAGTCCATAGTCACTTTATTTTATATTATTATTTTATTTATGAGTTATCTGTGAAGCACTTTGAACTACACTAATCTGTATGAAAAGTGCTATATATAATAAAGTTTGATTGATTGATTGATGAGTGTTTTAAGATGGACTGTGACCCTGTCCTTTAACTGTGGTGGAATCATCCTCCAGGAGAGACACCCACCTTGTCCTTGAGCTGCTGACAGAGCTGCAGGGAGATGGTGAAGAACACCAGCGTGTCATTGAGCCAAGGCACCACACACTCCACCTTGTGAACATGGCTCACCTCGAAACGGTTGTTGTTGAGCTCACTGTGGAGGGAAGTGTTCATAGCAAACAGTAACAACAGATTACATGGACCTTAAAGGTATACTTCCACTTCCTGAATGTGGGATATTCCCTAACATCAGATTATCAGTAACTACCACTATCTGTTTCTTTCCATTTACTTCATATCACTACTTTTTATGTATTTATTATTTGTGTTATTTCATCTGTTTGTGCATACTGTGCACTACAGAAAGAACAAAAGGAAGGAAGCAGGACTTACAACATCGCACCAGGGTTGTGCAACACTGAGCTTCCAGCTGGTTTGAAATTCTGTTGAGATGAGAGAGAAAACACCAACATCAGTCGCTCTATGTGTACACTTTGTGCAGCTCCATGTGGTGTTGCAGAGAGTCACACGTTCAAACCTTTGTGGTGTTTGGAGGCAGCACGTGAAGCTGGTAGACAGTCAGACACAGTTTGCTTAAGTTGATGTAAAAGTTCACCATCACATCCCCAGGCATGGGAGGGGTGAACATTTTCTAGTGATGAAAGAGTAAACAGAAAGAGAGGAACATGGAACACCGTGGAACAGCACCAGGCTTCATGCCAAATCAACTGACACTTTGTGTGTGATGTGGTTTCTTCACCAGAGACCGTCCCGCTCTATACACATTCTACAGCACATGGCCAGAAGTATGTGAACACCTGAGCATTAAACTTATGTGATAGTTGGACGTGTCACTGCTGGATCCGCTCCGACTCAGACACACAGTGAGAGTTAGGGTTAGGGGGTCCAAAAAGTATCCAAATAATCTGAATGGTTGATTGAAGGGGATGCTGTGCACAGACATGTTCAGGGGTCACGAGCAGACAAAGTGTCAGTAACAACACAAAAAGCTTGGGAACAACGTCTCTTTCTCAGAGGGGTCCACATACTTTTGGCCATAGAGTGCATCTTCATCAGAATTCTTCAAAAACAAGAGATTGTTTTTGTACTATCTTGTAAGATTTAAAAAAAAATACTGTGTATCAGATTTTATCTGCCTCAAAACCTATTGTCATATATCATACTCTGGTCCTCAGTATGTTAAAGCAGAGTGTGTGTGTGTGTGTGTGTGTGTGTGTGTGTGATGTGTATTGCCTGCTGGCCTGTACCATCAGGCCACTGGTGGCCAGCTCAGGCAGCGTCATGGAGGCTGGGGTGGTGAGGCGGTTTCTTGCTCGTGTCAGCTGCAGCATCACTGCATCCATGAGCTACATCACCAACAGAAACATCAAGTCAGTGTAAAGACACCGTAAAGACTGAGATCTCATCCATGTTCAGTTCTGTGCTGATCATCGTCCTGAGGAGGGACAGACCTTATTAACCTCAGCCCCCGTCTTGAAGTGGTAGCTCTCATCATGGCTGTTCAGCAGCTGGAGAGCCTGGTTCACATGGTTCCTGGCATCCTGGATCTGATGGAGGAATGGAGACAAGAGGGAGGTCAAATGGTGAGTGAGATGTGTCCGGGTGGTGGTGATGGAGGCTTGAGATTCAGCCACTGCAGTGTTTACAATACAAGAGGTTATAATAGGTCTTCTTGAGCAGTGCTATGAGACAGGCTGGCCAGACCAGGGCTAGCTGGTTAGCGTGCTAACTTCAGTAGAACAAAAGAAGTGATAGAAATAAAAGCAAAAGAATAAAGTTTGATGCTGAACTTGCAACATTTCTTCTGTAAGTAAACAGATGTTAATGCTACAGTAAAATTGGCTATGTAGCAATAACAAACTATAGCTCCTTTAAAGCCAAGGAATAATGTCAGTCATTAAATATTTATTTGTCTCAGCCACTGAAAACATTTTAAAATTTAACTTTAGCCTAGCAACTATGCAACTGACCAACTTTTTGAAAATGAATTTATACTCATGGAAACAAACTTCCGTTTTTTTGAACTGGGTGTAATACTAACATACTGAATTTATCATATTAGAATTTAATTCTGAAATTTCTTCAACGCGTATTTTTTCACCACTGAACGTCCATACCATACATCTGCAGGAACATAGTATAAGGAAATGACGGATGGTGTATTGACAGCACAGTCATTTCATTTTTTAACAACAAATAATTTATATAAAAGAAAGAAGTTAATATTCAAGTGGTTTAAGTTAATTACCTAATATTGCCAATACTTGTTGAGTTTACTCTTGTGGATTAAGGCTTATTATTTTGAACTGACAGTGAACATATCAAATAAAAATTCACATCAAATACGGTAATCTTCAAAATATCAGCCGACAATAAGACACTCCAGTGACAATGCAGAATCCTCAATAAGCTGTTTCAAACTTACTGCAGATCCGACACAGAGAACCCTGCCCCTTGGTTAACACAAAAGAAGAGATTAATGTGAAAACTACCACTTTTTTTCACTTCTACAACACACACCAGAGGTGGACAGTAACTAAGTACAGTAACTTGAGTTCTGTACTTTACATGAGTTTTTTTTTTTTTTTTAAACTTATGACTTACACTACGTTATGACTTTGTTTACTTGCTATTGCTGCCTATTAACGCTTCAGAAGAACAGGCTGTTTAACACATTTTTTAATGCAGAAGTATACCCCATATAATAACACGTGCAAGAGCAGATTGACAAGCAGACCTGTCTGTAGCTAGCTACAGCTAGTCACCCATCAAAGAGCCCAGGATTAACCTCAATGTGCAAACATCCCAAAAAAATGATAAAAATGACTTCTTGCCAAGTCCCAGCCTTTGTAAATGTGACATGGTCATGCCAAAAAAAAGAAATTATAGCTGCAACAGCTGAAAGTCAACCTAGCTTCCAGAGCTAAACGGTCTGCTGCTGCCACAAGAGGGCAGTAAATGACAAGATGAAAGCAAATAGATGGATTTTTTTCAGTTTCTGTAAATAATGTATGCTCATCTTGATGCAAACAATCAGGTATAATTTTGTTGCTGAGATCAATGGGTTTGCACAATTTGGTGCAGATCCATGTGGTGGAAGACGGTGTTGGGCCTTGACAGAGGTATGCTGTCTAGTGAGTGTCATTCTAGCTGATGTCTATTTTTGGCTTAACTGGTCTAGTCCTTGCTTGCCTTGCTTTTCCTGACTGCATGCCACTGCAAAGGACTTCTTCTGTGCTTGTATTTAACGCTAATTAGCAAATGCTATCATGCTCCATGGTAAGTGAAACGGTAAGTAAACTCACAGAGCTGCTGGCATGGCTGTCAGTCAGTATGCATCTCTTGGCAAACTCCCATCATGTTTCTGCAGAGCACATTTCATTGCCCTCATCTACGATTATCTCAGATCACAAGACATACACTCACACAGCACTTTATTAGGAACACCAATGTGGTGTAATATTAAGGGCTAATGTACCATGTCTATCTATTAAAATGTACTGTGTCTACAATAATGATTACTATGATTACTATACTCATCACAAACATGATTGAAGTGTGAAAAATAATGTATATGTAAACTGTGTGTATCACAGATTATGTGCACGTGTTGAACTCAAGCAAATATATTATTTTTAAAAAATGCAGTTTGAAAAAGTTAGAACATAATGGTATTCCTGGATGATTACATTTTTTTAAAAAATGTAATAGAAGAGAATTAGAATATAATGATGTGCACTGGAGGAGGCTTTGACAAAGAATATAGACATGCCCGGGCATGGCGAGGCATGTCAATGTGCTCTGGGTCACGGTGCCCTCAGGTCACTGTGACCTGCTGCCACCTGTGTGAACAACGCACAGGTGGATGTACCCGTTTCAGTAGAACACAAAAGGATTCAAACAATTTTCAGCACCAGTTTCGAGTGATAAGGAGTTGTGCCCCCAGCCCAGGTGTTCTATTGAATAACAATGCAATCTAATACGGGCGGGGCGGATGACCAGGCACTTTTTGGAATATAAAAGAAGATGACACGTATCAGATTTTTAGATCAACTTTTGTTGTTCTCTGGCTTTTGTCGACAATAAATCTCTGCTGCACTGAACTCTGCCTCCCGTGGATTTTTGAAGACTTTGAAGACTCAAGAGTGGTCCAAGAGTGGGGCTTCCTCAGTCCTTCATGTCATGGATCCTCCAGATGTTGGAAACTTTCCTTTGAGACTCTGCTCCATGTTGACATGACTGTGTCACATTCATGCTGCCAATCTCCTGTTCTACCACATCCCAAAGGGGGTCCACTAGATCCAGGTCTGGAAACTGGGGAGGCCACTGAAGTTGACTGAACTCACACGTTGATGAAACCAGTTTGAGACGACTTTATCTTTGTGTCATGGAGCATTATGCTGCAGGAAGTAGCCATTAGAAGATGGTGAGCTGTGGCCATGAAGGATGAACGTGGTCAGCAACAACACTCAGACTGTGACATTCAGACCGTGATTGGTTGGTATTAAGGGGCCATGAAAACATCCTCCACACCATCACACCTCCACCACCACCTGGACAGGTTGGTCCATGGATCCAGACTCTGACCCTACCATCTGCTGAGCAGATCCAGATCCATCAGACCAGGTCTTCACCTGTCCAGTTTTGGTGAGTCTGTGTCCAATGCAGCTTCTGGTCTTGGTGACAGGAAGTGGACCCTGACGTGGCCTCTGCTGTTGTAGTCCATCCACCTTCAGGTTGACGTGTTGTTCCGTCTGAAGTTTTTCTGCTCAGCACAGTTCACAGAGTGGTTATCTTAGTGACCGTAGCCTTTCGGTCAGCTCCAACCAGTCTGTCCATTCTCCTCTGACCTCTGACCTCTCTCATTAACACAGAGCTGCTGCTCACTGGATGGTTTTTGTCTGACAGCAACAATCAAGTCACAGTCAGAGTCACCAAGTCACATTTTAACTCATTCTGATGTTTAAGCATTAACTGAAGCTCTGGACTGCTTCCATGTGATTGGTTGGTTGGATAATTGCATGCATTAGCAGGTGCACAGGTGTTCCTAATAAAGTGCTCAGTGAGTGTATATCCGCTGTCTGTCATTAGTGCACACACAGAGATTGGAAAGAAAGCCTTGATGATTTCTGTGACACACTGTACCTGCTGCAGCTTCCACTGCTTGTCCTCTCTGAACTGAAAGTGCAGCACTTGGCTACTTTTTGAACCCTTCAGGTTTATGTCCTGTTGAGAAAAGCAAAACATCAACAACAGACACGTTTAGCTTAAATCATGGTTTCATGTACATATAAAAGGGAGTAAAGCCTTGATGAGACCCGGTGGAACTCACAGCCTGAATCAGAGCCTCTCCCTGCAGAGTCAGAACCCCCTTCACTTGGTCCATGCTGCAAAACAACAAATCACATTTCATTTCAATATCACCAGAGACACAACGGGGAAGGCAGATTACAGCAGAGGAAGCCTTTACAGGGAGGGTTACAACATGAAGAAATGACGAGCCCATTAAAAACAGCTGTTACTTAGCATCTGCATCTGCACTTTTCCCGCAGACATTGCTATATAACAGACAGGGCCCACTTCATTCATCAAACATGATCTGACCATTGTAACTGTGTAGTAATTGCACACTTTAAAATGAAATGGTTAGAGGTATGAAGTATTACGTTGAGCTGCCAAGGATGAAGTTTTCCTGTTTGAGCTGACTCTCCAGGCCTGGGGTCGGCATTGAGAAACGTCTAGATGCCTCCTGTTGACAACAGCAAAGCAGAATGTCTCCTAACATTAGACAGAAAACTTGATGACAGTGTTATGTTCTTCTGTACTCATGGCCTCATGGCCTTTGAGTTGACAATGTAGATCCATTCGTTTCAGGTAACCCTACAGACTGCTACCGAATATTTCTGATTCTGTTAAAATGGTAAATGGACTGCTTATATAGCTCTTTTCTAGTCTTATCGACCACTCAAAGCGCTTTGCAATGTGAGGCACATTCACCCATTCACACATAGTCATACAGCACTTACATCTACACATGGAGCTTCAACCATTCACACACACTCATACACTGATGGAACAGCCATCAGAGGCAATATGGTGTTCAGTGCCTCACCCAAGGACACTTCTACATGCGGACTGGAGGAGCCGGGGGTCAAACCATCAACTTTCTAATAAGTCTCCTGAGCCACAGCTGCCAACCTGTTCTGCTTTATAATCCAGTTACAGGTATTAGACACATATTCAAAAGACATTATGGGTGAATGTTGGGTAAATAATATTGTAATGAGTACAGTCTAGACCTGCTCTACAGTAAGAGTGTTCCGAGATAACTTCTGCTATAGAAATAAAACTGACTTGACTTTCACTGGAGATGATATGATCAAATTCCTTCATCATTTTACACATTTCTGTTCAAAATTAATGATTCTGAGCAAACAGAAATTAATATAAACTTCTTAATGTGTGAGGAGCTTCGTCTCATCAAAATAAAACCTGCCACACAAAGTTCATTGCATTAAACACAGGACTGCCTCCAGACAAAGATTATCCTGGTCGACCAGTAGTTGTTAGTTCAAGTCATTGGCTGACTAGTTGTCGCTTGTTTATGATATTGATTGACTTTGTTAAATGTCTATTTTTGGGGGGCATCAGAAAATGGTTTGAGTTGCAACAACCAGCAAGGACAACGGTAGAGCGAGCAGCCATGCTAAGTGGCTAACATCAGGCTACTTACATGTTTCAAATGACAAGCACTGTTTGATGTCAACGAATCATAGGCTAATGTTTACCTGCAGAGTTTGTATGTTCCCTTAACTGTAACTAGGGTCATGCTTTAGCCTCACGAAAAGATCCCACACTTTGGATTTCTCTTAAGGTTTGGTTGACTAAGTGGGGGCAGCCCTAATGAAACATCACTTAGTTTATCTATTTTATTACAACTTGAGTATGCATCTTCTATATCATACAAATATAGGAACTGGAATAATATTCCTATTAAAAGGGGCCATCCAGTTAGTTGGTGATGATCTCCCATAAGACTGGATGTAACAGATGTAGTGATATCCTGACTTGTAGCACCTTGTGTGGGTTAAAGCTTCAAAAACACTTAATACTACACTTCCCATAATTCAACTTAATAGCATCTCTTTGTCAGACCCTCCTTGCCTGGTAGTAACCACATCTTTAAAACTCCCTGCTACCGGACTCCCCACAGGCTTTCTCCATCTGCAGAACATTTCTGCATTGGTTGAGTTTTCTCATTTTCTAAATGCTGCATATGTTCTATTAAAGTGATTTCTTTGACTGTGCTGTGCTCTAAGAGCCACCTTCAAGTTCCTCCAGCGCCCCAGAGGACATGTGCACAACTGTGACAACAGGTCTTCATGTAGGTGGAAGGGCCCTTTAAAATTGTGATAATGATTTCAATAGATCATTTTCACACAGCGGCTATTTTCCTCTGACGTCAGGCTGAGGGAGGAAAGCCTTAAATGCTTGAATGTCTCTAATTAAATTACGTGCAAGAATGTTTAGATGGTCTAAAAACTGAACTTGTTTACCATCAATTTTCTTTGACCAAACTGATAATGGGCAGATGAATTTGCCAGGATCCCCAAAAGGATAAAAAAAAAAGATCCAGCTACTGGAACGAAGCTCATATCCATGATGTTGAAGGTAAGACACTAGAAACACTGTGAGTTAAAGTTAGGCAAGCAGACGTGAAGTTTGCAATTAAGTAGTAAGCAATGTTAGCGCTGCTAAAGTTGTCAGATGACAAATCAATCCAAACGTTAAACATGAACTAATGTTATGTAGTTTCATGATCAACATGCGTCAGTGATATCGTAATATTATGACAGCAGAGCAAGTAAATCGCTGCTGACTTAACCTTTCATGGTTTTATTTGTTGTGAAATGAATGAGAATTATTCTACTCATTTCTAACAGGTTTCATGTTGCGAGGTGATATTAAATGACAGTCTGGAGTTAGAAAGCAAGTGACATATTACAAACAGCTTTGTTTTGATTTCAGTCAAAGTTGAGGATGACAGTACCAACACGGTCAGGAGCAAAGACATACCCTAGTATAAACAGGCCTCCCTACAGGGTACAGGTACTTAGTTAGGTCAGCAATTGGATTTGTCAGATTCCCTATGTTTATGTGACTTGCTACCTGGAACACAGCAGTACGACTTTATTCTTTCCGTGACAGAAATTGAGGTTCCCACCCTGAGCGTGATGTCAGAAGAAAATGGCCACAGTGTGAATATGGTCCAAAACGTCACCAAGCCGTAAATATGGCTGTATGCATGAGCTCTGAGCTTTTACCTTAAGGACATCCTGGAGCTGCTTTAGGACAGCGTGCACTTCTTCTTTCAGCAGCCAGTTGAATTCCTCCTCCTTACAAAAAGATCAAAATAAAGACTTAATGGCAGCATGATACGCTCTCTAATGCTAAAGTGTGATAGTTGGAAGTTGCAACATTGCAACATATGTACACCAGTCTGCACAGTTTTTTCAGAGCTTGTAATTTGAACCCGGCACTTTCAGTCATGTGCTGCACCATCATTTGTACTTTGCACCTCACTTTAATCTACAGGTATATACTCCCATGTACCAGTTTAATAGGTACATCTAGTTAAAACTAATGGAGACGAATTCAACAGTCCTGGGAGGCTCAGTTTTCAGTGGTCTTCATGGGTTGTTTTCAAATTAGTTAGAACAAACTGTTTGAAAAAGTGACAGCTCTATCAGGACTAGACTAAATATTAGAAACACCATTTAACAGCAATACATTTGTTGTCAAATGAAGTCTGCAGAGTCAAACATCAATGGAAGAGAACTCATTTCCCACCAAGTCAGTGTCTCAACCTGCATTAGAGCTACTCTGGGCCTGCTTCAAGTCCACAGAGGAGCAAGGAGTGCTGACTCACAAACCTTTCCTTCTGCAGTCACCCTGACCTGAAGTCTGGTGACTGATATTCTAATTAAAACTTCTTAAGTAAATCAGTTGTTGTAGAAATTTAAATAAAATACTCTTATACAATAAAAATTGTATATGAGTATTTCACACTGTCATGACTAGATATTCCTTCTGCATTTGTCCATATGATTATTTGTTTTCTACTGTCTTAAATATTCACTTCAGAGCAGACTGTGCAAAACTGCAAAAAATAAATAAATAAAAATAAAAAGTCGATGTTATGAAAAATAACTGCAAATAGCGGGAAATATTACTATTCGATATGACTGAATATCAGCCCCAGCTTACTTTCCGTAGCTGTCTATGATAGTACACTCAAAATGTTTAGGTCCTGGGCTGTTACACAAAACAACAAAACAACATGTCTAAAGACGTCTTGGGCTTTTCCTGACATATTACTGAGCAAACGAATAATATATATCAAGAAAATTATCAACAGATCATCAATACATAATAAAACGAATGATTAGTTACAGCCCCAACTGGAATAAAATCTTTCCAGCCGGTTTTCTGTAGGTCATGTCTATAATAAACGTTTATCCACCGTACATGTGCCCATGAAGTTTTCAGGCTTAGATTTGTTGAAGTTTCATCACAGTGAATTGCGCGTGATTTGCAGTTAATGCGCTAAAATAGTCGAACACCGGGAGCCCAGGGTAAACAAAGGAAGAGCACACCGGGAGTCTGGGCTGAGAGAGCTGTCGCTTACACATCAGCTATCTGGCCGTTTTCAGGGTCACTACATGTGTGTGCAGTTATCAGGTGTGACCACACACACAGGCCCGCCGTCAACATCACAGCAGACTGCGCTGCAGCACCTGCACTGCAGCGCGGACGCGAATGTCCCTCTCTGCTAACAGCAGCTACACACGCTGTTCTCTCAGTAAACAATAAAACATCAATTATAACTGGTGAAACATGTTACATTAATCGACGGGTCACTGAGTAAGACAGCGAGCCAGACGCCGCCGTTCCCTGCCCGTTCTCGGTACTGCAGATGGAGGCAGAACAGCTCACCAGCACGGCTCTCTCCACCTGACTGGCAGCGGACATCTTGGGCAGCTCGGACAGAGACCTCTGCGGGTTCAGCATTCTGTGCAGACAGCGAAGGCAAAGCCTCAAGTACCACCTCGTAAGACACCGTTCTCTCCTTGTGATGAAGGTGCTTCACTACTTACTTAGCTAAGCGGAAGATCTGTTGCCTTCACGGTTGTCGGAAATAACGAGAGGCAAATGAAGACCTTTCAGATCACGCGACGAGTTGCGATAATGTTGTAATAATAATAATGATGATGATGATGATAATAATAACAACAACAATAATAACAAGTTAAAGCTAAAAATGATGAATTTTTAAGCTGTATGTGGTTCGTCTTTAATTTCAAGCTTTGATTGTGCTGTCTGCGCAGGCTGATGTCTTCACGCTGCCATATGGACATCAAACAGCCGCGTGCTGTCTGTCTTATGAAAAAAAACATCAGTAAATAAAACATGTGTTTGCGGATTGATGCATTTAGTTATTAATTCCGACCAAACCACTACGAGGGAGGGTGTATTTTGATCTTTACGAGAAGCACCTGAATGTACCATTAGGCCGGTCACACATTCACTATTAAAGTGGACCCGCCCACTCATTCTTAAGAGGCGTTTTATTTGGGATTTAAACTTCCGTCCAACGTCACACAAACGGTGCTGTGCTGCATTCAGGCGACATGGAAAATGTCAATTTTCTTGAAGAAGCTAGCATTTGAGAGTTTGGCCATGGGCAGTAGGTAATCTGAGCATCAGCTCCATCTGATATCTTCAAATTTAAGTTCTCTTTTCTCAACATACTGTGGGTACCTACTGTGTGAAGCCTCGCTGTCAGGTTTTATAACAGTACAGAATATTATGTCTTCATCACACCCTGAGCATGAAAGGAAAACAAAGGTGGGAAACCATTATGTGTCACCCCCATGCAGAAAAGCTGGCATAATGTTTTTTTCATCAAGTGCTTTTTATACAAACACATCTGTGATTGTGGCCAAAGAGATTAATTTAACTCTATCTGTCCACAGCTCTTGTTTTCAAACCCACTGACTTATCCAGATGTTGCTTTGCTGACTTGATGTTGACTTGATCTTGACTTGATGTTTAATTGATACTGACTTGATGTTGGCCTTTGTGTTGAGGTCACAAGTGACGTTTCCTTCTGATGACTCTGATGCTGCACAGAAACTTTCCCTAAGATCCTTTGCAGTCATTTGGGGATTTGGGGGGATTTGCTTTGCTTTTCTGCCCAGCAGATTTGCAGTCTTCTTCCCCACCTTCCAATTCTTAGTCACATTTTGAACAGAAAAAGATTTGATATCTTTTTATAGATATATCTCTGTTGACACCATCAAGGTTATTTTCTCACAATTGAGGAAAAATCCTCCAGAGCCTCAGATAACATGATAACATTAACTGTTTTTACCTCCTGAAGTAGCCTAAAACGTGACAGATAAACTGGGCCCCGTTCTTCATAATAACTAATAAATGAGTTATCCAGATTAGATTGTTGATGATTTCACCTGAGTCTGGATTTTTAAGTTGGTTTCGGACCTGTAAAAGTGCCTGATATTTTAGGGTGAATGCCAGATATGGACTCATTTTCAGATTCAAATGACTCCCTGTCTTTAAGTATAATGAAAGGATGTTGCTATAATTCTGATTTTAGATGAGAAGCATTATGATCTGTTGATTGAGCACTTTGAAGAACCAAAAGATCAAGCCTCATATCGCATTGGGGTCCAGGGGCCTGAACCACAGAGCTGGCCCACACTGTGTGACTCACCTGCTGCAAACCAGGTTACCCTCTGAGGATCAGATTAAAACCTGTCATTAGCCTGACTACTAAGTGATCACATCAGCAGAGAGATGTTTTTATAAATCAGTGGAATCATTTTACCGTTCCCTTCATGTGATCATTCTAGTTTCAAAACACCTTCTAACAAAGATAGTTTGCAACAATAACCAAAAACACAATGACAGTTATAGCAGCATTTTCCTTTCAATCTGACAGGATTCTTGGCAGTACTGATGCTTTTACGCTCTTGTCTTGTGTCACTGCAGCTCAGGCATAACATGAGGAGACTGTGGTAACTGGCATAAAAAACTTCTGATGTTTTTTATTAGAAAATAATCCACTCACTGATAAATATTTCCCATCATTATAAACGAACATATCAGTCAGATAGACCCCATTAGACATGAACTACATTCCTCCTCCCCTCCTCTCTGCTTTGACAGTAATTCAATTCAATTCAATTCAATTCAATTCAATTCAATTCAATTCAATTCAATTCAATTTTATTTGTATAGTGCAAAATCATAATATACATTATCTCAAGGCACTTTACAGGGTAAGGTCAAGACCTTACTTTGTTACAGAGAAAAACCCAACAGTTCCCACAAAGAGCAAGCGCTTGGTGACAGGGGGGAGGAAAAACTCCCTTTAACAGGAAGAAACCTCCAACAGAACCAGGCTCAGGGTGGGGGGGTCTGCCTCGACCGATTGGGTTTAAGAAGAGATAGAGGGGTAAGTGGGAGGAGAGAGGAGAAAAGAGAGAGAGAGAGGGAGAGAGAGAGAGAGAGAGAGAGAGGCACAAATTACGGGAGAGAAAAAAAAAACAAAGTTAATGGCATAAAGTAGTTGAGAGTGAGAGAGAGAGAGAGAGAGAGAGAGCGCCCAGTGCATCATGGGAATCTCCCAGCAGTCTTGCTGTACAGTAGCATAAGTAAGGGATGGGCCAGGACATACCCGAGCCAGACCTAACTATAAGCTTTATCAAAGCGGACAGTTTTAAGCCTGAGCTTAAAGCTAGAGAGGGGGTCTGCCTCCTGAACAATAAAGAGTTACAGTAGTCCAGTCTTGAGGTAACAAATGCATGAGCTATCTTTTCAGCATCCTTTAGAGACAGGAGGGGTCAGATTTTCAGAATAATTGTCAGGTGGAAGAAGGCTGTCCTAGAGACTTGCTTTATATGTGAAGTAAAGGACAAGTCCTGGTCAAAAATGACACCAAGGTTTCTGACTGTAGCACTGGAGGCCAAGGTGATGTCATCCAGAGTCAGTATATTATCACATAGTGTATCTCTGAGGTGGTTTGGGCCAATTACAATAACTTCAGTTTGTCTGAATTTAAGAGTAAGAAATTACTGGTCATCCAGGTTTTTATGTCCTTAAGACACACCTGAAGCTTGGCTACCTGGTTAGTCTCACCTGGCTTCATGGATAAGTACAGCTGGGTGTCATCTGCATAACAATGGACATTTATCTGGTGCCTCCTAATAATGTTTCCTAGAGGAAGCATATATAGAGTGAAAAGTATTGGTCCTAGTCAAGACTGACTTTGTTGTGCATAGAAGAGTCATTATTAACATGAACAAACTGGAATCTATCTGACAAATATGACTTAAACCAGCTTAGTGCGGTTCCTTTTTTAACAGTCTGACATTACTTCAAACTTTTAAGTTTCTTCATTATCAGAAAAAAGCAAAGATAACTGATTTTAAACTAAAGACATAATAATTCCTGCACTTTTTTGGCTGACCCTTAATATGGGGAAATTGATTGAAAACAGGAGTGAAAATGGTTCCATGTATTTACACTCTATCTTAACTCCACATACCTTTAGATGAAAAGACCTCAACTTAAATATGATGGAAAATTTAGGGTTTTCCACTGCTGGGTTTTTATCCTTCAAAATCTACATTTCTTGACCAAGTACATCACAGGGCCTGACAGCAGTCAGCTCACACTTCTTGCCTCTCAAAGGATGAAGCTGAAATTGTTATCCTGTAATTGTTTTCCTGTTATGAACAAATCCCATGAAAAGACCAAAATACTTACAGGTATTGTGTGACTAATAATAGAGGATATATCTTATTCCTCTGGGCCATAGATCTCCATTGTTTCCAAAAACGATTCAAATATATCAGTGAGACTCTGTTGCAGTGGGTAACATCTTCTTGATCACCACACTGTAGTTTGAGTCAATCCCACAGACACTGTCCTGCTGCTGGAAATATGTGGATTAATCCACTACTAAAAATAGTTCCCAGTGAATGCACTGCTTCCTCCTGTTTGAGTGAAGTTTTTTTTTTAAATGACAGTGCCCAACTATTTCAGGAAATAACTGAGCCTATTTTGATTTAACTATATATTTCTGTGGTGTTTTTTTAAATGTTTTTTTCAGGAAGAACCAATGGACTCGAGAGATCAACAAACACATTGTTTTTGCAATTAAGTGAGCAGCAGATATTAGAGATCTAATCAAATTCACCATCCATATAACATTTCCAGAACAACATAAAACCTGATCAGTCATAAATGTCATTAATCAGGAGAGGATTTATTAAACAGCACAAAAGTCTTGATATTTCCACATGTACACAAAATCATATATCCCCAAAACCAAAGTTACATCCTCCTTTCTGTAACGGGATCCAAGTCATTTTAATGTGATAATAAGACAGATTATATAAGCCACATATCAATAAACCATTTACACTTGAACTGACCAGTCTACAGTATTAAGACACAAAGATGTTAAACAGTTGCTCTGTAGAGTCAAAACCAAAAGATATTTTCATTAATCCCGGTTATTGTAGATATAAAAGAAACTCTACTCAATCTAATATGTTATTTACATCTGTCTTCTAAAAACAGTTCTTTAAACTTGGTGTGGGACCAAATTAAAAAATTTAAACATCATTTGTTTGGCAGAGAACGTGATGCTGGAGTCTTAACATGCAACTAAATTAGTCTGTTTTATGAGAAACTCACTCATTTACAGTTTCACCTGATAAAAAATGTCAAAGAACAAAATACCACAAGGTCCTGCAACAGCACAATTACAGGCGTGGGTCTGATGGTGCACATGCTCCTCCAAGTTCTGCTTCCTGTTTCTTCTTGAGTTATGAGGATGAGTTACAGTGGAATAACATCAGGGCTACACACTGCTTGTGTCTAAATCACACAAAGTCACAACCCAAATGTTGACAGTGGGATCGAGTATGGACATACTCCTCCTTGAGACACATTTTTCTCGATTTATTTTGTAAGAATCACAAGAAAATATATTAAAATATATTTGTCATCGCAAGCCACTTCTGCACTTTCTCCCTGACACCACATGAACAGAACAGAGCTGATGTGAACTTGACCAAATCTGAAAGAAAAGGAATAAAGGCATAAAAACCAACACTCGGTCTGCAGTATGTTAATAAAGACACATTGAGCTACAATTTCACATTCTAGTGGTGGAATGAAGAATGCTCTAACAGTCACCTACACATTAAAGCTCTGTCTGAATTGTGCTTCTGTCTGGTGTTTGACAGGCACATTCTGAGGATCTGGGTTTCATGTTCTCAGGGACTGAACACCTCAGGTTGAGCACAACTGTGCCATCTTTTTTTTGCATATGCATACTTCTGAAGGGTAAGTTTTAGGGTACCTAGTAGAGGTCTTCACAGGTCCAACATGAGCCTCAGAGAAAGCCTGATGTAAATTAACTCCGAAAAATGACCCCATTAGAAGAGACTGCAGAATAATCACCTGATCCAGAATGTTGTAAACGAGTAAATGAGCATTAAAAAACATGAATATATCACAGTTTTCCTGCAATCATGATTCTGTCAGTAGAGTCTGCTTGGATCCGCAGACCAGAGATCTTCAGTAACAGAACACAATCCCATCTGACCAGATTCGACTCAAAATCATCTGGACTCAGGTGGAGCACAACGGAATCTGCCTCAAAAACTCAGAACACCATCAACATTTGACTTTGAAAATGTGATAAAAATATATTAAATAAATACTTTTCACTTTCGAACAACACACAACAAATTGTTATTAAACAATCCCTTGAATCTGTTTATTGAAGCACTGACTAAGATACGCAGTGATCAGGACATTTCAGTGGAAATGACCTTTAACATATCTCCGGTATCTCTGTACTGATGCCAACATGTATGACCCATCCATCATGAGCTTATATCAGCTGATAATACTGGCTGGCTAATTTATCAGCCAGGTTTCAGACCTGGATCAGGTCTTATATACCAAGAACTCCGTGGACTTGTGAGGACCTCTACTTTGTGGTTACCTCCTGCCCCTCCCTTTATAGATCCTTCCTGAAATCTTGCGTGGCGTTAGAAATAAAGAATAAAATACGTCCATGTTCATGTCTGGTTTGAGGCCCTTAATCAGTAAATATGGAAATGCAACACAGTTTAGTGTGTGTGTGGCCAATAATGACTAACAACTGAAATTGTGGGGCTGAGGATGCTGTATTGTTTCTACAGTTTGTCAGTGTCAAACTTTAAAAATAAGAAAACCTTCTCACCGCTAACAAACAAAAAACAGCTTCATTATTTGGTTTTTAATCATGTGTCTTTGTCCCATCAGGATCTAAACATGGCTTCAAAACCCAGCCACAATTTTTTATAACTTACCAGAA
This sequence comes from Trachinotus anak, assembly GCF_046630095.1. Taxonomy (NCBI): domain Eukaryota; kingdom Metazoa; phylum Chordata; class Actinopteri; order Carangiformes; family Carangidae; genus Trachinotus; species Trachinotus anak. The sequence goes on from NW_027273868.1 coordinate 1,114,486, forward strand.
AAAAAAACAACAAAAAAAAAACATTATGCTTGGACTTAATTATGAACTTCAGTTAAAATGCAACTCAAATAGTGGATTCATCTAGTTGCAGGTTAATATATTAAAAAGAAAAAAAAAAAACACAGCAGAAATGAGAACTCTTCCAAACAAAAGAATGAAGGGTTTTTAAATGTGGAAATCTCAAGTCTTGATGAGAAACATCAATTATTACTGCATTTTAAGGCCTCAACACATCTGTTGCTCTGTCCTTACTTAACCTGTTCAAGAAAGATTATTAACACCAACATAAAAGCAAACATCATCTCATCAAATACAGAAACAAGCCATGAACAAACTGCACCAAGAAGATCTGGAAAGAAACATAAATAAATACATCTATCATTAAAGGACGTGAGGGGTTACAATATTAAGGCAATGCAGTTGCATGTTCTTGGTGTTTTCTCTCATGGAATTCTGGACATTTAAAAAGAAAAGCAAATATCACACTTAATTAAATAAACTCTTCATTTGAACATAAACAAAAAAAAATCTTAAGGGTTTCAGCATCCACAAAACCTGACAGCAATTCATCTGGAGTCACACACCCTGCTCTCCACAGTAGCACTGGACCCTACATCCTCACCAGACACCCTGCTTTACTTCTACCGTTCTTTATGTTGTCAAACACTGCAGTGGTGCAATCGAACAACCTCGTTTGGAGAACTCTTATGCCCAGGACACAAGGCCTGCGTTACATGTGCACGACAGCTATCTTGCTGAACTGTGTCCAGAGAGAGTACACAGGTAAAATACTGCCCTTAACCTGTTAAATTACTGACACAACATAATTATAATGTACGTTGGGTTTCTGCTATGACTGTACAGTATGAGGCCTCGACTGTCTCCACATGCTGATGCTAAAATGGTTTAAAAAAATAACACTGTATATTTTTTTTTATGTCTGTGCCATTCAGCCTACACATTGACACTATAATGAAACATGTCTGTTTGATGTAACGTTGCTGGTAATGATGTCAATATGACCATCAACAGATCTTTTCCCTGTCTGTTTTTGCAGGGAACTATGCACACCATGCATGGAAATAGGTGAGATACTGAAACTTGTGCGTCTCATGCAGGCTGTGTGGACGCTCTTATGCAGTAACAAATGAAAACCCAGATATTCTGCAACCACCATGCACACATGACGCAAGCAGTATGTCCCAGGCCTTTAGCGTTTATTTCCCCTGTACAGTCATTACAATACTCAAGGTTGCCTCTGAAAAAAGGAATTACATCCTGTGACGTGGGCAAGTAACAGCTGGTGCTGGGGACAAATGAAATAAAACAACTAGAATTTAAAATAAACAGCCAGTAAATGATGAGGGAGAAATAAGAATGGATTAAAGACTGTGTGGTCCAGAGGATCGGTCACACCCCTCTCTAGTGAATGTAGGCTCTGTAGACTGCAGAAATATCATTGTCTGACTGGTCCAGTGCCTTAGCCCTCTTGTAAACCTGCACAGGAACAGAAAAAAAACAAGAGTTTCAGTTGTATTGCAGATTCTTGCTTCACTCCTATGATTATTTTAGCATTTATTCACATCTTGGTAGAAAGGAGAGAGATATTGTTAGATCTGATGATCCAGTGTTTTAGACATCTGTACCCAGGTGTCCATAGTCTAGTCTGGATGCAGCTGATTTCCTCAAGACTGGGAGATAATGCTGTGCTTTATACTACTTTCTTTCAAAGATGAGCCAGTGGAACATACATGGGATTATTAAAATAGAAAGGAGAAATAGAAATAAAATCTTGAGGTTTTTATAACCTTGAGAGCATGAACATGTATGTGTACAGTCAGCCAGAGATACCAAGATATTTTCTGTGACAAATTTAATTTTGTCACAGATGGTGGAGCTACAGGAAAAACGACAACAGGCAGAACAAACAAATACAAACCTTTAGTGTAACAGAAAAATCTGGCGTGATGACCATGAATGCACCTCAGCACAACACATCACGTCAAACCAACCACTCTGCTGCTCTCACTTTCCCTCCTCTAAAAGTAGGTAGTGTTGTTCAAAATCAAATCAAAATCAAACACTGCTATTCATTCATTAAGTATTTACAATCACTACAGTCAGTAGAACTCGTCATTTCCTGTTGATGTTTCACATTAAAGCTCACCAGGGAAGGACGACCTTTAACACGTATCATGGCAGCTGAACAGCAACATAAAAATGGCAACGTAGAAGTGACAGGAAACAATGAATGAATGAATAAGTGAATGAAAAACAGTTTAGAATAGTCAGTATGGCATTAAGGCTACCACTGATTATTTTCATCACTGATTAACCTAACAGTAATTTTCTCAAGTTGACGGTTTGGTTTTGCTTGCCTATCTGTAAAAGTCACCGAACACCATGGGTACACAGTACACTCACTGGTATAGTGCGTGAATTCCAACAGAGTAGTGTTCAAAATCAAACACTACTGCTGTGCACTTATTGAAATGATCAAAACCTGTGTGTATGTCTATTTCAGTTTGCGAAATTGACAACGTAATTGAAAACTATTTTAGAAACACTGTATCTTGATAATACGTTAATGTGCATATTCATAACATCATTGTGTTGACCTTTGACCATTTGGATGTAAAATCTCATCACTTCACCATTTTAACCCATTAGACATTTGAGTAAAATTGCATCATAATTAGCATAACAATTCTCAAGCTATGGCCAAAAACATGTTTTTTGAGATCACCTTGTCCTTTGACCAAAATCTCTGAGAGTCAAAGTCAATGTTTGGACCAAATTTAAGGAAATTCCCTCAAGGCGTTACTGAGGTAATGCATTCATCAGAACGTGTTGGAGAGACCACCTGAAAACCTCTGGTCTGGACTGTTGCTGATGTGGAGACATAAAAAGTCTACAACAGAAAAAAAAAGCACACAGTGGTACCTCATTGGCAGCTGCGGCCATTGGGGTTGGATGATTGGCCATGTCGCCCATGGAGATGGCTAGCCTCAGATCCTTCTGAATATGTTTCAAATAGTAGTCTGGCTTAAAGTTGCCCTGTAAAATATCTGGAAGATATGGGAAGAAGGTTATCGTAAGTGCAAAATCCAAAATTATTGTATAATTTTTCCAGTTTGGGTTTAAGTCATGGTGGCAGCAGGTCAAGCAAGGTAGTCCAGACACGCCTATGCCAAGGGACATTTTTTCAGCTCCTCCTGGGAGTCCTGAGGCGTCCTCTGGCCAAATGATATATATAATCTCTCCAGTGTGTTCTGGGTCTACCCCGGGGTCTCCTACCAGTTGGATGGGAGGCCACAGGGAGAAGCTCCCAGCTCATCCTCACTATACATTGCCATGTGGTCTCCCTCTCCAGCTGATCCAATGTAGCACAAGGTGGTGATCGGTTGAGGGTTCTGATCCCCTCCTCACCCAAGCATCCAAAACATACGGCTGCAGATCAGGCCTAAGGTGTTCTGGTATGAAGTAGACCGGTTGACTTTAGGCAGGCCATTCCTCCTACTCACTCCCCTCCATCTTCTTCCATCATTACCCATGAGTGTTGAAATCCCCCAGGAAACCTGTAGAGTCCCAGGTGGTACCCTTCCAGGATGCAACCCACAGATTCCAAGAAGCCTGGATACTCCTAACTGCTGTTAGGTGCAAAAATGATAGAGTCCAGCCCCTCTCCAGGAGTTTGGTTCCAGAGCCGTGCACTGCCCCTGCCACTGCGACCCGACCGGATTAAAGGGTTGAAAATGGATGGATGGGCGGACTTTGTTTCATAGTATCTGTCTGACAATGTTCATTTAAAGAATTTTTCTACGGCCTGAAGCTCAAAATGTTACCATTTAAGATTAAATGAGAAAATGAAAAAATAACCACAATGGAAAAAAAAACAAAAAAAAAAAAACCCACCAACATGTTGACTTACTTTGACATTTCTGGTCCACAAAGGTGCTCGCCATCTGGCCCTGGCAGAGGATGTCCAGGAAGGTCTGCTGTGATTGGCCAGTGGCCTGGGCCAGAGTTAGCCCCTCTGCAATGGTGGCCATGAAGCTGCCCTGCACCATGTTGAGGATCAGCATCATCCTTGCTGCATTTCCTGCTTCACCTACACACACACACACACACACACACACACACACACACACACACACACACACACACACACACACACACACACACACACACACACACACACACACACACACAAGAGAAATATGCACCAATCTCCAAATTGAAATTGTCAATGTGCCCAAGCCGAAATTTCCCGGAACTGTGGTCAACCACAGAGCATACACTGTGCAGTTAAAGCTCAATTAATGTCCACAAAATGTACAGTCTGGTTGAGCATTCTGAACAAATGAACAGAAACTGGAAACCAGAAGTGAGACTTGGATCTGGACGAAGTTTTACTGATGTCCTTCAATTGTAAGTTGCTATGGACAAAAGCGTCAAATGAGTAAATGTAAGTGTAAATGTAATCTGAAATGTCAGAGATACACATACACCTGTACACCTGCTCTTTCATGCAATTAACCAATTATGTGGCAGCAGTGCATAAACTCCTGCAGATACAGGTCAGGGGCTTCAGTTAATGCTCCAACATAAAAATGAGGACTCAGTGACTGTGATGTCACTTTATGCCAAAAAAGGGTTCCATCTCTTTCTTCTGTAAAACTCTACAGACCAGGACGGGTCTGATAACCTCACCTGTACATGTTCATTACAACTTTGTTAAAACTATTGTGGGTGTCTCCCACAGTACACAATCTCAAACTAAATGAATCATATTAAAATTGCGATCTGGATTCATACCGCAATGTGATCTTATTCTTTAATGACAATGACTTTCATTAGGGACATCAGCTGCATCAAAACAAGCGCTCCTACTTTCTCCCTCAACAAGTGACAAAGCAGTGTTACATGGTACAGAGCAGCAGAAAATAAACTCAGTGAAAGATACCAGCGAATGACAGTGAGAGAAAAGTTGTGTAAGGACAAATAAAAATCCAATCCACAAAGGTTGTGTATGGAAGAGAAGACAAGAACCTGAAGTTGATTGTCTTTATCTTCAGTGTCTGATTCATGAAGCTGTTTAAACACTTTTGCTTATGAAGCTACAAACAGGAGCACTGATGATGTGAAGCCAATGATGACGTGCCAGTCTTGTATCGGACTGTGTGAGTTCAATGAGTGCTGATGAGTTCAAAGCAAGAAAATCGTGATATTCATTTTATCCAGAATCATGAAGTCCTCTCAACACTGAAGCCCATTTCATCAGTGTAATATATCATGGGCTGTCCACATCATTCCACCCTACGTACCCAGGAAGAAGGAAGTCTTGCCCATGGCCTGGAAGCAGCTGCTGCAGTCCTCATAGACTGTTCTGTCTCCAGCTGCCAGGATGACCAGCATCCCATCATTGGAGAGCTGCTGACTTCCTGCCACTGGAGCCTCCAGGAATCGGCCGCCCCGCGACGTGATCACCTGCCAATTTAAAAATGCAATTTAAAACAGTAATACTTACAATCTTTGTGTAATTTAGATTTTTTCAAGAATTGTGGACTCTTTGGTGTGTGTGTGTGTGTGTGTGTGTGTATAACATTGTATACCTGTGAGAGTTCTGTGATGGTCTCTGGGTCTACAGTGGACATCTCTATGTAGCATTTGCCTGGCCTGATTCCCTGCAGCACTCCACTGGGTCCCAACACCAACTACAGAGCAATAGACAAAGAAATGGAGAAGGTTTTACCCATAAGCCAGTAATTCAAACGTGAACAGGAAGCCATTTACTGTAGATGAGAACATACTCACATCCCTGGCAGCCTTTGGGTCAGAGACACAGGAGAAAGTGATGTCACACATGGAAGCCACTTCTGCAGGAGTCCGGCCTAACCTGGCCCCCTCCTGGATGAACAGGTCACACTGGAACACAGCAGGCAGGAGTCATCAGCAGCATGCAAACACACATCTACATGATCACCCTACAGTTTGACAACATATGCACCCATGGAGTTTGCATTGTTTACATTCAGTGTTACTCACTAAGACACACTATATCGTGTGTATCCTTGAGGTCTAGCAAAAGTGTCAAGTGCATTCCCTCCTAATAAAACATTTGCAAAGCTTATTTGTCAAGTATTTTAATCCTGCTGTGTTTACATCCATCCATTCTTGCTGCCTTTTCTGCCACATTGCAAGGTTTCTTGGTGCATTATTGCCAACAGTAGATCACTGGAAATATGTGAAAACATTTGCAGCAATGTGCATTGCATCACATTTCATCAGTGTCCTCATGAATGAGACGAACAAACAGAGGTCCAACAAATAACTAGAACTACTGCCTTGTGGTTGTATGCCTCTGTGACTAAAACTTTTTTCAAATTACATCTGAGTTATATAAAATTTGTCATAATTATGTGTCATTGCTGTGTGAAGTCTTGAGTAATGGCTAAAAAGTGTTTTGTGAAGTCACACTGACCTTGACCTTTGACCACCAAAATCTAATCAGTTTGTCCTTAAGTCCAGGTGAATGTTTTTAGCAATTTTGAAGAAATTTCCTCAAAGCATTACAGAGATATTGCATTCACAAGGACAAAACCTTAGCAGCACTACAGGTCACAAACTCCACAGGGAACCTTTAAGGGTCAGATCAGTGTTGTTCACCTCCTGCATGATAAATGTGATGCTGTTTGAAAGCACCATTTACTGTAGAATTGGTCAATGCCTTGTCTTCAGGAAAGCATTAAACAAAATTGATTCTAATGTGAAATCAGTTTCCACAAGGATATGAATCTTCTGTGTTCCACCTCCAAAGTTTCTTTTTGGATTGTGCATTGTTCACAATTAACTGCTTCTCTCTCAGCAGCTTGACTTTCCTCCCTCTGTGTGAATTGGTGTTCTTGGTCTCGCTCTTGTGTTTATGTAGTCAGCTGCTTAAAAAGCCTATAATTATTACAGCGATACTAACTAAAAGGCATTTTGAACCTATAGTTTACTGTAATTGGATGTGACATCACTTTCTTGTGCGACAGTGGCTGTGTGCTGCATTACACACCTTTTCTGCTGTGCGATTCCACACTGTGACAACATGACCCATTTTCAGCAGGTTGGAAACTATTCCGCTACCCATCAGCCCCAGACCCAGGAAGCCTATCCTGGAAGGCAAAGTCCAAGAAGAGTAAATGATGAAATGAAAATTGGCATTGATGCACACTCACTGAGCACTTTATTAGGAACACCTGTAAACCTGCTCACTCAAGAAATTATCCAATCACCCAATCATTTCGCAGCAGTCCATAGACAGCAGATACAGGCCAGGAGCTTCAGTTAATGCTCAAACATCAGATCAGAATGAGGAAAAATGTGATCTCAGTGACTTTGACTGTGACATGATTGTTGGTGTCAGACGGCTGATTTGAGTGTTTTCTGAAACTGCTGATCTCCTGGATTTCCTTCCTTTCTGCTGGACCTTTGGGATGTGGTAGAACAGGAGATTGGCAGCACAAACGTGCAGCTGACAAATCTGCAGAAATTATGTGATGCAGTCGTGTCAACATGGAGCAGAGTCTCAGGGGAAAGTTTTCAACATCTGGTGGATCCATGACATGAAGAACTGAGACTGTCTGAGAGCAAAGGTAGGAACTACCAAATGTAAGTGTTGCGTTCCTAATAAAGCGCTTGAAAAATCCATGGAACCCTTAAAAATAACAACAGAATTAAGTGATACATCAGTAATACATAGGCGTTAACCTTCTGATCCCTTTCCAACTAAATTTAGTCAGTTATTGTGATAATGGTGTTCAAAACTGCTGGAGTAAGGATGTGCTAATACCTTTTATCTGTGGGTGTGATGCTGCCATTGATGGCTGTGCTGTCTGCTGCTTGGATAGATGTTGACCCTGTGTCCTACACAATCAAAAACAACACAGTCAGCATCATCCTCAAGGAAACACAGAGTCATACCTAGGTTTGCTACACATTATGTATAGAACGAAAACATGCTGGTGAAATTTTGTTATTGAACACATGATGTAAAGCAAATCAAGTAACAAGATTTATTCATATTAAAGACGCCCTCCAATGAAAATCAATCAATCACTGTTAACACCCATATGAGGTTTGACATAATGCCAGACATATGATGAGTGAAATAATCAGTCAACACCATGACTGAGTGTTTCCCCCTTGAACTGCAGTGAATAAATAACAGTCTCATAAAAACAGATTCAGACAGCCAGGGATTCATACGTCATAGAACTTAAGGAACCAATCCTGTCAACTTGTGGGGATGGGGCTAAATACACCTGAAACCTTGTCGGTACAGAGAGCCAGAGTTAGCATTAGCACAACCACTAACACTGTGTCAGCCACTGCCAGTTACAAGCTAACAAACAACATAAACAAATAAAAGATGCTAACTATGCTAACCGTTCCGATCCGTCTGCTAGTCTCTGATTCTGGTCTCAACAGACTCCTCATCTGAGTCTGGGTCTGACTGAGGCTCAAACATGAGGCTGAGTCTCTCTGATGTTTCCTCCTCTGACCATCTTCATACTCTCTGTTCTTTCACTTGGAGCAAGCAGGTGGTGGGCAGGGCTCGAGGCCTGGTCCAGGTTTCTCAGGAAGTCAGAGTAGTCACACCAGTTTTCTATTTTTTTGCACTTCTTATGTGTGAAAACAATGGTGAACTAAATATTAGCAGAGGATTTTTATAGAGCTTCAACCATGTCTAGAGAGGAGCATTAATGTAAATCCATTGAAGTTTAAACATTTTGACCAGTTAGTATCAGTTACCTCTTCAATGATCTTCAGGCGCTTGCTAATGGGTTCCATTGATGAGGCTGGCTGTGAACAAAGAGGAGATGATCAATTAACTCCAAACACTTGTCAAACTGCAAGTTCACATCAGAGTCTCCAACTTAAGTAAAACTAACGACATGATTACAAAATTATGTAGTAAACATTTTATGAAATGAGTTACTAACAAACAGCACTAAATGCAGCTGAGTAACATTTAGATGACACCTGGTCAGTATTAGTAATAAGTGGTGTTTTATTTTTGTTCTTTTTGATTACTATTTGATATGAAATTACTTTTCACAAGTGCTACATAATAAACATGGGCCTGTGCTCAGGGACATTTAGTGCTGACTGTAAAAATGTAATCAAGGAAAACCCCAGCAGGCTTTACCTGCAGGCTGTTTCAGTTTAACTGTTAGAGGCCCACATTAGGGGGTGGGTTTCGGTGGGGATGGGGTAGAGGAGGGAGGGAGGGTATTCGTGCCATGAGAAACACTACTGCCTTCAGGAAACTCAGCTTGTGTGTGTTGAGACAGGAGCAACGAAGATAATGCAAGGTGCTACATTAACATTTTATTCTATTGATCAAACCAGAACTAAGCTGAAGCATTCAGAGACAAACACGTCTACAGAGTCTCAGACTGGCTATCAAATGAGATCTGAAGTGAAGAGGTGAAAGACAACATACAATCCATTCCTCTAACTGAACCTGAAAAGAAAAGAAAACATTTTAAAGGTGCAGAGGTGACAGTGTTGAGCAACATGCTTCCTCATACCTTCTCAGACTGGCTGAGTAGGAAGTGATGGAAATGTGGGTCGTCCTTCACAGGCTGCAACACAGGAAGAGTTCAATGGGACAGTGCTCTCTGTGCATGTGGATATGTCTCGGCCTGACACAACATAATGTGCAGAAACCCTCGAGTCTACACTGCACAGTGCTGACACATCAGGGCTCCAATCATGGTCTTTTTCTTTTTCTGGTCACAAATTTGGGAGGGGTCCCATCCATTGCCTACAAATAGGATTGTGCTTTTAACTGTTGATGAAAAAAGGCTAATCAAACCAATGAGAACCCTGAGTGTATTCAACTGCTGCACAATTAATTTCAGTGGAAAAAAACCCCAGTCCATTAGCCACATTGGTTGAGCGTTAAAATACTCACACCAACACAAAGCAAGAACAGTTCGCTATTGATGTACCTCTGGTTCTGTCGAATAGCAACGTTTTACAACTGACACAACTGATGGGTGCTTTATATAGTGAATGGAATGACTGATTTTGAAATGACAAATCCAGGCAATGTCCACTATTCTCTTTTTACATTCATTTATACCAGTAATGCCTTGATCACTGTGTACTCTTCCAGCCAAAACCTGAAAATGACTTGAACATAATAAAGTATATGATAATCATATGAAACATTTTAGTGTGTGGTTATCAGGTGACACAGAGAAAAGAAGTCACCTTTTTGGTGAGAGGTGTGTGAGAGTGGCTGAGGGTGAGTCCTCTGAAACCAGACAGTATTGATCCAATACTTTAGGTACCGTGCACTTCTATTAAAATGATCAGTGCAACTCACAAAGCCGGTCACTGTCTGCTTCTCTATATGTGAGTGGAAACTGTACAAGTTTGTACCACTCCCAAATGCACACTTACATGAGTTTGCAACAATTGAACAAACTGAATTTTGATTTCTTCAGCAGCAAAATATGACCACAATATGTTGCAGTATTGTAGACGAAGGAAATGGTAGTGTTTTGCATTCAATAACTGAAACAAGGAAATGCACCAATTCTGTTTACATCTGAACAGCCGATGAAGAAGGCTGACAGCAGAGCAGCAGCAGCTGGCAGTGCAAGCTCTCTACTGGTTGAGTTGTATTAACTCACTACATTCAAAAAAAGTTATAAAGGACTGCACTGTTTCAACTCTGAAAGAATAACTACTTACTGTATAATGATGGAAAATCAGGTATTTTGGGCTCATTATACATTATTTGATGCAGTTTTTTGAATTCCACAGTTGTTGCAAAACTCACCATGTTTGGTGGTTGTGAAAATGTTTCCACTGACATAAAGAAGACCAGTTAATGACTCATCTTTTATTTGGGGGTGCAATGTTTCTGCACACACAAACACAAGCCTGGTGGTCATACTGGTTTAAGAGCATTTTATTGAGGAGTGGTCATCAACCCTGGTCCTGAGGAACTGGCTGCTAATGGAAATCAGCAAGCCAACCAGGAAAATGCACTTTTCTGGGTGAACTCAACCAAACCTCAGCCTCCTTTTGGGCCTCCACATACAGAGTTGGTGACCATCTCAAGAGCACACAACAAACACGCAGTTTCAGTAGTCAAGAGTGAGCACCAAACAGGTCAGAAGGGAAAGGTCTGCAGTTGTTGGTGATTAAAGCCAAAGGTTAAGATCAGGTAGAAGAACAGCAAGGCAAGGCAAGGCAGGCTTGGTGGGAAGGGGGGTTCACCTACACTGCTTTCCCATTTGAATCCTGAGACAGGTCCAGCCCCCAGCCTCTCAACAGTGGATGGCTCGGGGTCAGAGTCAGTTAAGTCCTTAAGGAGGAGAGAGACACATATTCACCTTCTAAATCAAAGGGTGAATTTGCAGAGGTTCATGTCTGCTGTAGTAGGGGATGCTTCTCTGTTATACATGGAGGACATGATGTTGAGTGAATTCCATTCACCTCCACTGTTAGAGTGTAGGCAGAAATCTTAGACAGACAGGCATCTCAAAACCTGGACAAACAACACCAGACTGATCTGCATGGATAGAGACCACTAGAAGTAGGAGAGAAATTATGTTGTTGTAATTTGGGTGAACCAACTCTTTATGTATAGGCACTGATGTCAGGTGGCTGCTGTTACACTACAGGTATCACCCAGGTTGACATGTCCTACTTGACAGTGTCATAAAACTGAGGTAAAAACTCAGTTTATGAAATGGACATGCCTAAAGAACTAAATGACAGCTGGGTTACGCCAACCAGACACTGTGAGTATGCATCACTTTGATGAACTGCAGAAACTAACCGGAAAACAAAAAAGGTAGTGATGAAACCTGATGTCATTTACCTTGACCATGACCTTTTTCACAGCAGGAACATTACAGTGTATTACCTGGGGATTTCAATACTGTGAACTTTTACTGTGCAAAGCCTTGGTACAAGGTTCCTTTATGTTTCTGCTGTATTTGAACTTGGTTTATTCAGGAGTTACTAAGTTGAATTAAGGCTTAACTACTACATTAAGTGCAGTTTAATACCCATTGCATGATCATACTGACCAAAGTATGAAGGAAAACCAGTGGGGATGATATGGTCTACAATTTTTAATCATCATACCCAATTTTTACAGTACATCTCAGCAATTAAACCAATAGTTCTTAATGTACTGATTAAATTACCATGACCTGGAGTAAAAAGCAAAAAAAAAAATTGATGGATAGATGAACCCACTGGTTCTCAAACGTTTTAATGCCCCCACATCCTAGCATACGAGTACTTTCATTTGTTAATGTCACCACATGAATCATACTTAGGGTCCTTTAAACATTCTTCCCCTGCAGGGGCTCTATGCCACACCACCTACTAAGGCCTTTTTGTAGAAACTGAGTTAATTTAATTTGAGACTTCAAGATCTTCAGATACCATGCTTACAAACTGGGACTAGCACCACAGGAGTGATCCTGGGACAGGATGTGGTTTTCTTTCAGGTTTATGTGAACAAGAGATACAAAATTATATGCTGATGGGGAATCAAGGACACTACTAGGGCTGGCACAAGCCAGTCAGTAGCCCAGAACCTCAAATCACTTTGTAATCTTGTTTAATCTTTCTCACTTTCCCTGTACTGTATCGTTGTGTGTTGTATCCCCTGTTCTGCCAGATGCTGAGAAATCATCTGTTTCACCTTTTGGCTTTTAACTGCTGACTCCAGCTCCCTCTAAATGTACTCCTCTCTGCAAAGACTAATGAGGGCCTTGAGGTACTGATTGTCCTGTCCAGTGGAGATGCAGTAGTAAAATGGGGCTGATGGCAACATTGTTATTCCTGACCCCAAACTGTCTATGGTTATGTCATGGATAATTGTTTCTTGTATGCCTCATTATTATTTTTTGAGATTCTTGAGAGGAATGTTGTACATTAGTGGATCATGACACAGACTAAAATCTTAACTGAGTACATTAATACTGGAAAATCTGAATTTCCCATGAGATTAATAAAGTTTTTTCTTTCTTTCTTTCCTTCCATCTATCCATATATTCCCTTATCTATTTGTTATCTTTTCTAAATGCTGAACATCTTACAACAGTAAAAATCAATTTAACTAATGTTGAGAGACAAAGTTTTTAACTTGTCAGTGTCCAACTGACCTTCTCAGAGGGGTCCTTCAGGGCACTAAGATCTTCATCATCCTCCTCCAGTATTTTCAGTGGCTTGTTAGGTGTCTTCTTTCCTTTTGGGTCTCCTTTGCCATCTGAGTTCTGCCAAAAACACAGACTATCATTAATTTGTGCTCCTATCTTAACAAACAAGAGAGCAGTCTGATAACTTTTTAGCATGGCTTTAAAATCAGTCTGAGCCTGATTCTGGTGGGCAGAAGATCTGCACACCTGAATAAACATATGCTGAGACTGAATGTGATACCCAGGAATATTCCACGGTAGAGGTCTGGAAGAGCAGGAGTCATTAAGAAGAGTCTCACTTCGTTATTTTTTAAAATTAGATTTAATCAGCTGCATTGGTGGAAACTAGAACGCAATGATTATTCAATTAATTGATTAGTCAGTCAAACATTAATTGGCATCTATTTTCATAATTGATTCAACTGCTGCTGCAGCAGCAAACACATCAAGTCTTGTGTTTTAGTGTCTTTACTACCATTGACATTATCATCATCTGTGAAAACAGATTCTGATGCAATGACCGACACGGTTCACTTTGTTTGCTCCACAACCGATAATTTGAGTCATCAGTATTTAGAGAGAAGCTCTAGTACTTTCAGGTGGATTAAAGGGATATACAACAAACAGTCTGCCTGTCTGAAGGAATGAATTTACCAAAAACATAGACATTTCTTAAATTAGGTCAGTGACACATTCATCACGTCCCATCATTAAACTCATTATACTGTGAAATTCACAGACAAGTTACATCTCATCAAACTGTGATGCCTGGTGTTTGTGAATGAAATGCTAAACATATACTTTACGGTAAACCCATTGTACATTAACCTGTAACCTTGGAAACAATAACAAAGACACCCACATTCGCTCCCTGATTGGATCTTCTCAGTCAAGACTTACAGTGTTGAATGCAACCTGGATATTACAAGTATTACTGACGTTGTTGTCTTTGCTAGCAGCTATTGTGGAGTTAAATTCTGTATTTTAACTCTACAACTGTCTTTGCTGTTCCTCGTTCAGAGTGTTTTCCGTAACTAATCAACTGCAGAGTAGACAATCTGCTCTGGTTTACATCTGCACACACATGCTCAGTGTGAATGAATGGTGATGTGATATGCCTTTTAAGGTTCAGTTCTAATACAGAGCTAAAGTGGTCATCTGGAAGGAGACAGTTTCTGTTTTAAAATGAAAACATATTAGTGTGGACATAGCCTCTGTGTTTCAACATCCCCCTGCCTGAAATCCATGCCTTTGGTACATGTGAATAAAAATCAACATCTTATAGAAGTACCAAAGGAGAGTGATTTTTCCTGGATGGGAGAGAAGAAATAAAAACATTCTATAAAAGCAAGATCCATTAGAAAGTGTCTAATTAAGCGTTAGAAGATGGCGACCTCCTCACCTGTTCTTTTCCCTTTGCTTTCTTTAGGAAGTCTTCCACTGCATCAACCGCCTGCTGGAAGCGCTTTCCTTTGTTTATCTTTATCATCTCCTCTTTGTGAGCATGGTAGGGCTTCAGCTGTTCTACTTTGATCCAGGCACTGGACAGGCACACAGAAACACAGCTCTGACACAGTTGCTAGAGAAGGTATTGTGAGGTCAAAACAGGACAGAAATCTTACACTGCAAACTTACTGGTCTTCAGTTCCAAAGAATTTCACAAAGTGGCATTTTTTTCCCCTGGGCTTTTTCAGGTCCTTTGGGGGGCTTACTATCTGAAATGTAAATAAATGTTTTAGTGCAATATTAGCAAAAGAATTGTCATGTAAATGGTATGTCTTCACCCCTTACCTTTCCAGGCCATGGCGGGTAACGACCAAGCTTCCCCCTGAAAGAAGAGTGATACTTTTAGCCCTGGTTTATCTCTTGCTGGTATTGGACCATGCATACGAAATGCATCCACTATTGAAAAGTCCAGAAATCTGACATCAAATGTCTGGTCAGAGCCTTGTTCTTAAGTAGGAGAGTTTCTGATGTAATCAAAGGGTTATTAAAGGTTCCAGTACAGCTGCTTGTGTTCAGACTTCTGGGAACTTCAGCTTCTTTTTCTAAATTGAAACTGTGCCAAATCTCAGTTATCTGCACTTTAATTTCCAAGAATACCCATCTTTACTTTCTCTTTATTGTGACTGCAATTAGCGTATTTAAAAAAAATAACAGAATTACAAAACAGGTCAGCTGTAATACACTACTGGAATACAGAGATGAGGCTTTACTTTTGATATTGTGTTTATGAATAATTATAATCCCATGGTGTTTTTTAGTCAGTGGATAGGATTCTACTTTTTTTTTTTTATGTCTCTTAGTTTGCCGTTATGTCTTCATGAGTTGTACAAGAATTTCCTCTTGCCACATTACATGATTTCACAGTATCTGTCAGAGGTTTTAAATTGAGCACTACCAGCTACTACAACTACTGAATACTATTTAGCAATGTCAGCTCGGGGAACTAGAAGACCTGACAAGAGAAAACAAATAGATTCTGCTTTAATTGCTGGTGTAACGTCGATTAATCCGGACATAGTTACTTTGTGAACTGCTAATAAACAAGCCAACCTGCCCCACTTTCTCTGTAGTATATCTTACAATGTTGATGTAACAACATCATGGAAACTAGTGTTATACAGCAACATGATCTTAACGGTTTGACGTTATTCTCTGCACAAATAAGCCACATGGGTTAACCCAGATTCAGCCTCTAGAGAAAACTTGCAAATCAGCAGAAACAAACGAGAGAAAGAGCGGCTACGGTTAACACGGAAGCCGAGCAGACGCAAAGCCACCCTCAGTAGAACTCCTCTTAAGCTACGGTGCTAGCAAAGCGCGTCACAGACCACAACATGTCTACATAGTTAGGAAATTTAAAGCATTTGACGAAGCTTTAAAGATATACACGTCGTCGCGAGAACTGAAACTTATAGCTTATAACAGACAGGTTTGTGTCCGGAAAAAAACTCTCTCTTTTAGCTCCTCCGTAGCTCCTCTGCTAGCTAGCAGCTAACGACAGCTGTTGGCTGAGTCAGCTTGGTTAGCAATTTGTTTGGGTTGACCATCAACTAACCTAGTACGCGAACACTTAATTTAATTACATCTGGTTAACACTAACAAGAAACATTAGCGTTACACTAAGTGATACAACACTACTTCAGGCAATGCAAGATGTATTTAGCAGGAACGAAGGCGTTTAACAGTGTTTAAAGGTTATCTCACCACACTAGGTCCCCGATCCTTAGATGCACCGTCGCCATCTTACAACTTTAATAAAACGTCGCACTGAATGAGGGGGAAAGACAACACACACCTACTAATCACATGAGGACGAACCCTTCCTCTCTATGTAACATCCGCTACCCTACTCTCTTACGTATTGCTCTGCTCGATTATGACAAGCCTAAAAATTATATGACATACAGTAATTTAATAATAATAAAAAAATAATTAAAAAAAACAAAACTTAACGAAGAAAAAGAACTAACTAAACAAAACCAGAGGCTGTGGTGTCAAATTCGCATACAAAAACTAAAACGTTTATATATTAAATGATTCATATTGTATTTGCTCTGAATACTGAACAAGCTTTAGATTCAAATAAGACCAATTTCTGTCTAAATCTGAAGCCATAGCCTGAGCTCTTCTATGTTCTGCCCTTCTCAACAACTTACTGCCACCTAATGGTGGGAGGACGACCCTGTCCTGGGCCCCAGGGGGTCCATCCGGTCTATTGTCAAATCTCCATGTAAGTAGATATTAACGTACACTTGCGATACAGAATGAAATATCTGTATCCTACAATCAGCCTGTGAATATTCTCATTTGTCCAGGTCATAGTATCTCCAGTCCCGGCCTGGTCAGGTGCGAGAAAGAACTGATGAAGCCTCTTGGATGAGAGGTGAAACGCCTTCCTAGACAAATAACCAAGTCCAGTTGCTTTCGATTTAAAACTCCTTTGAGAGGTATCCTACAATCCCATACGCAAATATATGTGTAGTGAGTTTCTGTATATGAAATATATGTACATATAAAATAGAAACATATAAGTAAAAATTAGATGTGACACCTGTAAATTTGAGCTATTTCATAATGACATATATGTCTAGCCCATACAAGTATGTATGTTCATGTATGTATGCTTATGTTACATAAATATACATTCATCTTAAAGCCTGTCAGTATATGTTGATATTATATGCAGTTCCAAAAGTCTTAGACCACTTTCCCAGAATGGGAAGATAGACATGTTTAAAATGAATGAAAAATGAATAAAAAAACATATGTAGATATATATAATTTTAATATTGTATGTTGCTTTAATAAATGTGCAACATTAAATACATATTGTTAACATATATGGTCACAACATGTTATATCATATAAAAATATTCATCATAAAGATATTTTTAATATATGTACATATACAAAATTTACTTGGGGTATTTCTTATGTTATAAATTTTAGTATTTACATGGATGTAAATAATTGAAAAGTTCAGTTAATAACTGACAATGTTATTGATGGATGTTGAAGTTTGTGTACCTGTTAAAACTTATTTGAGATATAAAAAAAATAATAATAATTAAAAAAAAGAAAATTGAAGGTGAAAATTCTTTGTTCACTTTCAAAAAAGTGTAGTTGGCAATCTTAACTCAAAATCAACTTTGTCACTTTTTCTGGAACTTTCAGCTGCATCTCACAGTCTTCATGACTGCTTGGCTAATTAGGACCGAGAGAAGAGCATCTTGAATTCAAATTATTTTGTCAATCTGAAAAAAACAGTTGTACAGCAAAGAAACAAATAAAAAACCCTGCAAAAACCAGGAAATGGATAGTCACTGAAAACTATGATCTTGATAAAATGTGGTCTGATCTTCATCGGTTAAGTCACTTTCACATAGGAGAAAGCCCACTCCTCTGAGGACAGCAATGTTCACATCCTGGACAGAGAGGACAGGTGGTTCGAAAGAGGAGTGAAAGAAGCCATCTATGTGAAAATAGAGAAACCATCCCTCAACAGGGGAGGGGGCCTCAGACACCACCTATCTCCAATTTACAATGCTGCCCTTTCATCCCTTCCCAGGAGATTCAACAATTTAACCTCTAAGAGAAACAACTGTTCACAAGTGGCATGTGACTCCAACGACTGTGGTTATAACACAATAGGGCTCTATCGAAGTCGAAACCAACTCTCCACCAAGACAGTCACTCTAACGACTGTCGTTGGCACATGAGCACAAAGGGAACCAGTGACATCATCAGCCTTGTGAAAGCCCCTCCCAGAGGTTAAAAATACCTGGGTCTCCACACCAGATAGTTGGACCAGTCCCAGCCTGGTCAGGTGCGAGAAAGAACTGATGAAGCCTCTTGGATGAGAGGTGAAACGCCTTCCTAGACAAATAACCAAGTCCAGTTGCTTTCGATTTAAAACTCCTTTGATATAGCTGCAATCCAAAACACAAGCATTTCTTTGACCACTGGGGGCAATAATCAAAACTTTAACATTTTCCTTGAGGCCTTTAGAGACATTTGAAGCAGATCCAGCATGCTGGGTTGCAGTGTTTGTCACTGAGCATCTACATTGTGCCTGTGGAGCTGGGAGTACCTGTGCCCACAGAACTAAATTGTTTGACTGTGGGCTGATGAATATTTAAATTCTTTTGGATGGCTCTATAAAACTTTCCAGCTTTATCCAAATCAACAATTCTTGATTGTAAGTTTTCTTAGATCTCTTCTTCACGAGGCAGGGTTCACATCTGCAGATGCTCTTTATGAATTGTAAACCCACAATGAATGTTTTTCATCATCCTCATTACAATATAGAATAATATTATTGGGAAAACTATTACAACCAGTGCATGTAGTACAGGTAATGTACCTCTGAGTTACTTGTCTGTAACCTCAGTATTTCCATTTAATGCCACTTCACACTTCTGCCATATATTTCCACTACATACCTGACAATTAGGCCTACAGCTCATAGTTACTTTTCAGATTCATATTTTACATAAAATGGAGGGTACAGTCCAAAGACATATAGTTTACTTTAGTTGGTGACTCTAAATTGCCCATATACGTGAATTTGAGTATTTGTCTCTCTGTGTCAGCCCTGTGATAGACTGGTGACCTCTTGAGGTCCAGTCTGTCCTCGCCCAATGTCATCTGGGATTGCCTCCAGTCCCTCAGTGCCCCTAAAAGGATAAGTGGTATAGCGGATGGATAGATGGATTCTTCTCAATAATACTGTGAAAATCCATACACGTTTCACTATAATGAAACTACACAAAAACATAGAGTTTTATCAGTTTGATTTGACTTTTATTGAAGCTTGCGGAGCACACATCAGATAAACCTGGGAAGACCCCACAAATGAATGAAACATTTAGTACCCTTGTGAATTTAAATGACAATAACAAATCAAAGATATATTCTCCACCCTATTACCCAGTAAAGAAATTAAAGCTCAGCTGAGCAAACATTTCCTACCACAGTGTTATGTTGGAGTGTTATGTTGTTGGCTGTAATGATAGTAATATTAATTGAGATGTCCATGCCAGTACCACAAAACTAAATATGCATAAGCAAATAAATACAGAGTGCATTTAGGAATCATGGACAGAGTACAAAATAATGCCAAGCCACCTTATTACAGACAGAAGAGAAGTTCAACAAAAAGCGAGAGACTTTTAAACAACACAGGTGAATCAGATTAAAGCTTTTACAGTCAAATCAAAAATGCATTCCCTTAGATTTACTTATTCTTGCCCGACACCATTACACCAAACTCCTGGATGGAGATTTCTTTATTTATGTACTGCTGAAGCTGGCGATTTGTGATGTGACCAAGACGCAATGCATCATCAATGGAGAACTTTTTCCCTGATTTTCTGTCATGAAGAACTGAGGATTCTCCCTTGGGACCCTTAACTGTGATCTCCTCCCAGTCACACTCCTGGCTCTGCAGGTTGACGAACATCTTCCAGTCAATCAGCCCTAGCTTGTAGGCCTCCTCTGGTCGCATCTCCTTGCCTGTATCTGGATCAATGACGACGATAGACCTTCGGAGATGGCTCTCCCTTTGCTCCCTCTTTATTCTCACTGCTGCCAGATTCTTTTGGAGCCTATCAATTTCCTCATCCTTTTGGATGGTTATGCCTCTGAGTTCTGTGAGTTCCCTCTGTAGTGAATCAAGCCTCAGCTCAAGGTTCTTTCCATCCACCCTTGGTGCTGACTCAGTAATAAGCCGAGTCTCTTTGCTGGTAATCTCGATCTCAGACCGCAGCTTGCGGATCTCATTCTGCAGCCTTTGGTTTTCTTGCTGCAGACGGCTACTTTCATCACGAATGTAGTCCAGTTCTTTAGAAGACTTGGTGTTAGAGAACTCCATATCAGAGAGCCTGGAAGTGAGGGTGGATAGCTCCTGGTCAAGTTCTCGCCTTCTCCTTTTCTCTTCTTCCAAAGTCCTCCTTAGGTTCTCAATCTCAATCTCAGCCTCTGGGTCTCTTTCAACTTGGACTTTCTCAGTGCGGACAACTCTTTCCTTCACGTCCATCTTCTCCAGGGTGAGTTGCTGCTGGATGAGAGCATTCAACTCTTTCTCAAGAAGTGTGCGCTTGTGCCTCTCTTCATCGAGCTGTAGTTTGAGGATGGAGTGTTCCTTCTCCTGCTGGGGGTCCTGCTGCAATACTACCTTCTGTTTGACTGTCACCTTCTCACGGTTCTCTTTGTCGCGGATCTCCAGTTCATTAAGCCTGACCCGAAGCCTTTGGATCTCCAGTTCTGCATCACGCCTTGCCTTGCGCTCACGCTCTAGTTCCTCCAGTTGCAGATCCAGGTCAGCCTTCTGTCTCTGCAGTTGGTAGAGCTCTGTTTTAAGGCTGTCCTTATGTTTCTGCTCATTGCTGATGTTTTGTGAGAAGGTGTCACACTCTGATCTGAGGACAGGGTCCTCTTCCATCTTTACCACCTCTTGCTGAACAATCTTCTCACGGACTTGAGACAGATCCATCTTCCTCAGTCTGATCTTCTCCTCTTGGGCTGACCGTTCTCTCTCAAGGTCAAGGCGTTTCTTCTGTTCATCAGCCAGTCTCCTTTTGAGAGTCTCAATCTCCTCCTTAGTCTTGGGATCCTCTCTGTACTGCAGTACTTCATTTACCACCTCTTTTGTCTGCACTTGGGGTTTGGTGTCCTTCCATCTTTGAATTTCACCACGAAGTTGGCGGATTTCCATCTCAGATTTCTCAGTCTGGTGGGTTTTATCAACAATTTCATTACGAAGTCTCTCTAGTTCTCTTTCAGTCTGTGGATCTGTCTTGTATTTGATGACTTCTTTGATGATCTCTTTGACTTCAATTTGAGGTCCTCTGTTCCTCAGCATGGTCAGCTCATCCTGCAAGGATCTAAGCTGGAGCTCTCCATCTTTATAGCGTCTCTGTTGCTCCACAAGTTCAAGCCGTAGATTGGCCACCTCATTCTCAGCCTTAGGGTCAGGGCGGACAATCTCCCGCATTTTCTCTTGAATAACAACCTTGGACTTCTCCTCCTCTAGGCTGGTAATTTTCCTCTGGAGGTCAGCTTTTTCTCGCTGTGATGATCTTCGTTTGGTCTTCTCATCTTCATACTGTCTCCTGAGGTTTTCTACCTCCCTTTCAAAGGTAACATCTTTCTCTACTTTCAGCACCTCCTTGATGGAAATCTTCTCCTCTGCCATTGATTTCTCCTTCTCTAACCTTCGGAGCTTCTCCTGAAGAAATTGCAGTTCATCTTCCAGCTGCTTCCTGCCATCCATTTCCTTCTGCTTCCTGTCAAGGAGCACCCGGTACTCTGTTTCAAGTTGGGGGTCATTCTGAACTTTGATCA
This sequence comes from Trachinotus anak, assembly GCF_046630095.1. Classification (NCBI taxonomy): domain Eukaryota; kingdom Metazoa; phylum Chordata; class Actinopteri; order Carangiformes; family Carangidae; genus Trachinotus; species Trachinotus anak. Next base: position 1,136,562 of record NW_027273868.1, read on the forward strand.
CCTCCTCTTCAGTGATCACCTCTTGTTCCTTGTTCTTCTCCTCGGCCAGGAGAGTTACCTGCTTTTGTATCTGAATCAGCTCATTGTCTTTCACCAACTTCTGCCTTCTTAGCTCATCCAGGTCCTCCCGAAGCTTGCGCATCTCCTCCTCTTGACCCCGGTCCCTTTCTATGCGCAGGACCTCCTTCACGGTGTATTGCTGTGCCCCTTCTTTGGCCTCTGTCTCAAGGCCACGCAGCTTCAGCTTCAATACTTCAAGGTCATTCTCCAGGACATGGGTAGTGCGGCGCTCTTCTGAGAGTTTCTGCTGGACTTTGTGAACCTCTTCGTCCAGCTGGGGGTCAGGAACTTTTTTGATCAGCTCCTTCTTAACAATTGTATCCTGGGGCTTCTGTCCTTCAAGGACATAGATGTCAGTTTGGATGGTTTCAATTTCTTTTTCTAGCTGCTCCCTCCTCTGGATCTCATCTTCAAGTTGCTTCCTGATTCTCCAAGGCTCTTCTCCTGGGGCAGTAGTATGGACTGACTTGACATTTGTAGCTTGGATCATGTGGATCTCAGGTTGCTATAGAGGGAAAATAGTTATTATTATTGTAGTTTTTAATGTTGATGTTATTGTTGTTAATATTATCATGTGAAAATATTTCACCTGGTTGAGAAGACTTTCTGCAAACTCAAGATTCTGCAACCTTTGCTTGTTCACAGCATTCACCTCGGTAAACTTAGCTTCAATAGCAGCTTCCTATAAACATTGAAATAACATGTCACAGAAAGTACATACAGTAAATCCTTCAGATCTTGCATTGTTTCATAAACTTTTTGGCTCAGGACTGTTCAAAGCAAAGTTATGTCTACTTGCCATCCCTTGGCTCAAGACACTCAGGACATGAAAAAATGTACTACTTCTGCCACCAGCCATAGCCAGTTTGACTTGCAAGTGGGTGTACCAGGCCTGTACAACTCAATGTAGTGCTTACTACGTGGAAACTCCAGATAAGTAAATATGTCCACAGAAAATGTGACACCAAACATATCAAACACTCCAGCTAATAAACTTGTTAAAAATTATAAAGACCCGTTTATTTTTCCCTTGACTGAGAATTTTTGGAGCCAAAACTTGTGTCAGACCAGAAACACCCCCGACAGCTACTAAAGGTTTGGGTAGGTAATTTATGTGTAACATTTTTTAAGGGCAGCTATATAACAGAGCCACCTGAGTATTACTCAACTTGTCAATACAGTTGTTTTCTATAGCTGTGGCAACACTTTTTAGTCTGAGAAAATAACCCCGATGAGGTCATACTGATGTTATTTCCGTTATCTCAGTTTTGGCTAAAGACTTTAAAATCTTTAACAGACAAACTGGGGGTATGGTGGCTGAAAGATGTAGGTGTTTATTAGCCAGGGAGCATCTAATAAAAGTCACTATTTAGATGCATTATGGACAATGTAGGATCCAGGGGTTCTGGGGGAACAATTCAGAATAGGGACTGAAAGTCAGGAACTCTCAGCCTCTACTGCTTTGATCTGGTTATTCCCCCAACTTTATATAGAAGCGTGAAATTAAATTGTTGTACCCTTTCAAATGTGTGTTGGTGGCTGCAATGGTTAATCTACGCTAAGAAACAGCTAACAGAGATATGTTTTACATTTAAGTGAAAAACGTGCATGCGCTTGACCATTGGGAGGTTTGGCTTGTGGAAAACACGAATGAAGAAGACAGGGCCACACTATGTGTCTTGTGTCTTCTTTACTTTCAAATACATGACAATGACATATTATGAGAGCTTGATAGTTGCGCCTCACCTCTGCCTTGACTGTAAGAGCAGGTGATTCCAGTCTGCTCCTCTTGTATGTCTGAGGTACAAGTCCATCCTCAAGGTCAAGGATTGATCTGAACTTCTCAGTTTCAGTCTCATAGTCCTACAAAGTAGAATCAGTAAAGCATTAATCAAACCTTATTTAATTGTGAATCTGCAAATTAAAGGAAGTGATGTGGTGGTAAATCAATTTAGTAAATCTTACTTTGACAGCTTGTTGGTACAGCTGCGCATTTTTGGAGACATTGTTCAAGTCAGACTCCTTTCTTGCAATATCAGATAGCAAGTTCTGTAGAAAGCAGAGAGGTTGTTATGGGTCTTTATCTATAGCAACACTGGCAGAATATTCCGCTACACCAGGAAAATTTGCAGAGTATGAATTGCCCTGTTGCTTATCACTCTCACCCTCTGATTCTTCAGCTTGGTCTCCACTTGTCTCGTGTCATCAGTTTCACGGGGCTCGTAGTTTGGGACTCGAGACAGCCAGCTGTTCAGATTGTCATAATCATTTCGGTAATTGTTGTATGCCATCTTGGCTCTCTGCAAGCTTTGAGACCTGCAACACACAGCAAAACAGGTCAGTATGCAGATCTTATGTTTAAGTCTTTGTGGTGTTTTTGTGGTGTAATAATCAGTTAGCCTGTTTCCTCTAATAATAATTGATTCACAATTCTCAGATAACTTTCCCTCCTTGACATGACCCTCTTACCTGGTGTCAATCTGCCGGTTGAGATTGTTGAAGCGCTTGTTGAGCTTCTGGACATCAGCTTCCTGCCTTTCAATGTCGGGGCAGTGCTCTTGGAATTTGATAGCCATGTTGTCACAGCTGCCTTTGGCCAACCGCAGGTTCTGCTCTGTCTCAGAGATCACTGACCTCTTTGACCTCAGGTCTGATGCAATATCCTGAGTATAGCAAATTAGATTAAATTAATGAACATAATAATATGTTCTTCAGACAAGAATAATAAAGACAAGTCAATGATGGAATGAGCTTGTGGAGGCTCTCTTCCTTTTGCAGTTTATACCACACATCCAGCATCTGTGTGCAATAATTTCACTACATATCTGCTAATGAAGGCACCATCTTTTTGTTGAACATAAGGGACACAGTTGAATTAACTTAAATTAGCCTTTTGCTGGTTTTGGGGGCCTCCACATCCTCTATACTTGGATATTACTTTTACCACCTCATTAATTTAATATCAGTATTTTAAAAGTTTACTGAAAAATGCTGTGTTACATTTTAGAAGGTTTTAGAAGTTAATGGTACCCTATCAAGTCAAATTGCAAAGAAAGAAAAAACAGAGTTTATATTCAGTGTGTTCTCATCACAACGCATCATGTATATTCCTACCACAAAATAAACATAGTAAATACATTTTCTTCCACATTAAAACTTATAAAGCTTGTGTTTTGTACTATTTTACAAGCTGGCAGTTTTCTTTTTTTCAGGCCTTTGTTGACGCGTTATGTTTCTTGGAGCACTACCGCCACCAAATGTTGATCGGTGTAACAACACAAAACCACCATCAGGAATGTGTCTTGGCCTGCCTACAAAATATGGACCCGCTAATCAAAATGCTGTTCCATATAACTTGTAGTGATCAATAACTCAAGAGTGATTTATCATTGTTCAGTTCATGATGGCCTGGGTTCAGTCAGTGTAGGATATCAATCTTATCTGTGCTTACTGCGAGCTCCCGCTGTGTTTTCTCCAGTGAGGAGATGTCAGCTGGAGCAACCTCCTCCCTGGCCAGCTTGTTCTCGTAGCCGGACAGAAAAGTCTTTCCATTCTGAAGGGACGTCTCCAGCTGGTTGGAATTCTTCAGTCTAAGACAAAGGAAAGTGCAGCATTAGATGAAGAGAAATTTATGTCATTCAATAAATTTGAATTACATGTTTGATTTGAACCCATTTAAACCAGATGTGAAAACAATTCAGACACAGAAAAACCTGGGGAATACTGCTCCCACAAAGATCACTACTCCCACAGACAATGAAATACTGAGATTTATATCAAGTCCCATACTTCTCCTGAGAGCACTGAAGAAGCTGCTCAATCTTGGTATACTTCTTGTTGGCCTCATCCACTTTGCTGTGAAGCTGAGGAGCACTGACGCAGTTCGGATTTGAGACCAAGAAGTTCTTTGCTTCCTGCACTTTAGAGGATTTCTCTGGTTCAATCTTGCTGACAGCTGCGGCAATGTCCTGAAGGGAAATGTCCAGATTGGTGAGTTGTAAAATACATAAATATTCTCTCTCAGCTTTTTAAGATAAATTTAGGGATGTGGGGGCATGAGAAACAGCATTTTTATCAAACAGCAGGATTAAGTGGAGACCATACCCTCATATCCTGCAGGCGGTCTGCACTGTCCTGTAGTGGCCTGTTCTGCTCCAGTGGCGGGCGCACTCGTGCATGAATGGCCTTCTCCTGTTTGTCGAGGTCACTGACGACCTTATCCAGACTGGCCATCAGCTGACGGCACTGCTGCTCCTGCTTGTCTGAGGTCACACACAATCACACACAGCATGATGAACTTTTCATCTGGTCCCAGTTTATTACATGTCGCTATTATTTTTGTAATTTTATTTGTGATACCATTGGTCAACACACTTGTGACATTGTAAAGTGACTGCTGAGAGCTGGTTGGAGGTTGATAGTTAAGCTGAATTCTCTAAACCACTTTATTTAGAGGTCAGACTGAAAGCACTTAAAATGTTGAAATAATCTCTTACTACAGAGTAAAGCTGCACTGCACTGTGCACAGCCATGGTAAGAACAGGAGACCTGTTCCAGGAGAACTGTGATGGATATTTACAACAGACAGTTCATCTTTGTTTTCTCTTCCAAGTAATTTTGGCCAAGATGTTTTTTTTGTTACATCTTTACATCCTGTCTGACCATCTGACTGTTTGTGGTTCTTGCTCCACTGGACTTCTTTTTAGCAGTGTTGCCATGGAAACTTCCATGGCATGACCGTGGCCATGATTGTTTGTCTAATGGACATTTATTCTGGATATTTACCTTCACAAAACTACAGACACTTAGTTTAACCCTGTTGAGTTATAAGACAACATTAGCTAACTGCTGCAGATACTCATCACCCTCGTTAGGCTCTACTAATTTAACTACCATTAACAAACATTGTAGATTTATTCACCCTTTGAGTGATGCAGTTATACATTGTGCATTTCCTCAGGTCCAGTCGGTGCTAGACAAGATAATTTGAAATGGTAACTAATAATGCCACAAGCTTCGCTTCACTGGAAGTAGTTGGGCTACTCAGCCTCTTGTAAGCCTCACTGTGTTATTAATTATTGATTATGTGATTAAGCATACATTTATTGAGGCATATGAACATTATCAGCTAAAACAATAACAGGCCCAGAGACAGGTCCTTGAGATTGTGTAGTATGACCCACTCATCATTTCTTCAGAAAATTTGCAGCTAATGAAAGAGCCATAAATCAACTAGCAGATGGTGACACCAGGGCTTTCGCAGGGCCTTCTGGGGCCTGGAGATTGGGGTCTGGTTGCTAATCCAGCAAAGGCATGATCAGAAATCGCACTAGCTGCTTCCCCTGTTCTTTTCTAAAATACAGCCTGGTTATCAGTTAGCAACATGTTGCAAGAAAGCAGAGCTGGATGTGTTCTGCACCTGTAGCTGTGCCTGTCCCACTCTCCTTCTTCAGCTCATCAAAGCGTTTCAGCAGAGTTGACTTGCTTCCTGCCATCTTCTGTTTGACAGCCTTTTGCTGGCTGGCCAGGCTGCAAGCACACAACAGAACATACTGTTACTGCACTGGAGTAAAATGTCGAAGTTGATACAGTAAATGATTTTAGGAAACCACATGTACTTTATATATTTGTACAGACTCACTTGTCAGAGATGGCCACAGCCTCGGGGTCTGTGGGGGGTATCATGAAGCAGACGGCTGGGGCAGTGACTTTATGTCCAGCTGCATCCTTCACATCCCATTTGGTGCCATTGTTCCGGAGCAGAGTGTACCTCTCACCACGCAAGATCTGCCCCTGAACATGACCAACAACCACAATCTGTCATCAGCTGCTGGACCACAAATACAGTTTAATCTGTAACAGTCACATTCAAGACAACACACAAAAAACAAACACACAATGCAAATGAATTGTGTTTTCCATATTAAAGTTCAGTACTTTAATATGGAAAACACAATTCATTTGAAGATGTTTTCAATTTTTTTTCGGCTGCTCTGATTGGTCATGCATTATGTGATCAGAGCTTGTGCTGCTCTGTGCAGGACTTGGTTTTTGTGGTGACAAATGATTTGTGAGATGAAGACAGACGACACAGGAGTAAATTGAAATGGAACTGTATATAAATCTAAATACTGCACAGAATCTACAATGTACAGAACATGGATCATGTAGAAATGTATGTGGATATCAGCATTGTTTAACACGTTGCATACAATGACTTCCCTGTTATTATCAATGTTATGTGTTATCTTACATTTCACTGCTGAGAGATGTAATGTTCCTTTTCCTTTCATCATATATACATTTAAAAAAAAAAAACTACAATTACCATTTCACAGTTGTCTGCCTCTGCCACTCTGACTACTTTCAGATCACATCCTTGTTTATCCAGAGTCATTTGTGTGAAATTTTGTCATAATTGCAGTGTGAAGTCTTGAGTAATGGCTAAACAGTGTTGTGAGTGTTTTGTGAGGTCACAATGACCTTGACCTTTGACCTTTAGCCACCAAAATCTAATCAGCTTGTCCTTGAGTCCTAATGAATGTTTGTGCCATTTGTGCCAACTTGCAGAAGTTCCATCAAAGGTGTTACTGACATATCATGTCCATGAGAATGTGATGGACGGACGGAATACTTGAAAACAATATGCCTCTGGCTCTGGCTGTTGCCGGTGCGGAGGCATAAAAAACAGCAACAGATACCGTGATGGCAGCTTCAGTCCAGAACGTACCTCATCTGTGTCAAACTCACACAGAGCTTCAATGGGCAGCAGCTTCTGGGGGGTTTCTCTGCGGTACTTCAGAGGCAAAACCTGCAGGCTACGCTTCTGAAGAGCCTTGACCCGTTCATCAAAGTGGTCCATGGCCTTGGATTGGTCCTAAACACACACAGACACACACAGACACGCAGACACACACAAACTGTGTAAACATATTTTCCACTGCTGCAGAAGGAGTCACTGGTACTATCAGCTGTCATCCATGTTTGCATGTTCAGATGAAATACTCACATCCAGCTCCCTGATGAGACCCTCCATCTGATACACATCTTTGAACTCCGGGTTGTACTTCTGATTGACCTCTGTATCCAGCCGCTTCAGCAGGTCCTGAGTGTCACGTGCCTCCTTCTGGTACTGGACACACACCGATACACACACAGACACTGATGAGCTTTATCTGTTAAATGTGTGTGTGTGTGTGTGTGTGGGTGTCTGCACATCTGTCCTCTGTGTCTAACCTTATGGTACTCATCCATGTGTTTGAGGTGGTTTTCCTCACAGATGAGCAGGTTCAGGTACTCCTTCCAGTCAGCGTGGACTGCCTCCATGTGAGCCTAACAACAACAAAAACAACAACAACAAGATGTGTGAGTATGTGATCAAGTGAAGCAGTTTTTGTATATAAGGTAATGAAAGTGTTGACAAAGTGCTGTAGACTTTTCAAGGCAAGATTAAAAACCAAACAAGCAACACAGATACACACACAGACTGGTTCTGGTAGAAGTAGAGGAGAGCTTCAGTGTTAAAGAGCCATGTGCATGAGACTTTCTCAGCTTTAGTCATATTAAAAGAATTAGTTGATGGTTCTTCAAACATCTGGTCTAATGACTGCAGTAGAAAATTAGCCAGTTGGCTAACACTGGCATGTTTACAGTAATGTTGATTTCATGTGTATTGTCCCTAAATAAATAAATTAAATGAATATATTAATACTGCAACAAGACAAAGTATAAGTATAATGTTGCAATGAATTCAGTTAGTTAGTTAGTTAACTGTGTGCTACGTTTGTTTTTTGCATGTATTTGTGGTGGTGCAATGAAAAGGATGAAGGATTAGCTATTAGCAGTTAACGATACACCCATGGATATAGAGACACAATTTTCCTTTTCACAGATTACAAAGACCAAGGAGAAGCGATGAGCTTTAGGTCAGATGACCTCAGGGACCCCGAGACGCCCACTGAGTGCCTTCAAAATAGAAAGGTTTTAAAATCAATTCTAGGAAAACTGATTAATACCAACATATAAGGAGTTGTAGATTATGTGACATGAAAGGTGTGGAGGACCTGTCTCCAGACTGTGGTGCCAGGGAAAGGATTTCATTTTGAAAGTTTCCTGCAGCTGGAGGAAACTGGATCTTACTATGGTGGATCCTTGGGAAACCCCATGGGAGCCAATATGGTTCTGGAAGCCCAGAAATATATGCAGCAAGAAAAAACGTCAAACCCTAAGCATTCATCTGAACGGAGTTAATGGATGAGTCTGTACCTCAATAACATTCTTTCCTGGATGCCCAGAGGTGATCAGCTTCTCTCCGTCCTCATTCAGCTTGGTGATGGTGGCCTCCTTGGACTCCAGACATTTACTGATGAAGTTCTGCAGGGGTGAGACAGAAGTGCTGAGTAAACAGGGGATTGTGTTTTTTTTCCTTGTTGTCTTTATGCAGCTTGCTTTTATAAGTGGTGTGTGTCCGTTCCACAGCTACCTCATACTGCCTCTGGCGAGCGGGGTAGTCCAGGTTGGTGTCGCTCCAGTCGTAGTTGACCCTCTCCTGGGCCTGTTGATCCATCCAGTAGAGCTCATTGGTGCAGCGCTGCATGTAGTCCCGCAGGCTGAGCAGGTTGCGTTGACGAGCACTGGAACTGGCCTAGACAAGGGAACGAGAAACGTGATGTAAACATGATGACTTGATGACAGGAAGTTGGTGCACTGAGCTGACAAAATTCATTTCAGTGTATAACTTTATTTTTATGTAAATATTTGACAGCGTGAGCAGCAGTGTTAATCTGAATCTGAATGCTGAAGTGATGTTCAGTACAGTTTAAAACACATGTGAATAACATTATGTGCTCAAAAGGTTTTAAAATGTCAAATAATAGTGAAAAGTTTGTTCTGTTAACTTGCAGGGCTGTTGGCTGGAAGCTACAAAGACAAATAAGATGAACAACAATCAAAATCCAGCAGCACTGAGGTGAGAGGTTGATTCCATTGAAACTGCTGCTCTTTTAAATGCACACATTTCAGCATTTTAATCTCATGTGTAATTTTCAGATTGAGGCTGGCATTATTCGTTATTTTCATTACTGTCAACAAATACGATGAAAAGACCAAAACCAACAACACATGTGTCTGTAATGCTCAGCCCATTGTTTTTTGAACATGCATATCTTTAAAAACACTAATGATAGTTTCTGTTTTAAAAAATAATCCCAAAATACAAACACAATGTTCTTTTGTTGGGGACTATTTTCAGTGGCGAATAAATCCACATTTGGTGCTCCAGTGAGTATTTGTTGCAGCAGTACAGTGTGTGTGGGACTGAGTCAAAACAGACTACAGTGTGTGATCATGATGTGTCTTTAATAGTTCAGATATATCTGGTCAGTAGGATACATTTATTATGGGTTTGGCTCTGCACATGGCGTTTGTTGACAATATGAAATATATAAAAAATCACTAAAGAGTTCAACTTTAAAGTTTGGAACAAATGTGTTGCATATTTCTTGTCAATAAAATAAGAAATGAAATGTTTGTCTGCAAACAAGACAACAGCCACAGAAACTAGCCAAAGGGCTAAAAACAAGCTGGTGGTGAGAGATGGAGCAGGTCTCTGTTCTCTATGCAGATTACACTGACACACACAGATGCACAAGAACAGATGCTGTATATAAACAAACAAAGTACACACCTCTGGGCTTAGAGTGTGTGTGTGTGTATGTGTGTGCATGTGTGTGTGTTTAAGGGGGGTTGGGGGGTTTATTACCAGCAGTTTGTTGTACTTCATCTGGAGGCTACTGACATACTCCTGAAGAAACAAAGAAAACATATGTTAAGCAAACTAATAATCATCATAAGGAACTGCGCAATATAAAACATATGTGGAAACTTTCACAGCAACTACTTTAAATGCTTCAGTGACTGTTCAGTGGTTGTTTTACTCATGTATTTCTAACTCTGACTCTAATAAATGATCAAAACATAAAATAACATCAGAACTTCTATGATCATAAAAACTTAAAACATATCTGGTCACTATGAATAAAAAAACACTGATAAGTCCTGACATCATTCAGCTCTTCTGGTTTTGTGTTTGTACCTTGTCGCCACTGGTGGAGATATGAGGAGCCAGCGCCTCCACCTCACTGTGGAGGATGTTGTGCTCCTCCACCTCGTTCTCCACAGACGGCAGGTCCTGTCCAAAGCCCTTGTTGTTCAGGTTGTCCTGGGCAGGGAGACAAATGAGACACTTCAGTCCACTCCACTCAGTCGAGCGTGACTATTTGGACTTAACCTGGTCGACTGCTAAAAATGATTTTGTCTATAACACTGCTGAAATGACCTAGCAGTGTTGCTCATGGTTAAAGAGCTAAGGACCTCCAGAGAACACCTGAAGTAACAGTCACAAAGGTCAGATCCTTGTGCAGTGAGTTGTTAGGGGGGGTGTTAGGGTTTTTCCATGTTGATAGACATGAACACTATTTTTGTATTTTCTTGACTCTGGCACCTTTGGACCGACTGACAAGTTTTCCAATCAGCCCATACTTCCTAATTCTGTTTTCTGCTTCTTAAAGTTGAACCTGTTGTTGACTTTCTGTAGCTTAGCTCTGCATTCATTAAAGCTGTATCAAATGATTTCTCTGGCCTCTCTTCACCTTTATGTTAGAAAACACTGTTTACACATTCAGCAGACACAGAGTCCCATAAGAAAACATAAGAAGTTGTATCTGTGTCCGGTGTTCCCTCTTTTAGCTCTGTGTTTGGTCTCCACCAGCTCCCAAGGGAAACATCTGTCTCTTCAGCTGCTAAATGCTCCACTGTGTTCACCACCTGCTCTGACTGTGTCTGTCTGGAGACATTTTTTGTATCACTTCTCTCTCATTTTTCAATAATTTAAATATATAATAAAATACTAATAAAATGCCCAAAAATAATTTGAACAAAAAATCTAAAAAGCTCTGTAAAGCTGAAGGGAACTGCAGAGGTGGTGATGATTCTCTTTTATTTTGTCATTAACAGCAGTCATGACACTATTGTTAATATAAAAATGATTGATTACTGCAATAAAACAATATCATTAAAATGAAATCAAACAATATCATCTAGTATAACTCCTCCAATATAATATATTCCTCCAATCTTGCATTTTAGTACTGAATTTGGTCTCCAAAGGTAACAAAGATAATTACACAATCAAAGAAAACTAACACACAAGCAAAGTATTATCTTAAATACAACTCAAAACCATTGTTTCTTTTAAATACAGAGACAATAAATTATTCAGTATCGTCTTGCACCTCTTGGTTTTGTTCTATAGTTTTTAAAACCTGCAATGAATCCTAAAAGCCAATTACATATACAGTACTGTGCATTAAACCTATTGTATAATTAATGAATTATTTTCCTACTATGGCTATATATATGTATGTATGTATGTATGTATGTATGTGTGTGTGTGTGTGTGTGTGTGTGTGTGTGTGTGTGTGCGTGTGTGTGTGCATGCGTGCGTGCGTGCGTGCGTGAGTGTAGGGTGGTCCAACAGGTCTGTGGAGGATCACAGGGGCTGTGTCAGGTCAACAGTGGGACCCTATGTGAGTGACAGAGCTTCCTACCAGTTTCTCATCTATCATGTTGCCCCAGTTGATGCTGGGCATCCCCTCAGTGCGGCTCAGGTGGTAGATGCGGTCATGGTCTTCTCTCAGCTTCATCACTCTCTCACGCAGCTGTCTCATGCTGAACACACACATGGTGATGACAGTTAATAAGTAACGTTTCAGCCTGACAAGATAACACAGCTTGTGTGTATACAAATTATACTGATCTATAAATCTATTTTTAATCACTCTAAATAGAAGTGGTTACAAATATTTACAAAACGTAAAGAATATAAAGACATTTCTGTTTGGAAAAAAAAACCGAGAGCAGTGAAGATTGTGACATGAACCTTTTGTTGCAGTGGTGGACTGAGTGTTGTGGGAATGTCCAATATAATGAATTTATCAAGACAACAGATGAACATAGAGGAAGCTATAACTGGGAAAGAGGGAAATGAGGAATAAAGGTTTGCCTCTTATAAAGTATAATCCTTCTCCAAATAAAGTCCCAGGGCCTTAACATGTTCACCTAAGCATTTAAGGGTTTCTCCTTATCTTGGTCTTATACTTAAAGTCAGTTAAGCAGTTGCACGAAAGACATTAGCAACCAAATTAAGGAAAAAAACTAAAAGGTACTGTATCTTAAGCGAAACATGGCTGAGTTTATGGTGAGCGGGTGGGAGGTAAATATTCGAGAATTTACCACATGCTGTGTGCTGCTCGCTGACACCAGCAGACATGGGTAATAGATACTGTAGCTTGGACGTTACATAGCACCATACAGACTTAAAGTATTAGAAGGAGCTTGGGAGCTGAGTTCTACTCACTCCTGCTCTATCATCTCAGCCTGTGGATGCTGGAGACGCTTGGCGTTGACAGCGTCCTCGTCCAGGCCGGTGAGCAGCTCCAGAGAGTTGAGGATTCTCTTGTTGGTGTCATCCTGATACAGCGGCTGCTTCCCCTCATTGATCTTACTCACATCCTGCAGCAAAGGCACAGTGGATGTGATTCACAGTTAATCAGGTTCAGTCAGACAAACACTGCTGGCTACAATTTAATGTCAGAGTAAACACAAACATCAGCAGAAAATACACACAAGCTGAACTTAAATTGCTTTCTTCCTTTCTTCACAGCTTTTTCGGTTTTTACTTTTTGCAGTTTTTTACACTTGCTTTCATTTTTTTAAATTTGTGACAGAGAATATTTCACCTGTAAAAGAAATTATGGATTAAACTACTCATCCTTACTATTAACCACTGTTATATGTCATTATTATTGATGAACACCATTACCTATACAGCTGTTCCTGGTCTCTCCCTCTCTCTCTTTTCTCCTCTCTCCTCCCCCCACACCCCCTTTTTTTTCTCCTCCTAAACCCAACCGGTCGAGGCAGACGGCCGCCCAGCCTGAGCCCGGTTCTGTTGGAGGTTTCTTCCTGTTAAAAGGGAGCCCCCCCTCCCCCCGTTGCCAAACGCTTGCTCTTTGTGGGAACTGTTGGGTTTTTCTCTGTAACAAAGTAAGGTCTTGACCTTACCCTGTAAAGTGCCTTGAGATAATGTATATTATGATTTGGCGCTATACAAATAAAAATGAATTGAATTGAATTGAATGCTTTTTTCATTTGTCTTTTCCTTTGTGTCTAATGGCTTCAAATCAGCTCTCAGGCTGCATATGGTTAAAAAAACTCCATCAGTCACCAGCAGCGGCCCAGTGCACTCAATATGCTCTGCATGTTCAGACTCAAACAGTGACTAAATAAAGTGCACTGACTACAATCCACCCTCACAAAGAAAATGTAAGAGTCACTCATAACTAAAAAAACTACAGCAAGTTGTGGTCAAACACTTCCAGGAACACTATCACATCTAAAGTCTACAAACACAACTTGTTTTTATAGATGCAGTTAAGGTGATTTACAATCATCATTATGACTTCACAGTGAGGAAGTCACACTGTCATCTCCATAATTAAACAATTAGGTTGAGGGAAAATGTTGCTAAATTCAAGTGTCTGCTACTATTTGTGCTTTGAACATTATTATTTAAGATATGGATTCATATTATATAACATAGTTTTAGCTGTGAACTCTTTTACCTTCCTATGAACCAGAATACTACTGCTACTGCTCCTCTTGATCTTTCTCATTTTAGTTTTATTTTTCGGTTTTATTTTGTGAAATGATGACTTATATGAAGCTGTCAGTATGAACAGATCTCCAAGGCTGTTTGGAGACACTGTCATCAGACTGCACCTTGTTGAGGTTCTGCTCCACGTCGTAGATGTTCTTCTCCACTTTATCTGCATTCTTTTGTAGCTTCTCAATCAGAGCGCTCAGCTCTGTGGATGGAGCTCTGCAAGAAAAACACAGTTTTCTCACTTTTAATGTGAAGGTCTGCTGTGTATCACGGCAACAATCACTGCGTTTAATGATCAGAGAGTCTTTAGGTTGAACAAAACATCTATAGGATCTGAGGATTTGTAATTAGCATTCTTACAATTTTCTAGCATTTCATAGACAAAATGATTGAACTATTGAAAACAACATGAGCCAGAACAGTGGGTCTTAATCCTCTGGAGAGTAGGAATATTTTCAATAAACTCTGTGTTAACCCACTGAGTACATTTTGATATTTTTGCCTTGCTAGTAGCAGGCTAGAGGTCATGTGGTCATACTGTAAGTATCCACAGCTACATCCATGGCAATATGGCCAAGATGCAGCTCTTAGACATTTTCTGGTGCTTTTATTAATCAATATGATAATTTCAATCGACAGTATTTTAGTCCTGCTTCAGGAAAGAAACTCCACACTCATGCACTGGTTTTGGTCCAAATGACTCAAGGCAAACTGAGCTGTACACACATACACATCAACACTGTGAGAAAGACCTTTTGCTGTCTCTGCAATGCCACATCTAAAGTCTAAAAACACAAACTTGTTTTTTTAGATGCAGAAAAAGACTGGTTAAAATAACATGATGAGCCAGAATTGGACTGCTAATCAAATTCCAGCATCTTGATACCAAGCAGTTGACTCACAGTTTTTCCCTGAGAATCATCATACACATCAGCTGCCACAACCAGCAGTCACAAATTTGCACGACTGTCACTGTTAATGTTTTGCTCTCTAAGTTTGCTCTCTTTGCAGCTTTACAGGACACAACTGACATCTCTCCTTAAAGTAAAAGAAACTGGCTCAGCAGGTTTTTGCCAGATATCATGCAGCAGACACACCTAGTCCAATCACTGTGACAACTGTCACTGACTGTCAGGTGTGTTCAGGTGTTGCTGTGAAAACTGGTATCACTCACATAATATGAAGTGTACAGTGTTAACATGGAGCACTGGAACCAGTCAGTCACTGTCATGACTTCATGTCACCCCAGAGCCTAATTGATATTTTATCATAGCTGATTTCAGCTTATCAAAGATATATGGTGTCTGTGTGTACGATAAATAACAACAAACTTGCGAGTCATAAACTCTGATGATATGTTTTACAACGTCTCCTTTACACAGTTTGTCCAGCAGAGAGCACTGACAGATTTGACACTGTAACAATGTCCTGCACAGTGGACACTACTGTTCATTTAACAGTTTAAAGGATCATTTGTCATCATGTGTAAATCCAGACAACACTGGACCTCTGAGGTAGATAATGGAACAGTGAACTGATAATGGCACAAAAACAAATGTGTGTGACAGGGAACAGACAAACCGCATGTGGCATCACTGTTTTGAAGTGACTATAAATCTGTGATAAGCTAATATGGGCTGATAATATGAGTCAGTGTGTATTTATGTCAAATAAAAATATTGGCTGAGATACTGTTTTTTTCATTTATTGAACTCTCTTAATTGATTTTTGCATCAGCCTCAAAAGTTGACTTTATTTGGCTCCAGCTGATAAAGAGAGTAGGTTGTTTCTCATTGGCTTTCCCACTCACAGCACCAACAGTCAATCAGTAATGACTCATTATAACCTTCACACAGATTCAGGAGAACCATTGTCACATGGACACTGTTTTGGTTCATTTAAATATTTTTTACGGTGTCCCTCAGATAATGTCACCAGTACATGTTTGGACAATAATGTTACAAAAGAACAAAAACACAAGCAACTACTGTGAGCCAGTGACAGACGCAGAGCAAAGACTGTCCATGTCTGTCTATTCAAATCCACCACACATCACCTCTGTCTCTCTCTCCCTCTCTCTCCCTCTCTTGCACGCACGCGCGCACACACACGCACACACACACACACACGCACACGCACACGCACACGCACACGCACGCACACACACACACACACGATCCACACCCATTCACCATTTGTACACAAGTTACATAATGCCTGCTGAATGCACTCTGGACACTGACTTTAATGTCACAGCCTCTGCTGGTTTTGATATGAAACAAGTTTGAACTGGTGAATCCTACAGAGTTCTGCAGAAGCAGCAGGTTTCGTTTATCCAGAGGAAAAACGCCCTGAAGGGGGTTTCTGTCACATTAGAGCACAAGCTCAGGGTAACAAACACACAGACTTCTCTTTTCTCACTGAGACCTTCAAACTAACAGGTCCTTGTGTAAGCACAACACTCCTTTACAGACCATGTCTCCCACATCGCATGTATTTGGATTACAAGACTCAATGCATAAGGACAAAAGGAACATCAATGGGTTGTTAAATTAAAGACATAAACACAGTTGCCCATACAGTTCCCCTGCATGACTTTAAATGTCTACTTTAAATAACAGCCCTGGTTTGTACAGATCATGTGCAGATAAAATTCATGGTTTCAAATTCAGAGAAGATGATCACAGACACTGTCCTGGTCATTTCAGCAGTCAACACACTCAATGAACATGTTGTATAACTAGACACAGCAACCTGTCTTGACCCCAGAATACAGAATACAGCTTTTTATTCATAATTCAAGTGGCTGAAATTAAGCTACAATAATTCTACCTGCTATACTATGTATTCTGTGCCCAAACATGTTTCCTGGGAAGCTCACTGGCTCTATTTCAGTGTTTTGACAGAGGTTGTGTTGGTTCTGGGAAGGAACTGGCACTGGAGTATTGACTTGAGAAACACAGCTCAGATGTTTCCAGGGGGAGAGGGTCAAATTAGAACCAGAAGGTTGCAGCACTAAGTCATAGAGGGTGTGGATGGCTGTGAACGTCACAGCAAGCCCAGAGCCTCAGCCTTTGTCTCAGCAGCCTGCTCTCCATCCATATGTATGGATTTCTTTATAACAGCATTGCATTGTTTGTAACTGTTATGCATCTCTTCATGGTCATGTTACATTTTGTGGCCATTTTTGCTTCTTTGTGCTCATTTTATGTGCTTTGTGCTTGTTTTACAAATCTTTCTTTCTATCTATCTCACCTGCCCTGTGCCCTGTGGCCTGTTCAGTGATCCATCCTTGTCTAGATAAGGAGAGGAAGTACATTCCAAAACATACAGTGACTCCTTGCTGCCTGTCTCTAATCCACCTCCCTGTAAAGAGAGATGGATAAGAGGTGGATCTCTATGAAGACACCTGAAGGTTAACTCTCTGTAACTGTAATTCTGTAACTTATTTTTTGGATGTGAAGCTGGGCACTAATCCCCATGTCCGAGGCCCTGGTGATCTTGTGCATTGACTTGACGCTGTCATCAGTCTGGCTCACTCTAACAGCTCAACAGCTTTTCTTCTAACCCCTACCAGCTACAACCTGAAGAAGAGGACCAGCATGAAGAAATGGAGACACTGCAGCTGCATTATTAGGAATCCATTACTGCATGTTACCTGGCTCATCAGGGAGTTGTTTAACAGTGATTACAATAATGACTCATCTTCACTTTGGCATACTTGCTCCCGCCTTGTGCGTAGAAACAGTTACATAAATTCCAACTCAAATCGATTAGTGGATTGATATGAACTTTTTTAGCTACGTGAGGCCACTGCACAGTCCTCTGGGGGAAGATAGAGCATTCCTTTACTCTGACAGCAGGTGTGACAGTGGGAGGAACACACTTTACACTTGAGGATTATTATCTGAAAAACAGGCTAACCCTCCTAATACCTGCTGACTGACAGAGAGCATTACCTCCCTACTGCCTCTGAAAACCTCCATCCTGAGGGATCAGTGAAGGCAAGACACTTGAAATGAAAAAGAGCAGGCTCTTCAGATAATGACTTCAAAAAGCAACGTCAGCCTCAGTACATTCATCTACTTTATCAGAAATCTCAGTGATTTCACGTGGGCTGGACAAACCCACTGAAAAGACTAGAAGTGATAGGGACTGGGCTTGGCACAGCTGTTCCTCATACACTGCCTTGTGAGGAGGACAGCCTCATACTTATCAAACCAGTTACTACAACTTTACTACACAGCCTATCAGCCACACCCTCAGCTGAGTTAAAGCACATTGTGCAATCTGACGTGCAGTTTTCTGTGAATTCAGTCTTAAACACAGATCATGCACACACCGTCTCCTTTTATTCACATTACATCCACACAGTAGTGTATACTAACAGTAGTTAGTATAAAGCATGTGAGTCCACCATAGGGTACACCTTGTTCTCTTGTTGAATGTTCAGCTCAGACACCAAACTCCGTTCAAAATTCGACTGAATAAAAATGACTTGTGTGCGCTAACAAACCATGATTTGGAGGTGTTTTGTGAATAAATATAATATGATGTTTAATTCGACAGGTGTTTATTCCACCTATCTTCGATGTATTATGCCTACATCTTCTTTATTAACAGATACTTCAATACTTTTCACACTATTGTTTTAAAAAAAAATACGGAGAATTTGGAGGAAGAATTTTGTACAGAACCAATGATAAAAGAGAAAAGTGTCGGATAAAGTTACGATCGAAGTTAAGAGAGCGTGAAGAGTCAGGTGAAGTTCGTACAGGTGGCGCAGGTACTTACGTGACTTCGCTAGGAAGCGATGTCACTTTAAATGGGTGCTTTTTGAAATGAAGTTTGGCATTGAAGGAACACACTGCAGCTACAACACAAATACGCCGTAAAAGAAAGTCTATTACTCACGTTGACTTCGTTTGTGTTATAATGGTGGACTTGCTCTTTTTCTTGAACATGGTGACGGTCCACCTGTCAGCGGCTTCCGACGAGAAAACAGTCCCAGCAAGACAGGTGTACCTCAGCTGTGTGTGTGTCCTCTGCTCGCTCCACTGCTCACACTGATCTGAGTGAGTCCTGTGTCAGATATGTCCACACACCCTTCACAATGTCAGAGCTTCCCCTCCCACTCACTCTGCACTGGACTCATCACCCGAAACATTCACTTTTAGTTTTCTCTCTAAACCTGTGAACCTGTTAGTCAGTGAGGACAGGGCGGGGCTACAGAGGGAGGTCCCGCCCTCCAGCTGGCCCCCAGGTACTAGCTAAACACACACACACACACAGTACATCAGCTAATGTAAGGACAGCATTAAAGTAACCACTGAAGCTGAAAAATATGAACTAGTTACAAAGTATAATGTCCTGAAAAAGACATATAAACAGTATCTGAAAACACTAATGTATATCGCACAATGTCAGACACACAAAAGGCAAACAAATGCAAAACACAGAGTGCAACAAAATATTTGTATGTTGTGTTTCTGTGGAGTTGCTGTGCTGTAGTGTTGCAGAGCTGCATATGGATAAATGTATGACATATGTTCTTTAATACAGATCAACTATGAAATCCATATTACCCCATGGACACACCCTGTGTGTTGTGTGTGTATTGGTGTGTAGTGTGGGTAGGTGAACTGATTCGTAGCTGAGGAGGGTGTGGCGCCCAGGACTACACTGGCTGGGCCTGTCAGACTGGATAGTGTCCTCCTGTGTGAATGTTGTTTGTTTGTTTGTTTGTGTGTGTGTGTGTGTGTGTGTGTGTGTGTTTGTGTGGGTGTGTGTGTGAGCCAGTGTAAGGTGTGTGCCAGTGATACTACGACTCTTCACAGGAATTCCAGCTGAACTAGAAAGTAATGATTACCGGTACACACCAACCGAGTCTTGGCACCTCAGCTCATGTGCACTGTGACCTTCACTTTACACTTACCACCATTTTCACACAGTCTCAGTATATAAATGACATCCTGATTCACTTCAGTTTATTATGATTTCATCTAAGATACTGGGTAAAGTTGAAACTGATTTTCCTGTCAGTCATTAGATTGTGTGGCCACTAGAGGAAAGAGATGCTGTGTAGGGAGGTCTGAGGCTCTCTGAGAGGGGCTTGTCAGTACTTTGGTGTTGGGGATCAAATCAAAACTGAAGCAGCAGGGGCTGAGATACTTCTGCTGTTAGTCCCTTGTATGGGTCAAGCTCCAGAAATTTACAATCTACATTTCCTGCAACTTCACAGAGTTTTTGTCTTCAGACCCTCAGCCAAGGCCAAGACAACCCTGATGACATCATCAGGGAAGACCCCTTTCAGACAGTCATCATTGGCATTGGCCAATCAAATACGTATAAACACACACTCGTGGTAGATGTCTTTGTACTGTGAAAGCGATGTTTCCACCGTTTCCACTGTGAATGTTGAGATCAGATAAAATGTCGTCTCACCAGAGCACACCAACACAGGCGCTTGTTCTCTTCTTAAACAATGACCTATTCAATTCAATATAACTGATCAGGAGACACTGAAAAGGTTAAAGGCTGTTTGTTGTAATCTTGAAAAATAGACGGCTCTGTTAGCTCGGCTGAGGGCTTGCTTAGAATTGACAACAGGGAGTGTAGCAGGCAGCGGTGCTGGGCGAAGGACAAAGGCAGACAGAGGGGCTTTAGGCTGGGTGGAGCAGACTGAGGGTCCACAATCCAAACCAGCAAACATCAGACAAGGACAGGGCTGGATGTGGCAGGTGTGCAGGGAGCTGGTGTGGTGAACCTGAGGCACAGGCAGAGAGCACAAGCTAGTAGCAAGGAACTGAGCCATAGCATCTCTACCACATAGGTGACTGAATGATGGATAAGATGGGGTTTTATAATGCAGAGCCTGGTAGAGTTGATTAGCTGATCAGCTGTACTGGTTCAGCACAGGACAGTTCGCCCTGACCTGGCTTGCACAGTACCCTTACTTGGTAGGCTAAGTATGTCATCTGGCATACTTGTAAGTTTTTGTATGCCAGATGGCAATAGCCACGTCAGCAAGACGAGTAGTGTGACATCATAAAGATGCGATGACAATGAATGCAACACAACAAACGACAATGCACCGTCTGGGTTGTCCATGGTAGGGTGCTGTTCGCTGGCATCATTCCTCCTTCTTCTGGGTATTTAAAAATTGCTTGGTCGGCGTGTTGTTCCATGGGATATGGCGCATTGTCGCATGGAAGTACTGATTCTCTGTTGCCCAATCCACGGACTGCAGTGGGTCTAGCCTAGTCTAGCTCCACCCTTTAGGTACCATACCATTATGCTTGGTACCCCAATCGAAGGGTGCCAAAAAATGGTACACGACGGGTCGGTTGTTTTGGTACCATTCACAAATGGAAACACAAATAAGTGAGTACCGTACTGTACCGAACTGAACTGTACCGCTCGGTGGAAACACGCCTTTTCATGACTTGTACCAGGCAACACTTATTTTTTTATTAAAGAAGTTTCTCAAAAACTGCAAATAGTGACCAACTTCTCCACAGCAGGAAATGATGGCAAAGCTTCTGATCTACTACTGCATCACTATTTCTTTGTTCTTACTTACAACTAATGAAGCACCTCTGGTTTAAATTTGCCTTAATTTGAATAAGTTTGAAACTTTGGCCCCTTCTACCAATCCTACACTGCGTCTCTTTCACAAAGCCTTACTCCATAGTACATGAAAGAGTTAACATCTCCAGTGGATCTCATGTACTTTATCATCTTTTTGGGGTTCTAGTCTCTTTTATCCCATTGAAGCAGGGTAAACACATGGGGTTTGTAACTGGGCTGTGAGCTTTGTCAGTGCACTTATATATATATAATATATATACATACATATAACAAAGTCATGTCCCCCACAAGCAAACGAATATTTTCAAAAAAACAGTATAGACCCCTGTGCAGAGTCTTCTGTCTGATAATCCTTTAAGCTTCTAGGTCTGTGTTTAATCTTCTCACCAGTACCTGTAGCAACACAACTGCACCTCTGCAGCTACTTGTCTCGTTTAGCTGGAGGGTTATTTACAGGCGAACAGAGCCGTGTGTTTTTTGTTTTTTTTTTAACAATTAAAACCACTTGAACCTGGGCTGTGTGAGTATTATGTATAGAGTGGAGTGTTTCTCAGCAGGGTAATTGTTTCCATCCCTCTGGTGAAGTGAAGCAGTGTCATTCACCATCTGGTCTGATGACCATGGTCTTTAAACCAGGGAAGGAAAAACTCTTATCAGCTGAAAGAAGCAGCCGGAAACTTTGAAATCCTTTTCAGAGTGTGAATGAGTTTATGTGTCTGTAGGTCAGTGTGTTTATTGCATGGATGCAACAGCCCTTGCCACTCTTGCTGTGGTTTGTTTCCATAATAGTAATTCAGTGACCCCAGAGTTCATTACATGCTGACCTTTGACCCCAGGGAGTTCAAGTTTTGAACACTGCTGCATTATGTCATCTCTCTCTGCATTGTGGCAAGCTTTCCATATGCATATTAGGCAGATGGAGCTGACAGATTCGTGAACAAATTCAAGTCAGAGGAAGTGAGCTGCAATACTCTTGTGGGGTTGCTACAATGTGCAAGCGAGGGACCCTGAGGTGAGCATGAAAAATTGTTGCCGACCTCTTCCAGCATAATCATGAACTTTTTGGTTTCAAAAAGACTCCACATGATTTTTTTTAAAAAGATATTTTCTAGGGAATTTTGCCTTTATTTGACAGGACAGTAGAGAGTGACAGGAAAGGGGCAAAGACATGTAGGAAGGAGTTGGGCCACTGGGGAGTTGAACCAGCACTCACCTGCTCAGTATGGTATGCGTCCTAACTACACGGCTATCGGGTCACCCCTAGACTCTGCATGATTGAACCCAATGGGTACCACCAAATTTCAGACCGAGACCTTACCCAGCACCAGACCTATGGCTTGCCAGTGTAACACAACACATTCACAACATCCTGTTTGTCTCGAAACCCTTTGAAAATAACCAAACTGTCATGTGTCCTTCTGTTCCCCTCAGCTACTGTCTCCAGCCTCTTTCACTGCTCCCCAGACCTGCCTTCTAGTAACTGACGTCAGATGTCCTCAGACTTTCCTCTCTGTACTCATTCACCTGACTGCCCTGCCCATCCACACACCTGGCAGCGGCCGAAAAGTCTTTCTTTCTTACAAAGGTTTCTAACTGAATGAAATGACCTGGAAGTAGCCATGATAAGAGCTGTGCGAATTCTCAAATTGATAAGGAAAGGTGCTCTAATGCTTCCAATCTTATTTCCTTGGAAACACTGGACCTTTGAAAGAAAAGGAGAAAATGCAATCCAATTCCTTGCTGCAGCAACATTTGGATGTATTGGAAGCTCCATAATCTCAGCCAACTAACCTAACCCTAACCCAAACAACAGATCATCTGTTTTATATTTGTGACATGATCCAAAACTTATGGAAATCCTTGTCTGAGCTCCAAATCCAGAAATATAGATTCATTCTCTTTCAAATATGCCCAGATTTATAGTTAACAATATCATCATAACAAAATACTATATACATAAATGTCACATTACTAAATCCCCTCCCATTGTGTAAAGCAATATAAGTACATTTTTTCCACTTCACAAATGTATAAATGTATTAAAATGTCAGACGCTATATTATTACATTAACATTATATGTTATGAATATAGTTAAAACAAAACAAAAAGTCTAGTGAAAGTTCAGTTGGATTTTCTCCGCATCATCTTTTCCTAAGTCCTCCAGAATTCTCCCTTACAGCTTTCCTAAACCTCATGACATTTTCCATCAAGGTCAAGGAAAAGTTGTTAGAAAAGGAGATTATTTTGGCTTTTCGATCATGGCTTTGTTCCCATCATCAGCCCTGCAGTCACCTGAGCTCTCCCCATCTGCAGCTCATTCACCAATCAGCCTTTCAATATATATATCTGGTTACTTCCTTTGTTCCTTGTCAGTTGTCTGCTGATGTCCCTGATCACTTGTGTTTTGCTGTGTTCCTGCTTTTTCATGTGTATTTCTCCTGTTTCCTGTGTGTTGCCCCTGTGTTCCTGCTGTTTCCTGTGCATTTTCCCTGTGTTCCTGCTGTTACCTATACATTTTCCCTGTGCTCCTTCTGTTTCCTGTGTGTTTCCCCTGTGTTCCTGCTGTTGCCTGTGCATTTCCCCTGTGTTCATGCTGTTCCCTGTGCTTCCCCTGTGTTCCCACTGTTTCCTGTGTGTTTCCCCTGTGTTCCTGCTATTTTCTGTGTTTTCTCTGTGCCCTGTGTTCCTGCTGTTTCCTGTGCATTTTCCCTGTGTTCATGCTCTTCCCTGTGTTTCCTCTGTGTTCCTACTGTTTCCTGTGTGTTCCTGCTGTTTCCTGTGTGTTTCCTGTGTGTTCCTGCTGTTTCCTGTGTGTTTCCCCTGTGTTCCTGTTGTTTCCTTTGTGTTTTCCCCTGTGTTTCTGCTGTTTCCTGTGTGTTTCCCCTGTGTTCCTGCTGTTTCCTGTGTATTTCCCCTGTGTTCCTGCTGTTTCCTCTGGGTTTCACCTGTGTTCCTGCTGTTTCCTGTGCATTTCCTCTGTGTTCCTGCTGTTTCCTGTGCGTTTCCCCTGTGTTCCTGCTGTTTCCTGTGTGTTTCGCCTGTGTTCCTGCTGTTTCCTGTGTATTTCCCCTGTGTTCCTGCTGTTTCCTGTTTACCATCTTGTTTGCCTGCTTTTTTCTCTATTAAAGTATCTTCACTAAATCTGCCAGCCTTGGAGTCTGTATATGGGTTGACCATACCTGTGCTGCGATAGCAATCTTGACAGTATGAGCCAACCAAACATCGGCCCAGAAGACTTGTCATTTGAAGATGAGCTTTATGATTTGCTTTTTATCTGTCTATAAGGAGAAAGGGGAAAAGGACTACTGTAGAAGGTACAAAGAGGCATGCTAAGTGTCTTGCGAGTCTTGGTTGAAGAATTCTTTGCCTGAATGAGTTGCCTGGATGGCCTTTATAAACACCCCTGACTTCTACCAGCTTCTCAGTCTCTGGTCTGCATCCCATTTGGCTGGCCTCTGGCCTGCTATTCTCCAGTCTGCACCTGACCCAGCTAGCCTCCTAGTCTGATCCTGACCCTGAAGACTTGAGCAGCCCCCTTTCCTTGGGTCCCAGCCGACATCAAGCCTGAGTTGGCTATCCTGGCAGACAGCAACTGTGTTCCTGAATCTCTTCTTGAGTTGGCCATCCTGGACCATCAGTCTGCCGTCATCTCAGCTGTCACCACCAAGCCTACTCATCTCAGCCAGATCATCAGGCCGCCTGTCTAATGCTCCAGTTGCCAGCCTTCATTGCATCTGGTTTTCAGTTTCACCCTTCAGCCAGTCCAGACTACCTGTCACTGGCTCCGCCTCCTCTGGACCCCGTGCCTTGTTCTTCCTCCAGAAAATACCTGGCCTTGCCCCTCTGTTCTGCCTCCTGTTGGCCTTCTGCCTGACCCCCATATGGATCATGCCACTGCCCACCGCAGTGTAAATATGCATTGCCTCATTCACCGATATGTTTACAATTTGGTAATGAGGGAGTAGTGCTGACATCAGCCAACAACATCTGTAAAGCAGTTCAAAGAGTGAACCAATCAGATTTGACACAAGCAGCAAAAACAGTGAGATCAATCAGAGGGATAAACACCACACCCAGGGTCCGAGAGAAATGATCTTGAATCCTAAAGAATGAACTGGAGTTTTGTGCTGTTAAGCCCTATATCTGACCACGCTGTACTTATCTCCCATCATGTCATCAGAAGCCAACAGTGATATCGTGCAGGGGTGACAGCCCCCCACTAATCCCATCAACACTGCATTTATCTACTGATACAAAGGTGAGAGTCAATGGATGACAAATCAATGAAGGGTACAGTCTGTTTTCTGCTTAACCATTAACGACAGGCCAAACCCTCCTGCAAACATACAAGCAGCTCAAATTCCAACCTGAAACTACAATGCTTTGACTGGTGGACTGATTTACTAATGTGTCCACTTTTTTCAAACTTATGAGACTCTTTTACACCAACATTATACCAATAAATCAGATATTAAGGAGACTCATACTGCTCATTAATATAATGTCTGAGCAAGGGAACATAATCCCCATAATCCCTTCAAATTCCCTGAAACATTACATATAAGATTAAAAGAAAATATTCATGGCAGAGGAAACTCTGAATTTGATTCATGATATGTCAGATGTAGCTCATCATTCTCACTCTGAAGAACTAAGAGAACTAAGAATCACAGTTAAGGTCACAAAAAAATGTGAAAAAATGCAGATGTTGTCTTTAAAATAAAGATGCTAGTTGTTAAAAAGTTTAAAAGAATGTTCAAAATTGAAGCACAGGAGGCTGTGACAACCTGACACACACACACACACACACACACAGTCAAAGGACATTAGACAGCTGTTTTCACAGGCTGAGCTGATCGTCATTTATGCCAAGTTCTAAAAATTAATAGTGTGTCAAATGGAGTTCGGTTATGGGGGTTTATCTTTGTCTTCAAAGTTTTCCTTTGCAACAACAGCTAATTTGACAGAGGTTGCCCGCCTCTGTGATGAAAGGTAAAGCATTCCAGCAGGGTGTAGTCTGGGAGGCTGGTCCTGGTTTACCATGACTGGAATGTCTGGCTGGACTGTGGAACTGGTACAGCAGCATTCTGATCCTCAGCATGGGCATGATTCAGCCATCAGGAGAGGCTGATACACTGCGAGGCCTAATGAAGAAGTGGAAAACTAGGATAAGTCAGCAACGTGTATATTTCATTTACTGCCTCAGGGAAGGAGAGGGACGTGAGGGCTGACTGATAAATGTTAGACAACACTCAGCTGGTTTTCAGCTGCTTACATCATTGGGCTCACTAACAGCTCTGAGATGCTGAGGGTCAGTTTGTAACTCTGACAGAGACAACATCTCCACATACATATTCACTCTCATGAATCTTATCTGCTCAACAAAGGGACAGGCAGAGCAGTCCACACATTGTCTTCTGCCCTAACTTTCTTCTGCCACCCCAGGCATGCTGACAGATGGAACCTGTTCTCCCTCCCAGGCAGAGTGGGAGACATAGTGCAGGTCTCCCTCAGGGTTCCTCCCAGTCAGCTGTGCTTGATTACTGTGCTGAGAGGGACAGAGCACCTCACCCCGCTGTTTAAAGGAGCGGCACAGTGGTTTATTCAGTTGCCAGTTTTTTTTAACAATATTTATCTTTAATGAACAAAAATGTCATAAATAATCTAATACTCAACTATATAAAGAGCATAGATCAACATACATAAATCATTCCACATCCTGAAAACATGTACTAAATTCAAAGTGGCACTGAAGCAGAACTTAAAAGAAGCACTGTAGAAGTAAACAGGAATCATTATATGTTGTGTTATATGTTATATGTTATTATTATATGTCATGGTGCTATAATGATAATGTTTTCCCTCATCAGTCTTCACTCTATACTCAACAATGACAAAACAAAAACAGAAGAAAATGTAACTAAGCTTCTAGAAGGAGGATCAGTTCTGTCAGGCATGACTCATAGGACTGAGACAAGAGAATCTGGTTTCTCTCAGTCTCAGAGTCCTTTAGCTGCTTCTTTGCAGTCTGTCTCTGAGGAGTGGCTTCACCTGGACCCTCTGGCATAAAGTCCAGATCAGTGGAGCTGCAGTGATGGTTGTTCTTCTGGAAGTTTCTCCATCTCCACAGGACCTCTGGAGCTCAGAGACCAGCAGGTTGTTTGTCTCCTCCTTTTACATTTAAGAATGATGGAGGCCACTCTGCTTTTCAATCTTCGATGCAGCAGAAATGTTTCTGTGTCTCTGAGCTCAGCAGCAGCTTCTTTCTCCTCATGGTTTCTGCTCTGATCTGCATCGCCAGCTGTGAGACCTTATATAGAATCAATCCAATCAGCTTGGTTTGGAGTCTAGGTATGGTCCACCTTGTGGTCTGGAGTCCACCAGACCACAAGGTGTAGGAATTTCTCAAAGATGACCAAGAGAAATGGAGGAACCTGAGATGAACTTTAAGTGTCATATTAAAGCTTCTGAATACTTATGTCAATGTGATATTTCAGTTTTTCCTTTTGGCAAATATGTCTAAAATTCTGTTTTTGTTTTGTCATTATGAGATACTGAAATGAGTAGAAATAGAAATAATGATATACTCACTGTAGAAGAAGGAGAAGAGAAGAAAAGGCATTGTAGAAACAAAAGGAGCAGTACAAACACTGTAGAAGGTGGAAGTACTTGATTATTATTGTAGAGGTAAAAGTAGAAGAAGCAGTAGAGGTAACAACTAGAGAAAGAAGTAGCAGCAGGAGTACTGCTGAAGCAACACGAGTTCTGTAGCAGTAGAAATAGAATTGCTGTAGAAGCATTGTAGACGTCTATATGTAAGAGGAGAAATAGCACAGAATTCAGGCACTGATTAAATATTGAGGAAACAGAATAGACTAGAATATAAAATCAGTAGTAGCAGCAGTTGCTCTGCAGAGGAGCCAGCAGACCTAAAGGCGTCAGTATGTGTGGTGTGCAGACAAGACTCTCCCGGCCCCTCAGTCACCTCTGACAGGGTTAAAAGCTGGACCACGTCCACATACTGGACAAAAACTATATTGTTCTTCCTGAATCCAAGCCTCTGTCCTGCCCCCTGGCTCAATCCCTTATCCAGTTTTTGTGCATAGTATGAGTGTGACACTAAGTAACTAACATCAGACATTCATTCAGACCCATCTGTGAACTGCTATGGAAAGAAACATGAGCTTGTATGATGCTGAATATGTGGACAGGTGTTTATACTGCAGTGATACGTGCGGATGAATGTGTGCAGGTATGGCATGAAGACAGGGAAGTGCATTCATGCCTTTGTTAGGCCCACAGCCCACATTCCTCAGGGAGGTGTGACCTGGGTAACTTCAAGGTGTGTCTGGCTGTCACCAGAGTTTTGTTACCTGGAGGAGGTGGGTTCAGTGCTGGTATGACAAGTATGACACCTGTGGAGCTTTAGACACATTGCTGCCCAGGGTGGTACCATAAAGTGGTGGGGTTTTTGAAGTGACAACTGATGTTGTTGTGTTGTGTAACATTGCTCTTCCTAGTTTACTCCTAAATCCTGCACGAAATCCTGCATGTGTGGATTCTGTTTATGCTGCTCTGCCATAGTTCCCCTTCAATCTACCCTGAGGTAGTTTTAAGTTATAGAAAAATATTGGAAACCCAAGACATAGACTACAAAATAAAATATCAAATATTTTATTGAACTTCAGTTTGACATAATTTGTGTCACTGGAAACTGTGAGATCGAGATTTAACGGGTTTAACTCTTCTGTACAACATATTAGATTCTTAATGATGAACCCAGTATAGGTCCGAGCCCCGTAGAGACTTCGAGGTGACCAAACTAAATGACTCTATGTCCAAACTGTAACATATCAGACCAGCTGGTTCTCTGGGTCACAGTTGTACAAGGATGTGGACATGTAATTCCAGACTCACATCACTGCTAAGGTGTGGCAAGCAGACAGTGATACAGACAAAACTAAGAAAGCAGTGGCAAAAAAACATGTTGGTGGAGTCACTGCAGTGTTTGGTGATTTGATGATCAGCAGCAGACGATTGTCACATTAGTGAAACAAAACTGTAATAAAAGGCTTCCATCCTCTTTTTTCACACAAGAAATGTATTATCTGTCTTTTTTATTGATTTATTTTTCAATGAAACAATGATATTTGTTATAGTATAGTCAACACTGTCTCAGACAAGTTATGTTTGTACACTACTGATTTGCAGCAGCAGATAAATTAATGCTATCCAGTAACCTACTATCTGCAAAGTTGCAAAATGTTGATGAGTGTGTATCTGCAAAACATTTACATATAATTTTTGTCATTTGCTTTTTCATTTGCTCTTCAATATCCACTTGTGACAACTAAAGCATGAGGAATATTTACTATCGTTATGGTATGTTTAGGGCGGCACGGTGGTGCAGTGGTTAGTGCTGTTGCATCACAGCTAGCCTGTCTGTGTGGAGTTTGCATGTTCTCCCCATGTCTGCGTGGGTTCCCTCCAGGTTCTCTGGCTTCCTCCCACAGTCCAAAGAAAAGCACATTATATTTAAGTGCTTGGTTTAAGATGAGATGAAAAACTGGGATTTGTTGAAGCTGAAAAGGTCACAGTTGATACAAGTTAAGGCCAAACCACAATCTTTCCCTCATATCAGATTTTGTAGCCTAGACATTATGTGCATTTCCTGCACTGACAAAAAACATTTGAAGTTAACTCAACCCACAGAGCAATCACATTTCTAGCAAAACATATTACAGTAAGTTTTGTAGTATATGAATGTAATCTGTGGGGGACGTGGTCCACAGAGAGGTGACATACGAAAATATTTAATATCAAAGAAATAGTCCCACTGAAAATTCACAGTGTTGTGTATGGATCATCAAGAGTAACTGGGACATTGTCTCTGTAAAGAGTATGTCAAATGTCATTTTAATGCTTCTAATGTACAAATGATGAGGAAATCCGATGTTTGAAATTTTGGTGAACTGAGCCTTTAAAGCAGCAGTTTCTCTGAGTTACGTTCAGAAGAATTCTTTTAGCACTAATGTGGGAGGGTGAAGGGCGTGTGCAGCAACAGCCTCTCAATGACAGGAGTGTCCCACTCTTCAGGTTTAAAACAAACACGTTCCTACCATATGTATTCACACACAGATCTGGCAGGCATTTCTACATACAAATACTCACCTACACTGAGACACATCAAAACTATGCCAAGCCCTTCGCTGCTTTGCATTTTTAAAAGAGACTCCACCCTGCCCTCAAATATGTGATCCACTCAACTACACTTATCCACATGTCTGAAATTCAAAGAAAGTACTTGACTGCTTGATTAGCCCAATGATCTGTGCTTAGGTGAGGTCACGTTTATCACAGCGACACAGCATATGATGTAGTAACACAATAAACATTGCCATCTTCCTGCAAGTGCCGAGAGATGTCCTATAATAGTGTCAAATGTAAATGCTTGGTTTCTGTATCTGAGTGGTGTATTTCTACTGTTTACCTTATACTTACAGAGACATTGGATACAATAATTGTTGCCATGTTAAATTCGGATGGTTGTACACAGTATCCTCATGGTATGATAAAATGCTGTGGAGTGTAGAGTACTGTGCACATAAATTTTTGAACACGTGTATTGCTTTTGTGTTGTTCATAGAATTTTTTGATTTGTAAAAATGAAAATAGCATAAAAGGACACTTGCCATATCCTTTTTTAAAATCATATTTTGAAGAATACAAACAACATTATTACATTAATACTTAACACAGAAGCCTGTGTTAAGTATGTATTGGCAGTGGAGTACTGCAACACTGCAACTTAAGAAAACTACTACTACGAATACTGACAACACAACCAAATATGCAAACATACTGCAAATACTGGCAACACAACCACATACACAAACATGCTGCAAATACTGGCAACACAACCAAATACACAAACCTACTGAAAATGCAGACAACACAACAAATACACAAACATACTTAAATTACTCATAACACAACGGAAATGTTTCCAGGGGACACACAAAGAATGATGAACCTGGCTGGGATGCACTGGGATGAAAGTCAAACGACTTTGGAAGTTAAAAACATTGAACAACAACTGCCCATGGATGTGTTCTAGTACCATGTATTATAATACATATAATACGTACAAGTGCATCCCAGCCAGGTTCATCACTTTTTTGTGTCCCTTGGTAACCTTTCCATTGTGTTGAGCATTTGCAGTGCGTTCATGTATTTAGTTGTGTTATGACAGAAGTGGGGACAAGCATGAGATATTAGGAAGGAGAAATGACAGGAAAAGGAGGAGGGAGAGGCAAAGCTGATACCCCACCCTCTAATGGGAGCCTACAGACAACCCATCAGGCTTGTCAGGATGGAACTTATTCACCACTGGGAATGAAGGCCCAGGGAACTGAGGACTGCTCCCGTGTTCACTATCCTTCCCAGTCAACCAGATATTGGAGCTCTCTCCCACAATGACACACATTCAGAAGCCGGCCTACAGTGAAAAGATGATAGTCATCAATAAGCTGGGTGTGTGGAGAGAGTTTGAAGGGCACAGAGCACTAGTAGACACAAGTGAAAGATGGGAGACATGGAAAGTTAGGTAAATTCTTATTGAATAGGGTGGCTTTGACTTGATAAAAGCTGGATTGATAATGATTGATTGATAATTCAATAGCAACCTAGGTAGCAGTGTCATCATTTCTTGGAGTTAGTCTTCAAAGGAATGTTTTTAAGACAATAACCAAACTGCCTGACTGTTTATATTCTGGAGCTGGTGTCTGCTGGTGCCTGCTTGCAATACATTTGCTGTTGGTGATAGTTTGAAGTAGAGCTGCATGGACGTCCTTCCAAACCTGATGGCAAAGGCAAAGACAGCTAACTCATACTCTTGGGAAAGAAAGAGATTGGGTTGATAACCAAGGGAAACTTCAAAGGAAGACACACCTGTGGCTGTGCTGTTTAAGGAATTGTGTTCATATTCAATCCAGGATAGAAGTGTACTCCAGGTGGCAGGGTTAGACATAGCAACACAGAGAAGAGATCTTGGTTAGCTCTATCAGTCTGGTTGTTGGTTTGAGGGTGAAATCCAAAGTTTAGGCTGACTGTTGTGCCTAGTGCTTGACAGAGGACTCTCCACACCTGCAACAGACACACTCTCCATTGGGATACCAGGGAGAGGGAAGAGATGATTTATCATTTATCAGTGTCAGCAGTTTCCTTTGCTGAAGGAATCCTAGGCAAAGCAACAAAATGAACAGCCTAGGAAAAAGGGTCTACCATGGTAACTATGGTGGTGCTACCATGGGGATGTAGGGATGAAATCTGAGGTGTGACCATGGGCAACAAAGCAGGCATGCATGGAGTGTCTGTTTCCACTGTGGGCCACCGGAAGTGTCTTGAGCAGAGTTGGAGTTTAGTTAATCCCAGGATGGCAGGAGAGCCTGTAAACAGTGTCTGCAACAAAGGGACAGTTAGGAGGAGCATTTCCTGGATCTGGATTATATTTCTGAGCTTCCTTCACTACTGACTCAATCTGCTGTGTTAGTATTACTGCTTCAACAACAGTGGGAGAAAGAATAGTGTTCCAGATTTCCTACATCATAATTAGCCTACATTCAGCAGGAGAAAGACGTCAGGAAAAGTCAGCACAGGGATGGAGCTTCTGATCAGTTCAAGGTTCTGCGTGACAACAACACAAACAAAACTGTAACCAAGGAAACTCACCGTGCTGGAATGGAATTCACACTTTTGTCTTTAAACAACTTATTCTCCAGGAGTCGTTGGAGAACCTGATGTGGTCAGACTGGGTTTTGGAGAAGGTAAGGATGTCATCAAGACAGACAAAGATAAAATGCCTGAGAAAGTCCCTCACCACATCATTCCACATGTTATCACCTGAATGGCAAGGTGCTTAATTCTGGCTTCCATTTACTTCTCCTATGTGAACCAGGTGATATGCATTCCTGAGATCCAGCTTCATGAACATGGTGCCACCCTGATCGGGTTCAAAAGCATAGTGATTAAAGTGGTTAAAATGATGAAAATCAATGAAAGTGTATAAAAACTTTCTTAGACACAAATAAGATGCCTGCACCAAGATGAAGATGGTCGGCTTTTGCTGCCTCTCTTTCTGGATGCTAAAGATTATACAAGAACAGGAACGCAACAGGGAGGAGATTAAGTATGTATGTGCAGTCATAGGGTCTATGAGGAGACAGAGACAGAGAGAGAGAGAGAGAGAGAGAGAGAGGGAGAGCGAGAGAGAGAGAGTATTATCTTATCTGAAAGTGTCACCAAGATTATGATATTCAGCAGGAATAGAAGACAGATCTGGAAGCTCAGGGTCTGATTTCTAAAGGCTCTCGGGCAATTCTGGACTGAATAGCTACTCTACAGTCCAAAAAGTTATTCTGACCAAAATAACCAAAATCAAGTACAGCTAAAAGAGGCATGGAGAGCTGGTTGGCGTGTATCTGTAATCGAGGCCTGGTAGCAGAGTTGGCCTGGCACACCAGTATCCCCACGTCTACTAGTGAGCCTTGTCTTTTAGCCAAATAGGGCAGGGTGTGGGAATATCGTTTGGGTGCGTGTGTGTAATGGTCTCTGCACACTTGTGTGAGGAAGCCCTTGTACCAGCAGAACCTAAAGCCCCCGAAAACCCAGCAAAGCCACTGTGACAGGAAACTGCTTCTCTGTTTGTCCGGACTGCTAAGCCACACAGAGCCGTGCCGGGTGGTGGTCAAACCAACACCACACACATGCGCACACACTCACACATAAATAAATATGTTGGGTAAGAAAGATGCACAGACATATGCTTATTTGATTATATAGATTATTTATGATTTATTTTGTGTGATTTGAGTCCCACATGTGTATGTATGTGTGTTTGCTTGTGATCACTAGAATTCAGCCATTCAGACCCACATGTAACTGTAAGATTTAGAAGTTTTTTCTTTTAGGACCCACAAGCAGAACACAAATGTGAGGTGAAGCCAGCAAGGGGCATTTATTGCACAGTTTGTAAGGTTAGGCTGACTAAGAGTAGTTGAGGGAAGGTGGGGAATAAGTCCAGGGAGACAGTTGCAGGGACAGGCCAGGTGATCAGGAGACTCCAGATGGATTCCAGGGGGAAACAGGCTGGCAGGTGGCAGTGGGATTTTAGGGTCCTAGAGGGTCTGAATCCGTAGATCCTCCAGAATACCGACAAGCTCACATAGCTGGGCAGGCAGGCAGACAGACAGGGCAAGGCAGGGTAGCAGAGCCACCAAACCTGAGGTATAAAGAGATGCAGTCATAACACTGAGTTTCAAAACAGGCACAAGAGTCAAGATAACTAGCCAGACATGATACCGAGGTAGGTAACCGTACAATCTGGCAAAGAGTGGAGGGCTGAGCCGGTTTTAAAGACTGCAGAGGGTGAAGCTGATGAGGAGGATTGGAGACAGGTGTGGAGACAGAACGCCCAAAGGCCACGCCCAGCTACACATACACACAGATCCAAAAGACAGGCTGGGGACAAACACAAGAGGATAGGGAAACATAGGAGCACATGAGGAAAACAGGGCCCAAGGGGGCCCAATCATAACACTAACACACACTGACTGTCAATAATCAGCATTACTGATCATAAAGTGATTTGCAGTCAGTATCTGTTTATTATTATATATCAGATGTGCTGCACACACTTGCAGCTCTGAATGTTTCTTTTCTTCTTTTCGTTTCTTCTGTCAGTTCTCTCTTTGAGGCTCACGCAAGAAACTTTGTTTTCCTCCTCATCTGTGATAAACAGAGACTAAAACAGTTGGTGTATGAACCATAGCACTCATGAATAGGAAGGTGTGCTTATTCCACACATGAGGGTGGATTAGTAAAATGCTCTCTATCTGTTTCTATCAGTAGTAAAGTGAACTTAGCACTGTTATTTGTGAAATAAACATGCCCTTAATGGTCAGGCTTAATCTAAACTCTCTAACCAAGAAGAACCCAGAAAAGCAGCTGTTTATCTAAATGTGGAACACATTAACAGTCTAGTATGATTCTTTCTTGGTGTTTTATCTGTTCTTGTCATTTATGTAGCTTTGGCTTAATTTTTATGTATGTATGATGTCCTGTCAGGGAGTTATTATAATAATGGTTTGGTGAAACATGACAACATATACGACATTGATGCCATTTTAGCAATAATAGTAATGTATCTGGCCTCATACATAGTCACATAGTTTAGTAATTATACAGTAAATGGCTTTAATAAGAATTTTCAGAGTGGCCTAAGACTTTGCGTCAGCTCCATACATCTGCTGTCAAGGAGGCCAAATCAAGTACTATCCCCACAGGCATAAATCTGGCCA
Source organism: Trachinotus anak (assembly GCF_046630095.1). Taxonomy (NCBI): domain Eukaryota; kingdom Metazoa; phylum Chordata; class Actinopteri; order Carangiformes; family Carangidae; genus Trachinotus; species Trachinotus anak. Next base: position 1,172,293 of record NW_027273868.1, read on the forward strand.
CCAACGTCATTAGATGTTGGTATTTGGTTGAATGTAGGTTGTGACGTCAGGTGACCAAAATTCAATGTCAGGTTCAATGTCTAATCCCAACATTAATTTGACGTAGAACACTGACGACAGCTGATGTTGATATTTTGTTAGTTTTAAGTTGTGCTGTTAAGTTACCAAAATCCAATGTCTTCCAAATGTCTCATGTCAAGGTAATCTTGACACAAAAATACTGACATTCTAGTTGTGAGCAAAACCCATCTTCTACTAAACATCAGCTAAACATGACATTGTCAGTTAGTGAATGTTGGGTTTTGAGGTCAACCTGATTTTCATTTCCAACCAAAATTTAGCATCAGTCTGACATTAGAGTGGTTAGAGTCGGGCATCTTTCTGACATTATATTGACATCCGGTGCCAAGAGGGTATCTGACCTAATTACAGCTCTCATTCTCATCCTGAATATCTTGAGAAGGCTGTAAATTCTATCAAACTGGGTAAAATTCCATAATCATGTCTGGTGAGTGCCTAATCTGTGAGTAATAAAACCAGGTCCTAGTATATGGCGTCAGGTTACAGTGTGTGTATACAGTGAGAGCAGTCACATTACATTCCTTCACTTCCCATCCCAGTCTCTGTGCACCTGAAACCTACGGTGTGAGCAAACCACACCTCACACTAGTATGTCACATGTGCAGTGTGAATCTGTGCATGTGTGCATACTTACACCTGCTTGTGTGAACCTGCTTGGTGAGATCTGGACTTGTTTCAGAGAAGGGAGGACACTCTCTCTGTCAGCTGCCCCCCTCCAAACCACAGGAGGGAAACACTGCAGCCTTCTCAACACAGATGCAAGTTGAGTGCTGCTCTTCACTGAACTTGTCTGCAGTGCAGAGTCACCTACAGAGTGCACTATGAAAAATTGTTATGCCTGAGGTTAAAAGGCAATTTTGAAAGTGAGGAGAAGAGGAGACGGAGTGAAAGACTGCTTCTTGTTTTTGCCCCACCAGGCCAAACTACTACTACAAACTATGATTGTCATTAAATGTGATCTGTGGACATCCATGATTACCAAAACATTACTAGACTTTGCTCTCATGCTGCACCACCTGGAAAAACATTTTACTTGCACATAAGAAAAATTAAAATCTCATGTGCAGCTTCCTATGAGATTTGAAAATGTTGAGTATTGTGTCTATTAAATGGACAATTACTAACTGATTTAGATCCAACCAAAACCCTCAGCATGCTTCTCAGCGTTTCATAGAGTTTCTACATTCTCTATTCAAAAATGTAATTAGGCAGATTTGTCTCTTCAGCTGTAAAAAACAGGATAAAAACACACACTTGTCTTTTTTACCACAGACCTAAAAAGTTATGTACAAGACATGGTGCCCAAAGTAATACAGGTTACATAGCTGCTACTGAGGACAGTCATTCCGTATATTAAAACATGACCACGTTAAAAGGTCAAGAATGAGCTTTCTTGCTCTTTTACTTTTTCTCTCCCTCAGGTTGCTGATTTTACTTAAATGTTTTAGAAAGCAATGTATCTCTGCACAGTGTCAGCACTGTACTGCACTACACACTGTAGCACTGTTTATTGAAAATGCAACTTTCTAATCATGGATCTTCATCCAGCTTGATACCTAATGAATGGATTAATTAATTTTTCATTCTCCTACAGACCAGAGACAGAACTCCATTTGACTTGTACGTCTTAATCTGATGAGCTGTTTTATTCGCCTCTGGTTCTGGATGATCCATTTTCACAAAGCATCATTATTCTCGTTCAGCAGTGTTGACAGTGTGTTGCAGGAGTTCCATTTGGTTTGCTGAGTGTTGTGACAGCGGGTCTTTGCTGCGGAAGAATAATAGAGGTGGAGTCATAAGATTTCCTACATAGTTATGAGATTGACCAGAAGAGGGTGCTACCCTACCAGCTGCCTGTCTGCATGTGCTCATTACAGTAAGATCATGTCAATTCACACATGAGCCTATTTAGATCATTTTACAGCTCAGCTATATTGTCCTTCCTGCAGGAGCAGACTGACCTGATAATGATGCCAACAGAGCAGATGCAGAATCAGTAGAAGGTTGACTGAATGTTTGTCACAATACCAAGACATACGGTGTAGCCTGTGTATCAGAGTGTGAAAAGGGATGTGTTGGGGATTACTGAAGTATGGTGCATTCAGAAAGTCTTCAGACAGACCCCTTCACTTTTCACATTTTGTTATGTTGCAGTCTGATGCTGCTAAAATCATTTAAATTCATTTTTTTCGTCATCAATGTTCACTCTCATAAAATGAAAATAGAATTTTAGATTTTTTGTGTATGTATTAAAAAGGAGAAATATTGACATATTGCAATATTGACAGAAGTGTTCAGACACTTTACTCAGTACTTAGTTGAAGCACCTTTGTCAGTGATCACAGCCTCCAGACTTCTGGAAGGACATAACAAACTATCAGGTTGATATGGACCATCAGTGGGCACATGTTCAGGTCTCTTCAGATGCTGGATTGGGTTCCGGCTGGTCCACTCGAGGACATTCAGAGTTGTCTCTGAGTCTTTCCTGTGTTGTCTTGGCTGTGTGAACCATCAGTCTGGTATGAGGTCCTGAGCTATGGACCAGGTCTTCATTAAGCATCTCTCTGTACTCATCTTTCCCTTAGTCCTGACCAGTCTCCCTGTCCCCCCACAGCCTGATGCTGCCTCCACCAGGCTTCACCGTTGGGATGGTGTTGCTCAGGTGATGAACGGTGCCTGGTTTTCTCCAGACCTGACTTTTAGTCTGAATCTGGTTTCTCTCAGTCTCAGAGTCCTTTAGCTGCTTCTTTGCAGTCTGTCTCTGAGGAGAGGCTTCATCTGGACCCTCTGACATAAAGTCCAGATCAATGGAGCTGCAGTGATGGTTGTTCCTCAGGAAGTTTCTCCATCTCCACAGGATCTCTGGAGATCAGTGACCATCAGGTTCTTGGCCTCTTCTCTTTCCAAGACTCTTTAGAATTTTTCTCAGACATTTGGACCACTCTGTATATCGGGGGCGTGCCGTCAGGACAAGCAAGGGAAGCAGTAAAGCTACCTCTCATCTCAGAGCAGCTTTCTATCCCAGAAAGGATCTGATGCCTGTGTGTTTTCATCTTGTCATTTACTGCCCTCTTGTGGCAGCAAAGTTGTCTCGGGAAGCTAGGTTGACTATCAGCTGTCATTTCTGTATGACTGGGGAGGGGGGAGCAGCATTTTTGACATTTGCACATGCGCATTGTGATGGGATATTGATTCAACTTCCACTGTTCTGAGATCAGTTATGATATTGCACACATTATCATACACATGCATAGATGCAAATGAAAACTGTACTTGTACACTAGAAAATGACTTCAACTGTCTTTTCTTCCTGAGCGTTCAGAGGTAGTGATAGAAACTAAAGCAACAGTAATAAATTAATAAATAGATAAATAAATAAATAAATAATAGTTATGTATGTACAGTATATACACACACATTGAACAGCCAGTCCCAACTGACATTAGGCGAGAGGTGGCCTACACCCTGGACAGGTCACCAGTGTATCTCAGGGCTGACATAGAGAGACAAACAACCATTTATGCTCTTATTCACACCTACATGCAATTTAGAGTCTGTATGTCTTTGGACTGGGAGGAAGGGAGTAAGGAGGAAACACACAAAGAGGGTCCTGAGCCAGCTGGCAGTTTCAAACCCAGAACCTTTGTCTGTGAAGCGACAGTGCTAACCACTGTACCCCAATGCCCCCCCCCCCCAACATATATCCACATATACATATGATGAATGTGAAAGGGTTAGTGAAGCCATAACAGCTTGATTAATACAGCTTTAAATTCCTCTCAGGAAACATGATCCAAACCTTCATTATGATAATGCTGAAGCATTTATGCCAGGAAGAAGAAAAAAAAAAAAGGCTGGGATTGATAACAAAAATTCAAATGGTTAAAGTATGAGGAATTAATTTATTACATTATTGATGTAATTATTTTGGTTTCACATGATAAAATTATTAGTTATAACCCATCAACTAACTAACTAATTTTACTTTTTAAATAAAAAAGTAATAACTTTGACTTAGTGTCCATGCATTTCAGCAGTTTTTTCTTCTCCTGGGCAAAATGTGTTTCCATAAAAGTACAAGTACACAGTCTTTTTTATTTAAGTAAACAAGTTAACACAGAAGTTGTAAAAGCATCAGTAGCAGCGACTGAGAGCCACCAAGTCTTACTGCTTGTGATCACCTGTCATACCTGCTGTGACTGAGGATGTGTACAGGTTGATAGTTACAGTCAGTGGCTGAGGAGATTGGGGTAGTGGCATGTTGGATTGACTGGATTAGCTGCTCTCGGCTTGTTAACCTCAGAGCTCTACCGTGAGATTAAGGTAACTGGAGGATTGGAGCTTGATAAGAGACATATGGGAGAGAGGTTTCACTAACTCTATCTCTATGATGATGGGTGTTACTGCACAAGGTTTACTGGATGTAAAGATGATAGCATACAGTATTACTTGAATATCAGTGCTTGGTCAAACAAATGAGAGCACTGTTGACAGGAGTGGGAGCTTCTGCTGGTCTCAGTGAGAGAACAAAGTTCACATTTAATGGTCATAACCACTGCATGCTGTCTGAATAATGAACTTTGTGGTTACACTGTTTTTGTTTTCATGGACGTTCCTAGTCTTAAGTCTTGTCCATTACAGGCTGCAGTATTCAAACGCCCCAGAACACAAAAATGTTGGATGAACTATAAAAATACTGGATCTGAAAATTGTAATCTGTCCACTGTGAAGAGAATCACGACATGATAACTCGTCCTGATACATACTTGTCCAGTATGTATTTAATTTCCCAGTTTGAAGGTATACAATTCTGTTGGAGAATTGTTTAATCTTTTTTTTGTTTACCAAAAACTATTCACAGTACAGGAGCCAGTCTAATATATGATAATATAGTATAACTAAGTTAGACCTTTTTCACAGAGCACATTAGCCTTCCTCAATATGAACTGGACATTGTCTGTGAAGCTGATGAGAGCAGGCAGTGGCAGCAGAGGGCAGAGACAAAATGCTGGACAGCTTCCAAAAGCCTTCACAGTCCAACAAGTCCTCCAACTGAAATCACCATGAGGTCACTTGTCCCTGTCCTTGGGTATGAACCGTACTCACATCACATTAGTGCTGGTCCTGATTTAACAAAATCCATGATATCAGTTTGGTTCTGTATATCAGATGAGCAGACTGGATTATAGGATGTTAAAACATGAATCAACTGAAAATGGTTAAGGTTACCAATGACCCTCAGACAATGGACTTGTCTCTATACTTGTCCTGCTAGATCTTAGTGCTGCATTTGACACCATCGATCATAAGATTCTATTACAGAGACTAGAGCATATGGTCGGCATTAAAGGAACCACACTAAGCTGGTTTAAGTCATATTTGTCAGATAGACTCCAGTTTGTTCATGTTAATAATGACTCTTCTATCAACACTACAGTCAGTCATGGAGTTCCACAAGGTTCTGTGCTAGGACCAATAATTTTCACTCTATATATGCTTCCTCTAGGAAACATTATTAGGAGGCACCAGATAAATTTCCATTGTTATGCACCCAGCTGTACTTATCCATGAAGCCAGGTGAGACTAACCAGGTAGCCAAGCTTCAGGTGTGTCTTAACGACATAAAAACCTGGATGACCAGTAATTTCTTACTCTTAAATTCAGACAAAACTGAAGTTATTGTAATTGGCCCAAAACACCTCAGAGATACACTATGTGATAACATACTGACTCTGGATGACATCACCTTGGCCTCCAGTGCTACAGTCAGAAACCTTGGTGTCATTTTTGACCAGGACTTGTCCTTTACTTCACATATAAAGCAAGTCTCTAGAACAGCCTTCTTCCACCTGCGCAATATTGCAAAAATCAGACCCATTCTGTGTCTAAAGGAAGCTGAAAAGCTAGTTCATGCATTTGTTACCTCAAGACTGGACTACTGTAACTCTTTATTGTCAGGATGTCCCAAAAATTCAGTAAAAAGCCTCCAATTGATCCAAAATGCGGCAGCACGAGTACTGACAGGAACTAGGAAACGAGATCACATCTCTCCTGTGTTAGCTTCTCTGCATTGGCTCCCTGTAAAATCCAGGATAGAATTTAAAATCCTCCTCCTCACCTACAAAGCCATTAATGGTCAGGCACCATCGTACCTTGGAGAGCTTATACTTCCCTATTTTCCCAGTAGGACACTTCGCTCTCTAAATGCAGGTCTACTTGTGGTTCCCAGAGTTTGTAAGAGCAGAATGGGGGGCAGAGCCTTCAGCTATCAGGCTCCTCTCCTGTGGAACCAGCTCCCAGTGTGGGTTCGGGAGGCAGACCCCCTCTCTACCTTTAAGATCAGGCTTAAAACTGTCCTGTTTAGTGAAGCTTATAGTTAGGTCTGGCTCGGGTATGTCCTGGCCCATCCCTTAGTTATGCTGCTATAGAGCTAGACTGCTGGGGGTTTCCCATGATGCACTGGGCGCTCTCTCTCTCTCTCTCTCTCTCTCTCGACTACTTTATGCCATTAACTTTGTATTTTTTTTCTCTCCCGTAGTTTGTGCTTCTCCTCTCTCTCCCTCTCTCTGTCCTCATTCTGCAGGTCTCTCTGCCTCTGGAGCAGCAGGATCCAGATCCACCACTACTCATCATTACTATTAACCACTGTTATCTGTCATTATTATAAAGTTATTATTTTTTGGGCTTTTATGCCTTTATTATAGTTCAGTGGAGACTGACAGGAAAGGGGGTAGAGAGGGGAATGACATGCAGGAAAGAGTCGGACCGATCGGGAGTCGAACCGGTGCCCGCCTGCTAAGAGCGTCTTTGCACCCAAATGGTATGCGCCCTAACCACTCGATTACCGGGCCGCCCCGTTATCTGTCATTATTATTGATGAACACTATTACCTACACAGTTGTTCCCGGTCTCTCTCTCTCTCTTTTCTCCTCTCTCCTCCCCCCACCCACTCTTTTTTTCTCCTCCTAAACCCAACCGGTCGAGGCAGACGGCCCCCCACCCTGAGCCCCCCCTGTCACCAAGCGCTTGCTCTTTGTGGGAACTGTTGGGTTTTTCTCTGTAACAAAGTAAGGTCTTGACCTTACCCTGTAAAGTGCCTTGAGATAATGTATATTATGATTTGGCGCTATACAAATAAAATTGAATTGAATTGAATTGAAAATACACAAGGAGAGGAAAGAAACAAGACCAAAGTTTTCATTATTGACCTGTCAGATACTGAGACAGTACAGATGTTACTTTAAGACTCTTGACATTCCACTGAATAAAAATGTTTGTGTCACTTAATACTTAAAGAATTTAGTAAGTGATTTTCATATTATAAACCAGAACTCTCATAGAAATATATGAAATATAAGCCAAATGTATTCAGCCTGTTAAAAGAGTTTTGTCATTTGTCTCCTCTCTGGTCACTTCCTGAGTTTAAATGTCTCATTATGTGAGAGTAGCAACAGTTTCTGAGCTGTTGCTCTGACTCCTAATGCTCTGACACTGTTTCTAAAGACAGTGGGACAATAAACGGTTCACAGCAGGTGTCAACTGGGTAACTGACGGTGTCCTCAGAGGACACCAAGCAGGCAGCTGCCCCCAGGGTGCCAGCTTGGTCAGGGAACAGGAAGGGGCTCCTGTTCTTCCAGCACAAACAGTTCCATGGAAGCATTTTACAGACTGATCAAAGGACAGTGTAAAGCAAAACTGACATTAAATGCTTTGTTAACACTTTATAGTACGGCCTGCAATACACGGTTGAATTGTGTTGTGTGAATCAGGTATAAAAATATCCTCACTGGTTCCTGCTGGTGTTTAGGTTCAGTGTAAGAAAACAAGACCACGGGGAAAAAGGAAAAACTGGACATTATAGTGGAGAAATGAATTAAACTCTGGTGTGATTTTATAAATACTGAGCAGCTACAGGGTGGCATGAGGGAATAGGGTGTTTTTAACCTTGTTCATACTGTGTAGTCACAGAGTAAAAAGGAAGGGTACTGTAGTAGCCTTAGTGTTTCATCATTTTTTGTGTTTGCGTGTGGGTGTTCATGTGTTGTTTGAATGTGGCACGCTCTGAACGGCACATTTTGTCTGAAAGTGCTTTATAGATAAGATATATTATTAGTTTATTATTATTATTATTATTATGATCTGTTTGGCTGTTCATGTAAATATTCTTGGGCAAGAAAGACAGAAGACAGGTTTATACATTAAACTGTGTTTCTTAATCTTACAAGAGAAAGGGCTGATGTCAGTCTGATGTCCTCTGATGTCAGTTTCAGTTTTAACTTGAATATTTGTTGACTTGTCCGGTAGCACCATAACACTGCAGGCTGCCCTGGAGGGACTTTTGGCAGCAGGATTTTTAGAAGATGTATCTCCCACCTTTCCAGAGCTTTTGCTAGTTCTGGTGGCCTTTGGTGAAGCCCACCTTAACAGTTTGGTTAAATTTAGTTATTTGCATATTCATAGACAGATTACTGGTTTTTCAATTAAGTAAATGTATTTTTAATGTTGTAGACTAATTGAACTTTTATGTGGAACACAAATCAGACATAAATTAGTGTATTGTATTGAGTATTTGCAGGTTATATTTCTTAAAACATGTCTGGAGGGAATCTTTAATGAGCCAGTGAGACCAGTTTTAATATATTTTTGTTTTAATTAGCATTAGTGAGGGGTTTATTCTTTAAAATGTGGCTTTTAACTGCAGCAACTGACGTCATAAAATCAAATTATAGTATTAAAGTATTAAAGTCAGTGGCGTCATGACCTTTAACGAGGTGACAGATAGGTGATAGTCTACTTCATTCATTTCGAGGGAAGTTCAGGGACTGCCTGATTTCTTCGAGGATCTTTGATCGTATGTTCTGACCGTTTTTTATAATTGGACCTTGAATGCAGCGTCACTGATCCCGGAGGCAGGTGCGCGCTGCCCCCTCTTCACACAGACCGGCCCCTCCTGCCGTGCGGACAGCGGGCTCCTGTCGGACGGTGGAACCGGTGAAGGGGCGTTGAGGTTTTGATAAACCGTCAGCAGTTAAAAGCCGACGTGTCGGTCAGATCAGAGTCGGGCCTGCAGAGCTCCGTTACCGGCGAGCAGCGGGGGTCTCACTGATTAGAAGGGATGAGCGCTGACACGTCCACGCAGTCAGCGAAGGTGCGCGGCTCAGCCAGCTGAGAGGCGGGGGAGTGATGGGCTCTGGGACGGCGGCACTTCGTTTCCACAGGGGCCGAGCCTGGACCACGCTGGGATAATATGTCTCTGCTGAAGCAGCGTGGGAGAGAACTCGAGCGTTTCGACGGACTGTCGCTCATTTACTGGTACGTGGAAAGTGAACCAAGTTTTGTTTCAGCTGGTTTGTGGCTTCGCTTTTGGGAAAAGAGGGGAAAACAGCCTTCAACACGTCAGGTCCACAAATGTGGAAGGTGAAATATTTCACTACACACGCTGCAGAGCTTCCAGATCAGTAGGTTCCCCGATACACACTGCACGCAGTCCACAGGAAACACTGTCCGGCTGTTTTCTTCCCACAGGTGAACACACGGAGCGTAAAACATGGCGGAGTAATGAGTCCACATGAAAGCGTGTTCATAGTCACAGTATTATGTCATATATTTTTGGACATAATCCCTTTCCACTTGATGAAGTGTGTGTGTGTGTGTGTGTGTGTGTGTGTGTGTGTGTGCGTGCGTGTGTGTCAGTGCGGGTGTCGTGGTTCAGCTGAGTTGAATTTGACAGTGGATTTTTGATCCTGCGCTCAGAGACAAAAACTCATCGTGTTCGTCTCTGCGTAATTTGGAATAAATATTTTTAAATTTAACTACGAAACAAGTTAAACAGCTTCATGTAAAACCTGCAGATAAAGCAAATTCACAGTGAACACTAAATGCATCACACGCAGCTCGGTCAGAGGCTTTTAAGAGTTGGATAAATACGTTTTAGTTTTAGATACAGTGGTATTTTTAAATTGTGTTATGAGGCAACATGATGCAGTGACAGACTGATTACTGTTATTGTTATTTTGCTACACTTTTGAAACAACATATGGGATTACATGACACAATGAGCTGATTAGGAAATACATTCAGCATAAAGCAACAGTATAACTAATCATATCTGCTTGAGGAAAACAACATGAGACTTTTCCAAATAAAAATGGTTAAACAAAGTTGAAGACATGTGAATGATCTCAGGGGGAGGTGAGGCAGTTTGGAAGAGGTGAGTTCATTTTGTGCTTGTGTCATGTCCCATGGGGAGGAGTCAGTCAGCTAAGTGTAGGTGCTGAGTGGACTGCTGAGGCCGGGTCAGACAGGAACGCTTAAAGGCAGGCTGAGGGGAGGTGATATAACACTGCTGGGTGGCGCCTCTTTGGATGACACCCATCTTTTTCCAGCAGTTTCTCCCACAAAGAGAGTCACCACTAAAGCTTCCCTCATGATTCTCTCCTCCCAGAAGTTACCTGAGCTCTGGGACTACTTTCTGATTTATGTCTCAGGAGCCCTAGAGTTTAATCCTGACAGCAGAGACGTAGACCTGGGACTGTTCCCCCTCAGGATGAACCCCACCATTAAAACCAGGTAGGTGTGACACAGGGAGAGGTTTGGAGAGATGCTGCTTTGAACTGCTCCCAGGAGAGAGTTCAATTTTTCTGGGTTTCTTGAACTTAAGCTGTGTAAAGTCAGAAATAATCTTCATCCTGGCTTTGAGATGATTTTTAGATAAAGTGTAGCTCACCTTCAAAATTGTGAAAAAAAAGCATGAGGAGTAATTTGTGTTGAGCACATGTGGATGCTTTCTACATTCTTGTGTGGCTGTTTTCAAGAATATTAGAGACTAGTTTATTAAGTTCATACTTTTGACAGAATAGATTTTAAATCTACATCTTCACTAATCTGTGTGATCTAATGTAAATGGAACTGAATAAGTCAGGGGAAGGAAGTGACTAGGTGGATTGGAAATTGTCATCATCTTGGCTTATTTCAGAATTTTTATTGATGCCACATGTAGAAAATATAATGGCTGTTCTGCATTTTCATATGAATCACTCGAAATTAAAGCCATATTTTAATAGCTGTATGGCTGTGATAGTGATTTTTTACAGTATAAAACCATACTGACTCAAAGCCTCTTATAAACAACAAATCAAATGATAATGGAGAGACCATTGTATCTATTCATTTGCATCATTGTTTGTTATACTCTGAAATGATCATACAGCAAAGGTTCTCTGTCATCTGTGGTTCCCTGCAGAATGAAATAAATGATTTCTTGTGCTGGTCTGATGTCTATGGACTGATGTGTGTGGACTGATGTCTGTGGTCTCATGTCTGTGCAGGACCCTGAGGTCGCTGTCACACCTGTTTTTTTAAAAAAAAAAAAAAAAAGCTCCATTGTTGCCTCTTAATTCTGCTTCATCTGACTCATTACTGATGAAATATGAGCTGTAAACATGGAGTCATTGGGCAGTATTGATGATGTCATGAAGTATCATTAGTGCTACAGACATGCATCAAATCCTGGTGACTTACAGCATATCAGGTGACTGCAACTGGACCTTGTATAAATGAACATGAACAAAGATGAATAAGCAGAAACAAGACAACAGAGCCATGAGTACTGTAATATTACCAGGGCAGCAGTTTACAGTGTAACACTGTGGTTGCTAAGATTCAGTTTTTACTAGCTGTTGAAATACACAGAGAAACACCCCTGTTCTGTTCTTCACATTCTGATTTAACAGAGAAAATCTCCACAGAGGTATTTAATATTAGTTTAGCTTTGAATTCATGCCAGCATCAGAAATCCACTGTCACACAGCGCTGTGATTGCTCTGCTTTTCTTTCACACCATGAATGAACCACTTTCATGTGTGAATGTCAGCGGGTGTGAACTGCACCTCACAGGTTAGGTCAGTAGCCTGAGTGTCAGTGCTTTAAGCTGCTGTATATGAGAAAGTCATTTACATCAGTGGTTAAGTACTGTAAGGCTACATCCACACTACTACATTTTAGTTTTAAACTTGTCTCTTCTACATTTTGGTTTTAAACTCGTCTCTTCTTCTCTGTTTCCTCCTCCATCCACTCTACTCCACAGTCTTCAGCCCCTCAAACAGAGACATTCAGAAACGCTGCTGGACCCATTTTAGTCTAAAACTCCAGGTTGTGTTGTAGTCTGGACGGACAGAAACAGAGACCTTTGGAAACGATGATGTAGACGCCCACGGTGGCTCCTGATTGGCTTTTAGCAGCCTGGACTACCAGTGGTGAAACCACATGGATAATGAATGAAAGTGTTGATATTATGGCCGGAGATCGTTTCTGATTTGGAGCTAAAATGGTTGCCCTCATTTTAAAATGCTGCTTTAAAATGAAATGGTAGCAGTGGAGACGTAGCCTCAGACATCAGAGCTCAGAGTCTGCCCTCTGTGTTTCCACTGTGTCCTTCAGGACTGTGTTGAAGACATTCAGCAGATTATACCTGTCTTTTCTGTTGAGGTAGATGTTTTCATTTAATTCCAGTTGTCCTCATTTCCCATTCTGAAGTTTGATTATTAGTCCTGAAACATCTGAGCAGTGATACACGGAGCATGAAACACACAGTGAGGCAGCCAACACAGATCAAACCGACTGTAAAGACAGTGAGACAGATGGTACACCACTGCGTGGAAACTGTCTGTCTCTTCCACCTTTACTTCACATTTTGCTTGTGGCACTTGATGCTTGGCTACACAGACGCATCAGGGCAGCACTGGCCTTTTGTTGAAGTCCAAACGTTAGGCTTTCAGTGTGGCTCAACTCTGATATGATGGAAGGACTGATTTTTGTGTTAATGCTCTTTCAGGTGACTTGTGTATCTCATGTAATGTGTGTTGTGGGAGGATTTTACTCAGCAGTAAAACCTGGGAAGAAATTCAGCTCTCAAGTGTCTGAAATGAGAAATCCCCCTCAGGCTGAAACTGTTTTCTGGAACAGACCTGGATACAGATGAGGCTGAAGTCAGCTGAGTTTTTAAACTAGCTTTAATGGTAACTGACTGGATGGTAGGTAGGGGGTCTGGACTGAATAGACAGTGGAGGGACCGGCAGACTGCAGAGGAGGACTGATGGGGAGCAAACAATGTTTGGGAGAGGACTGGTAATGACTGGCTGAAGCTCGGCCACAGAGGGAAGCAGAGGTGGAGGTGGTGGATGAGAGCAGCAGGAACTAGCATGGCTAATGGGCTAACAGCAGCAGTCCACAGATTTGTAAATTATGCAGCATTTTATCAGTTTAGTGTCACTGTCCTCTGTCAGTGTCCTCAGGCTCACTGCACACAAGCAGCTTCCGTTCTTCTCAGCTGATTGGATAGTTTCACCTTACAACATTAACATTATATGTGAATTTCCCCACTCCGGGACAAATAAAGGCGATCTTTGTAACAAACTATTTCCTGAATTTCCTACGTTGAGCAGGTTACAGGTTCACTCTCAGCTGAACTTTGGGGGAAGTCATGCTGGTAGATAACCTGATGAGCCGACAGGGAGCCAGTGGCCTCTGCCATTAGCAGCAGCAGGAGGTGATCAGGACAGTATGAGGCAAATTGGTTAAAGGATAATAAACCTTGTGCTTTACTTTGAGACATTTTAACTCAAAGCAGGAAAAGCACAATGGCATTATTTACAGCAGCACAATAACTGAGCCCTGGAGCTGCAGCTGGAGCTGAATGAACTGATTATATGGTGAACAGAGATCTGACAACACTTTAGAAAACTGGTTAACTGAGTTACTTTTTCCACCAGAAATGGAAAAACGTCCTGGTGACCAGCTCCCGGCCGTTCAGCGTGAATGTTTCTGTCCCAGTAACTGAATAAAACAAGACATTAGAATGTCACATTATGAACTTTTGGTGGGAATTTTTTGAGAAACCCTCCAATCGAAGACTGAACCTGATTGTTCTCTGTGGCTCTTGCATATGTTTTCTTCCTGTAAACTACACACACTCACCCTCTGTGTCTGAGCAACAAACACAGCAGTTGTCACACCTGAGCCACTCTGTCTCACCTACAATAGTCCAAATGATTTATCGAGTTATTGGACAAAAAGGGTGAATTAATCAATAATATAAAACAATTGTTAGTTGCGGCCCAGTCCACACCGATGTTCACTTTCATGGCTTTCATAAATCACACAAGGTTAAGGTTTCTAGAAGTAGATATTTAAGTTGAATTGAGTGTAAACCAGGATGTAGAAACACAGCAGTGCGCTCTGTAAAACGGTCAGCCCCTGATGTAAACTGGTCTATACTGAATTAAATTTGTAGTTTATGTTTGGAGCATACAAAGGCACAGGTATGGTCCATTAAAAGTTTGGGAAGACCAAGCTGGCTTCACTATACTGACATGAAGTAATGCAAAAGCATGACAGAGACACCTTCACAATATGTTGTAGTTCAGAATTAACTGGTTGACGTAAAGTTTATTTAATCCAGTTAAAAATGTTCATCAGCATGACTTCATCAGAGAGGTTCTGTGCACTTTGCTTCAGGAACCTTTAGTCCCATTTAAACGTCTCCCTTTAATGATTTCTCTGAAGCACTGGTCCAAACCTCACAGAGAGCGCATTGCTTTGTTTCACGTGGTGTCCTTGACTTGATTTTTTTTTTGTTAGACTGACCACAGGCAGTGACAGCTGTGGCAGGTGTGAGTGGATGCACTCTGACAGGTTATTTACTCAACTCCTGTCCTGTGGAATTCAGGCCTCTGGTGGCAACAAACATCACTTTAGTTCTGCTGTGACAGAAGAAAACAACGTGCTCTCATTGAGTCACCTAGCCTCAGCATCCCTTACCTCCTGGGACACATTGTTATGACATTCCTCTCCTTTGTTCCTTTCCTGTTAATTCAAGGTCAATAGTGAATAAATGTAATAATATAGTGTAAAAACATGCTATTTTATTTAAGAAATCCCAACTCATGTTGCTTTCACAGCTGCTTTAATTGCTCTCTCTTCCCAGCCCAGTTTGGGGCTGTCCAGATGTTTCCTATAGGAAATTTTAGGGATGGTCTTTCCTGGTGGAAAGTTAACCTTTCTCTTGTAGAATTAAAACCCTGCTAATGAAGCTGCATCATCTTTGTGTGGCTTGTCCAAGTAAGTTTTCAGGTGCATCATCTTCTTCATCTCAGTCTCTTATGCTCAAGGGCTCATTACTGTGTTTCCTGTGAGCTGCAGGTGCAGCCATGTTCGAAAAGGAACTTGGGCAAGCTGCACAAAGTGTCTTCTAACTTGTTGGTTTGGCAAATGCACATCTGCCTAACTCTCCCACCTCTGATAAAGGACAGTTCACAGCCACTTCCCTGAGCTTTTCTATAGGAAGCATCAGGGAATGTCTCCTGCAGGAGTAGATAACATACACTGAGGGAAATGGTCAGTTACTAAGTTTAGACTTGAGAACCGAGTAAGTTGGAAAAACTATTTGAGAAATCTGTTGGGTGAAAGTGGATCCAAAACAGACACAAATAATTACACATGATCCAAAGTGTGGCCAACCCAACACATCACAACAAAGACAACACCAACACTGGCTGCATCATGATCATCCTCCAACTAATGAGTCACTGTAATGGAAGAGAGCAGCAATACATGTCACTCTTCCTGCACTTCAAGTTGTCATTTCCCACTCTCCTTTTAGATGTAATATAATGTGGACCCGACTCAGCTCGCGTCCTGGGTCACGTGTGTTACTAGTAACCAAGATGACCTACATGGACCTCTACTTAAGACCTGAACTTGCCCTGAATAATCAAGTTTAAGTAATCTAATTGTCATGTTCCCTGGCTGCAGTGGTGTTTGAAAAGCTTTTCCACAGCAAATGATATTGACAATCAGCCCAAAGATAGAACTGTAGTCAGTAGGAAGTAATGTATGAATGACCAGAATCCACTATGGCAAAGAGTGAACATGTTAACCTGTAATGCAAATATTTTTTATGAATCTTAAAAGAAGTATTGGATTTCATGTGTTTACAGCTTCCAGTCTTGGCCTCTTCCAGCTGTGCACACCTGGAAACAGACAGTCTCTCCAGTAACAATCCTCTTATCCTCTGTCAGACTGGATTAGGATCACTGGTGAACTGTTGTCTTCAGGTCTGTCCATATTCTCGGTGGGGTTCAATTCCGGGCTGTGGACAGGGCCACTCAGGGACATTCTGAAGCCTGTCCCTAAGTGGTGTGCTTGGGAGTACTTTTCTTCTTTTAAAAAAAAATATTTTACGCCTTTTATTAGATACGATAGTGTAGAGCGACAGGAAATGAGGGGACAGAGAGGAGAATGACATGCAGCTAAGAGTCGGGCAAGTCAGGCCTGCTCAGAACATGTGCAAACATATTGAGCCTTGCTGCTCGTCAGGATCAATACCCAAAAGCCACAATGCTTCAACTTCTAACATGGTACCAATGGATCAGCAGTTCCTCCATTCCTGTAGACGAACTCTGATCTGTTTTTCACATGTTGATTTACACTGGCTTCACAGATGGTCTATAGGGTTTTAGTTTGGGTTTTGACTGGGTCACTCAAGAAGAGTAAGAGACTCTCCAGTGTTGTCTTGGCTGTTTGCATCAGGTCATTGTCATGCCCATCCCTGCAGAGGACTTCTGAAGTTCTGTTAGAGGGACTGTCAGGTTCTTGGTCACCTCCTTGATCAAGGTCCATCCTGCCACTTACTCAATTTGGCCGGACAGCCGACTATAAGAAAAGTTCTGATGGTTCCAAACATCTTACAATTCACAATGATTGAGGCCATTGTGCTGCAGGTAACTTCAGAAAAGGTTTTTTACCCCTGCCATGATCGATGCCTTGGAACATTGTTATTGCAGAGGTCTACAGAGAGTTCTTGACATGCAGTGTGAAACACTCTTGTTAGAGCTCAGGACTCTTTATGGCCCCCCTCCCCCTCTGAAGCTGGCAACTACCATGGCAACTGCATGTTCTGTCCACGTGCTGATATAAGCAAACAGTTGTAGCTGTTATGCTTCGGTTCTGCCTTATTGGTTTGAGCCAGAGTCTGATCCTGAACCAGAAGATGATAGACCTGATCCACCTTCACGAGCTGGACTGGAGCAGAAAACAAACGTACCCATTGTCAGGCAGGAAGAGAGAATTGCTCCACAGTCTATGATAGACTTCACATGACAATATTCATAACCTGGAACACTTTAATGAAAAACCTTTTTGATTATTTTATCTGTGGACTGAAGGAACATAAATAATGGAGGAACAGACAGACAGTTGGACTTCACCACCAAAGGTCGGCAGTCAACAACCGTCCTGCTGGTTTATGATGCTGGTAAATCTGAATGAATTATACTTTAGCGCTAATAGTAACTGAGAACTGAACTCTGCAGTTAAACTGTGGATAATTTATCTGAGCTAACGATGTGTAGCATGTTAATATTAACAAACTTTTAAGCGTTTATATCTTTGCTACGCTGATTCTTACTAAGGTGATCAGGTCATCAGTGACCTGGTTAAACATCACTGATCCACAATAATAAAGCAGACTGACAGGCTGTGAGCCTTATGACCCCGTTTGGCCACATTAAGTGTAAACTACAGAAACAACCTGTCTAACTCTGACAGTTTCTGAAGCAGTCCTCCTTGAGGTGATGAGCTCACAGTAAAATGTTTACAGCAGTGGACAATGCCCAAAAAGCTGTAGAACACGCTATAAGAGAGAGGAAATTCAGAAAAGCATAATAGGTCCCCTTTAAAATAAGTATTTCCTTAAGATTAGACGGTCTTTGTTGTCATGGTTAAGTTTGGGTAAGTTCATGGATAATGGAAACAACTTGAACTGCTAGTTTCACACGGGAATCAAACACCAGTCTCCTGTGTTACAGCCACGAGATATCACCTAACAACAAAACGTTATTGGGTGAGGTGTCTGGGCAGACAACCTCGGGGCTCGTTTTTTACAGGAGAGTTTCTAACATTAAGCTTGTGTGAATGACTGAAGCTGACAGTTTGTGGTATTAGTCAGTGAGAATGATGTGGAAGATGCTTTACAGAAGGCATTCAACTGTTGACCACCTTCCTGACAAAGGCCAGTTCAGCTCAGTGATTGGACAATTGGCTCAAGGCAGAGTTGTTTTGTTTTTAAAACTCTTGCTGTTCTTTCCCAGTGATGGATTCCAACTGTATAAATCTTCAACACTTCTGTCTGTCTGTTTTGTTCATGCTTCCCTAGATATATGCTTCAATGCTGGTCTTTTTCAAAGTCCAGAGTCCCTTGGACATCGTGGCTTGGTTTTAGCTCTAACATGTACTGTGTGCTGATTATCACACTGATCTGTCCACTGATCAGTCCACACACTGATTTTTCACGAAGATCAGAGAACAAATGTAATGTGTATTATTTCTTCTCATTAAAATGGATGTGATGACATTGGTATTGAAAACACAGTCATAAAGAATCTGTATCAGAGTCATGGTATCGGGATCAGTACTGATATTGAAAATATTTGAACGATGCCTAGCCCTAGTCTACACTACATACTGGAATGATATGCACTTGAGAGGTCAAATGCTTCCTTGCCAACTAAATTGAAATTGGACTGAATGTAAATGTTGTGCGATGCTCCTCAGCTCTGGCCTGTTTCCCTCTGAACACCTGCATTATTAGCTCCTTCTGTAGTTGTCTCTTAAATTTAACAGACACTGTGAGAATCAGCTCCATTCCTCCCTGTCAGGTAAAATCAATGATCAGTAATGGGATTTCAATTCAGCCCTTGTCAACTCCTCTGGTTCCCACTCCCTGATGATCGATTTTCTGGAAATGACTTCACTGGGTTTGATTTTCTCTCCACAGAGGATGTGAATCCTGGAGCAGAATGCTGACTACGTTTGCCTCCAGGGAAGTTTGCTTGTTGCTGATTTTTTTTCTTCTCTCCGTCTCAAACTATTGATGTTTCTTTACTTAGCTGACTGGTCTGTTGTATCTGTTTAGAAGTGTCAGAGGTGTGAGACACTGTTCTGTTTGTTCATTACAAGAAGAGATAAGTGGGCTGCTGCTGTGTGCCTTAACAGTTGTAATTAGCTGAAACAAGCTCAATGCCTTTATGCAAGTGAAGGCTAATTAAGTGTTTGAGGAGGTCCTCGTTCAAAATAAAAGTCCTGAACCAAGACAACTTGGAAATAGCAGTTTTCCCAGGATACAATATTTTGGAAAATCTTGTCAAGATTATTTTCCATCAGTGTTACCCTTCTTCAAGAAAAAAATCTTTCAATGGAAAGGGCTGTTTAACGGCAAGATGAAGCGGTGAAAATATTCAAAATACAATGGACACTTCAACTTAGAGTAAGCTTTTTTCCATTTTTTTTTTTTTTTTTTTTTTTTGAAGTGGGTAGTGGGTAGCAACACGACTAATTTATTGAAGCATTTGACTGTGCACAAAATCAATTTAAGAGCAGAAAGTTGCTCCGTGTTTGACTGCAAACACAGAGCTACTGCTGGAGACACCATCAGCCAGGAGCGGGCTTGTCTGTGTCCTGAGAAAGCAGACATGTTGATTTTTCTGAAGAAAAACTGCTAAGTGAAAAGTATCCTCAGTATGTAGGATAGTATTAGACACCAACCTGTCACTTGTTTGCAACTGTTTTGCACTGGAAATTATTTGTTAATTTTTTCTGTAAGAAAACTGCTTGGATTGGAAAAATACTGAGCTGAAAAATAAAACTGAAGATTTGTACTGTTATGTGTAATGTAATTTCCTTTTTGTTAGAATTGATATTATAAAATTGGTATCGAAAAAAGTATCGCTCAGGAACTGGTATTGAAGTGAAGGTATCGGTATTCAATACTGGTATCGAAAAATTTTGATTGATACCCAGCCCTACCCATACCATGACTCATGTGAGCCTAATACCATTCAAATAAAACTACCCTGTGAGGTTTTCTTACAAACAAAAACCAAAACCAAGTTTCTATACACAGTCAATTCATGTTTTTCACTAAAACTCACTGTTTTACATCCCTGAGGTCTGCAGTCATTTTTTAAAGTTTGAAACCTGAACTCAAACCCTGGCTCATTTCCCCTCTTAGTGTGATTCGTTTGGGCAGGTGTGAAAACAGTAATCGCACTTGAGGGTGGACCAGAACAATTGAACAAGACCCTTTTGAGGAGGTGGTCTGGGTCTGGTACCAAACGAACTCTGGAGTGGTTCATTTTTACTGTGAAAGAGTTCTGAACTGGATCTGATTGCAGTAGCAAGTGAACCTACACGTCTGAGCTGGACAGTTAGACGTGATGTTAGCATGTCACTGTACATCCACAACATCAGCTCCATCCTCCTCAAACGTCTCACAGCAGTCAAAGAGTCAGAATCTGTACAGCATCATGACGACGTGGTGAAGTGAGTCTGTGTTTAGGTGTTGGACACTATGTAGGTAAACTACCCAGATACACATTAGAGCTGTGAAGAAATGTCATTTCTGACAGAGATCTGATTCACAGGACGTCACAGTCCAGAGTGCAGGACGCTCTTCCTGTGTTTACATTCCTGCTCCAGGTAATCTGACTAAGAAGCGTAGTGAACATTCTCAAGTAGTTTGTAGTGATGCATTTTGGTTCAGTTGAATTTTCTTCTGTGTGAAAACAAACCGAACCATGGGGAAAATGCCACAACAAACTCATCGACTGAGTTGGACCATAGCAAACCAACTTTAGGTGTGAAAATGCTCAAAAACACCACAGCGAACCTTTAAACTTAAGCCAAGTTTGAAAATGTGACTAACCTTTCTCAAATATTGTGATTAAACGTGACTGTAGTTCAACAGATGAGAGATGACAGATGAGTCATATCTCCGTTAAATTATAGCTCTATCATGCACCTCAGATCTTATTGTAATAAGCATTGCACTGGATCACAGGTAGATGATAGCTAACTGTGTGACGGGCTGTGAGGATTTTGGTTACATGGTGGTTTGTGTCCACCTTGTGCAAACATACTTAGGCAACTATACAGTCTATTTATCTGTATGTGCTGACCTGAAAAAGTTGTCAAGCATTAAATCTCAATGCAACTCTTCAGAGTGTAGCTTGCCTGGTTATCACATTACTTCTCTCTCTGATCCGCTTATGTGGTAGTTTAAAAAACGTGCAGGTACTCACAGGAGATTAAAAGCAGAAGACACAATCTCTAATGCATGTTACCTCTTCTCATCCTGTATCTGTATCTTAAACTTTATTCTTCTGAAAGTCCTTTGGAGAGAAACTACATCTTTTAGTTTTCAGATCTTAAATATTTACATATTACTTAATCCACTTACATAATCCAATTACATAAATGACTACACACAAACCTTTCAACTACAAAAGAACCATGGTGTGGTTGGTTGGTATCTTTTTCCTCAGTCAGTGGAACGTCTCCATTGTCCACTGACTCAGGGCTGACTGATATCACACACAGATAATAATTCTTTCAGTAGGAGACTTGTGTAGAAATTGGTTGGTCTTATTTAATGCTAGAAAGGTCTAGAGTACATGAAATTCAAATGTTAATACAATGTCCTCTTCTCTACTGACATGTTCACAATTTAAAGTAAATCTACTCAGTAAAGGAGTTATCCCAGGTGAACCTTATTTAATCAGCTGTGTAGCCACACAACAGTGGTGGTGCATTAATCCCTGAAATATGCAAAAGCTAAACGAGACTTGTTAGTACTTTTTTTAAATTAATATTTTATATAAGGGAGAAGCCTTTGAAATTTTATATCCTGTTTTTTTTCCACAGGTTTGATTATCTTTGTTAGTCAAGATCACAGAATAGTTATTTTACGATGTCGAGATGATTATTACAGCAAACTGCATCCTATGAAGAAAGCCTTGTATTATCCCTGTATTATTTTTACAGGAAGTCATATTGTGTAATTGTTATCTGTTAGTTAACAATATGTCCTTCAGAGACCAAGGCATATCTCTAAGATTATTCTGGTGAAATAAATACAGTGTGAATGTAGTACCAGGCTGATGAAAAGGCAGAATAAGCATGTTGATTTAGGAATAGCAGCCTTTTTTCTCAGCACCGCACCTCTACCACAGAAAAACATACATAGTGTGTTATGATGAGTAAGACTGAATGCTAATATAACTGTGTTGGTTTAATTCCACCTTAAATACCCTACTGCTGTGGTCTCTATGGGAACCACTGCTGCTGATGAATGTGCAGCGTGTCTTCCTCATCTATAGAGGGCAGCCTTGTAACTGGAAACACTTGACCATGATCACCCATCTCTTTAGTTTTTTTCTTCTCTTTATATTGCTCTCTCTACACACGATCGTTTGTGTGTGTGTCTCTGTGTGTGTGAGTGAGAGAGAGAGAGCATGCGTGCGTGTGTCTGTGATTGAGTCTGGGCTTGTTTGATTTCTCCGTGTGGATTGGGTAATCCCATAATCTGATAACGACCCACTGTGCAGATTTAGTGATTAAAGTTCTGTGGCAAATGGTCGTTGCCATGGCTGCCAAATACAAGAGAATAAATCTGTGTGTGTGTGTGTGTGTGTGGTTGGGGGAAATGTCAGTGCTGCTGATGCCGAGTTGTGCTGCAGTGTGCATGTATTGTATATACAGTACACATACATCTGTGGAAAGCATATTTCCAAAACATATTTATCAGGGTAAATAGTTTTTAATGTTTGTGCGTTGATCTTAGCAATCAGGTGGCTGGTTTGTTGAAACACACTCAGACATGCAGATAAAATTTCACATCTTACTTCTCATGTAATTGACATGTGTTCTTACTAATTATTTCCTGAGATCCTTAAGATAGAGTACATGGACGTCCACACAGAGCCACATGTATACTCTTGATGACGAAGTTTACATCACGTGGACCTTTCATGTACTCACGGATGCAGGAAGTATAGCACTAGTTTAAGAGAGCCGGGAGCTAATTTCTACAAAGCTAGAGGAGAGGAGGAAGCTACTGTGAGCAGCTCCCCAGAAGCAGGAGCAGGTACAGTAAGAAAACACACACATGCTGACACAGATCCTCGCCGGCCACTTGATAAATGGAGATGAACACATTACACTGCAGACTTTGTTTTTTCTTTTGAATGCCTCCAGGCTGTGCTGACAACATTAGTACCTTTATATCAGCATGAGCAGATGGAGAGAGCATTTTACAACTGGCACAAAATCAGGCTTTGTTGAAAAGTGTTTGGAAAAGGGCAGGCACTTTCAAAAAACACTTGGCAGATAATTAGATGAACTGTTACGGGCTCACATCAACCATCAGATTCTGCATCCTTCCCATTTTGTTTCACTACCAGCGGAGCCAGTTGGTAAATCAAACTCTTGCCAAAGCCAGAGAAACATCTTTTCTATTGAAAAAAGTCCTCAGTGCTCTGCTTTGATCTTTGCCTCCAGCATGTCAGGCTATTTGTCTAATGTTCAGGCCCAACTGAAAGAAGTCAGTCCACACTCATACACTACTGCAGTCATTGCCTGGATCTCATTCTTCAGGAAGTTGCATGTGAGGTGAGCCTGATAGCAGAAGACTAAACTTTCTGCAAATGCAAGCAGCTGTGTCAGTCCCTATTTTGCTGTGAAGTCAGTATCATCAACATTTTGCACTTGTGCTTTTTGGACTGTTGCTCATCATACCTTACCATCTTAAATACCAGACTGTAAAGTATGAAGGACAATGTAAGTATAAGAAGGAATACCAGGGTCAGAGTAGCCAGACTTCTTAAACATGCCTTCAAAGGTAAGATTCTCTTCAGCCTTTGTGGCTCTGAAGTGCACCTTGACCCTTGTGAGACAGTGGCAAAAACCTGGAAGAGCAGAACGGATAGTGCTCTCTGTGTGAACCTTCTGATGCAGCGAGTAAGGGCACTGTGAGTTGACAGCATAGTGACAGATGTGATCAATAAGGTAAAAGGGAATGGTCTACAAATGCTTGACAAAGCTGAATCCAGGGTAGGTAGAACCCCAGCCAGTATCATCAGACCAGAGAGACTGAAGCATTGGGCTACATATGAGGTCAGAGTTTTATGAAGCGATGGATTTGATTCATCCAACCTCCAAGGAGGTTAAAACCTGGTCGAGAAGCAGGATGTCCCGGAAGACGCTAACCTAACTCAACCTTAAGGCGAGTTTAGACCAAATATTCATGACAATACGAGTTGAAAATTACAACTATACCTGCAATGTGCTGGTCTGCAACATTCTGCAACCTGCCAGTTTACACTGTAATGACACAACATTATAATAAACTTGAACATAATGAAAGTATCAATCAAATCATGAATTCTACATCCCCCGAGTTTTCTACTCTGCAAATGCTTCTTTCATCAATCTTGTTTCCAGCAGCTGTTTTCAGTGAAAAAGCTTTGTAAACTGTCCAGTATTTGCTCAGCCCCAAACAGCAGACTGAGTCAGTGACAAGCAGTTGAACGTAGTGTAGCATTTATGGATGAATATTGGCCTTTACCTTTATAAAGTGGAATCAAAAACCACTCTAATTGCATAATAATGTTGCTCTGCTGCACTGAAGTGGCCAAAAAATCAAATAATGCAACTTTAAATCTTTACTTCTCATTGAATTTTAATTGAATCACTGTGTGCATCGACCTATAAATAAAAAGGATTAAAACATATTTTAAAACCATGGCAGGCTGCAGCACACTACCAAAAGACTGAATGCTTGACCTTCACAGTGAAGTGAGTGAATAAATGGCAACACCCTGCAGTCTCTTTGGTTCAGGTTTAAAGCACCCTACAGTTCTTTAAAGCATCTTTGCAAGATGCTTTGAAGAACTGCTGAGCTTCTTGAGGTATTAGAGTTAAAAAAAAAAAACCCACATTTCATATATTATGTAATCCAGAGGCTGATCAAAGTAGACACAAGTCACCCAAATCAAATGCTCATTGAATGAATTTAGGTGGCTTACCCCAAATGTTGGATTTCCATTTGAAAACCACACAAACAAACCAAAATATTGAAACATGAATAGCAGAGGAAGGAAGATGCTGATGAATGTAAGGCTTAAGGTCCTGAGCACGCAAGTCATGTCCCTCTGAGAGGCTGTCAGCACGATGAAAGAACAACAAGCTGCTCTGTATGCAGCTGGAATTCTTTCTCAATTTTCTCACAAATAATCGTGACATTGAACATGAATGTGTTTCTGTTGTATTGAGAGAGCACCAAGTTCAAGTTTAGACCATGTGGGGACCAAGTGTTCGTCTCATCACACCTGCAGAAAACCCATTTAAAAGCATTGTGTTTGTTACCTCCATGAAGAAGGTTATGTTTTCACCCTATTTGTTGGTTTGTTTGTTTGTTTTTTTTTCTCAGCAGGGTTACACAGAGTTCTGGTGTTGAGATCTAAGATCCAGATTATCTGAAGATCCAAATTACTGCCTGGTCAGACATTCATGTGTAGGATTGTTTGGTCTTAGCAGATTCCTAAAATATTTCTGAACTTAAAGGTACTATTATGTGAAGTAATGTACATGCACGAATCACATTTTTATTGAACATATTGTAATGCAACTTGAAAAATGAGACTATCCCCATCTTTCTTGGTTGTCTATAACTAATTTCTAAGCAACAATTACTAACATTAGCATAGAAATGGAGTCCACTGACATCAACAAACAACTGCTTCCCAGCACATAACAAAATGTCTGTTCTTTATAACCTATTACGTCATAGATTTTATGTGGATTATTTCATGAGTACTCATGTAACGAGTTACATTTACTCCTGTTACGAAGTTGTGAATTTTGTGAACTTGTAAATCTTCCAAGTTCCAGATGTAATTCCCTAGCCTCTCAGTTCCACACACTGGTTGCATTCAAAGAAAAGTGATTTTAGATGGGTCTCATTAAGCAACACAAAATGAACAATACCCACTAACAATCATCCCTTTCCCAGGCTTGAGGGAGGAATGGTCTATGATTACAAAAATTTTGTTTCTTTTGGGTTGTTGTTTCTTAAACAGCGATGATGTGATGATGATGAAGAAAACTCCGCTGACACCGTCTTGCTTGTATATAAAGAGGTTTATTACAAAGAAGTCCAGCATCAAATCACGCACCCTGGGTTGCCTGAGAGAGGAGTCGAAGCCGATATGAATCTCCTCTGAATAATTGCTCTAACTCCCCGTCTATATAGGTTGGTTGTTTTCGTGAACCTAAGGTAAAACATATGGTTCCTAAATTAAAGAAAAAGGGCTTCCTTACGTAAGATGAGGGAGTCATCTATCTCCCATCCACACCTAGACCTTTTGACCTAGAAACCCCTAAATCTTTTTGCCCTAGAGCCTTCTGGCTAAAGCCCTTAAATCTTTTTGAGCAGGGGACTCCTAGCTAAACATACCAAACCCATAAAGTCACATAACATATAGAACTTCAGATACTACAGGGTATCTTTGGGGTATGGCAGTAGTCTCACAGGCTTAGCTTTAAATACATTGTCACTTAACATACAGACCTATGTCGATTTATTTTGAATTGCAACAAGGGGGAGCCTGCATCTTTCTAGTCATTTCTAAATGTCCCTGTCACCATGGGTGAATGCTCGGCTTGTCCATTGTACCCCCACAAAAAAAGTTAAGTCAGATGTGTTGAAATACTTTGATTCCACAACAAAGACCAACAGGAAAATTGAATGCCCATCTGCAGAACCTGCTGGAGGAAGGTATCTGCCCTTTGGTCCAGCACCTCCAATTTGAACCCTTATCTCTCGGACAACCATTCAGCTCTGCTCGCCAAACTACAGGTAAAATAAAGGAACGTTATATTGGTTACAGCTACTTAACGTAATGTTATACTAACATTGACATTCATCCAAATATTTGTTAGGTTATGATGATGTGTGTTGTGAACACAGTTAACACTGACATAATTTTCAGCGTTCTGAGTTAGAAAATTTGTTAGACTGGGCTCAGTGGGAAAAAAATACAACCAGCAACACACAGCATCTGTATTTTTCAGAGCATATTTTCATGATTACTGCTATAATGTTGTGAATCACAATTATTTTGGACAGTATAAACATAACATGAAATTTTCATATCGTCCCATGCCTAAACATGTATGAAAACGATTGGTGACCCATATATTAATGACATGATTGCTAGCTTCCTCCAATTATCTGGATTATTTAATTTACTAAGGAATAATCTTTTCAAGTACCTGCAAATAAGACACTGCACGACAACAACAATATACTGTTTATACTGTTATAATGTGAAACATTTCATGTTATAAGTGGGAAAAGATATTCACAAATTCAACTACACAAATTACACCGCTTTCATACAGTAGTAAGGTAGACAATGATCTACAACTTAGTTTTCATCAAAACAAGGCATCCTCCGAGCGTGGGAAATGACATTGGTCTCTATGAGCAGCCGGCTGTGAGTCGAGTGTTCTGGGACATGGTTCGTATACAATACCCTTATTGTACACATTCAATATAACATGTTACACAGTGGTGGGGACTCTGCTGTGGGTCAGAGATAAAGAATGTCTCCTTCACATGCTCAGGTCATAGAGGCTCTTTCCAAATATGTTATAGCAACAATTTCTAAAATCTCATATTAACTTTGATCCTAAAGTTTGGACACTGGGTGATGTCAGCTCACATTATAGGACTCATCATGAGATGTATTGTATTCCTCCTTGCAAACACTGCAGTGAAAAAAATGTATACCTAGAAACTGGACATTGGAAAAATCCCCAGTGCAGAAACACTGTATCAATGAAACTGTATCCTAAAGTACTCCTGAGAAAATACTGTACTCTGTCAGAAACCCTCACTCTCAGAAACTTTGACTGTACTTTCATTGATATGTTAAAACTGATGGACCCTAATGATGGACTTTAAGGCTGGTGAGCACTGTTGATTCACATTTTCAAATGGCAGTTCCATAACCTCTAACCTTGCCAAAGTACATATTTTAACACAAACCATGATCTTTCCCTAAACCTAACCAGGTTGCTTTTGTTTCCACAACCTAACCAAACCTTTACTATAGCACTGTCACATCATGAAACGGTTAGTTATGTATTTTTCAACAGTGATTTTTAACAGTTTATCTGTATGCATGCATATTCAGTAAATACTTGTCTGTGTTGTATCAGAGGTTAGAGACAAATTGTAGTTTGTGGTTTGTAGAGATAACGACAACAACACTGGTATCAGCATCAGCTTTCAAAAGCCCAGTCAAACCCTAGAGGCAGTGAATGAGCTCCAATAACTGCAGAGCGATTCACAGTGAGATTTCAGGATTTATGTGTCAACGAGCTGCTGTGGGAGTTCACTGTCTTCTATCATTCATTCTGTCCTGGAGTTATTATTTCACAGAAAGATTGGCATGTTGGTGAATAAGTGTTACATCACCAATATGATGAAATTTGGTTGTAAAATCTGTCACTCTATACACACACACACACACACTGAGACACATGTAGACTAGTCTATCATGTTAAATTACTTTGTACCTTTGAGTGTGGGCAGTAATCAGTGGTGCTGCTGTTCAGGACCTGACAGGTCATAATGATTTGCAATTGAACTGAATGAATGGACATGGTTTTCATTCACTATTCTCAGACTTTCATTCCATCTTGCGGGTTTCCATCCACTTTTCACAAATAATTCCCCTGTTGGGGAACATCTAAGGACAGCAGTGACAACAAGTTGGCTACCGTAGCAGTCAAGTGTTAGCCAAGCTTACATCTGTGTTCTCAAAGCCTGTCTCTGGAGTCAGTACAAGACTGGGTTTGGTAAGAGGCTGGAAAGCCTCCAGCTTCTAATCTCAACAACTAGGTAAACATCAGAAACCTTGGCCCAGCTTTAGAGGAATCATTTGCATGTAGGTGGAAACTGTTGAAATAGCTTCACTTGCACTGCTGTCACTGTTAATAGTGTTAATAGTGGTTCCATTTCACTTGAGAACAACAAGGTTGTCTTTTTTTTTCAAAAAGTTGAAGTCGGGGCCAAGATTCAGCCAAGATCCAGTCTCACTGAAGCAGCAGCTGTCTGCTGCTTCTGGAAACCTGTGAGTTAGAGAACAGAAAGAAATGAGCTAAAAGAGGGTAAAATGTTCTGTATAGTTGGTGATGATGCTCTGGGGTGGTCAATATACCAGTACCTTTCACATTACACATAGTCATTAGTGCAGTTTTAAAGTAGACTGTCATTTAAAATGAATAATACAAGATCCAACAACATTTTCTTTTCTTTTTTTATTGGTGAAACACTGTAACAAAAAAATCAGCATCTGTCCACCATGTATAGGATGACATGAAACAAACTACTTCAGCTTTATGAATTAAACAGAGCTTTACACACCTGGGGTGAACAGCTGTTAGTTCAGGAAGCCAAATATCTATCTGTTTCTAAAAATACAGAGCAAGTAAAAATATAGTGTCAAGTATTTAACCACTAATAGTGCAGTGTGTGTGCATGGTTTGAAGAACGGCAGAATAATCTGTGCTTAGTGTTTGGAGTAATTGAGTAGGCCTCTTATAAGAGCCTATATTTAGCACGACGTTGTGCCATATGGATTTGTGTGTATTATCCTGTTGCCATAAGCTTATCATCTCCTTATCAATTGGCGCTCTTCATCTGTGTGTGTCACAGTGCATCATGACAGGGAATATGCAGAGCCACTGTTAACAGCGAGAATCAGGCATCCATGCTTTTCCACAAAAACAGAGGCATGTTCCAAAGGTTGAAAGTGCCTCTAGGTTTTGCCAGGTATGTTTTCACCTGTTTCACCATCAGTTAGGCCAAATGTACTCATGGATGTTTCCTGTGCCTACATGCTGGGGTTTATGAGGCCATGCTGAGCAGATTAGGCCGGTATTCTAGGAAGTTTTCACATGTTTTGAACTTGGTCGTAAAAATATTGTTTGTACCAAATTAATAATATTGTGGATGCACCTACGCATGCATCCAGAGGTACTGTATTTTGCATTGAAGCTACCAGTTGTTGATATCTTGTCAGTTTTTAGTAAACTTGAAATTCTTTATTTCGCAGTTTTTCTCATTAGACTGATGAATAAGAGTGTGTTTGTTTCTCTGATTGGAAAAGCTTGTGAAGCAGCTTTCGCACCATAATGTGACAGTAAACTCCAGTGAAACACAGGC